>NC_035434.2:38943824-39586446 GCF_002127325.2 Helianthus annuus | reverse complement strand
GATCGGGAACAAGCAATGAAGTTTCAGAAGATGGCCTTGTACTGCTTCAATTTACTGGCTAATGCAGGAAGTGCATGGTCATCGCATCATTTCACAGTTGAAAGGACGTCCGAGACTTAAAGACACGAAGATCGAGACAAAGCTACAGCCAAGGGGGAGTTTGTTGGTGCACTTGTGTCTGTACTTTGTCTGTATTTTGTAATGTTATAATACGATGTCTTTTGTCTGTCGTGTTTACGTCTTTTGTTTATTTGTATATGTGTTTGAATGTAAGTTTGACCAATTCAACCATCCTCCTGGTTTGACTTGGCCAAACAGTCAACACTTAGTTGTAAGTTTGATTGCTTCGAAGGATGTCATCGAAGGATGGTTTATATCCTTCGATGACCTCGAAAGACAACCTTCGATGGATACAGATGGACCTCGAAGGATATATCATCCTTCGAGGTATGTATGGATCCTTCGGTAGATTTCTGGTCGATAGATGATCCTTCGACCAGACTATCTTATCCTTCGAGCATGTAATCTGTTATGGGTATATATATCCCATGTATGGTTCATTTCATAGTGAGACACTTCGAGACATTTGTGAGAGCATTTGTGAGTGAACCAAGTCTTGTAGAGAGCATTTTCAGTTTGGTCAAGGGCTGTAACCGTGTCCACTGAAATACAAGAGAAAACTTTGATATCTTGCGTGTCTACTCTTTCTCTTTGTTACTTGTGCTTTCATATAAACTATCGGTTTGCATTCTAGCTTGGATTCCGCACTTGCTAGAGTGTTAAACATAACAAGGATAAGGTTTAACCTCAACCTCCGAGGGACCTACAAGCTGATTCACCGAAGGTGATCTATCTATGTCACGACGTTGAAGAGGGTGAGTTTGTTCATAACTATAGTCGTGAAGAAATGATGGAGAAATTGGGTATTTCTGATGAAAATTTCAAATCTGATTTAGAAGATGATTTAGAGAAGTTGAATCCTCACGAAGCTGATGATTATGTTTTTAGAAACCTAGATGAAGCGAACGATTTTGACAACGTCGTCATGGAGGATGATTTTGAGTCCAACAATGATGAGCCTTTTTGTTATTCTGGTAAAGATTCAGAGGACTTTCCGACATTTGCCGAATTATTCTCAACGAATAACGAAGACGAGCTTCGAAGGAGGGTAGAAGAAAAAACCACTCAAATTCTTCACTCGACGTCCAGATCAATCATTGGGCGATATTCTATCTTGGGGTTATCTTGAAGACCTGAAAGTATACGCGATCAAGAAGGAGTTTGGGGTTCAATACTTCAAGTATCTGAAGGACCTAAAGACTTTACCATGGTGGGACATTGAAGAACTTGTTCAGACAAAGAACATTCAACAATGCTTATGGGGTCCTGAGGTACGATTTCACGAAGCAAGACTTTGGGGAGTTATCAGACATCAAGCATCAATAGGGTTTCCTGATTAGAAACCTCAATACACGAAGAGAATTGTGAAGATTGACCGTAACTGGTGAGAAAGATATTACTCTTCACATAAAGAGATCGCGCTGTATGAAGAACATGCCACTAAAGGAGATGGAACAAGATTTCTACAAAGAATTATACTATGATCCAAAGACATGTGAAGCGGTTATCTCTTTACGCAATGAAGAAACTTGGATGTGGAGAGGAACACACATACTTGATCCGATGCGGTTGGTTAATTGTTCGAAAAAGGATATTGAATGCCTATTCTTCAAAAAGATATGGTTATTACCTAAAGCAAGGAACAAGCATTACAATATCAAAAGTCGATCAATGTATGTTTTGAAAAAGACATCAACTTGGGGCAGTATTAGAAGTCTAATTGGAGGGATTTAGAAAGAATAGAGTTTCTGAAAAAAGAATAATAGATAGAACGAATCAACAAGAAGATTGCTAAGGCTACTCATCGAGCAAGTTTAAGGATGCCTAAGCAACCGTTCAAGATCGATTAGACTCCAATACCAAGTGAAGAAAGGAAGATATTCAGAATGACAAAGTTCTTCGACACTTGTGTGTAGACTCGAGAGTGGTGGATGTCTAAAGGAAGATTTGAAAGAAGAGAGAAGCTAGAAAAGAGAAAAGAGGAGCAGAGACAGAAGAAGAAGAGAGGACGATACGGTAGAGCTTGAAAAAGACTATACGTGGTGACTGCGGCTATATCCAAGGGGGAGTCTGTTAATGAATATGTCTGCAGCCTTCTTCACGTATCGAGTCTAGTTTTCTTAGGTATTGAATTGTATAGATTAGATTGTATTTCGTATCGAAAAGGTCGGGTTTTAATGTAAAGGACCCTTTCGCACGAAAGAGTCTTTCGTGCGAGAGGGCCATAATGTCCTTTTGTACGAGTTGGCCCACTCGTCCCTAGTGGTTTCGGACGACTGGGAGTTGTCTATAAATAGGGGTGTTGGGTCATTCATTTGTAACTTTTGGCAACTGAAGCGAAGCTCTGCCAAAATCGTTTCACGGCTCTGTAACTTCTTCAAATCAATAGAAACGGTTGTTCATCAGTGTATACTTTTGTTTGTCATCACTTTGAATGGATTCTGCACATTACAAAGTGACTATTTGACCGATCGGAGCATTCGAGAACCCGAAACGGTCCTCATAGATCTTGGTCAATCAAATGACTTCTTTGAATGAGCCAGAACCAGGCTCTGATACCAATTGTTGAAATTAACACCAAAGAAATCAAAACAAAGAACAATCAACAATCAACACAATCCCACCGAACTAATTCGTCATCACAGATTGAAGCGAAATACAACGAATTGAAAAACTGAAAGGAAAAACGAATGAAAATACAATTGAACCGAATGAATATGATTGTGATCAGCTGATTTGGATATATAGCCCCAAATTGCAAGCCCTAACAGACTTTAACAAATGAGGTTCCAATTTGATACTTTTAGTCCTCCAGCTTCCTTCACTTATTCACTTTAGACTTAAAACATATAAACTTTGATAATATGGCAGGAATGGTCCCTCAACTCCCCTGAACCAGTTTGAATAGGCAATTGTGACTTTATATCTAAACAATATTTAACATGTTTATCTTTTTTATTTTATTTTTAAAAGGCTTATATTACACCAAATTTTTCGGCGGTGCTCGAACCATTGACTTCAAGAAGAGCAACACCTTAACTTAAATGGTCTTCCCAATTGAACCCAACCCCTACCCCAGTTAACAAATCAGTGTAATATGTTAAAACGAAAACAAAACTTACTGAAATCTGTTTCCTCATCAAACCCGAGTTGGTTCACTTCACCAAACCTGAGTTGGTTCAGTTGGTTTCGTTTGGTGTGGTACGATCAACACGAGTAGAATGTGGTAGAGATTGTGTTTGTGATTTACAAGTAGTCCGACTAGACTCCAGCATTATGATAGTGTTTCAACCTTTTAGAGGCGATATTCGCTAACCAGTTAATACATGGTTTAGCTTGTAATTGGGTTTTTTCTTTTCAGTTTTCCACATATTTTAATAAGAATCTACTATTGCGTTTTATGATAAAACTTGATTCGAAACCCTAACATAGAGCCTGAACTAAGTTTTGTCGGATGCTAGAATTTCGCCAGCACTTTTAGCCAACATCTAGGAATGAAGCCCTGCCTTCTATGCCCCGTCTTAACTTAGCCTTCAGTAATTATTCGCGGCTAATTACTTGTGGACATGTCAAATTTTGCGAAGGCTAAAAGTTAATATTTATTTTTTGTCAAAATTTATATTTTCGTTATTATCTATACTTTTTAAACTAAAATCACAAAGATTTGAGCGTAGGACCAATAGGAATATTTGCGTAAATAACTTTTTATTATATTTTGGTAGATGTAAAATTGTTATACAAATTCTAAGCGTTCACGTTTAACTCACCTGTGAAG
This sequence comes from Helianthus annuus, assembly GCF_002127325.2. Classification (NCBI taxonomy): domain Eukaryota; kingdom Viridiplantae; phylum Streptophyta; class Magnoliopsida; order Asterales; family Asteraceae; genus Helianthus; species Helianthus annuus. Next base: position 39,582,551 of record NC_035434.2, on the reverse strand, counting down.
GTCAATTTCTCAATTATTAAACTTTCTCGAAGGAGGTTATCAATGAACCAAAGTCGTGTTTCCGTTAAGAGATTGTATTGTTTCGATTCACGGCATCTCTGTTCGAATTTGCGTTTGCCTGATCAATTTATAAAATAGAAGTAATACAAAAATCATTTAAATTAGTTTAGGTATTTGTCTTCAATATATATCACATTAATCTGATGTAGAGAACGTATATGAGCCTATCACATTATAACCTAATGGTATTTTGGGGTGGGATAAGACTTATCGACCATTAGGTTTTGGTTCGATTCCCACAAGTGGATTTTCCAAAATTTATTTGGTTTTCTCTTAAATTGGTGTATAGACATTATTGGCTAGTGGAAACGGATATGATCGAGTGATTACGCTAATGGCACAATAATACGTTGTAGTAGTCCGTCAGTAATCCAAATTTTCCGTAAAAAAAAAGAGAACGTGTATGAAAATGGGACACCTACGGAAATTATATGTGGTTCAGGTAAATTGAAAAGAACTATTAATTGGGACAAGTACGGAAATTATATGAGGTTCTGGTAAATTGAAAAGAACTATTAATTGGGACAAGTACGGAAATTATATGTGGTTCTGGTAAATTGAAAAGAACTATTTATTATTTTTTTAACATCTTTAATTTCATAACAAGTTTTTGCCCCGTCTGCGTTGCGGGGCAATAAGCCGAATATTTCTCTCTCATAGCATTTATGTCTATACAGAGGGCAAAATCATAATTATATTTTGAACTGGATGCGAAATCATAATTTTAAACTGAGAGCAAAACTATAGTTTTGAGCTAGGGGGAAAACATAATTTTTATTTTGAACTGTGGGCAAAAGCGTAATTTTGAGCTAAGGGCATAATCGTAATTTTGAGCTAGAGGAAAAAAACAACATTTTATTTTTAACCGGGGGCAAAAACGCAATTTTAAACGGATGGCGAAACCGTAATTTTAAACTGGCAACAAAATTAAAAATGAGGTTTTGAACTGAGGGCAAAAACGTAATTTTGAGCTAGGGCAAAATTATAATTTTATTTGAGCTCGGGGCAAAGACGTAATTTTAAACGAAGGACGAAAGCGTAATTTTAAACTGGGAATAAAATTAAATTAAAAATGAGTTGGTCCAATAGGGAAGTGACAAGCAACTAATAATTTTGAGATAGGGGGAAAATATAATTTTATTTTGAACTGTGGGCAAAAACGTTATTTTGAGCTGACGGCAGAAGCGTACTTTTGAGCTAAAGGAAAAAAACAACATTTTATTTTGAGCTGGAGGCAAAAACGTAATTTTAAACGGAAGGCGAAACCGTAATTTTAAACCGGGAACAAAATTAAAAATGAGTTTTTGAACCGAGGGCAAAAGCGTAATTTTGAGCTAGGGGCAAAATTATAATTTTATTTTGAGCTGGGGCATAAACGTAATTTTAAACGAAGGACGAAAACGTAATTTTAAACTGGGAATAAAATTAAATAAAAAATGGGTTGGTACAATAGGGAAGTGCCAGGCAAGGCAAGCTCTGGCACTATTCCCTGAACTTGTAAATGTATATGTAGGTAATAAGCGTTATTACAATCTAAACATATTATTCTTTAACAGGTGGAATTCATCCGATTGCTATGGCAGGAATTTGATCTATACCGGTTCGATTTATTATGGTATTGGGACGTTACTGGCATTCAATATAGCGATCGAATGATAATATTGACAAAAAACGTTATAATATACCTAAAAGGATATCGACATGTGTTTTACATAGATCGAAAATCATAAAAACAATTATTAGTAAAGGTTCCGATAATATCAATTTTGTTCAATCAGAATCAATGTGTACTGTATTGTTGAGACGGTTTCGTAACGGTTCGTGACTATATACCGGTACTCGCCATAGCTCGTGATTAAAAAAAAAGATACTCTCACAAATACAACTCGGTATACAACGAAATTATACTGGAAACCATAAACAAATACTAGTACAATTACCGAAGTTATTCTGACGCTATGGTTCCGTTCCTCACGACAAAGAGCAAAAACGCAATTAAATATGTTGTTATGGGTGAATATTTCGCTTAATATTCCGGAAAAAAACTGACAACCCGAGATAATTGATAGGTTTGATATCCTGAACCTGTTTCCTATATGACTTATGCAGGGAATGGAAAATTGAGAGTATGTCAAGCACGAGACTCATTCTTTAAGTTGAAGAAGTGACCATTGGTCCCCGTTGAAGGAGTCACCGACGTTCACAAGGGAATACTCGCAGCATCCCAAGTATTTTAGGATAATTGGTTAGGTCTTTTAGTATAAAATTAGGTTGACTGGTCGATTAGTAATGGACACACACTCTCTACGCACACCATTGATTAACACTTTCTCTTACAGCTCACTTACCACTCACACTAGCGATCATTGTACCATCGATCAATCTTGTTCTCGAGTTGTACTCTTTTTGTTTGTTTAATAATGTTGCTTGTGGTAGACGACTTTTATAATCATCTCCCGAGGTTTTGTGCCGACGATCTCAATTGATCAAGGGCTTTCATCGTAATTCCTTGTGTTCTTTACTGTTTAATTATCCATTTTCATTCCAATTGTTAGGGGTAAATTTTTATACTCAGGATCCTGATGTCCTTAGCATACGGCAACATCCTGATGCGACTAAGGATCCTGAACCTCGCTGTTACTAATCAGTTTCTTGTCTCTCTCAGGAATAATTCACAGGTATATTCTCCCGTAACGGCTAGTGGATAACCTATTGCAGATTTCTCGTTAAACTTGTTAAAGAAAACGTGTAGAAAGAGGCTGGAAGGGTGCAACGGTATTGTTATGGTCTTCGCTGGATCCTGGGAATTTCAAAATTATAGTTAGGATTCGTTTTTGCCATGTATTATAAATTAGCTAGGCCTGATCGAGTTAGGGACAAGAGATACACATAACACACTCGCAATTACTGTAATTATCATAGCTCTCGATTGATCAAAGCTCCCGGGGTTTTTTGTGCAGGAGATCATCTTCACGAAGAAGATTAAGGGCTTTTTCCTTGTAACATATCACTAGTGTTTATATTTGCTCAACATATTCATACTTGTTTGGTACACTTTAATAATTTTACTAAGCTGAATTGCCTTATAACACATTTTCTAAACCAAGAAACCTAACAGTTGATCCAGAATCCTTCCTTTGGAAGTTACTGCTTCAACCTCTAAACCTCTAGAGTGAACAACCTATACCAGAGATATCGCCAGAAAGCCATAAGATCTCTAGGTTTGGTCATCAATTTGCATTATAGAGATCCCAAAGAGATTCCAAACTTCAAATATGAAGCTCCATGATGGAACTACGGATCCTGAGGAGCACATAGCTCAATATAGAGGATATCAACCCCATCCCAGCTAATCTCACGGAATCTTGTTTGTGTAAGGGATTCAGCTCCACCCTGTAACATCTACCAAAAATGGGTCTTGGAAAACCCGACTTATTCGTAACACAGGATCTTAGTCATAATAAATGTAAAAATGAATTTTATTATAATGTCATATGATAAATTCCGGATTAAAAATATAAATTTTATAGAATTAGTGTTAAATTTAGAAATGAGATTCCATTAGTTTCCATTAAGGTTTATAAAAGAACTCAGTAAACAAAGTTAAATTAGCTTATATTAGAATTCTTTAACAAAGTTAGGTTATTTATTTGAATCAAATTATAAACTTCAAGGGGCCTAAAGTGTATAAATAGGAAACTTGTTTAAAAAAAAGAAATGAGGAAAGGGATGGTCACCATAAAGAGTCCCATTTAGACTTCCTAAATGATTCTTTAATTCATAATCAAGTCTCCATTTAATCACCAAGAACACTAAACACCCATTGTCAAAATTCATTACTAAATAATTGTTTCATTACTTGAAACAAAAAAAATCATCACAACATAACAAATTCTAGAGCATCACGTTACCTTTCTCAACCCCCTAAACTTGCTGCAAGGCATGTTTAGATACTTTTGGTGAGCATGCGGTCCATTGTAAGGTGTTACCTAGTTTTAAATACATGGATGATTTGGTAAGGGATATTCAGTTTGATGTTCTAAAGTAGGCAAGGATTTCGGTACAAAAGGAGGCTCCGGTGAACTTTCTGACGGATCCGCTCGATGGGAGGTCTATTCTTCGGCCAGCTGATATTCTTGTGTTTGGGTGGGCCAGGGTGTCACACCCCGATTTCCACGTGTCTCACCGGTGGGCCCGGTGGGGGATTACCGTGACGATGTTGGCAACAATATAGTCAAACCACACAATTATATAATGCACAGCGGAAGCATAATTTAAATATATAATTTCAACCTCTGATTGTAATATCAAAATGTATTACAGAAGTTGAATATCCACAGTGGATCGTAGATACAGATAAAGTATTGTTCCATTAGATACTGCAATCAAGCTTGCGAGGCTTATCCCGACGCTAGGGAGCTAATACCAGCCAATTACGTTTAGGTACCTGCACTTAATCTTTTTGGGGAAAATACGTCAGTTTACACTGGTAAATACATTCAACTGACACATTTGAAAATGTTTATTAAAATTGATTTGAATGCACAAGGCACAAACTCTTTTATAACTTGGGAAAATTCATAATGATCTTGTGAACGTTTTACATGTTCTTTTATGCGTTCAGTAGCCCGGGTCGTGCCGGGTTAAAGATTTATAGACACACCACGTTTGCGTAAAACCGTAGTATAAAAACCAACGGCTACGTCTTTTAGTCTTAATGTCGACACTTTATACCGGGTGTACGCCTACACCGGGATGTCGATGGTCGTGGCCATTTCGTAAAATGATGCCAAGGATATCCGGGACAACGGTCATTAAACCCCCCAAAGGCTTATAAGCAACAAAACTGTTTAAATGAGCCGATCATATTTAATCAATTAACCACCTCAGCGATGGAATTATATAATGCTCAATCAAGCGGTATTAATATACCGTAACCCAAGCCCATATAGGGGAAATAAGTTAAAGTATTTACCTTTGCAAGTATTAATCCTTAATTTAGATCAAGTCACCGATAGCTTTTACTGGGGCTCCTAATCTGGAACGAAGGTTTTAATTAACCTCTTAGAATCCTAACGGTCCTTGTATTAGCCGTAGCTTAAACCGGTTGATTCCGATATATAGATATGGTTAATTCGCACGAAAAGGCGAAAACCGAGAATGGAGTATGATTTGGACCCAACAAGTTCAGTGACTTGTTTTATATGGGTTTATAGTTCATACTCTGGATTTTGGGGTTCAAATAATATAATTTGACCCATATCGGCTATTGCACGAAAACTAGTTTCATGAGCCGTACCGTGTGCGCAAATAGGCGAAACGGTTAACCATAAGAGTCGTACGCTTATTTCCTAAGTCGATATGCCTTAAAAGTATTTTGGTATCAGTAGGATACCTTCCGTAATGCCCGTAACGAGTTTAAGTTAATATTATGCCCCGTAGAGGCTTTTCGGTCATTTTAAAGACTTTAAAAAGGCTTTTCGAGTTCTACAGGAAATCTGAGTTTCCCGAACAGCTTATAAAGCTTAAAATACTTTATTTATTATTTAAAACCAGTAGCAACTGGAATCGGGTCAAAAGACCTTGTAGAACTCTCGTTTTGGCCAAAAAGGGCATATTCGGTATTAACCGAACCGTAGCCATAACCGCAGGTTATGAGCAAGGTAAAATTTATTAAAAATCTTTAAAAATTCCCAAAATATTATTTTACCACAGTGGGTAAAAGTTTTGGTGACGAAAACTTGGGTTAGATGGGCGTTATGCTAATTGCGCCGTTATTTACAAAACTTTCTTAAAAGTGCGCCTTTTAGCATAACTCTCATTCTAGACCTCGGATTGACGTGAAACTTTAGGGACATGCTTATAATTTAATAAGCAAGGTTTTGGTCCGTTCACGTGTCCGAAATACTCGTTTTAATTTTAAAAGGCCGTTACGGTCAACTTTTAGGCGAATGACGGAAATACGTAAAAGACTTGGATAACTCATGAACCGACCACAGAGGCGTATACCAACATGTGACCTGGTCCTAAGAGAGTCCTAAGGTATATTTATACCTCACTAAAACGGGTCAGAACTGAAGTCAAAGCAAAAGTCAAACTTATGCGACTTTCGGCTCCGAACCGGTTCATTATAGTAAATGATCGATTCAAACGAGCGCAAACATGTTTATATACCTATTATCATGTTTTATGATTATCAAAACAGGTTCCATAACATATACATTACAGATTATGCATAAATCGCTAAAATAGCTTTCTGTTGACTTTTTAACCGCACGTTTGACTCGACATTTGACATAGTTAGAGTGGTGATCAGGGGGAACCATTTTAGAGGTTTATTACCCATGTAAATACCAACTCATAACCACTTTTGATTCGTCATAAGACTGAATCATTTGCGAGTTATTGTAATGACAACCGTTAGTTACGACGGTTGCGTTTATGAGCTATAATCTATGGAAATGTGAAACCAAAATGGTTATGAACGACTTACAGAAGTGTGTTCTTGCTTATAGAGCAGAAGAGAATGCTTGGGAGCACTTAGAATGATCAGTAGTTGTGTGTTTTGATGTTGTGAATGATATGAACCAATGTAGCTTATTTATAGTGCTTAAGAGCCTTCAAGATCATTACACAACAAGCTACAATTGATCATGGATCATGGGCAGGTGTCCCTAAGTGGTATGGGTCGTGTAGGGGGCACCCATGCTCAATTTATTGGTTGTTTGATCGTTCAAAAGCTCCAAAAGCCAAGTAGTTACAACCATTCTGCATCTGGGCACTTTACGCGGCCCGCATGGGAGTTCCCATGCATTTTAATGCGGGTCGCCTAAAGGTTAAGAAATCAGGCGAATTAGTGAGGAGGCTCGCGGCCCGCCTCAACTAATCCCTAACCTTCACGCGGGTCGCCTAAGGTTAAGATTTCAGGATTTTTAAATCTTTTTGTAATAATTACAGAATCTGGCCATTAATAACGAAATCTTTCGTAATGATTCACCTGGCCTTTCGGTTTTGAAGGGGTAACTTTGCGGTTTGGCCCTCGGTTATTTACCGATAGGGGCCTCGTGTTAATTACCCGCATTATTAAGTCCCCGGTTTATTTATTAATTATATTGGAAAGCCTTAACTTTCACTGTTGACGCTTTTAACCCTTCTTCTACGAATTCGATCGTAACTTTCTCGTTTCATATCGAAACTTCGCGAAATTCATATATATTATTTTAGCGAGGGTATAATACCGTTACAAAGTCTTGGGAACGTTAAAGGGTCACTCAGAGGTATTATTAAACATGTTGACACAGTTAACCCCTGTAGTTTGTAATCTCCCACTTTCTTCCGCGTTTTGTTTTTGTACGATCTATAATTTATTCGTTTGAAGGTTTAAGCATTATTTAGGGATACTATACAGTATATTTACCCTTGTTGACATTTATAACCCTCGAATTTATATACTTTCAAGGTTTGTCAAAATTAGTCCTTTGTTTATTATAGATGCCACGTGTAAACAAATGACACGTGTTAACACATCATTGGACACAAAAATTCAAGGTGTTACATCCTCACCCCCTTAAAATAAATCTCGACCCGAGATTTACTCAAATAAATAGGGGTATTTTTCTTTCATTGTAGCTTCGACTTCCCACGTATATTCAGGACCTCTACGAGCATCCCATTTGACCTTAACAATCGGTACGTGCTTTCTGCGAAGCTTCTTCACCTGTCGATCTTCAATCGACAAAGGCTTTTCTATGAACTTTAAGCTCTCATCTATATGCACATCTGTGTGTGGAATCACTAACGATTCGTCGGCGAAGCACTTTTTGAGATTGCAGATGTGGAACACATTGTGAATTCCATTGAGCTCTTCAGGCAAGTTCAGTTTATAGGCAACTGATCCGACTCGTTCAATGACCTCAAAAGGCCCTATGTATCTCGGACTCAGCTTGCCCTTCTTGCCGAAACGCATCACCCCCTTCCAGGGTGACACCTTAAGTAATACCTTTTCACCCACTTCAAAGTGAAAATCCTTACGCTTTGGATCAGCGTAGCTCTTCTGCCTATCGCGGGCAGCCTTGAGACGTTCCCGGATCTGGACAATCTTGTCCGTCGTCTGGAAAACAATCTCTGGTCCCGATAATTGGACCTCTCCTACTTCCGCCCAACAAACAGGCGATCTGCATTTCCTACCATATAATGCCTCAAAAGGCGCAGCCTTTATGCTGGTGTGGTAGCTATTATTGTAGGAGAATTCGATCAGGGGTAGGTTTTTATCCCAGTTACCACCTAAATCGATCGCACATGCACGAAGCATGTCTTCCAGCGTTTGGATAGTACGCTCACTTTGACCGTCCGTCTGTGGATGGTAAGCCGTACTAAAATTTAAACGCGTGCCCAAAGATTGCTGGAAACTTTTCCAGAAATGAGATGTGTATCTAGTATCCCTGTCAGAGATAATAGACACAGGTATGCCGTGTAAGGCTACAATCTTATCAACATACAGTTGGGCTAACATATCGGAGCTATACGTCTCCTTGATGGGTAGAAAATGAGCTGATTTAGTCAGCCTATCAACTATGACCCATATTGTATCGTTTCCTTTCCTGGTTTTGGGTAACTTGGTTATGAAGTCCATAGTTACGCATTCCCACTTCCACTCGGGAAGTTCAGGCTGTTGTAGCAAGCCAGACGGCCTTTGGTGCTCGGCTTTGACTTGAGCACAAGTCAAGCACTTTGCTACATGGGCGGCTACAGACTTTTTCAAGCCTATCCACCAATAATTTGCCTTTAAGTCTTGGTACATCTTATCAGCACCAGGATGGACTGAGTATTTGGAGCTATGGGCTTCCTGGAGAACAACATCTCGTAGTCCTCCATAAATCGGAACCCATATACGTCCATTCAGCCTAAGAATTCCATCCTTGCTAAGAGTCAACTGCTTCTCAGTTACTCCCAGCTTTTCATTTGGATAATTAGCTTCCAACACAGCCTCACGCTGCGCAGCTAATATCCTTTCCATCAAATTATTTTTAACCTCAATGCTCTTGGCATTGATTCAAATGGGTTTTACCCTTTCTTTCCTGCTCAATGCATCGGCGACTACATTCGCCTTACCGGGATGGTACCTGATTTCACAGTCATAATCATTCAGGGTTTCCATCCATCGGCGTTGCCTCATGTTCAACTCTTTCTGGTCGAACAGGTGCTGGAGGCTTTTGTGATCAGAATAAATCACAAATTTAATGCCATAAAGGTAGTGCCTCCACAACTTAAGTGCAAATACAACGGCACCCAACTCCAAATCATGGGTGGTGTAATTCTTTTCATGCACCTTTAATTGCCTTGAAGCATAGGCAATCACCTTGCCCTTCTGCATAAGCACACACCCCATGCCTGTATGTGATGCATCGCAGTAAACTACGAATTCATCTGTACCTTCCGGTAATGTCAACACAGGTGCGTTGCTTAGCTTCTGCTTCAGTATTTCAAAGGACTCTTGCTGCTTCGGGCCCCAAACGTACTTTTCTTTCTTCTTGGTCAAGGAAGTCAAGGGCGCAGCAATCCTCGAAAAGTTTTCAATAAATCTCCGGTAGTATCCTGCTAACCCCAGGAAACTACGAATCTCGGTAGGCGTCTTTGGCTCTTGCCAGTTCATGACTGCCTCTACCTTAGCGGGATCCACTTGGATACCGCGCTCACTCACAACGTGTCCTAAAAATTGGACCTCTCTTAGCCAGAATTCACACTTCGAGAATTTGGCGTAGAGTTTCTCACGCTGTAGTAATTCGATAATGCAACGGAGATGCTTCTCGTGGTCATCTTGGCTTTTAGAATAGATCAGGATATCGTCTATGAAGACTATGACGAATTTATCTAAATACGGCTTGCACACGCGATTCATGAGGTCCATGAACGCAGCCGGTGCATTTGTGAGCCCAAAAGGCATCACTAGGAACTCGTAATGACCATAGCGAGTCCTAAATGCAGTCTTGTGTACATCTTCATCCCTGACCCTTAGTTGATGGTAACCCGACCTTAAGTCGATCTTGGAGAAGTAGCTTGCTCCTTGCAGCTGATCGAATAGGTCATCGATCCTTGGTAAAGGATATCTATTCTTTATGGTAACTTTATTCAGTTCTCTATAGTCGATGCACAACCGCATTGATCCGTCCTTCTTCTTTACAAATAGGACAGGGGCTCCCCAGGGGGATGAACTAGGTTTGATAAAACCTTTCGCCAGCAGTTCATCCAACTGGGTCCTCAGTTCCTTCATTTCCGTCGGAGCTAATCTGTAAGGTGCTCTTGCTATCGGAGCTGCTCCAGGAATGATGTCAATTCTGAACTCCACTTGTCTATCTGGTGGCAAACCAGGTAGTTCTTCAGGAAAAACCTCGGGGTATTCAGAAATGACTGGAAGATCCTCGATCTTCGGCTTTGGTTCTTCAATTATCACCTGAGCCATGTAAATTACACAGCCTCTGTTCAAACACCTTGAAGCTTTCAGCATAGATACGTCTTCTGGCAATCCGTAGTGCGTATCCCCTCGAATGGTAAGAGATTCACCACTCGGAGTCTTTAAGACTATTTGTCTCTTGCCACAAATGATTTGGGCCTGGTTATGGGATAACCAGTCCATGCCTAGCACGATGTCAAAACCCGCAAGTTTGAAAGGAAGTAGAGATAAAGGAAAAGAATGGTTCCTAATGGATATTTCACATCCTTCTAGAGCGGTAGAGACGGTTTCTATCGTGCCGTCTGCCAACTCTACTTCGTATTTTACGTCTAGGGTTTTGATTGGCATATTTAGTAGTAGGCAAAATTTCTGGTCTACAAAGGACTTGTCAGCGCCAGAATCGAACAGTACTCTTGCAAATATATTATTTACGAGAAAAGTACCTGTAAGCACATTGTCGTCCTTGACCGCTTCCTTTGCATCCAAGCGAAAAACTCTCGCATTCGTCTTCTTAGTCTCTTCTGCCTTCTTGGCATACTTCGGGCAATTACTCTTTATGTGCCCCTTTTCATTACAATTAAAGCAGGTTGCGTCCTTTATCTTTTTGCACTCCACTGTCTTGTGATCCTTGGACTTGCATAGTCCACAAGGTGGAGTCCTTTGTTGCGACTGTGAACCAGACGCAAACCTACACTTCCCGGAGTGAGGTTTCTTGCAGACCTTGCAGTGAGGTCTTCCATCAGCTTGCCCCTCCTTCTTTGCCTCCGACCCTCTCTTGCCCTCACCGTTTCCACGGTGCTTTTTCCCAGACTTTCGTGAGGTATCATCCTCACGCTTTTGCTTTTCAGCCTCCTTGCTCCTTTGTGCCCTCAGACGGACAGCATCAAGTGTAAGAGACAAGGAGAGGTCAGTAACTGACCTGAAGGTCGTTGGCCTAGAGGCCTTTACGCTGGCCTTGATCGCCGGCTCTAAGCCTCCAATGAATCGGGCAATCCTTCGTGGTTCTGGTGTCACAAGATATGGCACCAGGCGTGACATAGTGTTAAAGCTTGTCAGATAAGCTTGACAATCCAGGTTTGTCATCACTAGTGAGACAAAATCTGCCTCAATCTTCTCAACCTCGTGCTGAGGGCAGTAGTTTTCTTTTATGAGGGTAATAAACTCCCCCCATGACATTTTGTACAAGGCAGACTTACCTGAAGCCTGCACCAGAGCTCTCCACCACGCCAGGGCCTCGCCCTTGAATGACTGGGACACAAACTTAACCACGTCCCTCTCAGCGCACCCGCTGATGTCCACAATCGTGTCCATCTCGTCCAGCCAGGTGATACAATCAACCGCACCCTTCTCCCCTGTAAATTCACGGGGCTTGCATGATACAAAGTATTTGTAGGTGCAACCCTTAGCACTGGACGCATCAGTATATTCTCTATCGCGATGAACGCTGTGCTCAGTAGACGAATGCTTGTCGTCATCTTTCTTGGGTTCAGAGGGTGGTTTGGAGTGTGTCTTTGGTTTAGAGGGTGGTTTTGACACAGTTCTGCCTTGAGACTCAGTATTTTGACGATCAATAGCTGCCTGGACAGCATTGTTGATCAGAGCCTTCAGTTGTGCGCCTGTCAAATGTACTGACGCATTGTCATAGTCATCTTCGTTTGTGTGGCTGTTCTCTCCATTGGGATCCGCCATTGTAACTTGAATCTGTTACAGAAGATAACAAAGTTTTAATTCAGGAGATTATTATATGATTGTCTTTTATGACAATTTGTCAACCATGGTACAGAGACCATATTTGGTTAATTTTATTTCATTAAATATTAGGATCTGAATATATCCTATTTTAACTATATAAATAGTATTGGCGGCATAAAGCCTAATCACGATGATGTTTTATAATGTTAGCCGAGATTTCAGAGAATCAAAGGCATAGAGAGTTGAACCGTAGTTCTCTATCTCTTTTCGACAGGGAGTCATAGACCACCACTGTCTTTTGTCGTTATAAGACAATTATTATGGCCCATAGGCACTACACCTCTAATGGATGTCTTAATATGGTTGGCCCGTAGGCACTACATCACTAATGGATGTTTTAATAATATTGGCCCGTAGGCAACGCATCACTAATGGATGTCTTTATAATACTGGCCCGTAGGCACTACATCACTAATGGATGTTTTAATAATTCTGGCCCGTAGGCACTGCATCACTAATGGATGTTTTAATATGTTGGCCCGTAGGCAATGCATCACTAATGGATGTCTTTATAATACTGGCCCGTAGGCATTACATCACTAATGGATGTTTTAATAGTTCTGGCCCGTAGGCACTGCATCACTAATGGATGTTTTAATATTGATCACCTTCATTGGTGATTTAACCCACGATTTATAAATCATTTAGTTGGGTTTTGAAATCCTTAAAGGATTATTGTATAGGAATGACGTGCGTGATTATAACGAATCACATCTGCCATGAATGTTAACATGCGTACAGAGGTTAACAGGGAATCAGAATCTTTTCAGTTAGGCCGTACCATCTTGACTAGATCTTAACAGACCCCAAGCTAGGTTTCACCCTTTAAGATTCTTTATTTAGGCAGATCAATATAAAAGAATGGTTTTGATTTATTTTTTATATATTAAAACAAAACTCATAACATACATTCCAAAATCTCAAATACAATTACATATTGCCCTAAACGGGTCTTTCAAATAATACATACCTCCATAGAGGTTTTAAAATAAGTGACAAGTCCACGCAGGGACTAATATAAGATAGGTGTCCATGCAAGGACTAAAGATAAGTCCACGTAGGGACTGAAATACGATAAGTTGTCCACACAGGGACTTATTTTAAAGTAGAAATTACAGTAGTACAACTATTAAGGCTAATGGTCACGTTTCTTCTTTTTGCCCTTTAGTAGATTCGCCAAGCCCTTGAGAAATCCTCGGTGGCTTTTATTCTCTTCCTCGAACTCTCTCTCCACTCGATCTAGTCGATGGAGTATTTCTTCCTGTTCAGGAGGAGAAAATCGTGGTTGTGGCGCTTGATGCGGAACGGGAGGTCTGGGAGGTATTGGATACCCATGAGCTGAGTAATCCGGTGGTCCCATGTTTCCATGTGCTCCGTCAGGGTAGCGCGCATTATATCTTGCCGACACCACATATGGGTCGCGCTCATAGCCGTAGTTGTATTGTGCTTGTGATGGTTCAAACGGTTTGTAAGCCGTTGGACCTGTGTAAGCTGGTATGGGTTGGTCATACCCACATGGTGGCGAATTTCGTGCAGTAGGTGCGGAGTTCGCTTCTCGTATAGGACTTGAAGGTCCTTCTTCATGTAGTGGCGGATAGTGGCTACTACTAGAATGTCGAGGAGTGCTGAAGTGGTTACCCCCTCCTCCTCGTGTAGACATACGAGCATTGGTCCTCCTACGCCTCGGCGGATCAGGTATTACTGGTTGTGCCGGTGGCGGAGGTGGTGGCGTAACTGCCTCAAAGCGTGAATCCTCAGAGGGATCTTGTGGATGTCTCGGTTGCGATGTCTGATGAGATGGTGTGTTGTACCACTCATGTCGGTCAAACAAGGCCATAAAGCTGTCTGGGCCTTGATACTGCGGACCATGATATGAAGATCCATCAGATACTTCTATCGGATGCGTGGGCGTACCACGAGCTCGTTCAGTTGGATCCTCATCTTCCTCCATGGGATCTTCAGAAAAATGGTCTTGTGGCCCTAGTGGAACAAAACCTGAAGGTTCCTGTATGTAGTCAGCCGGATTAAACTGAGCTACGTAGTATGGACTAGGGTCGTCATAATTCCGGTGCGAAACCGAACGTTGCAGAGGTATGAAGGAAGGTTGTGGGTTGTTGGGATTATTTTCTGAATCTGGCCCAAAGGAGTGCCGGTAGGATGGCGTCGAGCTGTGCGAAGTGGAATGCCTCGCTGGTTCGTAAAGATCTCTTCGTCGTTGTGGCTCTTCGCTCCTTGTCATCGAAGGATGTCTTGTACCAGATGGTCCAGCTTCTTGATCGTGATGTGTCACGATTTCTCCTCGGCCTCTACGTCCCCTTCCTCTTCCTCGGAATATAACAGGTGGCATTTTCCTGCTCCAAAACTTATTAAAAATCAATTGAAAATAAAGACAAAAAGGAGTAATAATCCGAATTTGTCCTAAGTTCTTGTCTAGACTCAAGTATGTGCAATTGTGTCACTGAGATTAAACACATTAGGATAGTGTTTAATTCACTCAATGTTGGCTCTGATACCAACCTGTCACACCCCGATTTCCACGTGTCTCACCGGTGGGCCCGGTGGGGGATTACCGTGACGATGTTGGCAACAATATAGTCAAACCACACAATTATATAATGCACAGCGGAAGCATAATTTAAATATATAATTTCAACCTCTGATTGTAATATCAAAATGTATTACAGAAGTTGAATATCCACAGTGGATCGTAGATACAGATAAAGTATTGTTCCATTAGATACTGCAATCAAGCTTGCGAGGCTTATCCCGACGCTAGGGAGCTAATACCAGCCAATTACGTTTAGGTACCTGCACTTAATCTTTTTGGGGAAAATACGTCAGTTTACACTGGTAAATACATTCAACTGACACATTTGAAAATGTTTATTAAAATTGATTTGAATGCACAAGGCACAAACTCTTTTATAACTTGGGAAAATTCATAATGATCTTGTGAACGTTTTACATGTTCTTTTATGCGTTCAGTAGCCCGGGTCGTGCCGGGTTAAAGATTTATAGACACACCACGTTTGCGTAAAACCGTAGTATAAAAACCAACGGCTACGTCTTTTAGTCTTAATGTCGACACTTTATACCGGGTGTACGCCTACACCGGGATGTCGATGGTCGTGGCCATTTCGTAAAATGATGCCAAGGATATCCGGGACAACGGTCATTAAACCCCCCAAAGGCTTATAAGCAACAAAACTGTTTAAATGAGCCGATCATATTTAATCAATTAACCACCTCAGCGATGGAATTATATAATGCTCAATCAAGCGGTATTAATATACCGTAACCCAAGCCCATATAGGGGAAATAAGTTAAAGTATTTACCTTTGCAAGTATTAATCCTTAATTTAGATCAAGTCACCGATAGCTTTTACTGGGGCTCCTAATCTGGAACGAAGGTTTTAATTAACCTCTTAGAATCCTAACGGTCCTTGTATTAGCTGTAGCTTAAACCGGTTGATTCCGATATATAGATATGGTTAATTCGCACGAAAAGGCGAAAACCGAGAATGGAGTATGATTTGGACCCAACAAGTTCAGTGACTTGTTTTATATGGGTTTATAGTTCATACTCTGGATTTTGGGGTTCAAATAATATAATTTGACCCATATCGGCTATTGCACGAAAACTAGTTTCATGAGCCGTACCGTGTGCGCAAATAGGCGAAACGGTTAACCATAAGAGTCGTACGCTTATTTCCTAAGTCGATATGCCTTAAAAGTATTTTGGTATCAGTAGGATACCTTCCGTAATGCCCGTAACGAGTTTAAGTTAATATTATGCCCCGTAGAGGCTTTTCGGTCATTTTAAAGACTTTAAAAAGGCTTTTCGAGTTCTACAGGAAATCTGAGTTTCCCGAACAGCTTATAAAGCTTAAAATACTTTATTTATTATTTAAAACCAGTAGCAACTGGAATCGGGTCAAAAGACCTTGTAGAACTCTCGTTTTGGCCAAAAAGGGCATATTCGGTATTAACCGAACCGTAGCCATAACCGCAGGTTATGAGCAAGGTAAAATTTATTAAAAATCTTTAAAAATTCCCAAAATATTATTTTACCACAGTGGGTAAAAGTTTTGGTGACGAAAACTTGGGTTAGATGGGCGTTATGCTAATTGCGCCGTTATTTACAAAACTTTCTTAAAAGTGCGCCTTTTAGCATAACTCTCATTCTAGACCTCGGATTGACGTGAAACTTTAGGGACATGCTTATAATTTAATAAGCAAGGTTTTGGTCCGTTCACGTGTCCGAAATACTCGTTTTAATTTTAAAAGGCCGTTACGGTCAGCTTTTAGGCGAATGACGGAAATACGTAAAAGACTTGGATAACTCATGAACCGACCACAGAGGCGTATACCAACATGTGACCTGGTCCTAAGAGAGTCCTAAGGTATATTTATACCTCACTAAAACGGGTCAGAACTGAAGTCAAAGCAAAAGTCAAACTTATGCGACTTTCGGCTCCGAACCGGTTCAATATAGTAAATGATCGATTCAAACGAGCGCAAACATGTTTATATACCTATTATCATGTTTTATGATTATCAAAACAGGTTCCATAACATATACATTACAGATTATGCATAAATCGCTAAAATAGCTTTCTGTTGACTTTTTAACCGCACGTTTGACTCGACATTTGACATAGTTAGAGTGGTGATCAGGGGGAACCATTTTAGAGGTTTATTACCCATGTAAATACCAACTCATAACCACTTTTGATTCGTCATAAGACTGAATCATTTGCGAGTTATTGTAATGACAACCGTTAGTTACGACGGTTGCGTTTATGAGCTATAATCTATGGAAATGTGAAACCAAAATGGTTATGAACGACTTACAGAAGTGTGTTCTTGCTTATAGAGCAGAAGAGAATGCTTAGGAGCACTTAGAATGATCAGTAGTTGTGTGTTTTGATGTTGTGAATGATATGAACCAATGTAGCTTATTTATAGTGCTTAAGAGCCTTCAAGATCATTACACAACAAGCTACAATTGATCATGGATCATGGGCAGGTGTCCCTAAGTGGTATGGGTCGTGTAGGGGGCACCCATGCTCAATTTATTGGTTGTTTGATCGTTCAAAAGCTCCAAAAGCCAAGTAGTTACAACCATTCTGCATCTGGGCACTTTACGCGGCCCGCATGGGAGTTCCCATGCATTTTAATGCGGGTCGCCTAAAGGTTAAGAAATCAGGCGAATTAGTGAGGAGGCTCGCGGCCCGCCTCAACTAATCCCTAACCTTCACGCGGGTCGCCTAAGGTTAAGATTTCAGGATTTTTAAATCTTTTTGTAATAATTACAGAATCTGGCCATTAATAACGAAATCTTTCGTAATGATTCACCTGGCCTTTCGGTTTTGAAGGGGTAACTTTGCGGTTTGGCCCTCGGTTATTTACCGATAGGGGCCTCGTGTTAATTACCCGCATTATTAAGTCCCCGGTTTATTTATTAATTATATTGGAAAGCCTTAACTTTCACTGTTGACGCTTTTAACCCTTCTTCTACGAATTCGATCGTAACTTTCTCGTTTCATATCGAAACTTCGCGAAATTCATATATATTATTTTAGCGAGGGTATAATACCGTTACAAAGTCTTGGGAACGTTAAAGGGTCACTCAGAGGTATTATTAAACATGTTGACACAGTTAACCCCTGTAGTTTGTAATCTCCCACTTTCTTCCGCGTTTTGTTTTTGTACGATCTATAATTTATTCGTTTGAAGGTTTAAGCATTATTTAGGGATACTATACAGTATATTTACCCTTGTTGACATTTATAACCCTCGAATTTATATACTTTCAAGGTTTGTCAAAATTAGTCCTTTGTTTATTATAGATGCCACGTGTAAACAAATGACACGTGTTAACACATCATTGGACACAAAAATTCAAGGTGTTACACAGGGGAAAACACGCTTGTGTGGACCTTACAGGAGTGTCCCCTCTTATTGGGCTCAGGGATAACAGGTTTGTTTCTAGCCAGGATGCGTTGAAGGCGGAATCAAGCAAGGTTGCTAAACACGAGAAGGCTTGTTCAGAGTCTCAACATGTGTTTATCCTATTCACTTTTGATACATTTGGTTCTCTAGCCCTAGAGGCCGTGGAATTCCTAAACAGGGTCCAACGGATTGTGAATAGTAATCTCTCATCTATTAAGGGTCGTTCTGTCTTTAGTAGGATTGGTTTTGCAATTCAAAAGGGGGTTACGGTGCAGCTTGTTGCATGTTTAACTACCACTTGTTTGTAATTTGTTACTTTGGCATTTTAGTGAAATGTTAATATGCTTTCTTGAGTGAAGAACTAATCTAGGGCTTGAATTTCATCTCGCGATTTCTCCTTCAATTCTTAATCAAATTAGTTAATTTTTAATCTTAATCTTATTAATTTTTGGTGCTCTACAAAACCCCTCTATCCATTTTCGTGATAGAGGGCATTATGAATTCGAATTCAGTCTCATGATAATTAGGGTACTTGAACATTCTATTTTGGGGCTTTTAACCCTAGAGACATGTTTTTATGAATTTGATTTTAGGATACTGATTATTATCACATATGAGTAGTTCATGGACATTTTGGGAATTTTCGGACTTATTATGGATTTATTATGAGTTTTAGCATATCATATTAGTTTATAAATTATGGGAAAATTCCTAATTTATGAAAATGTTATATCCCATGTTATATATTCTGAATTTTTTAGAAGTTTTTTTAGTGTGGAATCTAACAAGTTTTATGTTCAATTTTGTAATTGATTGTAAAATATAGATTAAACAAATTGTAAAACTAGTTGTGATATTTTGTAAAAGTGACCAATTTATTTATTACAAAAAGAAAATACTCTTTATGACTAAAAGTGTAATCTCATTTGATTTGTTGTAACTTCCTAGTGGGATAGAATTTATTTATTTGATTACTTCAAATTGTCAAGATGTAATGAGTTAATTACTGTTTTCGTCCCTGTGGTTTGTCAAAAATCACTATTTCAGTCCATTAGTTTAAAAATTGCGATTTCAGTCCATGTAGTTTCACTCTCGTAACAATTTCAGTCCACCTCGTAACCATTTCAATCCCTGTACTAACAGAATAAATGGATTAAAATGGTTACGGAAGTGAAACCACAGGGACTGAAATGGTTACGAAAGTAAAACCACAGGGACTGAAATCGCAATTTTTAAACTAATGGACTGAAATAGTGATTTTTGACAAACCACAGGGACGAAAACAGTAATTAACTCAGATGTAATAGTCACAAAATAAAATAATATTTACTTATATAACATGCTACTATTTTCTATAACATTTTTGTTAATCAAGAAACTAACATATATAATAATAGAGTTAATTGCTCGGATGGTCCCTGTGGTTTCACATTTTTTCACGTTTAGTCCCCACCTTTTGAAAATAGCAGATATGCTCCCTATGGTTTGTCATTTTGTTACTCGGATAGTCCCTGAGTAGATGTCAGTTAGTTTGGAAATAGCAGGTATGCTCCCTATGGTTTGTCATTTTGTTACTCGGATAGTCCCTAGAGTAAATGTTTGGGGACCATCCGAGTAACAAAATAACAAACCATAGGGAGCATACATGTTATTTTCAAAAGAAGGGGACTAAACGTGAAAAAGCGTGAAACCACAGGGACCATCCGGGCAATTAACTCTATAATAATATATATAGACATTTAGTTATAATTGGGTATTTATTGGTTAAGTACATGGTAAAACAGATGTATTTCTTTGGTTTTGTTGGAAAAGTTTTATAAGGATATTTAGGGCCATTAATATGTAAATAATTCTAGATTTAATTTCCTTTAAAATAATAAAACATAAACAAGGTACATTTATCTATATATACATTATCATTAAATTTAGTTTCTACAAAAATTGGTTAAGAATAGTTTTACATATATTAATTTTCAAAATAATATTTTATACAAAAGTCCCCAAATTAAGAACTCGATTAACTAGTTCCAATTTTAATCCTTATGTTTATTTAGAATATTTGTTATATTTATTTTAGGGTGATATTATCATTTGATTTACCTCGTATACTCATGCGGTAATTCTCGTGTATTAATTCTTCACAACCTATGAGTAGATCTACCCCCCCCTTTAGTCATTAAATATTTTTAGGGTGTATCATGTGTCATGTTTTTCTAATGTTTTCTATTTGATTAAATAACATGCAAAGTCAATGTGTCACTATGTATATCGCGTTCATTGTTTCTATTATTTCTAGTATCTATCGTTGCATCTGTATGTATCTATGTGTTTACTCGCTTTATGGCACAGGTTTTGCGTGGATCCACCTGGCTGACTAGGTTCCCCACTGCCATTGGTTTCAGCCTAGTATCGCCACCAACATTAGACTCGCTCTTTGGGACTTGAGACTAATGCCCACTATAGTCTTTGTGTTTTATTGTGTCTATTGTATCTATTGTTGTTGTGGTGAATATATATGTTTCAACAACACATGGAATTGCATGTTAAATACATTTTAAAAGATTTTTATGTAAAATAAAACAATTAATAAAGCAAAACATTTTATTTAAAAATCTAGATCTATTCACATACATTTTGTTGACTAAAAAACCTAATTACGCATGATGCAGGTACACAAGTTGGAGAAAGAGTTAAAGGCAAAAACACGTAGGACATGCCTTAGTAATAAATAGGACCTTTGATCATTTGTATAATGTATGAATTATGTTTAATGTTTACTATGATTATGTGTGATAAATTTAATTTGGTGACCTTTAATATCTAAACTTATAATAGTGTAACACGCTCTGAGCAATCATCATGCCCCGTGCCATATCCGTTGCGGGTCGGTGTTTGACATATTAGTATTAGAGCCAATGACCATGGGTAATTAGGTTTAGGTTATTAGTCCCATATACTTAGTGTATAGTTGATTTGGTACCTTAGGTGCTTAATTGTTGATTGTCTTAGCTTATAGATGTTCAAAGTATGCATGATTTAAAAATTTTCTATTGTCACACACAAATGCATGTTAGCACATTTAAATTTTATATGCTAAATGTTATGTGTTTTGCATGGTACTAAGTTAGTTATTTCTATTATATGTTTAACTAAATGTCACACATGCACACACCTTATATAGTATATGAATATTAAGTATTCTAATACTATGTTCCTTCTATTTCATTATATCTAAAGTCTTGATTCAATTTGTTTCTTTTAATGCATTTCAATTATTCTTAGGTTTGATTTATTTTATTCTATTTTTGAGTTTCGAATTTCCATTAACATTTCATTCTCGTCAAAATGAGTTCCTGTGACGGACATATAGTAACTGGAAGGATTACGTACCGGTAGTCAGGACGTCCTGTCTAGGCTAGTGGTGTGCGTTAAGCGTGGTATGATTTTATTAATATTTTAAGCCCGTTTTACGCATTAATCAAGTTTTAAATTTATAAAACACATTATTTTACAACAAGTAAACACACACTTGGGCAAGTGCACCCATCGCGAGCGTAGTATAGTGTTGGTAAGATACCGAGGTCGTCCAAGGACAATAGAGCTTTTAATACCAGTTTATCGTCAACGTCTAATCGATCTAAATTTTTTAAAAGAATTTTTAAACATGAAAATTAATATAAAAATTAAAAAGATAAATAAATGAAATGTCACACCCCGACCACGTAAAACAACAAACCGTGGCGGAAACGTCGTGGAGTGTCGTAACAGAATTATTGTTCCACAACCATGGTAATCAAATATTTCGTTTTATTGAATTATTATATAATGTACTTTGTCCAAAACAAACAAACTACACATCGACTATAACTGTTTTTAAGTCACTAAGACCTCGTCCAGGTCCTATGTGACATAAGCTTCCTAGCAATCAACATCAAGCAACACCACCTGAAACATATGTAAAAACAAAGTCAGCAAAGAAATGCTGGCGAGCACATAGGTTTTAGGAGAGTAGTGGATTCATGGCTCGTTTATATGTTGTAGTACCTTATTAGACTACAAGAGTCAAAAGTACAAATCTCGTTTTGAAAAGTGTATTGCAACATAATTAACCAACTTAAATCAAGTTGATTATGGTTTATAAAATCCCGTAGCCATGATTCTTAACCCCAAAACATTTGTTTTAGTAAACGAATTCGTAAAAACATCTCGTAAAGACTCGTTAATAAAACTCGTATGGTTTATATCATTTCGAAAACCTCGTTGTGTGACATCGTTTCAAATCGTTTCCCAAGTGAACTAAATAATGACACGCAATGTAATATGATAGAAGCACTTATATATAAGATGTACCAGCGGCGTATCTACCATGCTTTTATCACACTACACCCGTCCCATTATCTAATCACTACCCAAAACCAATTGTTTACCCAAATCGTTTATCTCGTTTAAGTCGTCTCAAATCGTTTAGCTCGTTCCAAAATCGTATTTGTTTTAATTGTGAAACTACTTATGGTCGTCTCGCTAATAACATTCAAACCTCCGTGACTCGACTATCTCGATTCTTGCATTAACAAACCACCAAAGGGTAAGTTAACTATCATCAGATTCGCAAGTTAACATTCAAACCTTCGTGACTTCGACAGATAAGGGTTTCCTCAGTTTAATTCTAGGTATCGCAAGTAAAGGCTCAAAGGATAACGAAACAAAACTCCTATCAACACCAGAATCGAAAAGAACAGATGCAAGTTGATTGTTAATAAGCAACGTACAGTTAACAACCTCGTTGTCCGCCCACGCCTCATTCGCGTTCAGATTGAATGCTCGTCCACGAGCGGGATTCACATTCGTGATCGCGTTACCATTCGGATTCGCATTTACCAATCCCGGGCAGTTGTTGCGGAAATGATCCATTACTCCGCAATTAAAACATGAACCAGGTGGGAATCTCGCAGCATTCCCCTGAACTTGTGCTGGAACCTGAGCAGCCTGATTTTGGCCAAAACGACAGATGTTGGCCAGATGCCCAAGTCTACCACACGTGGCACACTGTTTGCAAGCCTGTTGGGCAACATGGTGACCATTACATCGAGCACAGTGAGGTGCGGTACCAGCATATTGCTTCTTCGTTGGAGGTTGGGCTGGTGCGTTCTGAGGGTTCTGCGTAGTGAATGCAAAGTTCTGGGAAGCCTTGCGCTTCCTTGACTTCTTCGAAGGCTCACCCTGCTTCTTACCCTTACCCTTGTCTTGTGCAGAATCAGCTGACTTCTTCTTATCACCCTTACGGGTCAATTTCCCTTTTCTGACCTGAGACTCGGTCAGTGTAGCAGCCAACTCAATCGCTTGACGGATAGTAGTAGGATTACTGCCAGTCACTATGTCTTGCACAGAATCGGGTAACCCATCGATATACCTCTCAATTTCCTTCTCCAATGGGGTAACCATCTTAGGACACGACAAGCTGAGCTCCTCATATCGATCCGTATAAGCACGGTGTTCTCCCCCGTCCTTGTTTTAGATCGTCAAATTCTTATTCTAAAGCTCGAATCTCGTGACAAGGACAGAACTCTCTCATCATGAGAGCTCGGAGCTCTTCCCAAGTTTGTACCAAAGCCACTTCGGCACCCCTATCGCGCATAACACCGTTCCACCATGTAAGAGCACACTTCTCGAACACACTTGATGCAAATTCAACCTTACGCGTATTCGGACATTGCACATGTCTGAATGTGCTTTCCAAAATTTCGAACCATTGCAGGAGCACAGTTGCTCCTTGCGACCCAGAGAACTTCAATGGCTTAGCAGAATTGAAGGTTTTGAAGTTACACTATGCATTATTGTTGTTATTATTGTTGTATAACTCATGGATCTGGGTTACTATGCCTGGAAGTACTGCAACCATTTGTTGAGCAACAAGGGCTGCGACTTCTTCAGCGGTAAAAGGTTGAGCATCACGTCGAGGAGGCATTGTCTAACAAGGAAACACGAGAAACGAGTGAGGTTGATAATTGGTAAAACAAAAGAGGTACTGAAAATATCGGCAAAACACAAGGAAGGCGATCATTTGTTCGTTACCTCGAACAAACAAACGACACGCAGTGTCTAATCAAAGTAAATGGGTCAAAATAATGTATCGCGAAGACATGCTCGCCTATAAGTGAACACTCACCCCACGAGTTCCCAGGTAAGAGTGACTGTTCCGATACTGCAAATTTGTACGAACACTCTAGCCTTAGACAGAAAACTCAGGGTACAGGCATTCACTCTTCCAGTTTGCATGTGTTCACATTATTAGACCCAAACTTTGATGAGATTTTGAAAACTAAGAGGGATCAAAACCTAGTAATCAATCATCCAAGGATAGATGATTAATTTTCGAAGCGGATTTGTTATTGTGTTCTCGTTGTGGTTATCACCTAAGGATAGGTGAAAGTATTGTTTTAAAATCTAAATGCAAGTACACTTGCATTGGGGTCCTAGAAAGTTATAGTCTAGGTCAAAGCATTGGTAATAACCTAATTCCCTATTACCATTGGCTCTGATACCAACTCTTCTGTCACACCCCGACCACGTAAAACAACAAACCGTGGCGGAAACGTCGGGGATTGTTGTAACAGAATTATTGTTCCACAACCATGGTAATCAAATATTTCGTTTTATTGAATTATTATGTAATGTACTTTGTCCAAAACAAACAAACTACACATCGAATATAACTGTTTTTAAGTTACTAAGGCCTCGTCCAGGTTCTATGTGACACAAGCTTCCAAGCAATCAACATCAAGCAACACCACCTGAAACATATGTAAAAACAAAGTCAGCAAAGAAATGCTGGCGAGCACATAGGTTTTAGGAGAGTATTAGATTCATGGCTCGTTTATTTGTTGCAGTACCTTATTAGACTACAAGAGTCAAAAGTACAAATCTCGTTTTGAAAAGTGTATTGCAACATAATTAACCAACTTAAATCAAGTTGATTATGGTTTATAAAATCCCGTAGCCATGATTCTTAACCCTAAAACATTTGTTTTAGTAAACGAATTCGTAAAAACATCTCGTAAAGACTCGTTAATAAAACTCGTATGGTTTATATCATTTCGAAAACCTTGTTGTGTGACATCGTTTCAAATCGTTTCCCAAGTGAACTAAATAATGACACGCAATATAATATGATAGAAGCACTTATATATAAGATGTACCAGCGGCGTATCTACCATGCTTTTATCATGCTACACCTGTCCCATTATCTAATCACTACCCAAAACCAATTATTTACCTAAATCGTTTATCTCGTTTAAGTCGTATCAAATCGTTTAACTCGTTCCAAAATCGTATTTGTTTTAATTGTGAAACTACTTATGGTCATCTCGCTAATAACATTCAAACCTTCGTGACTCGACTATCTCGATTCTTGCATTAACAAACCACCAAAGGGTAAGTTAACTATCATCAGATTCGCAAGTTAGCATTCAAACCTTCGTGACTTCGACAGATAAGGGTTTCCTCAGTTTAATTCTAGGTATCGCAAGTAAAGGCTCAAAGGATAACGAAACAAAACCCCTATCAGCACCAGAATCGAAAACAACAGATGCAAGTTGATTGTTAACAAGCAACGTACAGTTAACAACCTCGTTGTCTGCCCTCGCGTCATTCTCGTTCAAATTGAATGCTCATCCACGAGCGGGATTCACATTCGCGATCGCGTTACCATTTGGATTCGCATTTACCAATCTCGGGAAGTTGTTGCGGAAATGACCCATTTCTCCGCAATTAAAACATGAACCAGGTGGGAATCTCGCAGCATTCCTCTGAACTTGTGCTGGAACCTAAGCAGCCTGATTTTGGCCAAAACGACAGATGTTGGCCAGATGCCCAAGTCTACCACACGTAGCACACTGTTTGCAAGCCTGTTGGGCAACATGGTGACCATTACATCGAGCACAGTGAGGTGCGGTACCAGCATATTGCTTCTTCGCTGGAGGTTGGGCTGGTGGGTTCTGAGGGTTCTGCGCAGTGACTGCAAAGTTCTGGGAAGCCTTGCGCTTCCTTGACATCTTCGAAGGCTCACCCTGCTTCTTACCCTTACCCTTACCCTTGTCTTGTGCAGAATCAGCTGACTTCTTCTTATCACCCTTACGGGTCAATTTCCCTTTTCTGACCTGAGACTCGGTCAGTGTAGCAGCCAACTCAATCGCTTGACGGACAGTAGTAGGATTAGTGCCAGTCACTATGTCTTGCACAGAATCGGGTAACCCATCGATATACCTCTCAATTGCCTTCTCCAATGGGGTAACCATCTTAGGACACGACAAGCTGAGCTCCTCATATCGATCCGTATAAGCACGGTGTTCTCCCCCGTCCTTGTTTAAGATCGTCAAATTCTTATTCTAAAGCTCGAATCTCGTGACAAGGACAGAACTCTCTCATCATGAGAGCTCGGAGCTCTTCCCAAGTTTGTGCCAAAGCCACTTCGGCACCCCTATCGCGCATAACACCGTTCCACCATGTAAGAGCACGCTTCTCGAACACACTTGATGCAAATTCAACCTTACGCGTATTCGGACATTGCACATGTCTGAATGTGCTTTCCAAACTTTCGAACCATTGCAGGAGCACAGTTGTTCCTTGCGACCCAGAGAACTTCAATGGCTTAGCAGAATTGAAGGTTTTGAAGTTACACTGTGCATTATTGTTGTTATTATTGTTGTATAACTCGTAGATCTGGGTTACTATGCCTGGAAGTACTGCAGCCATTTGTTGAGCAACAAGGGCTGCGACTTCTTCAGCGGTAAAAGGTTGAGCATCACGTCGAGGAGGCATTGTCTAACAAGGAAACATGAGAAACGAGTGAGGTCGATAATTGGTAAAACAAAAGAGGTATTGAACATATCGGCAAAACACAAGGAAGGCGATCATTTGTTCGTTACCTCGAACAAACAAACGGCACGCAGTGTCTAATCAAAGTAAATGGGTCAAAATAATGTATCGCGAAGACATGCTCACCTATAAGTGAACACTCACCCCACGAGTTCCCAGGTAAGAGTGACTGGTTCGATACTGGGGATTTGTACGAACACTCTAGCCTTAGACAGAAAACTCAGGGTACAGGCATTCACTCTTCCAGTTTGCACGTGTTCACATTATTAGACCCAAACTTTGATGAGATTTTGAAAACTAAGAGGGATCAAAACCTAGTAATCAATCATACAAGGATAGATGATTAATTTTCGAAGCGGATTTGTTATTGTGTTCTCGTTGTGGTTATCACCTAAGGATTGGTGAAAGTATTGTTTTAAAATCTAAACGCAAGTACACTTGCGTTGGGGTCCTAGAAAGTTATAGTCTAGGTCAAAGCATTGGTAATAACCTAATTCCCTATAACCATTGGCCCTGATACCAACTCTTCTGTCACACCCCGACCACGTAAAACAACAAACCGTGACGGAAACGTCGGGGATTGTTGTAACGGAATTATTGTTCCACAACCATGGTAATCAAATATTTCGTTTTATTGAATTATTATGTAATGTATTTTGTCCAAAACAAACAAACTACACATCGACTATAACTGTTTTTAAGTCACTAAGGCCTCGTCCAGGTTCTATGTGACACAAGCTTCCTAGCAATCAACATCAAGCAACACCACCTGAAACATATGTAAAAACAAAGTCAACAAAGAAATGCTGGCGAGCACATAAGTTTTAGGAGAGTATTAGATTCATGGCTCGTTTATATGTTGCAGTACCTTATTAGACTACAAGAGTCAAAAGTACAAATCTCGTTTTCAAAAGTGTATTGTAACATAATTAACCAACTTAAATCAAGTTGATTATGGTTTATAAAATCTCGTAGCCATGATGCTTAACCCCAAAACATTTGTTTTAGTAAACCAATTCGTAAAAACATCTCGTAAAGACTCGTTAATAAAACTCTTATGGTTTATATCATTTCGAAAACCTCGTTGTGTGACATCATTTCAAATCGTTTCCCAAGTGAACTAAATAATGACACGCAATGTAATATGTGACAACTCGAGTTTCCAAGATTCCACTTTCGCATTTATTGCACGTTCACTATTTGTTTAGTTGTTTACTTGCACAATTGGTTTACTTTGTAACTGTATATGTTTTGGTTTGATAAAGTGTATTGTAATTGTGCATGGTTATGTGTTACTTATGAAAGGTTTGACAAATGCTTGAACTTGGTGGTGAAACTGTAAATTATATTGTGATGGGCGTTTTATGTAAAAGATGATACTTAGGGGTGAGTAGAGTAGTTAGTGGAACTTTAATCACTCTTAACCCTAATCCTCTTCACTAATCATTCACACAATCATCATACGTACTTGCACCGTTCCTCTACAACTTTCTCTACAATCATCTTCTTGGCACAAGCTCTCTATCATCACTCTTGATCCCTCTCTTTATCTAGAATCAATTCAAGGTCGTGTGTAATGGACTTAATCATTAATTAACACTAGAAGCAATAACATACCGAGCAAACCAAGGTGAGTTCACACTCTTACCAACGCATGGGATTCCCGGGGTTTGGGAATGGGATTGAAGGAATGTGATCGAATAGATTTGTACTTACACTGTTACTAGACTATCTACCATCGTCCTCGGTTGTGCAGGACACATACGTAAAACCTACGTATACTTGTACTCATCAATGTCCCCAGGTTGCGAAGGACACTCACGTAAAACCTACGTGAACTTATACTCACTACTGCCTCGGTTGTGTCAGGCACTTACGTAAAACCTACGTAAACCCCCGCGTACCCCTATCCTCGGTTGTGAAGGACACTTACGTAAAACCTACGTAAACTTTGTACGTACTACTGTTCTCAGGTTAAGAAGAACACTTATGGTTACAAATAGTCTAGTGTATATGCAACATGGGAAGCCCCCACCAATAGAACATATTATCGGCCCAGTAGTGCCACACGTTACAAACGAACTTACTATTACGCACTTACTTTCTGTGAACTCGCTCAACTAGTTGTTGACTCTCTGTTACATGCCTTGCAGGTCGTTAGGTATACATGGAGCTTGCATGGGGAGGCGCGGTCGTTGTGGATAAGGATCGTGATGCTTTGATTAAACACTATGACTTTACATAATTTATTTATATTGGGCTTTTACTCAATTGCATCCGCTAAACTTTGTTATTATACATATGTTTTGGAACACCTTTCATATGGATTGGTTTGGTTTAAATACAATTAATTTTACTATTTACATTGTTCTATATGATTGGTGGCTTGATCCTTGTCAGTCACGCTCCCAAGCGGTGATACTCCGCAGGTGGATTTTGGGGGTGTGACAGATTGGTATCAGAGCCATTGGTTATAGAGAACTTGGTTTTAATAAGGGAAAAACGTTTTTATTAAAACCAGACTATAACCAGTACAGTGCTCAACGATCCACAACGACGCCTCGCTCCACATGCAAGACTCAACATCCTAGGTAATAAGGTTTATGTTTATTGCCTACATGCTAGAATTACATAGAACTTTGCTCGTGGTATGCTTAGATTACATTGCTTACTATTTGTTGTTGCTTGAGAACATTTGCGTGCTTACTCTCTTCTGTCATCGCACTATTCGCGAACCTCTCTCTCACTTATGTTACATTTGCTATGAAGATCATGGCTGGACGTATTAACTTGACACAAGCCCAGTTGACGACTCTTATCAACGAACAAGTTGCTGCGGCACTTGCAGCTGCAAACACAGGAGGTATACCCTGCAGTCGTAACTCATCCTAGGATCTTTAGATCCTACTTTCCTAAACCAACTCTTGTGTTTAACCTTGTCCTATTCTTACACATTAGGTCAACCAGCTCAGCAACCTGTTTGCACTTTCAAGAATTTCATGGACTGTCGTCCAAGCACGTTCAGTGGCACGGAGGGAGTAGTGGGACTCCTCCATTGGTTCGAAAAGCTCGAGTCGGTATTTGAGATTTGTGAATGCCCTGAGGCTCGCAGGGTGAAATAGGCCACTGGTACTTTAGAAGGGATTGCGCTGACTTGGTGGAATGCGCAAGTTCAACTTTTGGGATTGGCAGCTGCTAACGCCACTCCCTGGAATGATTTCAAGTAGCTGATTAAACGGGAGTACTGCTCACGAGACGACATCCACAAGTTAGAGGTGGAGTTTTTAAATTTGAAAATGACAAGGTCGGAGATTGAGGCTTATACTAAAAGGTTAAACGAGCTGGCCGTCTTGTGTCCAACAATGGTGGACCCACCTATCAGGCGTATCGAGTTGTATCTCAAAGGGTTGGCACCAGAAATTCAGAGCCATGTGACATCGGCTAATCTTGACAATATCCAGGATATTCAGCGCCTTGCTCATCGCCTCACGGATCAGGCAGTGGAACAAGACAGGCTGCCTAAGCGCGTCAGCGCTACTGCTACCGTTACCACTTCTGCTAATCCTGCTACCCCCCGTGACAACAAGAGAAAATGGGATGGGGATTCCAGCAAAGGTTCAGCTTCAGTTCAGTCCCAAGTTCAACAGCGAAAGACTGACAACTATCAGAGCCCTAGTCAGCAATCTTCGGGCAGTCACAGGCAGGGTGGTTATCGAGGGAACCTCCCAAAGTGCAACAACTGTAACAGACATCACAGCGGCCAGTGCAACAAGGGTCGCTGTCAGAGGTGCCTCAAGATGGGTCATGAGGCCAAGGATTGTAGGAGCCCGCGACCTGCGAATCAGAATCAGCAGCAGCACCAACCACCGCAGAATCAGCAACAGGGCAACAGGGGATGTTTTCATTGTGGCGCTGAAGGTCACTTCAAAAGACACTGCCCTCAGTTAAACCGAAACCAGAACAACAACAACAACAATAACAACAATCAGGGCAATGGCAACAACAATAATGGGGGAAACAACAATGATGGGAACAACGGCGCTAAGGGTCGTGCATTTGTGTTGGGGCAGGGTGATGCCAGGAATGATCCCAACGTAGTTATGGGTAAGTTTCTTCTTGACGACTTTTATGTTACTGTATTGTTTGATTCGGGTGCGGATACAAGTTATGTGTCTCTTAAAGTTAGCCAAATGTTAAAACGTGCACCAACTCCCTTAAACACCAAACATGTCGTAGAGTTAGCTAACGGAAAAAGTCTAGAGGCCACACACATAGTTCAGGGTTGTAATCTTATCCTCGCTGGTGAGACTTTCTCCATCGACCTCATTCCTATAGTTCTGGGTAGTTTTGACATCGTCGTTGGTATGGATTGGTTATCCAAGCAGCAAGCAGAGATCCTATGCAAAGAGAAGATCATTCGTATTCCTCGTTCTGGTAAAGAACCTCTCGAAGTTCAAGGAGACAAGAGTGGTGCAGTGGTTGGCATCATCTCCTTCCTGAAGGCTCAGAAATGTTTACGAAAGGGTCACACTGCCATTTTGGCCCTTGTTACTGATGCATCAACGAAAGAGAAGAGAATAGAGGATATCCCAGTTGTACGCGAATTTCCTCAAGTGTTTCCTGAAGATTTACCTGGTCTACCGCCTCATCGCCTGGTCGAGTTTCAAGTCGAGCTAGCTCCAGGAGCAGCACCTATAGCTCGCGCGCCGTATCGTATAGCTCCAACTGAACTGGAAGAACTGTCAAAGCAACTGCAAGAGCTCTTGGATAAGGGCTTTATTCGTCCTAGCTCTTCGCCTTGGGGAGCTCCAGTGTTATTCGTGAAAAAGAAGGATGGCACCATCAGGATGTGCATTGATTACCGTGAACTGAACAAGGTCACAGTGAAGAACCGCTACCCTCTGCCTCGTATTGACGACTTTTTCGACCAGTTGCAAGGGTCGAGTTACTACTCCAAGATTGACCTGAGGTCAGGTTACCATCAGCTGAGAGACCGGGATGAGGACGTCTCTAAGACAGCATTCAGAACTCGCTACGGTCACTACGAGTTTTTAGTCACGCCATTCTGGCTAACGAACGCACCGGCAGTCTTCATGGATCTTATGAACAGGGTGTGCAAGCCTTATTTAGACAAGTTCGTGATTGTTTTTATCGACTACATTCTGATCTACTCCAAGTGTCAGGAGGAACACGAGCAGCATTTGCGACTTATCTTGGAACTTCTTCGAAAGGAACAACTGTACGCCAAGTTTTCAAAATGCGACTTCTGGCTTCGTGAAGTCCACTTCCTAGGCCATGTGGTAAACAAGGATGGGATACATGTTGATCCATCCAAGGTAGATTCGATCAGAAACTGGCCTGCATCGCGTACACCAACGGAAATACGCCAATTTTTGGGTTTGGCAGGTTATTACAGACGGTTCATCAAAGACTTCTCCAAGATCGCACAGCCGCTTACCTTGTTGACACAGAAAGGTGTTACCTATCGTTGGGGTAATACACAAGAAACGACTTTTCAGTACCTGAAGGATAGGCTATGCAGCGCACCTATTCTCTCATTGCCAGAGGGCACGGACGATTTTGTGGTCTATTGTGATGCATCGATACAGGGGCTTGGTTGTGTATTGATGCAAAGGGATAAAGTCAGTGCCTACGCTTCGCGACAGCTCAAAGTACATGAACGAAACTACATGACGCACGATCTAGAGCTGGGAGCTGTTGTTTTCGCGCTTAAGATATGGCGACACTACCTGTACGGTACCAAGTGCACTATTTACACCGATCACAGGAGTCTCGAGCATATCTTCAAGCAGAAGGAATTGAACATGCTTCAATGACGATGGGTTCAACTACTGAATGATTACGAATGTGCCATCAAGTACCATCCAGGCAAAGCCAATGTTGTGGTTGACGCTCTCAGTCGAAAAGACACTCTACCTAGGCGTGTACGAGCCTTGCAGCTCACTATTCAGTCCAATCTTCCTGCACAGATACGAGATGCTCAGGTAGAAGCATTGAAACCAGAAAACGTAAGGGCTGAAGCCTTACGCGGCTCAAGGCAACGATTAGAATAAAAGGAAGACGACGCCTACTATGTAACAGGACGTATTTGGGTCCCACTATATGGCGGTTTACGAGAACTTGTGATGGATGAAGCTCATAAGTCTCGCTACTCGGTACATCCAGGTTCGGATAAAATGTATCACGATCTCAGAACTACATATTGGTGGCCTAGCATGAAGGCCCACATAGCAACTTACGTCGGCAAGTGTTTGACCTGTGCAAGGGTCAAGACGGAGTACCAGAAACCCTCAGGCCTACTTCAGCAACCCAAGATACCACAGTGGAAATGGGAAGAAATTTCCATGGATTTTGTTACTGGTCTGCCTAGATCCCAGAATGATACTATTTGGGTGATCGTTGATCGACTCACAAAGTCCGCTCACTTCTTGGCTATCAAAGAAACTGACAAGTTCTCTACCTTAGCAGACGTTTACTTGAAAGAAGTTGTTTCGAGGCACGGAGTGCCAACTTCTATTATTTCGGATCGGGATGCACGATTCACGTCAGAGTTGTGGCAAGCAATGCACAAATCTTTTGGCTCTCGGTTAGATATGAGCACAGCTTATCACCCTCTGACGGATGGGCAGTCTGAGTGCACTATTCAAACTCTTGAAGACATGCTTCGAGCATGTGTTATCGATTTCGGCAACGGCTGGGAAAAACATCTCCCTTTAGTGGAGTTTTCGTACAATAACAGTTACCACACCAGCATTCAAGCCGCTCCATTTGAGGCATTGTATGGACATAAATGCCGGTCACCTCTCTGTTGGGCAGAGGTGGGGGATAGACAGATCACAGGTCCAGAAATGGTAGTTGATGCTACTGAACGAATTGCACAGATACGACAACGCATGGCGGCAGCTCGCGAACGTCAGAAAAGCTACGCTGATAAGCGCAGGAAGCCACTCGAGTTCCAAGTTGGGGATCGAGTGCTACTCAAAGTCTCACCCTGGAAGGGTGTGGTTCGTTTTGGTAAACGGGGCACGCTCAATCCACGGTACGTTGGACCGTTCGAAATCACTGAAAGAATAGGAGAAGTAGCCTACAGACTAAACCTACCAGCTGAACTTGGTGCAGTTCACAATGTTTTCCACGTGTCGAATCTGAAGAAGTGTCTGTCAGATGAGACCCTCATAGTTCCTTTTAAGGAACTCACTATCGACGAGCAGTTGCAGTTCGTCGAGGAACCAGTTGAAATCACGGACCGGGATGTCAAGGTCCTCAAGAACACTAGAATACCTCTTGTACGAGTTCGTTGGAACTCCCGTCGTGGCCCAGAGTACACCTGGGAACGAGAAGATCAAATGGAGCTCAAGTATCCCCAGTTATTCGAAAAACGTGCAACCACTACTGAGGCTGAAGCTACTACAGAATTTTGGGACGAAATTCCAAATCAACGGGGGGATGATGTGACACCCCAGGAAAACCAGTAAACGATACAACTTGCCTAGCTTCCTCAGTAACCGCATGCTAAATTTTGGGACGAAATTTCTTTCAAGTTGGGGGTAATGTGACAACTCGAGTTTCCAAGATTCCACTTTCGCATTTATTGCACGTTCACTGTTTGTTTAGTTGTTTACTTGCACAATTGGTTTACTTTGTAACTGTATATGTTTTGGTTTGATAAAGTGTATTGTAATTGTGCATGGTTATGTGTTACTTATGAAAGGTTTGACAAATGCATGAACTTGGTGGTGAAACTGTAAATTATATTGTGATGGGCGTTTTATGTAAAAGATGATACTTAGGGGTGAGTAGAGTAGTTAGTGGAACTTTAATCACTCTTAACCCTAATCCTCTTCACTAATCATTCACACAATCATCATACGTACTTGCACCATTCCTCTACAACTTTCTCTACAATCATCTTCTTGGCACAAGCTCTCTATCATCACTCTTGATCCCTCTCTTTATCTAGAATCAATCCAAGGTCGTGTGTAACGGACTTAATCATCAATTAACACTAGAAGCAATAACAAACCGAGCAAACCAAGGTGAGTTTACACTCTTACCAAGGCATGGGATTCCCGGGGTTTGGGAATGGGATTGAAGGAATGTGATCGAATAGATTTGTACTTACACTGTTACTAGACTATCTACCATCGTCCTCGGTTGTGCAGGACACATACGTAAAACCTACGTATACTTGTACTCATCATTGTCCTCAGGTTGCGAAGGACACTCACGTAAAACCTACGTGAACTTATACTCACTACTGCCTCGGTTGTGTCAGGCACTTACGTAAAACCTACGTAAACCCCCGCGTACCCCTGTCCTCGGTTGTGAAGGACACTTACGTAAAACCTACGTAAACTTTGTATGTACTACTGTTCTCAGGTTAAGAAGAACACTTATGGTTACAAATAGTCTAGTGTATATGCAACATGGGAAGCCCCCACCAATAGAACATATTATCGGCCCAGTAGTGCCACACGTTACAAACGAACTTACTATTACGCACTTACTTTCTGTGAACTCGCTCAACTAGTTGTTGACTGTCACATCCCCAAAATCCACACGCGGAGTACCACCGCTTGGGAGCGTGACATGACCAGGATCAAGCCATCAATCATATTGAACATAGCATAATGTAAATAAGATAATTCGTAAAACCCAAATCAATACGATTGATGTTCTAAACCAAACATAGTACCAATAGCGGAAGCGTAATAATGAAAATCCAAAGTAAAGTTATAAGTTCAATTGTTTAATATAATGTCTACGATCCGAATCCCACAACGACCCGCTCCTCCTTGTGCAAGCTCCATAAGTACCTAAGGTCCTGCAAGGCATGCAGCAGAGAGTCAACAACTAGTTGAGCGAGTTCACAGTTAACAGTTCAGTAATAGTATAGTGTGAGTAATAGTATGTTCGTTCGTTTACATCATGTATCATATTTCCATCGCGGCCTCCCAGGCAGGTGTGCGAAGATATTAGGGGATGTTCCTCCCAAGTATTCTAGACTAGGTTTATTTGTATCGCGGCCTATCAGGCAGGTGTGCGAAGGTTAGTAAGTTCAGTTCGCGGCCTTCCAAAGGCAGATGTGCGAAGATGTCATAATATCGCGGCCAACCCTTGGCAGGTGTGCGAAGATCAGTTCAAATAGTGTTACTAGTCTAGTAGGTTCGTATCCGTTAAGTTCTACAATCTGAGTATGCACAACAATCCATTAAATCCCATTCCCCACCCGGGAACCCATGCCTTGGCTGTGTGAACTCACCTTGGTTTGCTCGGTATGCTAAGTATATGCTCACAGTTAATCAATCACGACCTATAGTATGCACGTATGTACAATCAGTTTCATTTATAACAACTCGCATGCAAATCTGACATCACATAGTGCTTGACAGTTAACATCATGTATCACGTAAGAAATTAATCAATCTCATGCAATTCATGTTTCATATAAATGTCCATCTCAGTTCGTACTAACAGAGTTATTCATCATCATACTTGAGAGGGTTAACAGTCTTAACGAAGTTAGCAGTTTAACAGGAAACATAAACTAACACTGTTAATCAACTCACAGAATTAACT
This sequence comes from Helianthus annuus, assembly GCF_002127325.2. Taxonomy (NCBI): domain Eukaryota; kingdom Viridiplantae; phylum Streptophyta; class Magnoliopsida; order Asterales; family Asteraceae; genus Helianthus; species Helianthus annuus. The sequence continues at coordinate 39,545,860 of NC_035434.2, read as the reverse complement.
AACAGGGTTAGCAAAAGTTACTCACTTAACATAGTGTCATACATGAAACCAACCAAATTAATAAAGTTAACTGAGTTAACAAACTTAACTCAGTTAATAGGCTAAACATAGCTACCTACTTAACAGCCATAAACAGTTGGGCCGAAATCAACTTTGTGAAGAAAACACTTGGGCCGAAAACCCTTGTTGGCGAAAACACTTGGGCAATGAAATCTCAAAGTGTTTTTGTCGATTAGTGTTTTCGTCGGCTGCATCACCATCATCAACAGATACAACAATCATTAGCACATGCAGACAAGCTCCTCGTTTTGTGTAATGCCGCCCATATCAAATTAATGTTCAAATAAATTCAATAATTGTGAGCATGATTAACCTTAACAAAACACCATACAATGGCCGACATATGTAAAGCACCTCAAGAGGTCATTGGGCCAACTATGACATGTAACATTTATTAAAACAATATGAAAAGATCATCATCACAGTAGGTTTGGGCGGCACAAGCATAACATCAAAAAGTGATCATCATTAGTCCATCACCCTAAACAATCACTACAACATGCACAGCTTTCTCTTGGTTCATGATGTGCCGTCCAAACCAACCAATGGGTTGATTGAATTTTCCACAAAAGTCAAGCCGCCCCCCCACATGAAACTAGTTATTATATAATAGACATAGCCGACAATTCAACCAATGATCATATCCATAACCATATTCATAATCATATACATAACCATATAAATAATAATAGGTTTCGCATGGCAGAATGATCATGTGAAATTCTTTCAAGAGCCAACCAACAACATATTCCAACAACATAATCGGTTATAACATCAAATCATAAAGGTCCCTATCATACAATTCCATTATATTTAAATATGACCCTCATGCACATGTAAATGTTATGGCCGACAACATGATCTATAATCAAAATCTAATTGGACCTCTCATGCAATCTTAATCACTCTATCATGTGAGACCTGACAAACAATTAATATGATGTGATACCCTTGACTACTCAACCCTAGATCAACACTAAGTCATGCACATAAAATATAGCAAATCATGACATGCATAACAAAATCAAAATCGTTGAAACAACCATTAGATGCGACAAAAATACTAACCGAGACAATGAATGATTTAACTAGGACCATCCGACTTTGAATGAGAAGGGAATTGCCGTCGGGTTCCAAGGGTAACGAGAGAGAGAGAGTGTGAGATGTAATTAGGGTTTGCCAGTTATCCATTTTGTGCGTACAGGTAAAACAAGTTCTATATTTATTCGATACTGGACCAAAGCCCACTTTTTAAATTTCGTCGAGGTCCTTGGGCCGAAGCCCATATATGACGAAACACTTGTTTCGTCGAAACGGGTTATGGTGAAATGCCTTGTTTCGTCGAACTCATTCCGGTCTAAATAGATTATGTTTTTCAAATGGTTTACATGCTACACGTTATATCACAAGCATATAGATGCGATAATCACAAAATGTTTATTATATAGCACATAACATATCCAACAATCATAATACGTTTCATTATAACGCAACGTGTATTGTTACAAATCAACAAGTCAACAGTCAACAGTCAAAGTCAACGTGCAATAAATGCGAAAGTGAAAGTCGGAAACTCGAGTTGTCACATTATCCCCAACTAATTGGAAATTTCGTCCCGAAATTTGGTATGCACTCACTGAGGAAGCTAGGTAAGTTATAGCGTTCACTGGTTTTCCTGGGGTGTCACATCCTCCCCCCGTTGATCTGGAATTTCGTCCCGAAATTCCGAAGTAGTAGCTTCAGCCTCAGTAGTGGTTGTACTGTTCGCGAACAATTGGGGGTACTTTTCTGTCATCCTGTCTTCGCGTTCCCAGGTGTACTCTGGGCCACGTCGGGAGTTCCAACGAACTCGAACAAGAGGGATTCTCTTGTGTTTGAGGACCTGCACATCCCGGTCCGTGATTTCAACTGGTTCCTCGACGAACTGCAACCGCTCGTCGATAGTGAGTTCCTTAAAAGGAATGATGAGAGTTTCATCTGATAGGCACTTCTTTAGGTTCGATACATGAAAGACATTGTGAACTGCCCCGAGTTCAGCTGGTAGGTTCAATCGGTATGCTACTGGGCCTATTCTTTCTATAATCTCGAATGGTCCGACATATCGCGGATTTAATTTACCCCGTTTGCCAAAACGTACCACACCCTTCTAGGGTGAAACTTTTAACAATACCCGGTCCCCGACCTGAAATTCCAAAGGCTTTTTACGCTTATTCGCGTAGGCTTTCTGACGGTCGCGTGCTGCCGCCATACGTTGTCGAATTTGCGTAATCTTTTCCGTGGCGTCCACAACAATCTCTGAACCCGTAATCTGACTATCCCCCACCTCTGCCCAACAGAGAGGTGACCGGCATTTACGCCCGTACAATGCCTCGAATGGAGCGGCTTGTATGCTGGTGTGATAACTGTTATTGTACGAGAACTCCACCAAAGGGAGATGCTTTTCCCAGCCGTTGCCGAAATCGATAACACATGCCCGAAGCATGTCTTCAAGAGTCTAGATCGTTCGCTCAGATTGCCCATCCGTCTGAGGATGATAAGCTGTGCTCATGTCTAAACGTGAGCCAAAAGATTTGTGCATCGCTTGCCATAGCTCTGACGTGAATCGTGCATCCCGATCCGAAATGATGGAGATGGGCACCCCGTGCCTTGAGACAACTTCTTTAAGATAAATGTCTGCGAGAGTGGAGAACTTATCTGTTTCCTTTATAGCCAGGAAGTGTGCGGACTTGGTGAGTCGATCCACGATCACCCATATCGTATCGTTCCCACGCTGAGATCTAGGTAAGCCCGTAACGAAATCCATGGAAATTTCTTCCCATTTCCATTGTGGTATCCTGGGTTGCTGAAGTAGACCTGCTGGTTTCTGATATTCCACCTTGACCCTTGCACATGTCAAACACTTGCCGACGTAAGTAGCGATGTGGGCCTTCATGCTAGGCCACCAATATGTAGTTTTGATGTCGTGGTACATTTTATCCGACCCTGGATGTGCCGAGTAGCGAGACTTGTGTGCTTCATCCATTACAAGTTCTCGTAAACCGCCATAGAGCGGAACCCAAATACGCCCCGTTACATAGTAGGCGCCGTCTTCCTTTTGTTCCATTTGTTGCCTCGAACCACGTAAGGCTTCAGCCTTTACATTTTTTCGGTTTTAATGCTTTCACCTGAGCATCTCGTATCTGTGCAGGAAGACTAGACTGAATAGTGAGCTGCAAAGCTCGTACGCGTCTAGGTAGAGTGTCTTTCCGACTGAGAGCGTCAGCCACAAGGTTGGCTTTGCCTGGATGGTACTTGATGGCGCATTCATAATCATTCAGTAGTTCAACCCATCTTTGTTGACGCATGTTCAAATCCTTCTGCTTAAGGATATGCTCGAGACTCCTGTGATCGGTGTAAATCGTGCACCTGGTACCGTACAGGTAGTGTCGCCATATCTTAAGCGCGAAAACAACAGCTCCCAGCTCTAAATCGTGCGTCGTGTAGTTTCGCTCGTGAATCTTGAGTTGACGAGAGGCGTAGGCAATAACTTTATCCCGCTGCATCAACACGCAACCAAGACCCTGTATCGATGCGTCACAATAAACCACGAAATCTTCCGTGCCCTCTGGCAATGAGAGAATAGGCGCGCTGCAAAGCCTATCCTTTAAGTACTGAAAAGCCGTTTCCTGGGAGTCTCCCCAACGGTAAGTGACACCTTTCTGTGTCAGCATAGTAAGCGGCTGAGCTATCTTGGAGAAGTCTTTAATAAATCTCCTGTAATAACCCGCCAAACCCAAGAATTGGCGTATTTCCGTTGGTGTACGCGGTGCAGGCCAGTTCCTGATCGAATCTACCTTAGATGGATCGACATGGATCCCATCCCTGTTCACCACGTGGCCGAAGAAGTGGACTTCACGAAGCCAGAAGTCGCATTTAGAAAACTTGGCGTACAGCTGCTCCTTCCGAAGGAGTTCCAGAATAAGGCGGAGATGCTGCTCGTGTTCCTCCTGACTCTTGGAGTAAATCAAGATATCGTCGATGAAGACAATCACAAACTTGTCTAGATAGGGTTTACACACCCTGTTCATAAGATCCATAAATACGGCAGGCGCGTTCGTTAACCCGAATGCATGACGAGAAACTCGTAGTGACCGTAACGAGTTCTGAATGCGGTTTTGGAGACGTCCTCATCCCGGACTCTCAGCTGATGATAACCAGACCTTAAGTCTATCTTGGAGTAGTAACTCGACCCTTGCAACTGGTCGAATAAGTCGTCTATGCGCGGAAGAGGATAACGGTTCTTCACCGTCACCATGTTCAGTTCACGGTAGTCGATGCACATCCTGAAAGTGCCATCTTTCTTTTTTACAGATAAATGGTATCCAAGAGTTCCTGTAGCTCCCCAAGGCGAAGAGATAGGTCGGATAAATCCCTTATCCAAGATTTCTTGTAGCTGAGTCGATAGTTCTTCCGATTCTGGTGTAGCTAAGCGATACGGTGCTGGCAATTCCGATTTGCAGGCCGTGGACTCCTGAATCCTAAGCTTCATGACCCATCTTGAGACACCTCTGGAAACGTCCCTCGTTGCACTAACCACCGTGGTGTCTGTTGCATTAGTTACACGTTGGGTGAATTCCCCGATATCCACCCTACCCCTGACCACCAGAAGTTGGCTGACTCAGCTCTGGTGATCACTATTCTTGCGCTGTTGCTGTGCATGAGACTGAACGGTAGCTGAACCCTTGCTGGAATACCCATCCCATTACCGCTTGTTGTCACTAGGAGTAGCGGGAGTAGCAGAAGTGGTGGCGGTAGTAATAGCGCTGATACAACTAGGCAGCCTGTTCTGTTCCACTGCTGATCCATGAGGCGATGAGCAAGACGCTGAATGTCTTGGATATTGTCGATGTTAGCCGATGTAGCATGGCTCTGAATTTCTGAGGCTAGACCCTTGAGGTACAATTCGATACGCTTGCTTGGAGGGTCCACCATGGTTGGACACAAGATGGCCAGTTCGCTTGACCGTTTCGTATGAGCTTCAATTTCTGACCCCGTCATTTTCAAATGGTAAAGCTCCACTTCCAACTTGTTGATGTCATCACGCGTGCAATATTCCCTTTTAATGCGTTCTTTGAATTCGTTCCAGGGGGTGGCGTTAGCAGCTGTCAACCCTAGTATCTGTACTTGCGCGTTCTACCAGGTTAGCGCGATTCCTTCCAAAGTACCAGTGGCGTACTTGACCCTGCGAGCCTCAGGGCATTCACACATCTCGAATACTGACTCGATCTTCCCAAACCAATGGAGTAGTCCCACTGCTCCTTCTGTGCCACTGAAGGTGCTTGGATGACAGTCCATGATGTTCTTGAATGTGCAGACAGGTTGCTGTGCGTTCTGACCCGTTGCGCGAGAAAGATAGGTCAAGGTTAAGCGCGAGAGTTGGGTCATGAGAGTTGGATCTAACATCCTAGGATAGGTCTGGAATAGCAGGTTATACCTCCTGCTTGTGCGGCTGCAAGTGCCGCAGCAACTTGTTCGTTAATAAGAGCCGTCAACTGGGCTTGAGTCATGTTAACACGTCCAGACATGATCGAACAGTAAAGGTAGCATAAGTATGAATGGTTCGCGAGTAGTGCGATGACAGAAAAGTGTAGGCACATAGGTGTTCTTAAGGAGTAACAAGTAGTGAGCAAAGTAATGTAAGCATACTACGAGCAAAGTTCAACGCAATTCTAGCATGTAGGCAATAAACATAAACCTTATTACCTAGGATGTCGAGTCTTGCACGTGGAGCGAAGCGTCGTTGTGGATCGTTGAGAGCACTGTTCTGGTTATAGTCTGGTTTTAATAAAAATATTCTCCCATATTAAAACCAAGTTCTCTATAACCAATGGCTCTGATACCAATCTGTCACATCCCCAAAATCCACACGCGGAGTACCACCGCTTGGGAGCGTGACATGACCAGGATCAAGCCATCAATCATATTGAACATAGCATAATGTAAATAAGATAATTCGTAAAACCCAAATCAATACGATTGATGTTCTAAACCAAACATAGTACCAATAGCGGAAGCGTAATAATGAAAATCCAAAGTAAAGTTATAAGTTCAATTGTTTAATATAATGTCTACGATCCGAATCCCACAACGACCCGCTCCTCCTTGTGCAAGCTCCATAAGTACCTAAGGTCCTGCAAGGCATGCAGCAGAGAGTCAACAACTAGTTGAGCGAGTTCACAGTTAACAGTTCAGTAATAGTATAGTGTGAGTAATAGTATGTTCGTTCGTTTACATCATGTATCATATTTCCATCGCGGCCTCCCAGGCAGGTGTGCGAAGATATTAGGGGATGTTCCTCCCAAGTATTCTAGACTAGGTTTATTTGTATCGCGGCCTATCAGGCAGGTGTGCGAAGGTTAGTAAGTTCAGTTCGCGGCCTTCCAAAGGCAGATGTGCGAAGATGTCATAATATCGCGGCCAACCCTTGGCAGGTGTGCGAAGATCAGTTCAAATAGTGTTACTAGTCTAGTAGGTTCGTATCCGTTAAGTTCTACAATCTGAGTATGCACAACAATCCATTAAATCCCATTCCCCACCCGGGAACCCATGCCTTGGCTGTGTGAACTCACCTTGGTTTGCTCGGTATGCTAAGTATATGCTCACAGTTAATCAATCACGACCTATAGTATGCACGTATGTACAATCAGTTTCATTTATAACAACTCGCATGCAAATCTGACATCACATAGTGCTTGACAGTTAACATCATGTATCACGTAAGAAATTAATCAATCTCATGCAATTCATGTTTCATATAAATGTCCATCTCAGTTCGTACTAACAGAGTTATTCATCATCATACTTGAGAGGGTTAACAGTCTTAAGGAAGTTAGCAGTTTAACAGGAAACATAAACTAACACTGTTAATCAACTCACAGAATTAACTAACAGGGTTAGCAAAAGTTACTCACTTAACATAGTGTCATACATGAAACCAACCAAATTAATAAAGTTAACTGAGTTAACAAACTTAACTCAGTTAATAGGCTAAACATAGCTACCTACTTAACAGCCATAAACAGTTGGGCCGAAATCAACTTTGTGAAGAAAACACTTGGGCCGAAAACCCTTGTTGGCGAAAACACTTGGGCAATGAAATCTCAAAGTGTTTTTGTCGATTAGTGTTTTCGTCGGCTGCATCACCATCATCAACAGATACAACAATCATTAGCACATGCAGACAAGCTCCTCGTTTTGTGTAATGCCGCCCATATCAAATTAATGTTCAAATAAATTCAATAATTGTGAGCATGATTAACCTTAACAAAACACCATACAATGGCCGACATATGTAAAGCACCTCAAGAGGTCATTGGGCCAACTATGACATGTAACATTTATTAAAACAATATGAAAAGATCATCATCACAGTAGGTTTGGGCGGCACAAGCATAACATCAAAAAGTGATCATCATTAGTCCATCACCCTAAACAATCACTACAACATGCACAGCTTTCTCTTGGTTCATGATGTGCCGTCCAAACCAACCAATGGGTTGATTGAATTTTCCACAAAAGTCAAGCCGCCCCCCCACATGAAACTAGTTATTATATAATAGACATAGCCGACAATTCAACCAATGATCATATCCATAACCATATTCATAATCATATACATAACCATATAAATAATAATAGGTTTCACATGGCAGAATGATCATGTGAAATTCTTTCAAGAGCCAACCAACAACATATTCCAACAACATAATCGGTTATAACATCAAATCATAAAGGTCCCTATCATACAATTCCATTATATTTAAATATGACCCTCATGCACATGTAAATGTTATGGCCGACAACATGATCTATAATCAAAATCTAATTGGACCTCTCATGCAATCTTAATCACTCTATCATGTAAGACCTGACAAACAATTAATATGATGTGATACCCTTGACTACTCAACCCTAGATCAACACTAAGTCATGCACATAAAATATAGCAAATCATGACATGCATAACAAAATCAGAATCGTTGAAACAACCATTAGATGCGACAAAAATACTAACCGAGACAATGAATGATTTAACTAGGACCATCCGACTTTGAATGAGAAGGGAATTGCCGTCGGGTTCCAAGGGTAACGAGAGAGAGAGAGTGTGAGATGTAATTAGGGTTTGCCAGTTATCCATTTTGTGCGTACAGGTAAAACAAGTTCTATATTTATTCGATACTGGGCCAAAGCCCACTTTTTAAATTTCGTCGAGGTCCTTGGGCCGAAGCCCATATATGACGAAACACTTGTTTCGTCGAAACGGGTTATGGTGAAATGCCTTGTTTCGTCGAACTCATTCCGGTCTAAATAGATTATGTTTTTCAAATGGTTTACATGCTACACGTTATATCACAACCATATAGATGCGATAATCACAAAATGTTTATTATATAGCACATAACATATCCAACAATCATAATACGTTTCATTATAACGCAACGTGTATTGTTACAAATCAACAAGTCAACAGTCAAAGTCAACGTGCAATTAATGCGAAAGTGAAAGTCGGAAACTCGAGTTGTCACATTGACTCTCTGTTACATGCCTTGCTGGTCGTTAGGTATTCATGGAGCTTGCATGGGGAGGCGCGGTCGTTGTGGACAAGGATCGTGATGCTTTGATTAAACACTTTGACTTTACATACTTTATTTACATTGGGCTTTTACTCAATTGTTTCCGCTAAACTTTGTTATTATACGTATGTTTTGGAACACCTTTCATATGGATTGGTTTGGTTTAAATACAATTACTTTTACTATTTACATTGTTCTATATGATTGGTGGTTTGATCCTGGTCAGTCATGCTCCCAAGCGGTGATACTCCGCAGGTGGATTTTGGGGGTGTGACATAATATGATAGAAGCACTTATATATAAGATGTACCAGCAGCGTATCTACCATGCTTTTATCATGCTACACCCGTCCCATTATCTAATCACTACCCAAAACCAATCGTTTATCTTGTTTAAGTCTTCTCAAAATGTTTAACTCGTCCCAAAATCGTATTCATTTTAATTGTGAAACTACTTATGGTCGTCTTGCTAATAACATTCAAACCTTCGTGACTCGACTATCTCGATTCTCGCATTAACAGACCACCAAAAGGGTAAGTTAACTATCATCAGATTCGGTTGTTACCTACATAACCCCCACACATAACCATGGGTGTAGTCTGATAACGGGATTTGTCAGATCCTATGGTACCATAACCTAGTACTGGTCGGCTCGGCCAAAGCTAATGAATGTCATTCGTTATGTAATTACAACCAAAAAGTTCGTTCACATTATCGAAATCGTTATTAGTTTAATATAAACCATCTTAATTGTCTTTGAAACCATCGTTAAAACCTCGAAATCGTTTTAATACATATGAATCAACCAAAAACAATTGAAAACAATAAAATAGGGGAACTGTGTACTCACATCGAAGTGCAAAGTATCCTCAATCTAAAGAACTCAACAAGCTCAATCAAACCAAGGAAACTCAAGCAGCACCTAATAATCGAATCACTAGTAAATAAATCGACACCTAAATCGGAAGATCGGAAAGAATGAGGTCTTGTAAACCAAATGAGTGTAGGAACTCATGTGATATGGTTTAACAAAGCCTACATTCTAAATCCGAATCTAACCTAAGTGCTTTCGACCCGTTACGACCCGTTTAGGTAGCTTACGCTACTTTAACGCGTCGTTTGCGTAAAACGTGTTCGAGACGTTTAACTAGTCCTATGACAAGTATTATATGCCCTAACATGTTTATTTATGTTGCATAATCAGTTATATGACAAATGTTTGGGTTACATACGCTTAAAATCCAATTATGCATGAAAAGGGCATTTTGGTAATTTACCTAAGGCATATAAACTACCTATCATACAACTACTTAAACTAGGTGACCATAAGGTATAACCTCAGAAGGTTATTCCCTATGCAACTATGGTCACTTAACAGGCTTGGTCGGATCCTAATGATCGACCAAACGGGTCGAGTTCGAAAGTCTAAGCGGTGGTTTAGACCGCTTGACTTACGACTCTAAACAAGCACTAAACTAAAAGTGACGAGCTAAGCATGTTAAAACATGCTTAACTAAGTTAGAAAACAGGTTTTGATATCAAAGCAAAGTGTTTTGATACCAAGAGTAGTTTGGTTGCAAAATACGCTTAAATGCGCATTTTGACCGAAACTACGACTCGTCACTACGCCTAGTCAACATGGTAATCAGTAGGTATAGTCACTAAGGACTATAACCATCGTGATTACGATCACGTTGCGAAGTTCAAACGAACTTTGTGTTGACCATAAACTGGTCAATGCAGAAAGTCAAACAGAGTTTGACTTTCATGCTAAAAACGCATAAAAGAATAAAAGAGGACTTACAAAGGGTCCAAATAAATTTGATTCCAAGTTTTCTCAGGTATGAAGTGAATTATCACATCAACTTAGAGAAATCTCAGATCAAATGTGAGGAAAATGGATGAATGGCATGCCTATATATAGTTTTTGCAAAACCGTTAGGATCATTTCTTGGCAAGGAGGGAAAGATCTTGGCCATAAAACTGTTAGGGAATGATTGGGGGACTTGTTCACCACACAAACCAGCCCATAGCATGAAAAACCATGGATCAAAATCATTGGAACAAGTGGAAAGGACCAGATTCAATGTTTCTGCATTTCTGGTGATCTGGGAACTGCTTACGGACCGCAAGCACATCCCCATACGGTCCGTAAGGACCTTGCAGGTCAGCAAGTTTCCAAAAATGGCAGATTTAGTCCCTGAAGCCCCAAACTTAGTTTTCGATGCATTTTTGACACGTTTAAGCCCCGTTAACCCCATTTCAAAGCTCTAAAATGAAGTTAAAGTATACGGAACTTAAAATGTGCTAAAAAACATCTCGGTTGTCGACTCGTTTGGTCGTACGGTTGCATTGTTCGGTAAATTACAATGGAAGTCGTAACGGACGCAATAACGATCCAAATTAAGCGACGAATGGAATTTTATCATGCCAATCACTAAAATAAAGTATTTTAAAGATTACATAAATTTTTGGGTGTCCGGATATATTCAGAACGTAAGATATGCGCGAAAATGCAAACTTATGCACTTTTTGACGCTTTTAATCCCTATTGATCAATAAAGTTTGTTTTAGCATACCGAACCCCTCAAAGCCTATTTCTAAGCTATGTAAAGGATATTTAAGGTATGTTTGACTTATGATCAAGTTCCGGAATGTTCATTACTATACAAATCGGTATAGTTTTGCAGTTTGACACAAATAGTCCCTGCGATCGAACAAACTTGTTTTTGACACACCAAACCATTCCAAACTTATTTCTAAGTTATGTGAAGGTTATTTAAGGTATGTTTAGCCTATTTCACTATTCCAGAGTGTTTGTCGCGTTAAACTGACTGTGTTTACGCACCAGTTTGCGTATAACTTTCTAGAAAGCGATTTAAAACTTGAAATTGAATCGAATCAAATCGTAAAATCGTTAAACATAAATACACACATAATAACACCAAAACACATTGTTTTATTGATAATTAACATTGTTTTACATTGTACATCGATTATAGAACACAGTTGTCACATGAAAAACAAATAGACAAGATAGAATCACTTGGATCCAACTCATCTTTAATGTATCCTTTGATGGTTTTCGTACATTCGGACTTTTTAAGAGATTATCTTAGTTATAGTAGTGGGCCCCTCTTTTGAAGGTAACGTTACCCTTAACCCAGTGGTTTGAGTCAGCAAGGATACAATCCCAAAGGGTAGGAATATTGAAAGACAATTAATTAAGTTATTAATGCGAAAAGTGGTGGGTCCCTCTTTTGAAGGTGAATTTACCCTCGGCTAAGTGGTTTGAGTCAGCAAGGATACAATCCCAAGAAGCCGGTTTAAAGTTTTAATAGTAGTTTACATTTGAGGGGTTCAGGCTATTCGCACCCCCGCCATCCAATACCGTTGGGCATTGAAGGAGGTCCTAGTAAGCTTGAACCAAGTCCTCGCAAGATCTATACACTGAACAAGACAAAAACTTTACCAAACCACCCTCCGAACCCCCTTCTAGGTAGTTAACAGGCTTTATATTGACCGTAAAGACACTGTCACACCCCCAAAATCCACACGCGGAGTACCACCGCTTGGAGGCGTGACATGACCAGGATCAAGCCACCAATTATATCAAACATAGCATTTAATAATAATCATAGACATAATTGGTGTTCAAAACCAAACACTGTTTAAGTAGCAGAAGCATGAAATGTAAAACCCAAAACGTAAGTATCAATGTGTAAATGTAAAAGTATTTAATAAGCATTCACGTGTTCTTGTCCACAACGAACCGCTTCTCCTCTGGTGCAAGCTCCAAGTAAACCTAAGGTCCTGCAAGGCATGCAGCAAATAATCAACAAACTAGTTGAGCGAGTTCACAGAAAGTAAGTTCATAACATAGTGCATAAGTTTAGCTAGTGGGGGCTTCCCATACTAGTGTATACTAAAGGTGGGGGCTTCCCAAACCTTGTGTTTATATTATCGGTGGGGGCTTCCCACGTTTATCCTTACTAATGAGGGCTTCTCATCAGTGGTACTTACTAGACTAACTTCCAACCATGTGTTCTTCTTTACCGAGAACAGGAATACGTACTGGGTCACGTAGGCTTTACGTGACGTGCCCTTCCCCGAGGACAGTGGTACGCGTGGGGGCTACGTAGGCTTTACGCAGCGTGTCCTTCCGACCCGGAAGACAGTAGAAGGTATTGGGTTACGTAGGCTTTACGTAACGTGTCCTCCCGACCCGGGAGACAAATGGCGAATACTGGGTTACGTAGGCTTTACGTAACGTGTCCTGACTATCCTGAGGACGATGGTCTATAGTCTAGTGAATGCGTAAGTACGAGTAACTCATTCAATATCAACATATCCAACCCAATTCCCAACCCGGGAATCCCATGCCTTGGCTGTGTGAACTCAACTTGGTTTGCTCGGCAGATACACAAAAGAGGGTTCTTGAACTAACAGTGATCAATCACGTCCTAACAGGGTTATCACACTAGTCAGGTTCGGTTCAAGTATTGCACGTATGAATCACATAAATTAACATGTTACAAGCACGTATAGATCATGGCAACGTTTGACAGATAAACAATACATACAACCTGTACAGTTTAAACAAGTAGGCCCAAACTATCCGGCCCAGTATGCATAAGTGACTTGTGCGAGTCCTTTGGGTTGTGCGATTTGGGATTGGGCTTGAGGCCCAATCGGTTAAACAAGTATCATAACATGTGCGAGTGAAGTTAGTCCGACCCAATAGTTAACATATAACAGTCTTGTGCGAACCCAACACCTTGTACGACCGAGTTGAGTTGTGCGACTGCACCGGCCTCGTGCGGGTGGGCCACTTGGGCTTGTTTGGTCCAGTAATAATTATCTAGCATAATCAGGGCCCAACCAATAAACCAAGATTATCTTGTGCGATCCATGTAGGCTTGTACGACCGGGTCAGCTTGTTCGATCCGGTGGTTTGTGCGACTGGGGTACCTTGTGCGAGTGGACCCCTTGCACGATCACGAGGTCTTGTGCGTTTGGACTTCTTGTTCGGCCAAGAAGTCTTGTGCGATCGGTTTAAATCATCCGTGATTTATGCTCATTCGGTTACAATTACTAGTCAAATCAATTACTAGGTTTCCAAACTTATCATATCAATTAACATATTTCCATCCATCAAATTACATACCATCGATCAAACAAGCAGTTTATTACTAATTCATATGAACCCTAATATGATCCTAGCATGAACAACAACTAATCACTACAACAATTCGGTCCGATTACATTCATTCCGATCTTAAATCGTCATACAAATACTCCGAAAACAGAACATAGTAACTTAATATCATCAAATCGGTTTAATCTTATTATCATGCAATACGAACTACAAGATCAATTTTATACGGTTCATATTGTTCGACATATAATCAACCCTAATCGTTCAAATTAAAACATGCAACAACAACATCATTTAATCACGAAAGCAAAAATCAAAACACTAACCGATTGAGAGTGAAAGAGGGTGACCCGACTAGAGAATGATCTCCGGTTGCTTTGTGCCGTCGGGTTCGAGCGAAAGAGAGAGAGAGCTAGGGTTGTGTGTGTGTGATAATTGCCAAAGTGTGAGAAAACTACAAAACACCCTAATGATATTCGTGGGAGTGTAGTGGGCCGAAACCCCTCATGGGCCGCCCTATTGGTCCGCGTATAAGTGTAAAGCCCAAACATGTTGTGCGATCGGTTCATAACCATACATATACATGCATGCATTACATACACAAACATAATAATCGTACTCTCAATTAATCGATCAAGTTCATATAATCAAGTTCATATAATCACATATCGTGCACAAAGTAAATCTAAAGTTCAAGTTGTCACATTATCCCCAACTAATTGGAAATTTCGTCCCGAAATTTGGTATGCACTCACTGAGGAAGCTAGGTGAACTGTGTTGTTCACTGATTTTCCTGGGGTGTCACATCCTCCCCCCGTTGATCTGGAATTTCGTCCCGAAATTCCGAAGTAGTAGCTTCAGCCTCAGTAGTGGTTGCATTGGTTTCGAATAATTGGGGGTACTTTTCTGTCATCCTGTCTTCGCGTTCCCAGGTGTACTCTGGGCCACGTTTGGAGTTCCAACGAACTCGGACTAGAGGGATTCTCTTGCTTTTGAGGACCTTCACATCCCGGTCCGTGATTTCAACTGGTTCCTCGACGAACTGCAACCGCTCGTCGATAGTGAGTTCCTTAAAAGGAATGATGAGGTTTTCATCTGATAGGCACTTCTTTAGGTTTGACACATGAAAAACATTGTGAACTGCCCCGAGTTCAGCTGGTAGGTTTAGCTTGTATGCTACTTTGCCAATCTTTTCTATGATTTCGAATGGTCCGACGTACCGCGGATTCAATTTGCCCCGTTTGCCAAAACGAACCACACCCTTCCAGGGTGAGACTTTCAATAACACCCGGTCCCCGACCTGAAATTCCAAAGGCTTTCTACGCTTGTCCGCGTAGGCTTTCTGACGGTCGCGTGCTGCCGCCATGCGTTGTCGTATCTGTGCAATCTTTTTCGTGGTGTCCACAACAATCTCTGGACCCGTAATCTGACTATCCCCCACCTCTGCCCAGCAGAGGGGTGACCGGCATTTACGCCCGTACAATGCCTCGAATGGAGCGGCTTGAATGCTGGTGTGATAACTGTTATTGTACGAAAACTCCACCAAAGGGAGGTGCTTTTCCCAGCCGTTGCCGAAATCGATAACGCATGCCCGAAGCATGTCTTCTAGAGTTTGGATCGTTCGCTCAGACTGCCCATCCGTCTGAGGATGATATGCTGTACTCATGTCTAACCGTGAGCCGAAAGATTTGTGCATTGCTTGCCAAAGCTCTGACGTGAATCGTGCATCGCGATCCGAAATGATGGATGTGGGCACCCCGTGCCTCGAAACAACTTCTTTAAGATATACGTCTGCGAGAGTGGAGAACTTGTCCGTTTCCTTTATAGCCAGGAAGTGTGCAGACTTGGTGAGTCGATCCACGATCACCCATATGGTATCATTCCCGCGCTGGGATCTAGGTAGGCCTGTAACGAAATCCATGGAAATTTCTTCCCATTTCCATTGCGGTATCTTAGGCTGCTGAAGTAGGCAAGCTGGTTTCTGATATTCAACCTTGACCCTCGCACAGGTCAAGCATTTCCCAACGTACGTAGCGATGTGGGCCTTCATGCTAGTCCACCAATAAGTAGTGCTGATGTCGTGGTACATTTTATCCGACCCTGGATGTACCGAATAGCGAGACTTGTGTGCTTCGTCCATCACAAGTTCGCGTAGACCGCCATAAAGTGGGACCCAAATACGCCCCGTTACATAGTAGGCGCCGTCTGCCTTCTGTTCCATCTGTTTTCGTGAGCCGCGTAAGGCTTCAGCCTTGACGTTTTCGGGCTTCAATGCTTCTGTCTGAGCAGCTCGTATCTGAGCAGGAAGGCTAGACTGAATCGTAAGCTGTAGCGCTCGCACGCGCTTCGGTAAGGTGTCCTTTCGACTGAGGGCATCAGCCACAACATTGGCTTTGCCTGGATGATACTTGATAGCGCATTCGTAATCGTTAAGTAACTCGACCCATCTTCGTTGACGTATGTTCAAATCCTTCTGCTTAAGGATATGCTCGAGACTCCTGTGATCGGTGTAAATCGTGCACCTGGTACCATACAGGTAGTGTCGCCATATCTTAAGCGCGAAAACAACAGCTCCCAGCTCTAGATCGTGCGTCGTGTAGTTGCGTTCATGAACCTTAAGTTGGCGCGAAGCGTAAGCAATAACCTTATCGCGCTGCATCAACACACATCCAAGTCCCCGAATGGATGCATCACAATAAACCACGAAGTCGTCTGTGCCCTCTGGCAAAGAGAGAATAGGTGCACTGCAAAGCCTATCCTTTAGGTGCTGAAAAGCAGTCTCCTGGGGCTCTCCCCAGCGATAGGTGACACCCTTCTGTGTCAGTAGCGTAAGCGGCTGAGCAATCTTTGAGAAATCCTTGATAAACCGTCTGTAATAACCTGCCAAACCCAAGAATTGGCGTATTTCCGTTGGCGTTCGTGGTGCAGGCCAGTTTCTGATCGAGTCTACCTTGGATGGATCGACATGGATCCCATCCTTGTTCACTACGTGGCCTAAGAAGTGGACTTCACGAAGCCAGAAGTCGCATTTAGAAAGCTTGGCGTACAGCTGTTCCTTCCGAAGAAGTTCCAATATCAGGCGAAGATGCTGCTCGTGTTCCTCCTGAATCTTGGAGTAAATCAGAATGTCGTCGATGAATACTATGACGAACTTGTCAAGATAGGGTTTGCATACCCTGTTCATAAGATCCATAAATACAGCAGGCGCGTTCGTTAACCCGAACGGCATGACGAGAAACTCGTAGTGTCCATAACGAGTTCTGAAGGCTGTCTTGGAGATGTCCTCATCCCGGACTCTCAGCTGATGGTATCCCGACCTCAAATCTATCTTCGAATAGTAGCACGACCCTTGCAACTGATCGAATAAGTCGTCGATGCGCGGAAGAGGATAACGGTTCTTCACCGTCACCTTGTTGAGTTCACGGTAGTCGATGCACATCCTGAACGTACCGTCTTTCTTTTTCACGAAAAGCACTGGAGCTCCCCAAGGCGAAGAGCTTGGACGAATGAAACCCTTTTCCAAGAGCTCTTGTAGCTGCTTTGACAGTTCCTCCAATTCTGATGGAGCTAGACGATATGGTGCGCGAGCTATGGGTGCTGCTCCTGGAGCAAGCTCGATTTGAAATTCGACCTGACGATGAGGCGGTAAGCCAGGTAAGTCTTCAGGAAACACCTGAGGAAAGTCACGTACAACTGGTATATCTTCCAGTCTCTTTTCCTTCGTCGATGCATCTGAAACAAGAGCCAAAATGGCTGTGTGACCCTTATGTAAGCATTTCTGAGCCTTCAAGAAAGAGATGATGCCGACCACAGCACCACTCTTGTCGCCTTGGACTTCGAGAGGTTCTTGACCAGAACGTGGAATACGAATTATCTTCTCGCTGCATAAGATTTCTGCCTGGCGTTGGGATAACCAATCCATCCCAATCACGACGTCGAAGCTACCCAAAACTATGGGAATGAGATCGATAGAGAAAGCTTGACCAGCCAAGATAAGATTACAACCCTGAACTACGTGCGTGGCTTCTAGGCTTTTACCGTTAGCTAACTCTACTACATGTTTGGTGGGTAAAAGTGTTGGTGCACGTTTTAGCAGTTGACACATTTTCACAGACATATAGCTTGTATCCGCACCCGAATCAAACAAAACAGTAACGTAAATATTGTCGAGGAGAAACTTACCCATAACTACGTTGGGATCGTTCACTGCGTCGCCTCGACCTAGTACGAATGCACGACCACGAGCTTCATTGCCGTTGTTGTTGTTTCCCCCGTTGTTGTTCCCGTTGCCCTGGTTGTTGTTGTTGCGATTCTGGTTCAGCTGAGGGCAGTCGCGTTTGAAATGACCTTCAGCCCCACACTGGAAACATCCCCGGTTTCCACGCTGTGGCTGCTGTTGCTGCTGGTTCTGTGGAGCTGGTTGTTGTGGTTGCTGGTTCTGATTTGCAGGACGAGGGCTCCTATAGTCTTTAGCCTCGTGACCCATCTTAAGACACCTTTGACAACGACCCTTGTTACACGGGCCATTGTGATGTCTGTGGCAATTATGGCACTTAGGTTGACTTCCCTGATATCTCCTCTGTCTGTGACCACCAGAGGATTGCTGACTGGGACTCTGGTAGTGGTCAATCTTCTGCTGCTGAGCTTGTGGCTGAACAGTCGCTGAACCCCTGCTGGAATCTCCATCCCATTTTCTTTTGCTGTCGCTAGTAGTAGCAGGAGTAGCTGAAGGAGTGACTGTAGCAGTAGCGTTGACACGCTTAGGCAGTTTATTCTGATCCACTGCCTGGTCGGTGATACGATGAGCGAGACGCTGGATTTCCTGGATGTTATCGAGATTAGCCGAGGTAACATGGCTCTGGATTTCTGGTGCCAACCCCTTGAGATACATCTCAATGCGCTTGTATGGAGGGTCCACCATAGTTGGACACAGAACGGCCAGCTCATTCGACCGTTTAGTATACGCTTCAATCTCTGACCCAACCATCTTCAGATTATACAGCGCGTCTTCCAACTTGTGAATATCTTCACACGTACAATACTCACGCTTGATGAGTTCTTTGAAATCGTTCCATGGGGTGGCGTTAGCAGCTGCCAACCCAAGAATCTGCACCTGCGCGTTCCACCAGGCTAGCGCGATTCCTTCCAAGGTGCCAGTGGCAAACTTGACCTTGCGAGCCTTAGGGCACTCGCACATTTCGAATACTGAATCTAGCTTTTCAAACCAATGGAGGAGTCCCACTGCCCCCTCAGTGCCGCTGAAAGAATTTGGACGACAGTCCATGAAGTTCTTGAAAGTGCAGACAGGCTGCTGCGCGTGTTGACCTATTGTGTACGAATAGGACGAAGTTAAATACGAGAGTTAATGTAGGATCTAAAGATCCTAGTGTGTGCCTATACTGCAGGATATACTACCTGCTTGAGCTGCTGCAACTGCCGCAGCAACTTGAGCTTGAACGAGAGCCTCTAGCTGGGCTTGCGTCATGTTGATTCGTCCAGACATGATCTTCATTGTAACAAGTAGCATAGGTAAGAATGGTTCGCGAATAGGGCGATGACAGAAAAGAGTAAGCACGTAGGGATTCTCATGCTATAGTATCATGTGTATCTAAGCGTAATGCGAGCAAAGTTCTAAACAGTTCTAGCAAACAGGCAATAAACATAAACCTTATTACCTAGGATGTTGAGTCTTGCACGTGGAGCGAGGCGTCGTTGTGGATCGTTGAGAGCACTGTTCTGGTTATAGTCTGGTTTTAATAAAAACGTTTTCCCATATTAAAACCAAGTTCTCTATAACCAATGGCTCTGATACCATCTGTAATAGCCCAGCGTAACCGCACCATGATATTGTCCGCTTTGGCGGCCAGCACGCCCCTGGCGTCCGCCCCTCACGGTTTTCAAAACGCGTCATGATGGTGAAGGTATCCAGCCCCTTATAAGGAAGCCTTTGTTCCCCTTCACAACCGATGTGGGATGTCACAATCCACCCCCTTAAGGGGTCCAGCGTCCTCGTAGGACCTGGAACCACCGGTCCGGCCCTGGCTCTGATACCAATCTGTCACACCCCCAAAATCCACACGCGGAGTACCACCGCTTGGAGGCGTGACATGTCCAGGATCAAGCCACCAATTATATCAAACATAGCATTTAATAATAATCATAGACATAATTGGTGTTCAAAACCAAACACTGTTTAAGTAGCAGAAGCATGAAATGTAAAACCCAAAACGTAAGTATCAATGTGTAAATGTAAAAGTATTTAATAAGCATTCACGTGTTCTTGTCCACAACGACCCGCTTCTCCTCTGGTGCAAGCTCCAAGTAAACCTAAGGTCCTGCAAGGCATGCAGCAAATAATCAACAAACTAGTTGAGCGAGTTCACAGAAAGTAAGTTCATAACATAGTGCATAAGTTTAGCTAGTGGGGGCTTCCCATACTAGTGTATACTAAAGGTGGGGGCTTCCCAAACCTTGTGTTTATATTATCAGTGGGGGCTTCCCACGTTTATCCTTACTAATGAGGGCTTCTCATCAGTGGTACTTACTAGACTAACTTCCAACCATGTGTTCTTCTTTACCGAGAACAGGAATACGTACTGGGTCACGTAGGCTTTACGTGACGTGCCCTTCCCCGAGGACAGTGGTACGCGTGGGGGCTACGTAGGCTTTACGCAGCGTGTCCTTCCGACCCGGAAGACAGTAGAAGGTATTGGGTTACGTAGGCTTTACGTAACGTGTCCTCCCGACCCGGGAGACAAATGGCAAATACTGGGTTACGTAGGCTTTACGTAACGTGTCCTGACTATCCTGAGGACGATGGTCTATAGTCTAGTGAATGCGTAAGTACGAGTAACTCTTTCAATATCAACATATCCAACCCAATTCCCAACCCGGGAATCCCATGCCTTGGCTGTGTGAACTCACCTTGGTTTGCTCGGCAGATACACAAAAGAGGGTTCTTGAACTAACAGTGATCAATCACGTCCTAACAGGGTTATCACACTAGTCAGGTTCGGTTCAAGTATTGCACGTATGAATCACATAAATTAACATGTTACAAGCACGTATAGATCATGGCAACGTTTGACAGATAAACAATACATATAACCTGTACAATTTAAACAAGTAGGCCCAAACTATCCGGCCCAGTATGCATAAGTGACTTGTGCGAGTCCTTTGGGTTGTGCGATTTGGGATTGGGCTTGAGGCCCAATCGGTTAAACAAGTATCATAACATGTGCGAGTGAAGTTAGTCCGACCCAATAGTTAACATATAACAGTCTTGTGCGAACCCAACACCTTGTACGACCGAGTTGAGTTGTGCGACTGCATCGGCCTCGTGCGGGTGGGCCACTTGGGCTTGTTTGGTCCAGTAATAATTATCTAGCATAATCAGGGCCCAACCAATAAACCAAGATTATCTTGTGCGATCCATGTAGGCTTGTACGACCGGGTCAGCTTGTTCGATCCGGTGGTTTGTGCGACTGGGGTACCTTGTGCGAGTGGACCCCTTGCACGATCACGAGGTCTTGTGCGTTTGGACTTCTTGTTCGGCCAAGAAGTCTTGTGCGATCGGTTTAAATCATCCGTGATTTATGCTCATTCGGTTACAATTACTAGTCAAATAAATTACTAGGTTTCCAAACTTATCATATCAATTAACATATTTCCATCCATCAAATTACATACCATCGATCAAACAAGCAGTTTATTACTAATTCATATGAACCCTAATATGATCCTAGCATGAACAACAACTAATCACTACAACAATTCGGTCCGATTACATTCATTCCGATCTTAAATCGTCATACAAATACTCCGAAAACAGAACATAGTAACTTAATATCATCAAATCGGTTTAATCTTATTATCATGCAATACGAACTACAAGATCAATTTTATACGGTTCATATTGTTCGACATATAATCAACCCTAATCGTTCAAATTAAAACATGCAACAACAACATCATTTAATCACGAAAGCAAAACTCAAAACACTAACCGATTGAGAGTGAAAGAGGGTGACCCGACTAGAGAATGATCTCCGGTTGCTTTGTGCCGTCGGGTTCGAGCGAAAGAGAGAGAGAGCTAGGGTTGTGTGTGTGTGATAATTGCCAAAGTGTGAGAAAACTACAAAACACCCTAATGATATTCGTGGGAGTGTAGTGGGCCGAAACCCCTCATGGGCCGCCCTATTGGTCCGCGTATAAGTGTAAAGCCCAAACATGTTGTGCGATCGGTTCATAACCATACATATACATGCATGCATTACATACACAAACATAATAATCGTACTCTCAATTAATCGATCAAGTTCATATAATCAAGTTCATATAATCACATATCGTGCACAAAGTAAATCTAAAGTTCAAGTTGTCACAGACACGAATGAGTAAATCAATTACATCATGAAGAAATGGTAAAGAAAATTCACTTTAAACATAAGAAACTAGTTATTAAAGTCACTAATACAAACCTAATTAAAAAGTGTCAAAAGATTAAAAATCAAAAGTAATACATTAAAGACTTGTCTTCACCAAGTGATGTAAGAGATTAGCCAAACATGGCCTTTGATTGACAAGAACTCTTACGATCAATCTTGGATCCCAAGACTACTACACACTCTAAAGATGATAGGATGGATGATGGTGGTGGATGTTGGTGCTGTAGTGGTGGTGGGGTGGTGGCAGAACTATGAACGTACCTGCTATCACATCCGGAATCAGATCCGCTTCCTGTATAGTCAACTGAAAGGCTCTTGCATTCTTTTTGGTAGTTCCTTCTACAGGCTTAGCCTTGTTGTCAGCTGGTTTAACCAGTTTAGGGCAGTCTGGCTTAAAATGTCCAGCTTCTCCACAATTGAAGTAAATTGTCGACTTCTTTCTTCTGCAATATTCTTCTTGGTGCCCCAAGATTTTGCAGAAGTTACAGTATCCCTTACATTTTCCAAAATGCTTTCTTTTACAGGTACTGCAAAATGGAACTGTGGAGGATTGCCCAGTTCCCTTTTTCTTGAAGTTGCTGCTAGCATTACCCCCTCGGAATCCTTGGGTAACCTTCTGAGCTAATTCCTTCTTTTTATTTTCTTCTCGCGTGCGTACCAGTCCGTCGGTTAGGGTGTTGGCTAACTCCACCGCATCGTCAATCATGCGGGGTCTTCCAGCTTTGACGATATCACGAATCTCGCTAATCAAACCCCAAATGTAGCGAGAAATAAGTACCTGTTCTGGCAATGCCAGAATTGGCACAATTCTGGCATACTCGAAGAATTTCGAAGTATACCCTCGACAGTCAACACCCACCATTCGGTGGCTCAGGAACTTGTTTGCCATTTGTTCCTTTTCATATTCGGGATAGAATTTTCTTTCCACCAATTGTCTAAATTCTTCCCAATTCATGGCATAAGCCATGTCACTTCCCTTGGCTTGCAATACCGTATTCCACCACTCTAATGCCTCTTCCTTGAAAAGGTGAGAAGCATACATAACTTTGTCTTCCTCTGCGCATCTACTTATTTTAATTACTGCTTCAGTTTTCTCTAACCAACGCAGTGCGGATGTCGCCCCTTCATTGCCTGCAAATTCGGCTGGTTTATAGGCAAGAAATTCCTTATAAGTGCAACCAGGTGTTGCAACTTTCATTTTCTTGAGTACTGGGGCTTGAACCACATTATTCTCATAGATGCCGCCTCCATTAACACTGTTACTGAAATTATCGTCGCTCGTGCTTTTACTGGGGTTGGCTTGTGAAGGCTCAACAGGACTTTTAACAGCAGCGACGACTGTCGGGATAGCATTGGCTATTCCCTGAGCGACGATGTTTTCTATATCTTGCCGATTTAGAAAGTGATCCTCATTATTGTGTTCCGATTGATTAACTTCATTAACTGGTTCCATGAGATCTGTTCCCCCACTTCTCGGATTCGATTTCCTGCATCCACCAACTCCTCGCCATAGTGGCGGAGTTCAACCAAGTTCTCAGTGCTCATAGGTGGGTTTGGTGCAGGTTCAGGATCAAACTGGGGGAAAAAGGTATTAGGGTTATTTAAGAGATTCTGAAATTGCCAGTCAGTGGTCCACCATTCTTGCAGCTCTCCTTGTAGAGGTCGGGGGTTGACAATGGGATCTGGGATAGCAGGCTCTAGATTAACTGGAAGTTGTGATTCAACTGGGTAATTGAAGAGGTTTTCATCGGCAGGTCCGATGAGGTCGCTAAGTGCCAGTTTACAATCCAGCTCTTCCCATGATGGCATTTCATGCGCTTGCCCGGAACTTTCCCCAAACTCTTTTCCTTTCCCCTTATCCTTCGGATCCTCAGTATTTAAGACTTTCTGTACCGCTGGTTTCTTCCTACGCATATGCCTCCAGCCTACAAGTCTTCTTCTCTTTTTCGTCTTTGCTTTCTCCTACGGTTGGGCCTGGAACACCATTGGCTCTTCAGTATCAGCCTGCTAGCCAGTGCCGGTAGTATCCATATCGGTGCTATGGATGGTAAAGTTTCGAAGTGCCTCTGACAGTTCATTCATGCTGTTAGTACACATGACGACACACACAAATTTAAGTTAAGATTTTATTTATTGTAAATTAAGTTTTCACAAAATCACAAAATGGCAATCAGAAAAATTAAGTATTTCTAAATACTTAATTGGCCTAAATCAGTGGCTCTGATACCATCTTTTTCTGTCACGCCCCCCGTCCCGGTGTGACCCGGTCCATGAGCCGCGAGACAGAAACCCGTGGTATTTGTTATTTGAGTTGACAGCCGAAGTTTTAACAGGATCTTTTAAAACTTGAAAATGCCCAATTATTTTATTTCATAATTTGGGACAAACCCCGTAATTTACAATAGAGGAATTTCACGAGGAAATCCCTAGTTTTACAAAACATGTTTTTTTTATTTTACTGAGCCACCACTTCAAGCTTGTTAGTGCTCCGTAGCACTTTTCCTTGATTCACAGTAAGTCACCTGAAACATGTTTTCAAAATATTTTATCAACGGGGAAATACTGGCGAGTCATTCAGGTTAAACAAAATGACACATTAGTTATAATTTTCAGCATAAGAGCGATTACAATGGCTACTATCTTATTTTTATCTGGCGCCGTGTCACACCCTGGTGACGATGGTCATACCACTATTGGGTCCTTTCACCTAAGTAGTGATGGTTATCACAGTTAGGTTGGTGAACCTAACCGTGAGAAATTAGTAATGTGCACAATACTCCACTTGCCAGTGATTCAAGATAACCACGACTTAATCCCTGTAATTATAACTTTGAAAATAATTGGAGTATGGTAAAACATTGTTAATAAAAAGAGAATGACTCACATTGCAAGTTTAGACAGACAGAGTTTAGCCTACTGACTTAGCCGTGTAACCTAGTTTAAATAACAATGCACACTAAACTAGGTCAGTAACTTAATACAACATTTACGATAAGCTCAGGAAATCAAAACCCTCACGACGAATGATAAAGTATAGCCCAAATACGGGCAACACTTAAACATCCATCGGATCGGTTTCAATCGATCGGACATTGTATCGTAGCAGTGATCGAGTTAATACCCTGTATTCGTAGCAGCGTTTCCCTATGTGAAAGTGTGATTTTGAGCAGTTTCTTTCGTGTTTTAGAAAGTTTTACGTTCGCAGATGCAAAACCCATGAACTGATTATAGCTGATTTTTGGGTTTTACGCTGCCCGCGTAAACCCACACTTGAATCTTACGCGGCCCGCGAGGGCCCATAGTCTACGTGTAGGGCTTGTGTGTCACGAGTAGGGTTGCAACATGTGCGACACGTGGCCCGGCATGCTTATCTGGTCAACTTTAAGTTGACGCGGCCCGCATAAGCCGAAGCTTACGTTTTACGCGGCCCGCCTGAAATCAAAAATCCTTGTTTTCTTGGTTTTTCATCCACATTAGGGTTTCAGAGGTCCGAGTTTTCACTTATGAGTCGTTTTGGGATATTTTTGCAGGTCCTTACAATTTTAACTACTCCTAGGAGATTTTCAATGATATGGTCAAAAATGTCACTAATATCGAAGAAAAGAAAAAACCATTTTTATTGTTTCTAAGATTTTTAAGTGTTTCTTTACAAAAGAAAATTCCAAAAGATAGTGTTCATGTGCTTATCCAATGAAATCCTTTTCAAATAAACAGCCTATCCTCTGAAACTTTTACAAGGCTGTCAAAACCTTCTAAAACACAAACAGAGGAACCTGAGCAGAATTTAGCTGAGACAACCTTTGCTCCTCAGGCTCATGCTGTTGAGCCCACTGCTCTTGGTGATCACAACAACACCACCACTGCTGTGAAACCACACCAAAAATCACCAAAAAGCCCAAAAAGAAAACTAACAAAAACCACCCATACCCTCCAAAAAGTCACTTGAAACCACTGCTGCTACTTCCTCACAGCAGATGGATGAAAGATCTCAACCTGAGCCTAAAACTCCTCCTGCATCCTCACAAAAGGATCAGGTTGTATGCACAGGGATACCACATTATGAAGCTCTGGAATCACTTGATTCCATCTTCTACAGCCCTGCTCCCGAGGCTAATTCCCTTCCAACCCCTATCCCTACTTAACTAATCCCACCATCTTTGCTACCTTTGTTGAATGCCCTGGACATGGATCAAACACAAATCAGTTCTTCTCAACAACCCATCACTGAGAAAATACCTCAATAAGTGACTGAGTCTGATTCCTCTGCCATTGCTAACCCATCAACAGCTGAGGAGGTTACACTGCAGGAATTACAAGTAATTCCTATCAGTTGTTCAAGTGGAGCAGCTACTACAGGTGTTGAATCCACTGATTTACACATGGACAATAGTTTCATTAGTAAGCCTCCCTTGAAGGCAATTCCTCTTTGGGAACCAAAGTGACCACTGGTGTGTTTCCATTATACACCGGTGTGCTTACAATGGTAACGTTTGCTGAGGAAAGAAGTCCCCAGTACCAAGACAAAGGGGCATCAGTGGATGACTTTTGGGAAACTTTTCCTAAGTCAACTACTGATACAACCACTGCTAGTGGGAAATCAGATGATCTCTTTCACTTGGGTGATGGTTTAAAATACAAAGAATTGACGGAGAGAGTGGATAAAATTGAAACATCTGTTGCAGATATCAAAAATATGTTGCAGCAATTGTTACAATCTCAAAAAGCTCCATCAACTGCTTCATCATCTGCTCCATCCCCTGCTGAGCTATGGCATCTGTTTCAACCTCTGCTCCATCAACAAAGAAAATATGCTGATTAACAGCATGAAGTTCAACTTCAAATGTTCAGAAATGTCATGGAAGCTAGGTACAAAGATACTCAAGAAGATATCAAAGCCATTAAAGCTCATCTGCTGCAAACCACTGGCACTGCTCCTCCTTCAATCATCTATGTTGAAACCCTGATGATGCCAAAAAGGGGGGAAAGGAAAGAAGGGAAAAGAAGGTTTATACCTACCACCAGATCCAATGGCTAAAGCTGTTGTGGATATTTCTAAACCAGATGGGTCAAAGAAGGTTGATGTGACTCTCAATGCTTTTGTTGAAGAAAAAACAAAGTTAAAAGAGAAAATTGAAAGAAAGGGAGACAGAAGATTTGAAGAGTAAAAGAAGTTTTTATTCCTAAGGAGGCACAGGGTACTTCAAACAGAAGGAAGACTACTAGAAAAGTCTGTCAACCCAAAACCACACCTCCCAAAACCACTAAACCTCCTCCTAAAATCCCCAAAAGTTCCTCACATCAAACCTCTAAACCAGCATCCAAACCAACAGATGTTAAGACACTTATTGAACAGTTGTTGATACTTCAGTGGTCTCAATAAATGTTGTGTCAACCACTGCCACCATCATTTCACCAACCACCACTCAATCCATTGCCACACCAAAACCAACACCACCATCACAAAAACCACCTGCCATAAAGCAGAAGACAATAGTTGATACATCAACAGTTGTAATGACAACAGTGGTTGAGACACCAGCTGTTTCAACAACTGTTAGTCAGTCACCCACCACTTCAAATAACCCTTCTCAAGCCATAATTCCTTTTGTTCCAAACCTACAAACAAAATCACCTTCTCCCAAAAAGGTGTATACAAGAAAATGAAAATTTCAAGTACATGATGATGATATACCAGCACCTGATCCTGTTTCATCTGCACCTTACAATGTCACCAAACCTCAACCATTCATTCCACCAACCTTAGCCAACCCAATCAAAGATCCAAAAGTACTTGAAGGATATGACCCTGCTGATGTGATACCAGTAGCAGCCAGTTATCCACTAGAATTGCATGCAGTAATGAATGAAATGAAGCAGTTCTACACAGTGGATGACCCTTCAAAAAGAAAATTCCCCTCTCTGGTTGGTTTTAGAGATCCAGTAAACATGGACGAATACCTAAAACTCAAAGCCAGACAAGCTGAAATGAGAGCTAGACTTAAATTCAAAGGGGAAAGTGACAATGTCATCTCAAATCATATGCAGTATCTGCTTACCAAAGTCAAACAATTGGAAGATTATGCAAGAGATTTGAGGAAAGAAATGTCCAACCTGCCACCAGAAGCTGATCTGCAAAACGAAATGAGAAAAGACCTTCTTGCATTGATCTTGAGGGAGAAGTTCTACCCTGCCAAGGTTGAGCAGTTCAGAGACTGGCCACTCATTGCTCTGAAACATGAAGCAACAGAATTGAAAGAATTAAGAATGATCTAGGTATGAAAAGATCGGCACCAAACTAGAGCAAATACAAAAAGACAATTGCTGATCTTACCTTGGAGTATAAAAGAAAGAAACAAGAGTTGGTTGCAGCAAAGGTTGGTACAGCCAAAGCCATAGCAAAATGGACAAGGCAATACACTGATGAGGCTTATGAGAGGCTGAGAAAAAGGAGAGAGACAGATCCTAGCCTTCCAAAGAAGCCTAAATATAAAGACAAGAAAGCTGATGATCCACAGCAACAGGCCCTTTCTTTGAAGACCTTGTTCACATCTTCTGATACTTCCATCATTGCCTTAAATCAAAGAAAGAGGCAAAAACAGATGGAAGAAAAGGAAGACAAGGCTCAAGAAGATTTCATTATGAAAGAAGCTCTTCAAAGAATGATTGCAGAAAATCAGGACTCAGCAAAATCTCAAGATTCTGCCAAAGGAGTCATAAGCAGGCCTCCTTCTCCCAACTCATCAAAAATAAAAACTCTCCCAAGAAATCCAGTGAACTCAAAAATACTAAAGTGGAAGTCTGATCAAAAGACCCACGTATTGAATCTGCTCAAGTCCAGTGGAAAAGTTGAGCACATATCAAGAGAAGAAGCACTAGGCCTGAGTGTAGAAGATTTACAAGATCTCCTTGAACTTCAACTGTGTAGGGATGAGGATGATGAAGATTCCATGAACTCTGAATTACAATTCAAAGGACAAGTTAGGGAACTATTGATGAGACAATAAAGATCAAGAATAAGGAAGAGTTTTGGCATCATCTTTTCTAGGGGGAGATTGTTGGGTCATGCAATCAAGCCCGAAAAGAACAGATGATATGGAAAGCCAAAACTGGATCCCAACTGTTGATCCACAATAAGCACTGCCCATCTAAGTTCCCTCCAATAACAGTGGATATAACAAACTTATAAAACTAAGCACTGATCTGTCTAACAACTGCTGCATGTAAAAACTAATTAACACAAAGACTGTTGAAGACTATCCACTGTTGTCATCAAAGCACTGATAAAGGCTAAAGAACTGTTGAAGACAAAGCCCTGTTGAAGACAAGCACTGATGTACCTAAGGCCTGATCAACCAGAGGAAAACCACTGCTTAGCAACAGTAGTGGTTCAGAAGCAACAACGGGTTCAACATCAGTGTTTATGTTAAACAGTGTTTATATGTAACAGTACTTATCATATCAGTGTTTAGAGTTTGTTAGGTTGTTAGATGTCACTGTCTAGGTGACGTCAGCTTTGATTCTCAGTGGTTTGATCTGTACTATAAATAGAACAGTTTCTACTGTTCTATTTGAGCGAGTTTTCCCCTCCAATCCATTCATCTTGTACGATCAACCATTAAGCTCAGGCTGAGGGGGAGTTTAATATGTAAGCATGTATGTAATCATTATGTTTTGTAATCATTCGACTAAGTGAAAACATGTGTTTACTAAAAGTTGTTTTCCCTTTGGTGTTATAAAGTTTGTTTCTATTTCCGCTGCATTTATTTTCATTTCATATTCATCCACTTGTTCATTTTTATCAAATAAACACAATCTTGACAGCCTCAGATCCTAACAGAGGTGAATTTTCTTTATCATTTTTCCATGGTGTCTTGAGGTTACTTTACTGTCTATATAAACTAAAAGATTTCATCATTCATGTCTTTACGGTCTATATAAAGGCATGTTGACTACCTGGTTGGGGGTTAGGGGAATGGTTTGGTAAAGTTCTTGCTTCGTTCAGTGTATAGATCCTGCGAGGACCTAGTTCAAGCTTACTAGGACCTCCTTCAATACCCACTGGTATTGGATGGTGGGGGTGCGAATAGCTTGAACCCCTCATATGTAAACTACTATTAGTACTTTAAACCGGCTTCTTGGGATTGTATCCTTGCTGACTCAAACCACTTAGCCGAGGGTAACGTCACCTTCAAAAGATGGGCCTACCACTTTTCGCAAGAATAACTTACTTAATTATCTTTCAATATTCCGACCTTTTGGGATTGTATCTCTACTTACTCAAACCACTGGGTTGAGGGTAACGTCACCTTCAAAAGAGGGGCCTACTACTATAACTAAGATAATCTCTTAAAAAGTCCGAAAGTGCGAAAATCATCGAAGGATACATTAAAGACGAGTCGGATCCAAGTGATTCTATCTTGTCTATCTGTTTTATTTTACTTATCTTTGCATTTTTCGTTTTTATTTTCATGTTTCAAACTTTTCTCAAAAATTTAGATTGATTCGACGTTGAGGATAAACCGGTACTAAAAGCTCTTGTGTCCTTGGATGACCTTGGTATCCCACCAATGCTATACTACGATCTAG
This sequence comes from Helianthus annuus, assembly GCF_002127325.2. Taxonomy (NCBI): domain Eukaryota; kingdom Viridiplantae; phylum Streptophyta; class Magnoliopsida; order Asterales; family Asteraceae; genus Helianthus; species Helianthus annuus. Next base: position 39,514,997 of record NC_035434.2, on the reverse strand, counting down.
ATGGGTGCACTTGCCCAAGTGTGTGTTTATTGTTAGTAGAATATCGTGTTTTATAAATTTAAAACTTGACTAACGCGTAAAATAGGCTTAAAATATCAATAAAAATATATTGCACAGAACGCACACCAAGTTTTTGGTGGCGTTGCCGGGGTCACAAGGATTTTAAGAAAGTTTAAATTCAATGGCCTAATTGTCACACCCTGGCTTTGCGGAAGCGTGGTTAATTTGGTGTGACTTCTTAATACCATAGCTTAATCATAACAAGCTATATGAATTAAAAATATGCAAGATCATCCATTAAAGTAGAATAGTAAAACATTGTCTTAACGGGTTAACACCCAACAACCACAATTTGTCTAAACATTACAAATGCAAACTTAACATAAACATGATTCAAGGACTATGACTTGTCCAGGAAAGAGTCACAAGCCTCGAACCCTGGATGACCTCGGGCCTAATGCAGCGGAAAACAAGCCATACCGTGCCAGATCGTTAGTTTCCTGAAATACATGTAAGTTGAAAAATCAACAATAATGTTGAGCGAGTTCATGCGAAAGTGCGTAAACAAACCTTTATCTTTATCAAAAACCTGGTATGTAGCAAATAAGGAAAAAGAAAAGAGATCACCAATGGTTTGCAAGGCCATTGATATGTGTGAAGTGCAAGTAGGGATGACTCAAACCTAGCGGATTTATGCGTCGGGCACTAAGTCACCCCGAGGTCCGTTATGCTGGACCTGGGGCTGGGCTCGCTACACCCAGATAGATCTACCGCTCCTGTCCCTCGGTCCTACTACGAGGATTAATGGCCTCAAGTTGTGCCTACCCACTCACATGATCTGAGTAACAAACCTCCTTACGCTAACCATACCATGTATCAAGTATTCAAAATCATAGTAACATGTATTTCACCCCCCGCAGTTTATAAAACTGAAAACAGTTAAGAGAAAAGGGGACATGAACTCACAGTGAGTGCGTCACAATACCAAGTAATCCAAATATCCAACTGCTGCGCAACGACCTACATGTGCTAATTCTATTAGACGGATGGCCGTGCCTTAGCTTTATAGTTTAATTTTTCGGGAAACGGTTAGACAACCGTTCCGTGTATATACTTGGTAGAAAATCTCCTTCCCAAGGATGGGGGAATTAATACATGTGCGTTTCTAATATTAAGTCTCACTTAATATATTTTACTTCTCATTCCAAAATATAATTATTTTTCTCAAAAATAATATATTTTCTCTTCGTGTAATACTTTCCAAAATAATACGTTGACAATATCCGCATTCATGAATATTTCCGTATGAAGCGTAAGTTACGTTTTGGCGATTAAGCGGTAATAGTAATTACCGTTGTAACTTATATGTTTGTCGTATAAGCGTTGGTATTATTTTGGGTTCGACAAAGTTAGTAAATATTATTTTTACTCTAAAAATAATATTTATACATTTTCACAAAATAATCATAAACAGTGTTGTGAAAAATATATTTATCGAATAAATATTCATCACGTTTAGTTTTTGTGAAAATCCCACCTCCGATTATTTAATAAATAAAGTCATGGCGAAATATAGTTTGAAAACATCTCAAGATAGTTTAACACTTGTAAATAATTCTAAGTGTTAGATTTTTAGAAAAATTTCGCCAGAGTTTCCCCTGTAACTGGAGGTGGCCACGCTTTCAAGCGTATCATTTTCTTTTACAAAATCATTTCAACAATTCTTCAAATCAACCAATTCAATTTCCGATACTTCAAACCAGTTTCAACACATTAAACTCGTAGACTAGTATGTAAAATCACATTATTACATGAACTTGTAGTTTTTCTGAAACTATTGTGTAGATCTCGTTATATTTAGTGGATCTATATATATAATAGTTTAGTCTTGTAAAAACCCCGTTTTTAGAACAAATCATCCTTTACAACTTCCCGACAATTTTTGTAAAAATTGTTATTTTGTCGGATCTTTCGTTTCACAAGTGTTCATACACTTGTAGTTTATAAAAATCACCTTTGTAAACATGTTATCCAACTTATATAAAAAACATGATTTTCTCGACACTTGGTTCTACGAATGTACCACTTGTACATACGTAGGTCGGCTCGTTTTAAATACTATTTTTCATGTCAAAACACTTTTACACAAGTTCATGTTTCCCGTGTGGTGGAGTTTCACCCTTTTAACCCTTGTACAAAAGAAACAAGTGTATGTCAAGATTCGGGATCTTAACAAAGTCGGGTTAAACGATGATAAGAGCCACCACATCGTAGATCGGGTCTCTACAACCAACATATTCAAATACTACGACATTTACACGCGTTATATGCTTTTAACCAACAATATTCGAGTTTTAGTAGACTTTTTAGATTCAAAAGATGGGTTACCGACTTTTAACCGTTAAAAATCCTTTTAACCACTTTAGATATGTTCAAGAACAAGTTTTAAATGTTATACCTCTAGCTCGGGGCTAGGGAAGAATCTAGTCGGAAATGACGTGGATAGAAGCAAATGCACGTGGTCCTCCAACTTCCGTTTGCTTCCGGCTTCCTAATGCGTGATCCCCGACACTAGTATATGCTTGGAATGGCAAGACACGAACTCGAAGATGGATGGATGGTGGTGGGTATGTTCGGCCGAGAGGGAGGGGGCAAGAGGGAGAGAGAGTGATGTTGGTTTGTGTGTGAGTCTTGTGTGTGTGTGTGTGTGGTATTTATAGAGAAATTTAGCTCCATCGTCCAACGGTTTCAAGCTCTAGATATCCACGAACTCAAATAAAATAATAAAAAGTTGTACTCCCCTTGTCCTTTCTAGTTGGCCGATCCCATTAGGGGGGGGGGTATCCGGTTGGGTCTTGATCGTTCAGTTAGAGTTTAGTTACTTTAAGTCGGTTACTTTTAGGGATTAACCCCGTTAGTTGTTTAATGCGTTATAAAGCGGGTGTTAGGGTAATCAGGGACCCTAACTGGCTCAGAAAAAGGCTAATAATATTTCTGGCAATATTTTTATGTTCCGGGTATAGTCCGGTTGTTCGGTTGGATAGTAATCCGTTAAAGTGCTTAAGTAATCCTTTAAGCGTCGTAAATAATATTTTTAGCGACACAATTTATTCTGCAAGGTGTCAGGAATAATTCCTCATGTTTTGGCACTTTATTAATTAGCTAGAAGCTAGTATGTTGACAGAAGTGCTGTGTTTTGTGCTTAGAATACGTTTTAGGCACATCTAATCTCTATATCTTATTCCTAGAGACGCAATTATACAACCCTTGTATCCTACACACACTACGGGTGTAGTAAAATATTTCTGGCTCATTCAGGCCTTTAGAGGCAGTGTCTGCCTGATGCTGGCTATATCAGCATGTCAAATAGGTTATCCGTTCAAATGCTACTGTGCTTTTGTGCATCATGTTTGTCACTAGAGTTCAGTAAGTAAATAATGTAGTGACGGAAAAATCCAAGTATGATGCAGATATGTACAAGTATCAACAGTCAAGTAGCAGTTTATCAGAAATCTCAGTTAAGCACAGTAATTAGGCAACAATTAATAGTTAATTAAGTCGTACGGATACCTGGTTTAGTGAGGGTTGTCACACTAATTGTTTTTATTTATTTTTCTATTTTTTTTAGGATTTTTCATAATTTTTCAGTTTCTGCAGAGTTCAGCACGGGCCGTGCTCAGCCAGACACGGGGTCGTGTCCATTATCATTACTAGAAATCCTGTTTTAAGTCAGACAGTAGTTGACCACGGGGCCGTGCCCACTCGATACGCCCCCGTGTCCACCCCCAGTTGCTAAAAACAAAACTGTAATATCCCGGCGGTTGGTAATTTCAGACAAAAATATGAGTGATATTGATTATTTTTACTTTCTCTCCTCTTATGGTGAGTGATGTCAAATATGTGGTGGATTCCATAAATATTTAGAATGTTTCTTTCTAACTTGCGATCCCCACTATTTAGACCCATCGTTTTCCTGTAATAGCCTTAAGATTGGCGAAAGTAAAAAACGATCACTATCTCTCTGAAATGATCAACAAACTAACATAAATTAATATTTCTAAAATAAAAGATGTAAATCTTTCTGAAAAACCTAAAAAATACACCTCAAGAGTTCAACAAAGGTTAAACAAGAAAAAGGGTTACAGTTCTGGTTCGAGTTTTCAAAAGAAACCAAACCATAACGGTAATTTCAAAAAGAAAGGCTTGGTTTTATTCCACCAGAAAATCATAAAAATGAGAAAATTAATAAATCAAAAACTGTATTTGTTTCAGGATCATCTTCTGAAGAAGAAGAAAAGAGCTCATTCTGGAAACAATAGAACAAAGAGTTCTTTACAGAAAAGCAAAAGTTTGAAAAGAATGGAGCTAATCAGAAAAAAGGAGAAAAGAACCTGTTACCGATGTCAAGAAGTGGAGCGTGTCATCAATATGAATTTCGTCGGTAGGAATGGCAACGTCAACTTGAGTTGGACTTCTCTTCAGATTGGATACGTGAAATGTATCGTGAACATTATTCAGTTCGGCAGGTAGATCCAACTTGTATGCTACGGTCCCAATTCTTTCCAGAACCTTGAAAGGACCAATGTAGCGCGGATTCAACTTCCCACGCTTCCCAAAGCGTGCCACACCCTTCCAGGGTGATACCTTCAACAAAACCATATCCCCAACCTCAAACTCCTGAGGTTTCCTTTTCAGATCTGCGTAGGTTTTCTGACGGTCACGAGCCGCGCTAATGCGATCTCGGATTTGCGCAATCTTATCTGTAGTTTCCTGAACTACATCGGGACCTACCAATTGTCTATCACCTGCGTCAGACCAACAGAGCGGCGACCTGCACTTGCGTCCATATAAAGCTTCGAATGGCGCGGCACCAATACTGGTGTGGTAGCTGTTGTTGTATGAAAACTCAACCAGGGGTAAATGCTTATCCCAGCTACCGCCTAAATCCATCACACATGCTCTCAGCATGTCCTCCAACGTCTGAATCGTCCGCTCACTTTGACCGTCGGTCTGCGGGTGAAAAGCTGTGCTCATATTCAGCTTTGAGCCAAAAGCTTCCTGGAAGGACTGCCATATCCTCGATACGAACCGCCCATCTCTATCGGAAATAATCGAGAGAGGTACTCCATGGCGTGTAACAATCTCTCTCATGTAGATTTCGGCCAATTTGCTTGTATGATCCTTCTCGCGGATAGGTAAGAAGTGTGCTGACTTCGTTAAGCGATCCACTATCACCCAGATAGTGTCATGGCCTTTTGGCGTCCTTGGCAACTTCGTAATAAAATCCATGGAGATTTCTTCCCACTTCCACTGGGGAATTTTTGGTTGCTGCAGAAGTCCCGAAGGCTTCTGGTATTCCGCCTTAACTTTGGCGCAAGTTAAACATTTGCTCACATAAACAGCAACATCGCCTTTCATTCTAGGCCACCAATAATAATCTTTAAGATCCTGGTACATCTTATCCGCTCCAGGGTGGATAGAGTACCGTGACTTGTGAGCTTCTTCAAAGATAACCTCTCTTAAACCACCAAACAGAGGAACCCAAATCCTTTTCCCAAAACACAATGTTCCTTCCCTGTTTGGCACCAATATCTTCTCCATCCCACGGAGATATTCTGCCTCAAGGTTTCCCTCTTTGAGAGCTTCCTTCTGTGCTGCACGAACGCGTGAGGAAAGGTCGGTCTGAATTATCATTTCCATAGCCCTAACCCTTATGGGCTTGATCCTCTCTTTACGACTTAGGGCATCAGCGACCACATTCGCCTTCCCTGGATGATACTTGATCTCGCAGTCGTAATCGTTCAACAACTCGACCCATCATCTTTGCCTCATATTCAACTCCTTCTGATTGAATATATGCTGGAGGCTCTTGTGATCTGTGAAGATCGTACACTTTGTACCGTAAAGGTAGTGTCTCCAGATCTTCAAAGCAAAGACCACTGCGCCTAGCTCCAAATCATGAGTGGTATAGTTCTTTTCGTGCACTTTCAGTTGGCGTGATGCGTAGGCGATAACCTTTTGACGTTGCATCAACATACAACCCAAACCTTGACGCGATGCGTCGCAGTATACCACAAAATCATCAGTACCTTCTGGTAGAGCTAAGATTGGCGCGTTGCAAAGCTTATCCTTCAATGTCTGAAACGCTTCATCCTGTTTGATTCCCCAATCAAACTTTTTATCTTTCTGCGTGAGGAGTGTCAACGGTTGAGCGATCTTTGAAAAGTTCTCGATGAACCTTCGATAATAGCCAGCCAAACCCAAGAATTGCCGAATCTCGGTTGGCGTCTTTGGCGTTTCCCAATCTTTGATCGCCTCGATCTTGGTGCGGTCCACGTGAATTCCATTTCCATTCACCACGTGCCCAAGGAATTGCACCTCACGTAGCCAAAACTCACACTTAGAGAACTTGGCGTACAATTGTTCTTTCTTTAGCAGCTCCAGAATGGCTCTAAGATGCTGCTCGTGCTCAGCCTTTGTCTTCGAATAAATCAGGATGTCATCGATGAATACAATCACGAACTTATCCAAGTACGGCTTACAAACTCGGTTCATCAAATCCATGAACACTGCAGGTGCGTTTGTCAAACCAAACGACATAACCAGAAACTCGTAGTGCCCATATCGAGTTCTGAAAGCTGTCTTCGGGATACTCTCCTCCTGTATCCGTAGCTGATGGTATCCAGATCGAAGATCGATCTTTGAATAGAAGCTCGAACCTTGAAGCTGGTCGAACAGATCATCGATTCTTGGCAGGGGATACCTATTCTTGATCGTCAGCATGTTCAACTCTCTGTAGTCAATACACATCCGAAAACTACCGTCCTTCTTCTTTACGAACAAAACTGGAGCTCCCCAAGGCGAGAAGCTTGGTCGGATAAAACCCTTATCTAACAACTCTTGAAGTTGTGTCGACAGTTCTTGCATCTCAGATGGAGCAAGTCTGTAGGGTGCCTTAGCAACAGGCGCGGCGCCTGGAACTAAGTCGATGCGAAACTCCACTTGCCTTTGAGGTGTTAAGCCAGGCAAGTCTTCTGGAAAGACTTCTGGGTACTCCCTCACGACAGGGATGTCTTCGATCTTTGGCTCAGCAGCCTTCTTATCCACAATGTGTGCTAGGAAAGCAACACATCCTTTCCTCAAACACTTTCTTGCCTTCAGGCAGCTAATCATCCTTAACGGCGTCTCACGCTTCTCCCCATGAACAACAATGGTCTCACCATCATCGGTCGGGATACGAATAATCTTCTCGTGACAAACTATCTCTGCCTTGTTACTCGATAACCAATCCATCCCCACTACCATGTCGAAGCTTCCCAACTGGACTGGTAGTAGATCGAGAGCAAACTCACGCTCTCCCAGCTCGATTACACAACCTCGAATCACCTCGTTAGCTTCTACTAACTTCCCATTCGCTAATTCGATCGAGTAAGGTATATCTAACTTACTAGCGGCTAAACCAAGCATGTTCTTAAATTCTAACGATACGAAGCTATAATCGGCACCAGTATCAAACAAAACGGATGCATAGCGTTGGTTTACAGGGAACGTACCAGTGACAACGTTGGGATCCTGGCGCGCTTCCCTGGCTTCCATGTTAAACACTCTTCCGCGTGCCTGGTTTAACTCTGGGCAATTCTTCTTGAAATGCCCTTGATCTCCACAATTGAAACATCCGGGCCTCTGCCCGTTCCCACCATTGTTTCCAGTTTCATGGTTTCCCTGGTTCCGATTCATGGCGCCCGCTTGGTTAGCATTATTAACACGGTTCCCATCACCTCCCAGGTTTCCTTGTGGGCGGTTCCCATTACCACCACGGTTATTCCTATTCCCATTTCCTCCTTGACCTCCCCGGCCAGCATTAGCCCAACAGAAATCCTTCGTATGACCAGTCTTCCCACATGATTCACAAACTCTCAGGCTGCAACGACCAGAGTGATGTTTTTGGCATGAGTTGCACTTGGGGTGTGCACCCATGTATCCCTTCCCTTTCTTTCTACCACCAGCTGAATCTTGAGCTGGCGCACTCGATTCTTCCTTCTTAACCACCATCCCGGTGCTTTGCTTGAAACTTGAAAACTTTCGCTTATTACCACCAGATGACTCCACATGAGTCTCTTTCTTCTTGGGCTCAACCCCATCAAACTTGTTCAACCGAATCGCCTCTTCGGTGAGAGCCACACTCAGATCAATGGCTTCTGTGATGGTTGCAGGTTTGGAAGAAGTCACCATGCTGATTATCTGAGGAGCCAATCCCCAGATGAAGCGTTCAATCCTTTTGAACTCCGGTGTAACCATGTAGGGTACCACGTGCGACAAATCGTGGAACCTCTGGACATACTCAGCTATCTTGGAACCTTCCATCTTTAGGTGCCAGAATTCGGTCTCTAACCTCTGAATTTCAGCACGAGAACAGTACTTCTTGCGCATAAGTTCTTTCAACTCTGTCCAGGTCAGTGCGTAAGCTGCGGCTTCGCCAAGGGTCTGTACCTGTAGATTCCACCAGGATAGGGCTCCATCCACAAATAGCCCTGAGATGTAGGTGACTTGCTGATCCACAGCGCACTTGCTCATGCGAAGTACGGACTCGGTCTTCTCTGCCCAGCGGACGAAAGCAACAGCACCACCTGTGCCGTCAAAGTTTATGGGCTTACAGTCCAAGAATTGTTTGTAGGTGCACCCATGAGGAGGATTTTGATTGCCGTTAATGTTCGAGCTACTTCCGCTTGGTCCTCCTTGCGAGGCAGCATATTGAGCAATAGCAGCCGCAATGACTTGCTGTAGTTCGTCCTGAGTAGTAGGCATCGGCTGAGGTTGTCGTCTTGGTGCCATCTTCTAAAGATGCGTACGTCGATTAGGCCATAATAAACATACGTATATAGTAATAATAATATATAACATCTCATGTTATCAATACATCACACTCAACATCCCATGTCCCAACATCCCATGTCACAAATATCCTACACACAACATCCCATGTCCCAACATCCCATGTTGCAAATATCATACATACAACATCCCATGTCCCAACATCCCATGTTACAAATATCATACACACAACATCCCATGTCCCAACATCCCATGTTGCAAATATCATACATACAACATCCCATGTCCCAAAACATAAATAAGCAATCAAGTGAATCAGATATGGTGAGAATACGGCGATTGTTATATATATCGAGACCATAATGTGGTAAGGGTATCAGTCCGTCACTGTATCATACAATCACAAATCAAATAGGGGCTACATCACCCCTGTCAAAAACAATATCACATCAGTGTCACATACATCCAGTACATCAACAATATCAACAAAAATCAGTATCGTCAGATGGTCTCCAAAAGGCTGTGCAGTCACAATCGCGGTCGTCTCACCATCGCCTACCACTATGGCACTAATGAGCCCTATGCGGATGGGGGTGGAGGAGGGGGAAAGTGAGCGTAAAGTAAGCGGCGTAAATGAAGCCAATCCTCCTCCATCGCCTGCTGAGTGCGAATAACAGAAGCGATCTGCTGCTCCATAGTCGAAAGTCGGGCAGCAAAGTCCGGGGGTAGTGATCGAAAAGGCTGAAAAGATGAGGATGTCTGACCATGGTATGGACCAAAAGATAGCTGAGCTCTCTCGAGCTCCTGGAGTCGCTGTGTATGGGAATCATGCTGATGGACAAAGGACATCAAGACGTCCTCAATGGTATGTCCCATATGGAATGGATGATATGGATCAGTAGGTGGCATCAGTGAGGAAGATGACCAAAGCAGTGGCATGCTGGTGGGATCGAATGGTGCTACATGAACAGAAGATGGAACAGGTGTCATCTGAGGTACGAAAGGCATAGGCATCGGTATGTGCCCAAAGGGGTGGGCTGAAGAGCCCTCTCCAGGCCCTGCTGGAGGTACAAAGGGTGGGATCTGAAATGAGAAATCAGTATGATGTGCCTCAGTGTGGTGTGGTGGAAGCGGTGGAACATCCTCGTCAGCCGGTATCCAACCGTGCTAAGCCTCCTCATCAGGTGGATCCATATGCTCTGCAAATAAAGCGTGCTCAGGCTCAATAGGTACAGGATAAAAAGGAGCAATGACAGGATCAACATGATCAATATGATGGTCAACAGGGACGTCAGCAATCAAAGGTGGGTCAACAAAAGGATCAACAGCATGATCAGCAACTAACATAGGGACATCATCAATAGGAAGATCGCCAACAGGCGGGTCAGCCAAAACGGGCTCAATAGGAACGTCAGCATGTACCAAGTCATGCTCATGTACAGGATCGAAAGCAGCTGCCTGCTCTGGGGCTACGGCAGGCTCCAGGTCGTCAAAAGCCATGTCAAAATCAAACTCTGGATCAAAGGGATCGATAGGATCGACGGGATCAACAGGGTCCTCCATATGATGGTCCATAGGAATATACTCAATGTCGCGGTCAGGATCAAATCCTGGAGGAAAAACGGGATCGGAGTCCTCAATAACGTCGTGCTCAAATACAAGGCTCGGAATGGGTGCGGCAGAAGATGCCTGATCGGGGTCCGAGTCATGAACAAAATGCTGAATGCTCACCTCGTGAGACGGAGCAGAAGCCACAGACTCAAAGGAGTCTGGGACCGGTGAGTGGACGGGCGAGTCTCCAGCTGGGGCATTAGCAATCATCAAGAGACCGCCAGCGGGTAAAGGGGCTGCATCAGGAACCTCGTCCTCAAAAGGCTCGTCCTCATAGAGATCAATGTCGCCGTCAGCCTCGGCGTCTAGTAATAGCTCGTGTGCTGGATAAGAAGCAAGAGGAATCGGAGCTGGAATCACAACAAGGGGAAGATACTCAGCAGGATCGCCATCAATAGGCTCATAGGCACCCTCGGGTAACGCGAAGGGCAAGGAGTCATCAGTATGCTCGTCAATGCCGTCGGGTAGAGCGAACGGCTGGAAGTCATCATCATCCGTGCTCGTGTAGTCTGAGGTATGCACCTCACGTTCCGATGACACAATGTCATCCGACACTATGGGTAGAGGTCCAGTGGTATCTGAGTCTTATACGCATAAACACGTCGCATGGCACCGGAGACTCATGATGGCGGTAACACAATCACAAGTATGCACAAATAATCAGTAAATTAGGTAATCACATAAGTTACCAAATAATAGTCACATAATTCTCCTAGTCCCACTAGCCTCCCAGCCTCCCAGACTGTCCTTCCTAGTCCCACTAGCCAACTTTCCCAGCCTCCCAGACTGACTCCCTAGTCCCACTAGCAAACTTTCCCAGCCTCCCAGACTGACTCCCTAGTCCCACTAGCAAATTCTCCCAGCCTCCCAGACTGACTCCCTAGTCCCACTAGCAAATTCTCCCAGCCTCCCAGACTGACTCCCTAGTCCCACTAGCAAATTCTCCCAGCCTCCCAGACTGACTCCCTAGTCCCACTAGCCAACTACCTCGATCCATTAGATCAAGCCTCGGCCTCCCAGACCGAGCCTCAGTCTCCCAGACCGAGCCTCAGCCTCCCAGACTGAGCCTAAAAATAATAAATAAAATATGCTCAACATTTGTTTATAAAAAGGTTTTGGATCTGGACTTAAGTGGTATGCAGAAAAATGTTTTTGTGAGAGCCCTAGTGATCATAGTCTAGACTCGAGAAGGAATCCTAGTTCGCTATGATCAGAGCTCTGATACCAAGCTGTCACACCCTGGCTTTGAGGAAGCGTGGTTAATTTGGTGTGACTTCTTAATACCATAGCTTAATCATAACAAGCTATATGAATTAAAAATATGCAAGATCATCCATTAAAGTAGAATAGTAAAACATTGTCTTAACGGGTTAACACCCAACAACCACAACTTGTCTAAACATTACAAATGCAAACTTAACATAAACATGATTCAAGGACTGTGACTTGTCCAGGAACGAGTCACAAGCCTCGAACCCTGGATGACCTCGGGCCAAATGCAGCGGAAAACAAGCCATACCGTGCCAGATCATTAGTTTCCTGAAATACATGTAAGTTGAAAAATCAACAATAATGTTGAGCGAGTTCATGCGAAAGTGCGTAAACAAACCTTTATCTTTATCAAAAACCTGGTATGTAGCAAATAAGGAAAAAGAAAAGAGATCACCAATGGTTTGCAAGGCCATTGATATGTGTGAAGTGCAAGTAGGGATGACTCAAACCTAGCGGATTTATGCGTCGGGCACTAAGTCACCCCGAGGTCCGTTATGCTGGACCTGGGGCTGGGCTCGCTACACCCAGATAGATCTACCGCTCCTGTCCCTCGGTCCTACTACGAGGATTAATGGCCTCAAGTTGTGCCTACCCACTCACATGATCTGAGTAACAAACCTCCTTACGCTAACCATACCATGTATCAAGTATTCAAAATCATAGTAACATGTATTTCACCCCCGCAGTTTATAAAACTGAAAACAGTTAAGAGAAAAGGGGGACATGAACTCATAGTGAGTGCGTCACAATACCAAGTAATCCAAATATCCAACTGCTGCGCAACGACCTACATGTGCTAATTCTATTAGACGGATGGCCGTGCCTTAGCTTTATAGTTTAATTTTTCGGGAAACGGTTAGACAACCGTTCCGTGTATATACTTGGTAGAAAATCTCCTTCCCAAGGATGGGGGAATTAATACATGTGCGTTTCTAATATTAAGTCTCACTTAATATATTTTACTTCTCATTCCAAAATATAATTATTTTTCTCAAAAATAATATATTTTCTCTTCGTGTAATACTTTCCAAAATAATACGTTGACAATATCCGCATTCATGAATATTTCCGTATGAAGCGTAAGTTACGTTTTGGCGATTAAGCGGTAATAGTAATTACCGTTGTAACTTATATGTTTGTCGTATAAGCGTTGGTATTATTTTGGGTTCGACAAAGTTAGTAAATATTATTTTTACTCTAAAAATAATATTTATACATTTTCACAAAATAATCATAAACAGTGTTGTGAAAAATATATTTATCGAATAAATATTCATCACGTTTAGTTTTTGTGAAAATCCCACCTCCGATTATTTAATAAATAAAGTCATGGCGAAATATAGTTTGAAAACATCTCAAGATAGTTTAACACTTGTAAATAATTCTAAGTGTTAGATTTTTAGAAAAATTTCGCCAGAGTTTCCCCTGTAACTGGAGGTGGCCACGCTTTCAAGCGTATCATTTTCTTTTACAAAATCATTTCAACAATTCTTCAAATCAACCAATTCAATTTCCGATACTTCAAACCAGTTTCAACACATTAAACTCGTAGACTAGTATGTAAATTCACATTATTACATGAACTTGTAGTTTTTCTAAAACTATTGTGTAGATCTCGTTATATTTAGTGGATCTATATATATAACAGTTTAGTCTTGTACAAACCCCGTTTTTAGAACAAATCATCCTTTACAACTTCCCGACAATTTTTGTAAAAATTGTTATTTTGTCGGATCTTTCGTTTCACAAGTGTTCATACACTTGTAGTTTATAAAAATCACCTTTGTAAACATGTTATCCAACTTATATAAAAAACATGATTTTCTCGACACTTGGTTCTACGAATGTACCACTTGTACATACGTAGATCGGCTCGTTTTAAATACTATTTTTCATGTCAAAACACTTTTACACAAGTTCATGTTTCCCGTGTGGTGGAGTTTCACCCTTTTAACCCTTGTACAAAAGAAACAAGTGTATGTCAAGATTCGGGATCTTAACAAAGTCGGGTTAAACGATGATAAGAGCCACCACATCGTAGATCGGGTCTCTACAACCAACATATTCAAATACTACGACATTTACACGCGTTATATGCTTTTAACCAACAATATTCGAGTTTTAGTAGACTTTTTAGATTCAAAAGATGGGTTACCGACTTTTAACCGTTAAAAATCCTTTTAACCACTTTAGATATGTTCAAGAACAAGTTTTAAATGTTATACCTCTAGCTCGGGGCTAGGGAAGAATCTAGTCGGAAATGACGTGGATAAAAGCAAATGCACGTGGTCCTCCAACTTCCGTTTGCTTCCGGCTTCCTTGTGCGTGATCCCCGACACTAGTATATGCTTGGAATGGCAAGACACGAACTCGAAGATGGATGGATGGTGGTGGGTATGTTCGGCCGAGAGGGAGGGGGCAAGAGGGAGAGAGAGTGATGTTGGTTTGTGTGTGAGTCTTGTGTGTGTGTGTGTGTGTGGTATTTATAGAGAAATTTAGCTCCATCGTCCAACGGTTTCAAGCTCTAGATATCCACGAACTCAAATAAAATAATAAAAAGTTGTACTCCCCTTGTCCTTTCTAGTTGGCCGATCCCATTAGGGGGGGGGGGTATCCGGTTGGGTCTTGATCGTTCAGTTAGAGTTTAGTTACTTTAAGTCGGTTACTTTTAGGGATTAACCCCGTTAGTTGTTTAATGCGTTATAAAGCGGGTGTTAGGGTAATCAGGGACCCTAACTGGCTCAGAAAAAGGCTAATAATATTTCTGGCAATATTTTTATGTTCCGGGTATAGTCCGGTTGTTCGGTTGGATAGTAATCCGTTAAAGTGCTTAAGTAATCCTTTAAGCGTCGTAAATAATATTTTTAGCGACACAATTTATTCTGCAAGGTGTCAGGAATAATTCCTCATGTTTTGGCACTTTATTAATTAGCTAGAAGCTAGTATGTTGACGGAAGTGCTGTGTTTTGTGCTTAGAATACGTTTTAGGCACATCCAATCTCTATATCTTATTCCTAGAGACGCAATTATACAACCCTTGTATCCTACACACACTACGGGTGTAGTAAAATATTTCTGGCTCATTCAGGCCTTTAGAGGCAGTGTCTGCCTGATGCTGGCTATATCAGCATGTCAAATAGGTTATCCGTTCAAATGCTACTGTGCTTTTGTGCATCATGTTTGTCACTAGAGTTCAGTAAGTAAATAATGTAGTGACGGAAAAATCCAAGTATGATGCAGATATGTACAAGTATCAACAGTCAAGTAGCAGTTTATCAGAAATCTCAGTTAAGCACAGTAATTAGGCAACAATTAATAGTTAATTAAGTCGTACGGATACCTGGTTTAGTGAGGGTTGTCACACTAATTGTTTTTATTTATTTTTCTATTTTTTTTAGGATTTTTCATAATTTTTCAGTTTCTGCAGAGTTCAGCACGGGCCGTGCTCAGCCAGACACGGGGTCGTGTCCATTATCATTACTAGAAATCCTGTTTTAAGTCAGACAGTAGTTGACCACGGGGCCGTGCCCACTCGATACGCCCCCGTGTCCACCCCCAGTTGCTAAAAACAAAACTGTAATATCCCGGCGGTTGGTAATTTCAGACAAAAATATGAGTGATATTGATTATTTTTACTTTCTCTCCTCTTATGGTGAGTGATGTCAAATATGTGGTGGATTCCATAAATATTTAGAATGTTTCTTTCTAACTTGCGATCCCCACTATTTAGACCCATCGTTTTCCTGTAATAGCCTTAAGATTGGCGAAAGTAAAAAACGATCACTATCTCTCTGAAATGATCAACAAGGTTTTCAAACTAACATAAATTAATATTTCTAAAATAAAAGATGTAAATCTTTCTGAAAAACCTAAAAAATACACCTCAAGAGTTCAACAAAGGTTAAACAAGAAAAAGGGTTACAGTTCTGGTTCGAGTTTTCAAAAGAAACCAAACCATAACGGTAATTTCAAAAAGAAAGGCTTGGTTTTATTCCACCAGAAAATCATAAAAATGAGAAAATTAATAAATCAAAAACTGTATTTGTTTCAGGATCATCTTCTGAAGAAGAAGAAAAGAGCTCATTCTGGAAACAATCGAACAAAGAGTTCTTTACAGAAAAGCAAAAGTTTGAAAAGAATGGAGCTAATCAGAAAAAAGGAGAAAAGAACCTGTTACCGATGTCAAGAAGTTGGTCACATCGCCTGGAACTGTCCAATGGCTACCAACACAAAACAGGAAGTTGTTTCTTAACTTAAAGAAAAAATTGTTGATAAAACTGAACCACCAACTGAAAAATTCAAAGTGTTTAAAAATTCAACATATGAAGTTGGTGAATGTTTGGAAAGGTTTTACAAAAGAAGGGTGAATCTTGACAAGCAAAAGTGGGTTGTTAAGAAATCAGATGTGAAATCTGGCGATGAATCTGATTCGTCAAAGTCAGAGGAGCCACAAGTTGAACCAAAAGGAGGAAATTCAGTACCGCCGATGGATGATGTCAACTTTTCACCATTGCGTGCTAAAAATTTAAAATCAAAAGTTGGAAAAGTGCAAATTTCGAATCAATTCTATTCTGAAAAGAAAGAATTTGATGTTGAAAAGGCTTTTAACGAGAAAGTGAAAAATATTTTTGAAAGAATAGTCGATGGGAAGGAAAAAGGGGTAAAAGACTTTTATGAAGCAAAAAGGAATGTTCAAACCCCAAGTGAAACTGAAAAGGTCACACTCAAAGCTAGTCAGGCTTGGGTGTCTGTATTCCATTTGTAAAATCCTGACTTGCCGGAGCTCCCAAGTTGGTAATCGTGGAGCATGAATCGGCATCTTTTTCAAAATTGAAAACTGTCATATTTCAATTTACAAGTGATATTGTTGATAAGTGAGTCTACAAGTGGTTGAAAAGGGGGTTTTCACCTACGAGTGGTTAATCAAGGTTATTAAGTTGAACTTGATTTAACTGTCATACAAGTGGTTGAAAAAGAAAAACAATGTGATGAATTAATCCCCGTCCTACAAGTGGTTCAACAAAACTAATTTTCCGGAAAAACCATTTTGATTAAAACAAACTTAAGTGTTTTGAAATCATAATGGGAAAATAGTTTGTTGTCATGGGGAGTTCTGATTGTTTATGCCAAGTGAATGGAGAATTGAAGCAATTCACATCGGTTTGTCAAAAATTCTTTAAATGGATTTGAATTTTAGGGGGAGTAAGAAATTTCAGAAAATCCAAAAACATTAGAAAATTTAGAAAAGCCAAAAACATGATAAAATCTAAAATCCAAAAACATTGAAAAATTCAAAAACGAGTTTTGTTGTGAAAAGAGGAAATGATAGTACATCAGTAGACTATCACAGCACGCTAAAGAATTGGAAAGTCAAATGTGATAAACGATCTCACTGATGATATGCCAGTAGGTTTTTATACATTCAGTAGATTGTTTTCGAGATATAAACCTAAATATCAAATACTTATTTATCTCGTGGGGAACATCTGTCGGATATATAGGTAACCCCTGAAATCTTGTTTGAAGGGCTTTCTGTTTCTGACATACTAGGTCTTTGTGCGTGATGATATATGGGGTATTATACCAGGACTTCTGATTTTGCGGGAGCAATAGCCTAGTCCTCGTATAATACTCTGCACAACTTTAATCTTAAAGCTCACCCTCAGCATAAAAAATGATGAAACATTGAAAAATGCTAATCATGTGCTGTTGATGAAAAGATCCCCAAACGGGACACACCGAAAGACAAGCCATCATCTCTTTGTCTGAATGGAAGTTCTAACCTGAGCTCTCATGGTCTCATATTTACCCGTTTACAATATCATTACTGTACACTCACCTGTAAGACTGAATATAGGAGTCTGGATACGGGAGTATATTCTGAGGTGGGATACGCGAATAAGTTTAGGTACATTAAAACACTAATTTCGTACCTCGAAATAGTTGAACTTTGTGTGAAAATTTAAGTGGATCAGTATACTGACAATCTAAGTGAATCGTTTAGAACTTAAAGTGTTTAAAGCTCAACGGTGTTAGTGATTTGTCTCAAAAACTGATATGATCCTCTTACACTAACTCACAAAAATATTGTTTGTAAATATTTCTCTATTGCTTTTCATTAAAAACAAAAATCCAAAAAGAATGTGTTTTAGCATTAAAATTTTGAAAAATTCAAAAAGATTTTATTTCATCTTATTTTCTACAACTAATGTTGGAAAGCTGATTTTCAAAATTCTGAGTGCTAAACATGATGAACAACAGGTTGGGAAAGTTTGTTTGAAATGAGAAATGATTTTGAAATGATTAAATGGTTTCAAATTAATGAAATGTCAAATTTGAATGTTTCAAATTCTAGTGGTTATACATAGATTAAAATTGTTATAAATGAAAATCTTATGTTTTGGGTAGAGTTTTTGCAGATAGTGAATTCCAGACTACGATCCCAGCTTATCGAAAGGGGGAGTCTGAGGACGTAAGAGCCAGATTCAGATCTTGGAACAAAGCTCGAGATAGAAGCTGCTGATACTGAAGAATTTATGGAATCAACATCCAAGGGGGAATATAGCTGTTGATACTGATAAAGAGAAGAGAAGAGAGAAGACTGAGGATGCTTACAGTGTCATATACTTTGGAGAGAGCGAGAAGACTGATCAAGACTGAAGACTTCTCATACTGAAGACTCGACACCAAAGACTTCGTCAACATCTAAGGGGAGTCTATTGGTGCATATGTCTATCGACTTCGTCTTGTATCGAGTCTTATATCTAGATAGGATAATCCAGAGCTCGGTAGTCAAAGAAATAGGCCATTGCACACGAAATGGCCATTCCACACAAAATGGCCATTCCACACGAAATGGACATGGCAGTTTCATGGGGAATGGAAATCCTATAAATAGGTGACTTGAGAGTTCATTTGTAACTTTTGAAATTCTGGTAGCGAAGCTCTGCCGAGGTGTCAAACGGTCTGTAATCGTGTTAAATCAATACAGAAGACATTTAAACTACTTCTACATGCAAATCAAGCTGATTCAACATCAAAACGTCTGTTTCCGCCTCTCGTTTTGATCAAAAACTCTTCTGATCAACTCTTTTGGTCGTCACAACGATCCTACACGCCGGAATGCCCTCAACCATCCCTTTTAGACGACATAACCTCCGAAGAATTATGTCAACTCGAAGAAATAATTCTCCTAAAATTAAAAGAATTAGAGCTTGAGATGAAAACAAGTTATTCATGAAAAGACAACGATCAAGGAGAATTGTTGGGGTCATATTGAGATGAAAACAAGTTATTCCGCCCACCGGTATTTAGTTTAGGTTTTACCCTTTCCGATAACCTCTTGCGTTCTTGTTTAAATTAAGAGCAATTAAGGTACCTGTCACACCCTCAAAATACCACCTAGGGAGTGTCCCTGTTAGGCGTGTGACCCACTAGCAACGAGCCACCAATTACCTTGAATCCATAAGTTTAAAATAAAGTTTCATCATTTAATATTAAAATCCGAACATAAGTTATTCGAAACCAGCCAATTCAGCGGAAGCTTAACGTATCACAATATAAACATTTTCCAAACAAATGTAAGAACCAATGTTCAATAAGTAAAACCAATCGATGTGAACCATGACCACTCATGCCCTCCAGCCTGCAAGTTCCTGTTCCAAGATACCTTACGACCTGCGAGCATGTAACAAGTGTATCAGACAAAGCTGGCGAGTTCACAGTTTTAGAAAACGTTTGTTACGTGTTGTATGTAAACCAGTTCAATAACCAAATGCAAGTAATATTGTTAATATCTCATTTCCGAACAATGACGGCTCCTGAAATACACGACTGCCCTTCCCACGTACTCCTATCTAGTACTGGGCCAGACTGGGTCATTAGTTCACCTCCGTCCTCTACAGGCACGGGGTGAGGGTGCCAAACCTAAGTAGCGCTACTAACTAATACCCGATGAGGGACTTACAAAAGATGATAGGTGAGAATATTAACCAATATACCCGTTTTTACCCAAAGACTTATCCCCCCCCATGGGATACCCACTGACTGTCCCCAACCACTGGGACGCATGCTCGAATGTAGTGAACTCACCTGTGATTTGCTTGATAAGATTGGGTACTTGAATCAGTTGATCAAACTTGTCCTAAAAGGGTTACCGATAACAATTAGCCTTACGTGCACATAAACTACATATTTCAAGTACAATTTTTATTTCATGTATTCTTTGCTCATATACCACACCTTCGTTGTACACATAGCACACACACATAAATCCAGTCATAATCAGTTTACGCATTTAGCATTATCAAATATTCCCTTATCCATATCATACACCAAAATCATAACGTGTATTAGACACTTGGGCCATAGGGGAAACTCATATCACATACGCTTACTGTATGCATTCGGTTTTATGGTTCATCACTTCTCCCACTTATATGTTTAACTGGACCGTCACACCTGGTCTCGTGTACCCCTTAACCACCCGGCCCATCATCACTCCCAACCCAAGAAAACATGATATCAGTAGTGTGCTTTCATCAAAGAGTGTAGCTTAAATTAGTAATATGATAATGTTGTGCAATCCATTCAATACAAAACAACTATTAAAATTGCCCCACATGCTACCTCGATTCTAACTTCAACAACTAAGCATCATCTCATCAATTACTTCACAAAAGCACATGGTTTGATTAGACATATGCATATGGTTTGACTATACTGACAACATTATTAATACATGCATATGGTTTGATTAGATCAATGCTAAAAGCACACACACATATAGAGTTTCATGTGGGTATTATTTATCCAGCCAACCTAGTGTGCATGTAATTCAACATGTGACGTCATTGTGCAACTGTATATATATATACTAACAGTTTCAAATACAATTAACCAAACACATATATAACACCCTAAACCAAATCATGATACAGCCGATTACTCATACAACACTCGAACCCATTCATCATCGCATAACCTCCTTCACATATTAAACATATTAATCACTCATGATAGTTGTTTCGACATGCCACAGTTTAATTATGCCTGCTACATTTCACAAACATTACCCTAACTCATGTTTCAACCATTCACGACACATATATTCAATAGTATGTATACGCATAACACGAAACCACCTACAATAATAAACTCACATACCGGTAAACTGCAAGGACACAAGAGGTGGTGCTTCGAAAGTAGAAGAGCTTCGTTGGTGGGGTTTACTGCCGTCATTACATTAGAGGGAAACCTAGGGTTTGCAAATGGTTATGTATTCCTATATCTATTCTACGTAAACAAGGGAAAGGAAGATGGGCTCTGATCCGATTTGGGCTTTCTAGACTGGACCGAGAAGTACCTCATACAAGTAATATAATATATACAATGGCTGCCACAAGTGTTTAAGATGTATATTAATGTTGTTGGCTTAGTGGGTTCTTTGGTCCAATAATCATTTAGAGTTCAAGTTGTTTGTCTGCCATGAATTCTCAAGTCAATTCAGTGGATAATTTGGTCCAATCAAGCAACAACTTTCACCTATTTCAGCTATTCATGAACCCACATTTATTCTAATCATTGTTTATATTATTTCAACAAGTGTAACTTAAGATCCATACGCCATATTAACCTATCTTATATGCATGTTGTCACACAAAATCATTGACCCCCAATACTTGTCTCAAACCAAATATCATTACCATATATATTACCCTACCGTCAGCATACTAATCGGCCACAATTAATCACCATGTTTGCGACATCCAATAACTCATACACTCACATAGCATAATCATCATGGAACATAATACACCTTATTTGTAAATCAAGCACACACATGAATAAGGTCGACAAGTAAGATTTACATAAATACAAAAGTACTAACCAAAGAATTCATTCGAATGAAATGAGATGAGGGGCCTCGAAGATGATGGATGGATGCCCATTAATGGATTGAGCCGATGGGTTCAGAGAATAAGATGAAGGTTCAATGTGTGTGGTCTAATACATGAATTGTGGCCTGAAAAGAAGTGCGGTCCGAAAGAAGTGTGTCGCGGCCCAAGTGTATAACTAGACGATTAATAAGCCAATGCGACATATGCAATTAAACACATACATAACACGATTAATACATATAACACCTTTAACGACTTCGTGTACAGCTAATATGCACACATAAATATCTAGTGATATACACATGTAATCCAACGCCAAAGATTGTGGAGTTTAAGTAACGCTAACCTTAGAGATTCGGGTTGTCACATCATCCCCAACTTGAAAGAAATTTCGTCCCGAAATTTGACAAGTAAGCACCGAGAGATGAAGTGATTAATCAAGATTGTTGCGGATTTTCCTTTGGTGCCACATCATCCCCAAATTGAAGAGGAATTTCGTCCCGAAATTCACCAGTTTTACCAGCATTAGATTGGTCATTAGGAAAGAGTTGAGGATACTTGAGTTGCATCTGATCCTCGCATTCCGACAAGAACTCCGGTCCACGTCCTGAGTTCCAACGAACTCTAACAATCATGATACACACATGCTCGCAGCATGTCTTCGAATGCCAGTAAGGTTCATTTTCTCTGACTGTTTGTCCAACAGCGATTAACAATGCTCTGGTTCTACGTGAGCCAAGGTTGTTGTGTATTGCCTGAAATAAATCATGCGTAAACCAAATTCAGTGGTAACAGGAGTTGGCACCTCGTGCCTAAAAGCCGCCTCCCTTAGAGGAACATTCACAACTGTGAAGACTCGTCAGTTTTCTTGATTGCAAGAAAGTGTGCTGGTAACATGTGTCCATCGACAATCATCCAGGTGATAATGATTCCGTTTCAAGTTGTAAGTAGACTAGTGATAAAATCCATGGCAGTCCGTTCCCATTTCTTGCGTTTCCGGTTGCCAATATCCCACCTTGACTTTCCCATAAGTCAAACATCGTTCTCATGCATTGCTATGTGGGCCTTCAGGCCCGGTCATTCGTACATGGTCTTCAGGTTTTTAATTCATCCTATCTAAACTCAGATGAATATTATATCGAGGCCCGTGTGATTCTCCTGCACCAGTTCCCTCAGGTTGCTATATAGTGAGGTCCATATCCATTCCATGAAGTAGCAATTATCGTCCGATCTGCCAAGGGTTGCTTCCCCATGCTCCGCATGGGTCAATCTAGAGAACTCTTTCCTTCAGTTCTTCAGTTTGAATAAGGAGAGTGTGATCAGGTATGTTGAAGTCGATAGCGAACTGCAAATCTCGTTCAAAGCTGCACGTCTAGGTTTCTCGGTCATATTCATTCAAAAGTTCCATCCAGCGGTGCCATCACATGTTTAGCTCACACGAGAGGCCCTTGTGATCGGTCTAGGGAGTGCATTTGGTACCGTCCAAGTAATGTCTCCAACTTAAATCCAAAGACCAGGGCTACGCAGGTAGTGACTCGTGCAGTTCTTCCTATAAGTCCATTACGTAAGTCATCATTTTCGCGTGTTGCGTTGGCAGGTAAACATTGCAGAGTTGGGATTCGAAAGCTGAAAAGTCGTTCTCATGCTTTGTCCTTCACGAACACAGCACCCTACTGTGCTAAAGAGATTTTAAGCTGCGCGATCTTCGAAAATCCGGTGGTGAATCTGCGATAGAATCTAGTGTGATCAAGAAATTGTTGCATCCTCGAAAGGGTCTTTGGTGTCGATCAGTTTCAAAATGGATCTTAGCGAGATTCACGTGTATTCCCACTTCGTTGTTTTTATGACCAAAATGTACCTCTCGAATCCAGAAATTGCCTTTTAACAAGACTCCGCGTGGTGTGACTCCTCCCTCAGGAGCTCTAGAATAGGATACATATGCCGCCCATGTTGTTCCTTCCTCCTGGCAATGATTCAAAACATCATTAACAAACACGGTCGATTCTTGTGGCCCATAAAGCTGCTGGTGTATTGATCAACTCAATGATCTTGGTGTACAAAGTTGAAATGGCCGCATTGCGTTTGATATGTCGTACTGAGAGCATTCTCCCGTTGGACTTCTATTTGATGGTAGTTCGTCCGTTAGTCAATCCTCAAATGGAAGCTTGTCCCTCGCAACTGGTCAACAGATTTTCAATATGTGGTCGAAGCAAGCGGTTCTTAACTATTACCTTGTTAGGTTCTCAATAATCAGTACACATATCCAACGATACAACCTATCTTCCTGGATATAAGTGGGGCTTCCCTAGGCAAAACTAGGTCCGACAAAGCTCCTGTCCATCAGTCCCTGTTGTTGATTTGACAACTCTTGCAACCCTCCTGGTGCAAGACGGTAAGAAATACTAAGAATCAGGGCTGCCTCTGGCGTGAGATCAAACTGAGAGTCTGTCTAATAGTTGTGGAAGTAAACCTGATAGTTCCTCCCGTAGCATGCTGAGTGGAATCACAAACAATTGGTGGATCATCGATCCTCTTTTCTTAGCCCAAACATTATTAACGGTTGCCAACATAGTGGGGTAGTCCCTTCGTAGACGCGTTCTGGCTTTCGTTGCTTATATGATGCCAACCTTCACACCACGTATAACTGCGCGACATCTAGATAATCAATCTATACTAACTACTGCATCGAACTATCAAGGACGGCAGAAGGAAGGTCGACGTCGAACACTTGTCCCACAAGGTCGAGTTTACATCCCAACGGGCATATAAGGTTTCATTTGACTTGCTCTTAGTTGATTCCACCACAGGTTCGGTTTCAAGAAGCATCGGGGTTAAGCAGAACAGTGACGAAGTGATTAGTTACCAAAAACATGTAGGCCACCACGTTGTTATAATCCTGGCTTCGCCCATGCCAATCCTAAATGTCCTTCCATGAGTTTCATTTCCAGTGTTGTTTTCGTTGTGAGAATTTCCAGTACTACCTTCGTTCCCTTGGTTGTCGTCACCTTCGTTTCCATACGGTAAGCTACGATCATGAGTACCCTGATGTTGCCGCGACAGTTGTCTCTAATATTGTTGTCTGTAACGGTGTCCTGCGTCCTTTCACCAACAAGGTCCATCTTTTCACATTCCGTGCCACGTCCTAAGGCACTACTCATGGTGCGGGCGGTTACACAGTCCGCTCTACAGTCGTTCGTCATCGATTTTTGTCCCGAGTGGTTCGTAAGAGTCGACTCCCATGAGTCGCTGGCTGGGGTTAATGATTCGATTGGAGTCAAATCGCTGTTGTTCGTTTTCGGTAACTATGCTGAAGTCAGTAAGGTACTACGTTTACCCTCTTGCCCATCGTTCTTGTAAGTTGACTGAGTAATACACGGTATGTCGTGGGGGTGTTGCAGAAGTCATCGCACTTAGGGACCTAAGGCTTCAACACGCTAAGTTCCAGCAAGCAAAGATAAGTGAGGAAAGTATAGCCTAATCATTTGACGCTGAGCCATCCAACTCAGGGACGTTCGTACCAGCACCTAACATTCTACACAGTTCGCTAGGCGTTCAGATGTGTGATCAGGTGATACTCGATAGTATCGAGATTCGTAAGGATTCAGAAAGGGGTGAAAAGATCATGTTCAAGTAGGAGACAATCACTGCTATGACTCCTATAGACTGCTGAGTTCTAACATAACATCAATTAACAGAGCGGAACCCCTTTTCACGCTTGTTAAGACTCACTAGGACTCACATGCACCTCACGTTATTATTATGTGTGCACCCACAATAATAAGGCGATTTGCATGCTTATCTCAGTGTCTCTTAACTTGCGCTAAAAGGTTCCCCATATCCAAATAGCAAACGAAAGGTTTTACAGGATCAAGAATCACAATAATCGAAGGGTAGTGTCACACTAATAGTTCTCATAACAGGGGTTGGTAACATAAGGGCTCATACCGTTTTGCCAAGTGTGCATTCACGTGTAATGTTATACAATAGTGTACACTAGATATACTATGCAATAATAAATGAGAAACGAACCTTGCAGTCTGGAGCTGAGTGTCACGGTCGTTTTCGGTATCGTTCGGTTATAGTCTGGTTTTATAAAACATTTTAAAACCAAGTTCACTATAACCAGTGGCTCTGATACCAAACTGTCACACCCTCAAAATACCACCTAGGGAGTGTCCCTGTTAGGCGTGTGACCCACTAGCAACGAGCCACCAATTACCTTGAATCCATAAGTTTAAAATAAAGTTTCATCATTTAATATTAAAATCCGAACATAAGTTATTCGAAACCAGCCAATTCAGCGGAAGCTTAACGTATCACAATATAAACATTTTCCAAACAAATGTAAGAACCAATGTTCAATAAGTAAAACCAATCGATGTGAACCATGACCACTCATGCCCTCCAGCCTGCAAGTTCCTGTTCCAAGATACCTTACGACCTGCGAGCATGTAACAAGTGTATCAGACAAAGCTGGCGAGTTCACAGTTTTAGAAAACGTTTGTTACGTGTTGTATGTAAACCAGTTCAATAACCAAATGCAAGTAATATTGTTAATATCTCATTTCCGAACAATGACGGCTCCTGAAATACACGACTGCCCTTCCCACGTACTCCTATCTAGTACTGGGCCAGACTGGGTCATTAGTTCACCTCCGTCCTCTACAGGCACGGGGTGAGGGTGCCAAACCTAAGTAGCGCTACTAACTAATACCCGATGAGGGACTTACAAAAGATGATAGGTGAGAATATTAACCAATATACCCGTTTTTACCCAAAGACTTATCCCCCCCCCCATGGGATACCCACTGACTGTCCCCAACCACTGGGACGCATGCTCGAATGTAGTGAACTCACCTGTGATTTGCTTGATAAGATTGGGTACTTGAATCAGTTGATCAAACTTGTCCTAAAAGGGTTACCGATAACAATTAGCCTTACGTGCACATAAACTACATATTTCAAGTACAATTTTTATTTCATGTATTCTTTGCTCATATACCACACCTTCGTTGTACACATAGCACACACACATAAATCCAGTCATAATCAGTTTACGCATTTAGCATTATCAAATATTCCCTTATCCATATCATACACCAAAATCATAACGTGTATTAGACACTTGGGCCATAGGGGAAACTCATATCACATACGCTTACTGTATGCATTCGGTTTTATGGTTCATCACTTCTCCCACTTATATGTTTAACTGGACCGTCACACCTGGTCTCGTGTACCCCTTAACCACCCGGCCCATCATCACTCCCAACCCAAGAAAACATGATATCAGTAGTGTGCTTTCATCAAAGAGTGTAGCTTAAATTAGTAATATGATAATGTTGTGCAATCCATTCAATACAAAACAACTATTAAAATTGCCCCACATGCTACCTCGATTCTAACTTCAACAACTAAGCATCATCTCATCAATTACTTCACAAAAGCACATGGTTTGATTAGACATATGCATATGGTTTGACTATACTGACAACATTATTAATACATGCATATGGTTTGATTAGATCAATGCTAAAAGCACACACACATATAGAGTTTCATGTGGGTATTATTTATCCAGCCAACCTAGTGTGCATGTAATTCAACATGTGACGTCATTGTGCAACTGTATATATATATACTAACAGTTTCAAATACAATTAACCAAACACATATATAACACCCTAAACCAAATCATGATACAGCCGATTACTCATACAACACTCGAACCCATTCATCATCGCATAACCTCCTTCACATATTAAACATATTAATCACTCATGATAGTTGTTTCGACATGCCACAGTTTAATTATGCCTGCTACATTTCACAAACATTACCCTAACTCATGTTTCAACCATTCACGACACATATATTCAATAGTATGTATACGCATAACACGAAACCACCTACAATAATAAACTCACATACCGGTAAACTGCAAGGACACAAGAGGTGGTGCTTCGAAAGTAGAAGAGCTTCGTTGGTGGGGTTTACTGCCGTCATTACATTAGAGGGAAACCTAGGGTTTGCAAATGGTTATGTATTCCTATATCTATTCTACGTAAACAAGGGAAAGGAAGATGGGCTCTGATCCGATTTGGGCTTTCTAGACTGGACCGAGAAGTACCTCATACAAGTAATATAATATATACAATGGCTGCCACAAGTGTTTAAGATGTATATTAATGTTGTTGGCTTAGTGGGTTCTTTGGTCCAATAATCATTTAGAGTTCAAGTTGTTTGTCTGCCATGAATTCTCAAGTCAATTCAGTGGATAATTTGGTCCAATCAAGCAACAACTTTCACCTATTTCAGCTATTCATGAACCCACATTTATTCTAATCATTGTTTATATTATTTCAACAAGTGTAACTTAAGATCCATACGCCATATTAACCTATCTTATATGCATGTTGTCACACAAAATCATTGACCCCCAATACTTGTCTCAAACCAAATATCATTACCATATATATTACCCTACCGTCAGCATACTAATCGGCCACAATTAATCACCATGTTTGCGACATCCAATAACTCATACACTCACATAGCATAATCATCATGGAACATAATACACCTTATTTGTAAATCAAGCACACACATGAATAAGGTCGACAAGTAAGATTTACATAAATACAAAAGTACTAACCAAAGAATTCATTCGAATGAAATGAGATGAGGGGCCTCGAAGATGATGGATGGATGCCCATTAATGGATTGAGCCGATGGGTTCAGAGAATAAGATGAAGGTTCAATGTGTGTGGTCTAATACATGAATTGTGGCCTGAAAAGAAGTGCGGTCCGAAAGAAGTGTGTCGCGGCCCAAGTGTATAACTAGACGATTAATAAGCCAATGCGACATATGCAATTAAACACATACATAACACGATTAATACATATAACACCTTTAACGACTTCGTGTACAGCTAATATGCACACATAAATATCTAGTGATATACACATGTAATCCAACGCCAAAGATTGTGGAGTTTAAGTAACGCTAACCTTAGAGATTCGGGTTGTCACATCATCCCCAACTTGAAAGAAATTTCGTCCCGAAATTTGACAAGTAAGCACCGAGAGATGAAGTGATTAATCAAGATTGTTGCGGATTTTCCTTTGGTGCCACATCATCCCCAAATTGAAGAGGAATTTCGTCCCGAAATTCACCAGTTTTACCAGCATTAGATTGGTCATTAGGAAAGAGTTGAGGATACTTGAGTTGCATCTGATCCTCGCATTCCGACAAGAACTCCGGTCCACGTCCTGAGTTCCAACGAACTCTAACAATCATGATACACACATGCTCGCAGCATGTCTTCGAATGCCAGTAAGGTTCATTTTCTCTGACTGTTTGTCCAACAGCGATTAACAATGCTCTGGTTCTACGTGAGCCAAGGTTGTTGTGTATTGCCTGAAATAAATCATGCGTAAACCAAATTCAGTGGTAACAGGAGTTGGCACCTCGTGCCTAAAAGCCGCCCCCCTTAGAGGAACATTCACAACTGTGAAGACTCGTCAGTTTTCTTGATTGCAAGAAAGTGTGCTGGTAACATGTGTCCATCGACAATCATCCAGGTGATAATGATTCCGTTTCAAGTTGTAAGTAGACTAGTGATAAAATCCATGGCAGTCCGTTCCCATTTCTTGCGTTTCCGGTTGCCAATATCCCACCTTGACTTTCCCATAAGTCAAACATCGTTCTCATGCATTGCTATGTGGGCCTTCAGGCCCGGTCATTCGTACATGGTCTTCAGGTTTTTAATTCATCCTATCTAAACTCAGATGAATATTATATCGAGGCCCGTGTGATTCTCCTGCACCAGTTCCCTCAGGTTGCTATATAGTGAGGTCCATATCCATTCCATGAAGTAGCAATTATCGTCCGATCTGCCAAGGGTTGCTTCCCCATGCTCCGCATGGGTCAATCTAGAGAACTCTTTCCTTCAGTTCTTCAGTTTGAATAAGGAGAGTGTGATCAGGTATGTTGAAGTCGATAGCGAACTGCAAATCTCGTTCAAAGCTGCACGTCTAGGTTTCTCGGTCATATTCATTCAAAAGTTCCATCCAGCGGTGCCATCACATGTTTAGCTCACACGAGAGGCCCTTGTGATCGGTCTAGGGAGTGCATTTGGTACCGTCCAAGTAATGTCTCCAACTTAAATCCAAAGACCAGGGCTACGCAGGTAGTGACTCGTGCAGTTCTTCCTATAAGTCCATTACGTAAGTCATCATTTTCGCGTGTTGCGTTGGCAGGTAAACATTGCAGAGTTGGGATTCGAAAGCTGAAAAGTCGTTCTCATGCTTTGTCCTTCACGAACACAGCACCCTACTGTGCTAAAGAGATTTTAAGCTGCGCGATCTTTGAAAATCCGGTGGTGAATCTGCGATAGAATCTAGTGTGATCAAGAAATTGTTGCATCCTCGAAAGGGTCTTTGGTGTCGATCAGTTTCAAAATGGATCTTAGCGAGATTCACGTGTATTCCCACTTCGTTGTTTTTATGACCAAAATGTACCTCTCGAATCCAGAAATTGCCTTTTAACAAGACTCCGCGTGGTGTGACTCCTCCCTCAGGAGCTCTAGAATAGGATACATATGCCGCCCATGTTGTTCCTTCCTCCTGGCAATGATTCAAAACATCATTAACAAACACGGTCGATTCTTGTGGCCCATAAAGCTGCTGGTGTATTGATCAACTCAATGATCTTGGTGTACAAAGTTGAAATGGCCGCATTGCGTTTGATATGTCGTACTGAGAGCATTCTCCCGTTGGACTTCTATTTGATGGTAGTTCGTCCGTTAGTCAATCCTCAAATGGAAGCTTGTCCCTCGCAACTGGTCAACAGATTTTCAATATGTGGTCGAAGCAAGCGGTTCTTAACTATTACCTTGTTAGGTTCTCAATAATCAGTACACATATCCAACGATACAACCTATCTTCCTGGATATAAGTGGGGCTTCCCTAGGCAAAACTAGGTCCGACAAAGCTCCTGTCCATCAGTCCCTGTTGTTGATTTGACAACTCTTGCAACCCTCCTGGTGCAAGACGGTAAGAAATACTAAGAATCAGGGCTGCCTCTGGCGTGAGATCAAACTGAGAGTCTGTCTAATAGTTGTGGAAGTAAACCTGATAGTTCCTCCCGTAGCATGCTGAGTGGAATCACAAACAATTGGTGGATCATCGATCCTCTTTTCTTAGCCCAAACATTATTAACGGTTGCCAACATAGTGGGGTAGTCCCTTCGTAGACGCTTTCTGGCTTTCGTTGCTTATATGATGCCAACCTTCACACCACGTATAACTGCGCGACATCTAGATAATCAATCTATACTAACTACTGCATCGAACTATCAAGGACGGCAGAAGGAAGGTCGACGTCGAACACTTGTCCCACAAGGTCGAGTTTACATCCCAACGGGCATATAAGGTTTCATTTGACTTGCTCTTAGTTGATTCCACCACAGGTTCGGTTTCAAGAAGCATCGGGGTTAAGCAGAACAGTGACGAAGTGATTAGTTACCAAAAACATGTAGGCCACCACGTTGTTATAATCCTGGCTTCGCCCATGCCAATCCTAAATGTCCTTCCATGAGTTTCATTTCCAGTGTTGTTTTCGTTGTGAGAATTTCCAGTACTACCTTCGTTCCCTTGGTTGTCGTCACCTTCGTTTCCATACGGTAAGCTACGATCATGAGTACCCTGATGTTGCCGCGACAGTTGTCTCTAATATTGTTGTCTGTAACGGTGTCCTGCGTCCTTTCACCAACAAGGTCCATCTTTTCACATTCCGTGCCACGTCCTAAGGCACTACTCATGGTGCGGGCGGTTACACAGTCCGCTCTACAGTCGTTAGTCATCGATTTTTGTCCCGAGTGGTTCGTAAGAGTCGACTCCCATGAGTCGCTGGCTGGGGTTAATGATTCGATTGGAGTCAAATCGCTGTTGTTCGTTTTCGGTAACTAGGGTCATTCAAATGCTGAAGTCAGTAAGGTACTACGTTTACCCTCTTGCCCATCGTTCTTGTAAGTTGACTGAGTAATACACGGTATGTCGTGGGGGTGTTGCAGAAGTCATCGCACTTAGGGACCTAAGGCTTCAACACGCTAAGTTCCAGCAAGCAAAGATAAGTGAGGAAAGTATAGCCTAATCATTTGACGCTGAGCCATCCAACTCAGGGACGTTCGTACCAGCACCTAACATTCTACACAGTTCGCTAGGCGTTCAGATGTGTGATCAGGTGATACTCGATAGTATCGAGATTCGTAAGGATTCAGAAAGGGGTGAAAAGATCATGTTCAAGTAGGAGACAATCACTGCTATGACTCCTATAGACTGCTGAGTTCTAACATAACATCAATTAATAGAGCGGAACCCCTTTTCACGCTTGTTAAGACTCACTAGGACTCACATGCACCTCACGTTATTATTATGTGTGCACCCACAATAATAAGGCGATTTGCATGCTTATCTCAGTGTCTCTTAACTTGCGCTAAAAGGTTCCCCATATCCAAATAGCAAACGAAAGGTTTTACAGGATCAAGAATCACAATAATCGAAGGGTAGTGTCACACTAATAGTTCTCATAACAGGGGTTGGTAACATAAGGGCTCATACCGTTTTGCCAAGTGTGCATTCACGTGTAATGTTATACAATAGTGTACACTAGATATACTATGCAATAATAAATGAGAAACGAACCTTGCAGTCTGGAGCTGAGTGTCACGGTCGTTTTCGGTATCGTTCGGTTATAGTCTGGTTTTATAAAACATTTTAAAACCAAGTTCACTATAACCAGTGGCTCTGATACCAAACTGTCACACCCTCAAAATACCACCTAGGGAGTGTCCCTGTTAGGCGTGTGACCCACTAGCAACGAGCCACCAATTACCTTGAATCCATAAGTTTAAAATAAAGTTTCATCATTTAATATTAAAATCCGAACATAAGTTATTCGAAACCAGCCAATTCAGCGGAAGCTTAACGTATCACAATATAAACATTTTCCAAACAAATGTAAGAACCAATGTTCAATAAGTAAAACCAATCGATGTGAACCATGACCACTCATGCCCTCCAGCCTGCAAGTTCCTGTTCCAAGATACCTTACGACCTGCGAGCATGTAACAAGTGTATCAGACAAAGCTGGCGAGTTCACAGTTTTAGAAAACGTTTGTTACGTGTTGTATGTAAACCAGTTCAATAACCAAATGCAAGTAATATTGTTAATATCTCATTTCCGAACAATGACGGCTCCTGAAATACACGACTGCCCTTCCCACGTACTCCTATCTAGTACTGGGCCAGACTGGGTCATTAGTTCACCTCCGTCCTCTACAGGCACGGGGTGAGGGTGCCAAACCTAAGTAGCGCTACTAACTAATACCCGATGAGGGACTTACAAAAGATGATAGGTGAGAATATTAACCAATATACCCGTTTTTACCCAAAGACTTATCCCCCCCCATGGGATACCCACTGACTGTCCCCAACCACTGGGACGCATGCTCGAATGTAGTGAACTCACCTGTGATTTGCTTGATAAGATTGGGTACTTGAATCAGTTGATCAAACTTGTCCTAAAAGGGTTACCGATAACAATTAGCCTTACGTGCACATAAACTACATATTTCAAGTACAATTTTTATTTCATGTATTCTTTGCTCATATACCACACCTTCGTTGTACACATAGCACACACACATAAATCCAGTCATAATCAGTTTACGCATTTAGCATTATCAAATATTCCCTTATCCATATCATACACCAAAATCATAACGTGTATTAGACACTTGGGCCATAGGGGAAACTCATATCACATACGCTTACTGTATGCATTCGGTTTTATGGTTCATCACTTCTCCCACTTATATGTTTAACTGGACCGTCACACCTGGTCTCGTGTACCCCTTAACCACCCGGCCCATCATCACTCCCAACCCAAGAAAACATGATATCAGTAGTGTGCTTTCATCAAAGAGTGTAGCTTAAATTAGTAATATGATAATGTTGTGCAATCCATTCAATACAAAACAACTATTAAAATTGCCCCACATGCTACCTCGATTCTAACTTCAACAACTAAGCATCATCTCATCAATTACTTCACAAAAGCACATGGTTTGATTAGACATATGCATATGGTTTGACTATACTGACAACATTATTAATACATGCATATGGTTTGATTAGATCAATGCTAAAAGCACACACACATATAGAGTTTCATGTGGGTATTATTTATCCAGCCAACCTAGTGTGCATGTAATTCAACATGTGACGTCATTGTGCAACTGTATATATATATACTAACAGTTTCAAATACAATTAACCAAACACATATATAACACCCTAAACCAAATCATGATACAGCCGATTACTCATACAACACTCGAACCCATTCATCATCGCATAACCTCCTTCACATATTAAACATATTAATCACTCATGATAGTTGTTTCGACATGCCACAGTTTAATTATGCCTGCTACATTTCACAAACATTACCCTAACTCATGTTTCAACCATTCACGACACATATATTCAATAGTATGTATACGCATAACACGAAACCACCTACAATAATAAACTCACATACCGGTAAACTGCAAGGACACAAGAGGTGGTGCTTCGAAAGTAGAAGAGCTTCGTTGGTGGGGTTTACTGCCGTCATTACATTAGAGGGAAACCTAGGGTTTGCAAATGGTTATGTATTCCTATATCTATTCTACGTAAACAAGGGAAAGGAAGATGGGCTCTGATCCGATTTGGGCTTTCTAGACTGGACCGAGAAGTACCTCATACAAGTAATATAATATATACAATGGCTGCCACAAGTGTTTAAGATGTATATTAATGTTGTTGGCTTAGTGGGTTCTTTGGTCCAATAATCATTTAGAGTTCAAGTTGTTTGTCTGCCATGAATTCTCAAGTCAATTCAGTGGATAATTTGGTCCAATCAAGCAACAACTTTCACCTATTTCAGCTATTCATGAACCCACATTTATTCTAATCATTGTTTATATTATTTCAACAAGTGTAACTTAAGATCCATACGCCATATTAACCTATCTTATATGCATGTTGTCACACAAAATCATTGACCCCCAATACTTGTCTCAAACCAAATATCATTACCATATATATTACCCTACCGTCAGCATACTAATCGGCCACAATTAATCACCATGTTTGCGACATCCAATAACTCATACACTCACATAGCATAATCATCATGGAACATAATACACCTTATTTGTAAATCAAGCACACACATGAATAAGGTCGACAAGTAAGATTTACATAAATACAAAAGT
Organism: Helianthus annuus; assembly: GCF_002127325.2. NCBI lineage: Eukaryota > Viridiplantae > Streptophyta > Magnoliopsida > Asterales > Asteraceae > Helianthus > Helianthus annuus. The sequence continues at coordinate 39,480,059 of NC_035434.2, read as the reverse complement.
ACTAACCAAAGAACTCATTCGAATGAAATGAGATGAGGGGCCTCGAAGATGATGGATGGATGCCCATTAATGGATTGAGCCGATGGGTTCAGAGAATAAGATGAAGGTTCAATGTGTGTGGTCTAATACATGAATTGTGGCCTGAAAAGAAGTGCGGTCCGAAAGAAGTGTGTCGCGGCCCAAGTGTATAACTAGACGATTAATAAGCCAATGCGACATATGCAATTAAACACATACATAACACGATTAATACATATAACACCTTTAACGACTTCGTGTACAGCTAATATGCACACATAAATATCTAGTGATATACACATGTAATCCAACGCCAAAGATTGTGGAGTTTAAGTAACGCTAACCTTAGAGATTCGGGTTGTCACAGTACCTTAGGCACTTCAGTGTTGTTCCCTCCTGTAAGGAACCGCCCGATCTGAATAAAAACCTTAAAATAAGGCGCCGCTTCATAAATACTCTAGCCATGGGGCCGTGTCCAGGTCAACACGCCCCTTGCCCACCTCAAATCTGACCACGGGGTCGTGTTCAGGCCAACACGCCCCGTGCTCATAATACGGACAAAATGTGTCAGAACCATATCTGACCACGGAGCCGTGTCCTGCCGACACGGGGCCGTGGTCAGCGTGCAGTTGTTTTCTATAAAGTCAGCATGATTCCTGCACATTTGGATCCATTCCAAAGACCAAGATTTGCTGGGATCTTCACACATACCTTAAAAGGTATATTCCAAAGAAGGTTTCTCACCAACCATCTTGTCTTTGCCACTTTTGTCACTTACCTTCTTATCCAAAACTCTTCAACCTCCATTAAAGCTTGAAACATCCATAACTTCAAGCTTTATTGTAATATTTGCAAGGTTTTTAACCAAGGAATCTTATTAAAAATAAGTTTCACAACACTGTTTTTAAATTATTGATGTTCAGAAATGTTTCAAAATATAGAAAAATAATTTAAAACAACAATATTCCTTGATTCAAAAACCTGTAGAGGGATGACCACGGGGCCGTGGCTGGAGTGTCAGTTTCATATTTTTGAAATTTTGTCTTGTTTTCTTAGAATGTCGAGCCAAAACAGTGGAACATCTTCAGCTCACTCGAGAAACAGTCCAAGGGGAAGAAGGTTGTCGATAGAAGCTATCATTGTCTGATACTTGTGTGCACTAAAGGAAACGCTTGATGAAATGACATCGGTGGAAGAGGTCCTCATTGACTGTATCAACTATTTTACGGTGGGGCTGGAAAATAGCTTTCAAAAAATCAACCTTTTGCACCAAAGGTTGAACATTCGTTCTATGCCGCCCATGGAACCGATCTCCCACAAGACAATTGGAACTTGACGCAAGAAGTTGTCAACCCAACCGGATGGGATGACATTCCTCCGGAGCCTCCTCTAGACGCATTAAACGAGGTTCCGGTGAATATTGCACCTCCCCCACAACAGGTTGTGGACAATGAGCCCGTCTTCCTTCTCCCTCGGGAGATTGAGGAGTGGCTCAATGATGTTTGAGGAGCACCCTCCGGGTTGAAGTTCTAAGAGCGTTTATAAACCGAAAAATAATTTTTCGGGTTTTTGTTGTTCTTGTCATGAAAACATCTAGGATAGAACTTCTTCATGGTTTAAATTTCTTGCATTCTAGGACCTACCTATCTATCTTAATTTCTAGTTTGTAATTTTAATTTTTAGGAACTATGTATCTTGCACTATTTATAAAGGATGGTTAAAGTTATTTTGTGGTGTTCGGATGATGTTATAATGGTTTGACAAATGAGAAAAGATGGAAGTTGCCAAGGGAATGTTAAAACCACACCCCATGCACGAAAAAAGAGCCTTCCGTCAGTTTTTCCAGCATTTCTACATGTACAGCACGGGGTCGTGCTCAGCCCAACGCGCCCCATGCCCAGGCTCTGTAGAAAATGTCCCAGTTTAGGTAACTGGCCATGGGCCATGCTTGCTGAACACGCCTCATGGCCAGCCTTCTGTTACATTTTGGTACTGGTAATCTGACCACAGGGTCGTGCCCAGACTACACGGGGCCGTGGCTAGACGCCCAGTAATAGAAAATCTTGTTTTTAATCACCTTTTATGCATTCGAGTCAACCTAAAAACTTATTTTTGGGACACATTGAGAGCAATGTGTAATTTAAGTGTGGGTGGGATGCTAAAACCTTGAATCTTGCAAGTCCTAATAACAAGTCTTATGTCACACCCCAACTGCGTAAAACAACAAATCGCGGCGGAAACGTCGGGGAGTATGGTAACAGAATCATTGTTTCACAACACATGGAATTTAAAGTTTGGTTTCATTATTTAAAATGTTTACATTGTCTAGAAATTTATAGAAACATAACATGAATTAAACTATCTTTCATAGTTCTAAGTCATTAAGGCCCAAGTCCGCCTAATTGTGTTACGAACATCATCATGCAATAGCTCCTGAAGCACATGTGAAAATAGCTACGTCAGTATAAAAATGCCTGTGAGATACATAGGTTTTGTTGTTGTAGGATTCATGACTTGGAAGTAAAAGAAGTGTTTAAACAAAAGGTTGTCTTGAATCTTGTAAAATTGTTTTCTTTTATAAAATCTTATGAAATTCGATATGAAAATCAGATGATATAAAAGAATGATGTATGATTAAATAAATAATCAAGTAAAAGCAAGTTTGTATAAAATCAGTTATTTGAAATACAGTGTCTTGTGAAAATATCTTGTTTGTTTGTATAAAATGTATCATGTTTTTGTTTCTGTCAAAGTGGTTTAGATAATGCTACGTTATGTAATATCATAAGAGCACTTATATAGAGGAAGTACCAGTGGCGTATCCACCATGCTTTTATCATATTACACACGCCTCGTTATTTAAATCAATTACCAAATAAACCACCAAAATACCTTGTCGAACCAATGTCAGATAACAACTAGTATCATGTATGGTGAATAAAAAGTATTTACTCAACCCCATAGGAAAAATGTCGATGTATAACTAAATATCTTGTATGGTGAATAAAAGAATTTACTCAATCTCATAGGTGAAATGTTATGTACAATCAAATATCATGTGAAAATGTATGTTAAACAACCAAGTAGTAATTTAATGTAAATCAATATGTTAGCAAGCTTCGTAAACATACAGAGCAAAGCATAAATGAAATCATGTACTATATGCGTACTAATGAACATAGCAAGTATATGTCATGAAAGCACGAAAAGCACGAAAGTAACAAGTAGGCACATGTGTATCACCCCAAAATATTTGAAAACGGTAAAAGAGGGGACTATATACTCACTTGATATTGCAAGTATCCTTGATTAAGTGTCCTAACTAAGCTCGGGAAAATCAAAGAATCAAGTGGCACCTAGTATGAATCACTATGTTAAATAATCGGACCTAAATCGGAAGATTGGATAGAATAAGGTCTCATAAACCAAATGAGTATTGGAACTCATGTGATATGGTTTAACAAAGCCTACATTCTAAATCGGAACCTATCCTAAGTGCTTATGACCCGTTACGATCCATTAAGGTAGCTTATGCTACTTTAACGCATCGTTTGCGCAAATGCACGTTCGAGACGCCTAACTAGCCCTATGGCAAGTATTATATGCCCTAACATGTTTAAATATGTTGCATAATGAGTTTAAGTGACAAAAGTTAAGTTACATATGCTTAAAATCAAATTATGCATGAAAAGGGCATTTTGGTCATTTTACTAAGGCATAAAAACTACCTATCATACAACTAATTAAACTAAGTGACCATAAGGTATAACCTCGGAAGGTTATTCCATATACAACTATGGTCACAAAATATGTTTGGTCAGATCCTAATGATCGACCAAACGGGTCGAGTTCGAAAGTCTAAGCGGTTGTTAAGACCGCTTGACGTACGACCCTATACAAGCACTAATCTAAAAGTGACGAGTTAAACATGTTAAAACATGTTTAACTAAGTTAGAAAACAGGTTTGATATCAAAACAAAGTGTTTTGATACCTGAAAATAGCTTCTACACAAAATACGCATAAACACGTATTTTGACCGAAACTTTGACTCGTCACTTCGACTAATCGACGTGGTAATCAGTAGGTATAGTCACAAAGGACTATAACCATCGTGATTACGCTCACATTGCAAAGTTCAATTGAACTTTGACTTCACCAATTTATGGTCAAAGCAGAAAATCAAACACTGTGTGACTTTACAAAGGGTACAAGCTAGGAAGAATTGTTCTAAAACACTCAGGTATGAAGCCTTAGCTTCAACTTAGAGCAGATTAGAATCCATTGAGCAAGGAATGAGAATGAAATTGATGGGTATTTATAGATTTCATGATTTCACAAGATGATTACAAGTGTTTTTGCAAGAATCAAAGCTTGATCTAAGCCATACACTTGTGGCACATTGTTTCTAACACAATGGGAGTCCAAAAACAATCAAATGGTATGCCAAAACAGGGATTAAAATCAGCGGAAACAAGCTGTTGTGCCAGATTCATTGTTTCTGGTCTGATAGTCTCTCGCACCCGGCGTAAGATGAGGCTTGATCTTACGCGGCCCGCGACCAATCTTTCAGCATTTGTCAGTTTTGGCCCCTGTATGTGTTAAACTCAGTTTTTGATGTTTTTAAGCCCCGTTAACCCCATTTCAAGGCTCTACAATGAAGTTAAAGCATAGGGAACATAAAATATGCTTGAAAACATCTCGGATGTCGGTTCGTTTGGTCGTACGGTTGCGTTATTCGGTTAATTACGACGAAAACTCGAACGAACGTGAAAAAGATCCAAATTGCGCGACGAATGATATTTTTGCATTCCAATCATTAAAATAAAATATTTTAATGATTACAAAACTTTTGGATGTCCGGATATGTTCAGAATGTAAGATATGCGTGTAAATGCAAACTTATGCACTTTTTGACGCTTTTAGTCCCTATTGATCAAATAAGCATATTTTCGCATACCAAACCCCTCAAAGCCTATTTCTAAGCTATGTAAAGGATATTTAGGGTATGTTTAGCTTATGATCAAGTTCTGGAATGTTCGTTACTATAAGAATTGGCATACTTTCGCGGTTTGTCGCAATTAGTCCCTACGATCAAATAAACTTGATTTCAACACACCAAACCCTCCAAAACTTATTTCTAAGTTATGTAAAGGTTATTTGAGGTATGTTAAGCCTATGTCACTATTCCGGAGTGTTTGTCGCATAAAATGATTATGTTTACGCATCAGTTCACGTATAACTTTCCAGAAAGCGATTTAAAGCTCGAAATCGAACGAGAATTGATATGTGCAAGGGTCACATGAAGTTGTACAAATCCCAAGATTGAAATACAAGATTTCATTGGGTTCGTATTTGTATGATGGTTGAAGAGGCACAGATGTCACAGTCTCCCCTACTTTAGGAAATTTCGTCCCGAAATTTAATCTAGAGGAAACTTGTGTGTGCTCGGAGTTGAAGTCGGAGAGTATAACATAAAACAAAACTGGTCAAGGTCCAGAACTTCTAGTAAATTAAATTACACATGACAAAACTTGCTTTGGTTTCTGTGCACTGAATTCCATAATTATGTATGCATCCATAGTTACGTAATTCCTTGCACAATCCGCACAGTTCATTTTATAATGTGCAGAGGAAGAAAATCAAATGAATAATCCTGTGGTGACTTGACTAGACTACCATAGAGTATTTTTAACTAGATCAACGAATGATCTCTTTAAACAGACCACCAAAAAGTCTCTTCAACTAGGTCACCAAAGGATCTTTTTAACTAGATCAACGAATGACCTCTTGAACTAGACCACCAGAGGGTCTCTTCAACTATATTGACGAATGATATCTTTAACTAGATTGATGAATCAATCTCTTTAACTAGACCACTCAAGGGGTCTTTTTAACTACATCAACGAATGATATCTTTAACTAGATTTATGAATCAATCTGTTTAACTAGATCACCCAAGGGGTCTCTTTAACTATATCAACACATGATATCTTTAACTAGATTGACGAATCAATCTCTTTAACTAGACCACCAAAGGGGTCTTTTTAACTATATCAACACATGATATCTTTAACTGTGGAATAGTACTTTACAATCCAAGGGTCTTAACTGTAGGATCATTTTCGAGCCTTAACGAGTCGATCAGAAGAATTCCAATCCAAAACAAGAGGCGGAAACTAATGTTCTGGTGCAATTACAGCTGAATTCAATTTAATCTGATGTTGTATTGATCTTGAATGCAGTTACAAGTCCTGACAACACTTCGGCAGCACTTCGTGGCTAACCGGAAGATAACACCTACATCTCTTACCTAGTTTCGCTTCTACAGCCTATATATAGGAGACATGGTTTCGCTCTTATGGACATGACCATATGAGCGAAACTACCATGTTCACATAAGCGAAACTATCACCTTGACACATAAGCAAAACTATCCAAGGACACATAAGCGAAACCTATCAAACACACGTTTCTAGGATTTCGTGCCTTGTTCTATCTTATACATTACTAGATTCGATATAAGACGTAGTCGACAGACGTAGTGCACCAACAAACTCCCCCTCGGATGTTGATGGAGTCTTCAGTGTCGAGTCTTTGATTGTCAACTTACAGTCTGTATCAGTCTTTGATCTTTCTCTGAAGTATTTGTCATTGCAAGAATCCTCAATCTCTATCTTCGTCATCAACAAACTCCTCTCTCTCGAATGTTGACACGGTGTCTTCAGACTCTCCCTCTCAATATGCTGGGATCATAGTCTGGAATTCACTGCTTCGAGATTCATACCAAAATCGTTACCTGACTCTATTCTATCACAAGATCATTACCTGACATACATTTACCTGCACAATCTCTACCCATACATAAGTTTCTTCAAATATTAAACCTTTTCAACAATTTAGAAACTATGCAAGAAACTACATTACTGATTTTACATTCAGGATCTTTTACTGGCTTTTATTAATCAAACTTAACAAATTCACATCTCCCAAACCTGTTCTTCATGTTTAGCACATTAAATTTCGAAAATCAGCTTCTCAACATCAGTCGTCGAAAATCTTTTTGAATTTTTCAAAAAATTTATGCTAAAACACACTAAAATCTTTTTGGTTTTTATGAAAGAAAGTAACTCACACCACTTGTAAAAACACGAAACAATGTAGAAAGGAAATATTTACAGACAATATTTTTGTGAGTTTGTGCAAGAGGATCATACCAGATTCTGAGACATATCAACAACACCGTTAAGCTTGATTACATTTTAAGCTCTAAACAATTTACTTAGATTGTAAGTATGTTTGTCCACTTAAATTTTCACACAAATTTTCAACTGTTTCGAGATACGCAATTAGTGTCTTAATTACTTAAACTTATCCGTGTGTCCCACTACTTGAATATACTCCTGTATCCAGATCCCAATATTCAGTCTTACAGGTGAGTATACCACAGATGATATCTGTAAAGGGATTATGTGCGAGGGCCGTGAGAGCTCAGGTCGATACTTCCATATACGCAGAGAGATGACGGCTTCGACTTTTGGTGTGTCCCCTTTAGAGGATCTTTTGATTACAACAGCTGCGACTATCAATTTTATTGTTTAATCAGCTAGCTAAGGGCGAGCTTATATTTCAAAGCTTTTGCGGAAAGTACTATCCGGGGACTAGGTCAGTATTTCCATACAACAAAAGTCCCGGGATAATACCCTAGATATCACTGAGTATAAAGACCTAGTATCTCAGAATACGGGACCTTTCAAACAAGATTTCAGGGGTTACCTATATATCCAAGCAGTTGTTAACCCACAGAATAAGCAAGTTTGATTTTAGGTTTATATCTCGTTACAGTTTACTAAATGTACGAAAACCTACTGACACATCCACAGTAAGATTGTTTATCACATTTTGATTTACATTTCTTTAGCATGCTTTGATTGTCCACTGATGTACTATCATTTCCTCTTATATGCAACCAAAACTCATTTTTCAGTTTTATCATGTTTTTGGTTTTTTTTTTTAATTTTCTAATGTTTTTGGATTTTCTGAAAATTTCTTACTCCCCCTAAAATTCAAAAACATTTAAAGAAATTGAAAACAAACTATACAGAACATGACAACTGATATCGAATTGCCTCAAATCTCCATCTGTTTAGCATAAACAGTCAGAACTCCCCCTCACAACAAACTATTTTCCCATAATGATTTCAAAACACTCAAGTTTGTTTTAATCAGAATGGTTTTTCTGGAAAATAAGTTTTGTTGATTTTACCACTTGTAAAACTGGGGATCAAATCATCACATTGTTCGCCAATTTTAATGAATGATAGTTAATTCAAGTTCAATTTAATGACCATGATTAACCACTTGTAGGATCACTTGTAGGATCAATCTGAACCACTTGTACATACAACAATCATACAACCACTTGAAAGATTAACAATTAAGCACTTCAAACCTGTTTTTTTTTTAACCAATTACCATCTATTGGTTGAATTTTCAAGGTGCCGATTCCTACTCCTCGCTAACAAACCTGGGAGTTTCGGCAAGTCCTGTTTTTTTTAAAAAAAAAACACATTATACAAACAAAATAAAGAATGATGCTGATTCATGATCCACGATTACCAACTTGTGATCTCCGGCAAGTCAGGGTTTTATTCTTTGAAGAATATATCCACCCAAGCCTGACCTTCCTTGGGTGTAACAATCTCATCATCGTATCTTTCAACAGACTTGTGAACATGTCGTTTAGAAGCATAAAAATCTTTGACACTTTTGGCCTTACCATTGACCATTTTGCCAAAAATGTGTTTCACATTTCCATTGAAAGTCTTTTCAACATCAAATTTCTTTTTGTCAGAATAAAATTGATTTGAAATTTCAACTTTTCCAACTTTCTTCATAAAATTTTCAGCACGCAACGGTGGAAAATTTTCATCGTTCATGGTTGGAACTAATTTTTCAACCTTTTTCTCAACACGTGGCTCTTCTGATTTTGTGGAATCAGATTCATTACCAAAATTGTTACCTGAACCTTTCACAACCCATTTTTGATTTTTTACATTTTCTTTACTTTTTAAAACACTCTTTGAACATTCTCCTTTTTCAAAAGTTGAATTTTCAAAGCCAGTAAACTTTCGGGTTGAAAGTTCAGTTTTCTCGACAATCTTTTCTTTCATTTTACCAGAGACTTCCTGTTTTGGCTTAAATGTCTTCGGACAATTCCTAGCAACATGACCAACAGTTTTACACTGAAAACAGGTTCTCTTTTCAACCTTCTCCTGAATAACATTCTTCTTCAATTCTTCTTGCTTCTTGGCAAGGAATTCCTGATTTGTCTGCTTTCTGAATGATTGTTCTTTTTCAGCCTCTAACGTTTTCCCTGAAACAAACACAGTTTTTGGTTTATAAACTTTTTCATTTTTATAGTTTTTCGGTTGATTAAATCCCAATCCTTTCTTTTTGAAATTACGATTATGGTTTGGTTTCTTTTGAAAACTGTAACCACAATTGTAACCCATTTTCTTGTTTATTCTTTGTTGTTCTCTTGAAGTATATTGTTTTGATTTTCCAATAAGATTTAAATCTTTTATTTCAGAAATATTAATTTCTGTAATTTTGAAAACCTTTTGAATCATTTCAAATCTGACACTTCTTATTGGAAAAGCATCATCAGAATATAATTTGTCAGAATCTTTCAAAGTATATGCCACTTTGAATGATTCATCATTCAAATTAGATTTTGATAGCAAAAATTGTTTGTCATAAACCCGTTTGTCCTTTTTGATTGTTGGCTTTGATGCATCAAACTCACACTTTGACTCGAGTTTGGACTCCATGTTTGACTCCTCACTGTCATATTTGTCAAACACCTGATCGACCACACTTTTTATCAACTTTAACTCATGATCAGTGTCGGATGACGTGTATGTGACATCAATATTTTCTGGCAAGTTATCCGATGGCCCAGACTCCCATTGTAAGTTTATTGCTTTTTCAACTCTTTCAGAATTTGGATTTCGAGGTGAATATCCATTTTCGACCGGGGGCGGACATCTATTGTAGACCACACTTGATTTCTTACCAGAAATCTTCACATTATCTTCATCTTTTGTCACGGATTTCATTTCTTCGGACGTCTTCTCTTCTTCAAACGTCTTCAAATTCTCCACAACCGGATAAATCATGTCAACAACAAAAGTAGAACATGAGTAACTTTCTAATAACTTTTTAACTTTCTCAGTTTCTATCTTTTGTGTTGCTAACTTCAACTCCAGATCAGCACATTTCTTTATATGAAAATTGGCATCATCAAGCTGTCTCAGGTAAGCTATCTTCAGTGTATTCATTGCCACAGCTTGTTCTCCGTTTGAATCAGTATACTTGTTGATTTCTCTATTCATTGTATCAAAGGATTCTTTCAATCTGTTTATATTATGCAGCAACTCATTGTTCTGCTTGATTAACGAATCACAATTCATGCACTTTTCAGGAACTTTGACAGGTTCTTCATCAACTTTAACTTCAAATTCAGGAACCTCCTTGACTGTTCTGTTTGATCGTAAAAATTCAGCTCTTCTCTTTTTCTCAGCTTCAGCTTCAGCCTTTAATCTCTCTTCCTCTTCTTCCTCTTCTTCAAGCTTTCTCCGTCTTGCTTCAGCAGCTTCCATAACTTTCCTGCACTTTTCAGCACATTCCAAATCATAAGCATTTGCAATGAAAACTTTAACATTTGAAGTGTTTTTGGACATCTCTTTGGCCATAAGTTCTTGATCTGGGCAAAAATTGTCACACCCCGACCACGTAAAACAACAAATCGTGGCGGAAACGTCGGGGAGTGTTGTAACAGAATCATTGTTTCACAACCATGGATCAAATAGTTTTGTTTTATTAAATTATTGAACTCAATGTTTTGGTACAATTCAGATAAATACAAATAATTGTTTCTTAGTTTTAAAGTCGCTAAGGCACAAGTCCATCCTATGTGTAGCATGCATCAACAATCATCACAAAGCAGTACCTGAAACATATATGAAAATAGGTACGTCAGCATAAAAATGCCTGTGAGTAACATAGGATTTTATGAATTAGATTCATGGCTTTGGATAAAGGAGGAAAAGGTTTTATGTTTTCAAAATAGCCATGAATCCAATGTAAAAAGTTTTGTTTCTGAAAACGTGTCGTTTTGTAAAAAGGGTTTATAGTATATACAAAATATACTTTGGTTTTGGAAAGTTTGTATAAATAGTATAACAAAGTATAATTTAGTTTTGAAATGGTTAAATGGATAGTATATCGAAATATACTTTAGTAATTAAAATAATAGTTTTGGTAGTATATCTCAAATATACTTTGGTTTAAGGATAAAAGTGTTGGTAGTATATCAAATTATACTTCGGTTTGAAAATAGCATATCAAATATGCTTTGGTTTAAAAAAATAGCATATCAGTTATGCTTTGGTAGTATATCAAATTATACTTTAGTTTATGAAATAACAAAGTAGGTAGTATATCAAACTATACTTTGGTAAACAGTAGCATATCAAACTATGCTTTGGATAGTATATCAAAATATACTTTGGTTTAAAATAACAAGATTGGTAGTATATCAAACTATACTTTGGTAAACAGTAGCATATCAAACTATGCTTTTGGTAATTAACAAAGTAGTATGTTAAAACATTTGTTGGATTTTGTACTTAGTATATCAAAATATACTTTGGTAGATCACATTTGAGAGTACATCAAACTGTACTTTTGTAGTATATCAACATATACAAAAAGAGTGTGATTTGGTATTCAATCAAGCCTTAGTGTATCAAACTACACTTTGGAGACTATAGAAATACCACGAAGGCAATTTCTATTTGGTTTAAATTTGGTTTCTGACATTCCATACAACAGTAATGGGGTGTCTAGTCCTATAGCGCTATATCATACTACCAATCAGCTGGGTGAATGTGTAAAAATGGTACAATCCAACAATTTGTTTATTAAGTTTTGGAAAATCAGTGTTTAAACCATAGGTAATTGTTTAATTTGTCAAAAGAATATGTATTAAGCATGTGTAATCATATAGTTTAAAATCAGGAAAATAACAGATAGGCATATATGTTTCACCCCAAAACAATTGAAAACAGTAAAAGAGGGGACTATGCACTCACTTGAGATTGCAAGTATCCTTGATTAAGTGTCCTAACAAAGCTCGGGAAATCAAGGAATCAAGTGGCACCTAGTATGGATCACTATGTTAAACAATCGGATCCTAAATCGGAAGATAGGATAGAATGAGGTTCTATAAATCAAATGAGTAATTGAACTCATATGGTATGATTTAATAGACCTAACATTCTGATTTGGATGGTCTACCTAAGTGCTTTTGACCCGTTTCGACCCATTATGGTAGTATAAGCCACTATAATGCGTCGTTTGCGTAAAACTTATGTTCGGATGGTTAACTATGTGCTATGTCAAGTCTTACATGCCCAATTATCCCTAAACATGTTACTAATTCAGATTATATGTCAAAAATATGTTCACATAATCAAAATATGGATTTTAGCTTCAAAAGGGCATTTTGGTCATTTCCTATGGGCATACAAGCTAACTAGCATACGACTAACCAATCCTATGTGATCATAAGGTATAACCTCAGTGGTTATTCCCTATGCAACTATGATCACTAACTAAGCTTGGTCGGATCTTAAAGATCGACCAAATGGGTCGGGTTCGAAAGGCTAAGCGGTTGTTTAGACAACTTACCTTACGACCCTAAACAAGCACTAATCTAATAGTGTCGAGTTAAACATGTCAAAACATGTCTAACCTACTGATTTGGTATCAAAACAAAGCGTTTTGATACCCTAAAGTAGTTCCGTTGCAAAATGCGTGCTAAAACGCATTTTGACCGAAACTTTGACTCGACACTACAACTAGTTAACGTGGTAATCAGCGGCTATAATCACGAAGGATTATAACTATCGTGATTACAATCACGTTTCAAAGTTCAATTGAACTTTGATTTGACCAATTGATGGTCAAAACCGAAAGTCAAACTGTTGGCCAAACGTTTGACTTTCTGCACAAATTAAGGAAAAAGCCAATAAAAGAATGAAAGAATCTCACTTAGGGTCCTTGCTATCATTTCAACAAAGAAGACAGAGTCCCAATTCAGCTTAGGATAGCTCCCAAGCAGATGTAGAGAGGAGAGAATGAGAATGAGCAAGGAATGAAGGAGTTAGGATGGCTATTTATAGTTGTGGTGAGTTAATAGGATCATCACAAGTGTTTTGATTAGCCATTAAGCAAAGAAATCTAGCCATACAAGTGTAATTGACAGCTATACTTTGCTTGGAGAGGTGCTAACTTGGTCACCACACAAAGGAATTGCAAGAAAGGTCCCTGAATTATCAAACTGATGCTGAAAACAATGTTTCTGTCCAGATGTGATGGTCGCGTAGCGCGACCATAAGGCCTTATGGTCGTCGCGCTACGCGACGGTGTAGGCTGAACTTTCAAAGTTTGGCAGAAATGGTCCCTGCACGTTTTTAAAGCCTTTTTCGATGCGTTTAAACCCCGTTAACCTCATTTCAAGGCTCTAAAATGAAGTTAAAGTATAGGGGACTCAAAACATGCTCGAAAACATCTCAGATGTCGGTTCGTTTGGTCGTACGATCGCGTTGTTCGGTTAATTACGACGGAACTCAAACGGATGCGAAAACAGCGACGAATGGAATTTTTTTGCATGCCGATCACTAAAATAAAAATATTTTAGTGTGTACAAAAATTTTGGATGTCCAGATGTGTCCAGAACGTAAGATATGCGCGAAAATGAAAACTTACGCCATTTTTGACACTTTTAGTCCCTGTAACATCATATAAGCATGTTTTCGCACACCGAACCTATCAAAGCTTATTTCTAAGCCATGTTTAGGTTATATATGGTATGTTTAACTTATGATCAAGTTCTGGACTATATGTTACCTTACGAATCGGTATAGTTTCACAGTTTGACGCAAATAGTCCCTGCGATCGAATAAACTTGTTTTCGCCATACCAAACCTTCCAAAACTTATTTCTAAGTTATGTAAAGGTCATTTAAGGTATGTTAAGCCTATTTCACTATTCCGGAGTGTTTGTCGCGCTAAACTGATTACGTTTACGCACCAGTGCGCGTATAACTTTCCAGAAAGCGATTTAAAGCTCGGAATTGAACGAGAAATGATATGTGCAAAAGATACACATATTTATACAAATCCCAAGTATGAAACACAATATTTCATTAACTTGGCATTTTTTTGGTGCTTGTGGTGACACAGGTGTCACAGTCTCCCCTACTTTAGGAAATTTCGTCCCGAAATTTAATTCTAGAGGAAACTTGTGAAGACAACTGTGATTGTTTCGCTTTCGAATGAATCCTCCGTTTCCCAAGTAAAACTCTAGGTCACGTTTGGATTCTTAGCGAATCTGTTAACTGCCAAAATGTCGTTGTTGTAGTAACGAAAACATGGGGTTTTAAGCAACGGATAGGAGAATGTTTCCTATGAAGACTATTATAGGAAACTTGTGTGTGCTCGAAATCAGAGTCGGAGAATGCAAAATAAGATAACATTGGTCAAGGTCCAGGACTTCTAGTAATTTAAATAACGCTACTTTCGCAATGTAATAAGGAACACTTATATATAGGAAGTACCAGCGGCGTATCCACCATGCCCTTTTACATTGCTCCCATCTCGTTATTCTCATCACTATAGGTCTTAACACATGACAAAACTTGCTGTGGTTTCTGTGCACTGAATTCTATAATTACGTATGCATCCATAATTACGTAATTCCTTGCACAGTCCGCACAGTTCATTTCATAATGTGTGGGGTAAAATCAATCGAACAAACATGAAATGACTTGACTAGATCACCAAAAGATCTTTTTAATTAAATCAACGAACGATCTTTTTAACTAGATCAACACATGATCTCCTTATCTAGATCGTCGTATGATCTCTTTAAATAGACCATCTAAGGGATCTTTATAACTCGGAACCAAATAATCGTTTTGAATCAGCACTTTGGAATCCAAGGTTCTTACTATTTGCATAGAAGCCCCTTAAGGATTTAAGACAGTACTTTGAGTATCCTTCTGAGAATCTAACATATGAAAGTACGGAAGATTCCACCAGGACTTAGATAACGAGCTTTGGAGTTACACATAAACACAAAATCACCAAATTATGTATTCGTTAATTTAATTATTAGCTCGTTTGTGAATTTGAAGTACACTAGAAATCCAATCACGGACTTCAATTAGTACTTTAAAATATACTCAAGAATCTAACTATGAAGATAGGAAGATCTTATAAGGATTTGGAATTTGTTTCTGTCGTGTTATAATATTCATATTAGGACACATAAAGAATCCAATTAAGGACTTACGATAGCACCTTTATCAAATCAAAGATTTGAAATGGTACTTCAAGTATCTGATTAAGAATTGCACCCGTACTTTGTTTCTTAAAAGAAACTAGTACTTAGGATTTTTGGGGAGATCACAAATGATCATAGAATGAAGGAACCATATGAGTAGTTTGTTCTGGAAAGAACATGGTTCATTGGTGTCGGTATTGTAGGGGTATGTCAACACACACACACAATCGTATCAGTTTTGGAAATAAAATTGGAACAACTATTTTATTTATAGTAACTGAATTGTCTCAAATGTCAAAAGATAACAAACGAAGGAAATACAAAAGTCTAATTGTTTACTGCTGCATTGTCATTTGCATTTGCCTCGTTTATGTTAAATGCTCATCCGCGCGCTGGATTTGCATTAATAAGTCTCGGGCAATTGTTCCGGTAGTGAGTAAGATCACCACAGTTATAGCACGATCCAGGTGGAAACTGTGCTTGAACAGCAGCAGGATTTGCAGCATTCTGGTTTTGGATAACATGACGACATGTATTAACCAAGTGTCCCAAACGCCCACAGTGGGTACACTTGAGACACGGTGTTTGATTCACATGATGACGGTTGCATTTGTTGCACAAGGGTGCAGTACCAATATAGTTCTTCCTAGCACGAGGCTGTGCTGGCTGATTTGGTGCAACCTGATCATTCTGAGCGACTACTGCGAAGTTTTGTGAAGCCTTACGCTTCTTCGACTTCTTAGAGGACTCGGTCTGTTTATCCTTTGGTTTATCTTGTGTTGTCTTGTCAGGCGGTCTCGGATCGCCTTTTCGGAAAAGCTTACCCTTCCTGATTTGAGATTCAGTCAAGGTGGCAGATAGTTCAATGGCTTGTCTGACGGTAGTAGGGTTGCTACCAGTAACAATATCCTGAACTGGGTCAGGAAGACCATCGATGTATCTTTCAATCGCCTTATCCAAAGGCGTAACCATGGTAGGACATAACAGACTCAATTCCTCGTAACGATCAGTGTAGGCTCGATGTTCACCGCTGTCTTGTTTGAGATCATCAAATTCCCGTTCCAAAGCCCTAAGCTCATGACGAGGACAGAATTCCTTCATCATTAGAGCCCGAAGCTCTTCCCAGGTTTGTGCCATTGCTACATCGGCACCTCGATCCCTCATTATTCCATTCCACCATGTGAGTGCTCTTTTCTGGAATACACTCGACGCAAACTCAACTTTTCGCTCGTTTGGGCATTGCACATGACGAAATGTGCTTTCAAGACTCTCAAACCACTGTAGGAGTCCTGTGGCCCCTTCAGACCCAGTAAATGTGAGTGGCTTAGCTGAGTTGAATGTCTTAAAGGTGCACTGAACATTGTTATTGTTATTGTTTGCCTAATTTATCTGGGCGATAAGGGTCGGGAGTACAGCAGCGAATTGCTGAGCGATTAAGGCTGCCAAAGCGGCATCCTGAGCTTGATCACGTCGAGGAGGCATATTCTAAAAGAGCAAAGAAACACGAGGGAAAAACAAGTGAGATGTCATTGGATATTCAAAACTGGATGTTAAGAATATCGACAAGGCATAAGGATTGTGACCATTTGTTCGTTACTTAAAACAAACAAACGACACTGTGACAAATCAAAGTAAATGGGTCAACATAATGTATCACTGAAGACATGCTCGCCTATAAGTGAACACTCACCCCAAGAGTTCCCAGGTAAGAGTGACTGGTCCGATACTGCGGATTTGTACGAACACTCTAGCCTTAGACAGAAAACTCAGGGTACAGGCATTCACCCTTCCAGTTTGCACGTGTTCACATTATTTAGACCCAAACTTTGACGAGATTTTAAAAAACACCAAAGGCTTAAAAGCCTAAAAACAAATCATCTAAGGATAGATGACTTCTTGTGATGTTTTTGAAAGATTTTGACTCGAGAGAATGAATTGTGTTTTGTTTTTGTTAATCACCTAAGGATAGGTGAAGTGTATTGTTTTAAGACTAAACACAAGATAACTTGTGTTAGGGTTCTAGGAAGGTTATAGTCTAGGTCAAAGCATTACCAATAACCTAATTCCCTATAACCATTGGCTCTGATACCAACTTTTCTGTCACACCCCGACCACGTAAAACAACAAATCGTGGCGGAAACGTCGGGGAGTGTTGTAACAGAATCATTGTTTCACAACCATGGATCAAATAGTTTTGTTTTATTAAATTATTGAACTCAATGTTTTGGTACAATTCAGATAAATACAAATAATTGTTTCTCAGTTTTAAAGTCGCTAAGGCACAAGTCTATCCTATGTGTAGCATGCATCAACAATCATCACAAAGCAGTACCTGAAACATATATGAAAATAGGTACGTCAGCATAAAAATGCCTGTGAGTAACATAGGATTTTATGAATTAGATTCATGGCTTTGGATAAAGGAGGAAAAGGTTTTATGTTTTCAAAATAGCCATGAATCCAATGTAAAAAGTTTTGTTTCTGAAAACGTGTCGTTTTGTAAAAAGGGTTTATAGTATATACAAAATATATTTTGGTTTTGGAAAGTTTGTATAAATAGTATAACAAAGTATAATTTAGTTTTGAAATGGTTAAATGGATAGTATATCGAAATATACTTTAGTAATTAAAATAATAGTTTTGGTAGTATATCTCAAATATACTTTGGTTTAAGGATAAAAGTGTTGGTAGTATATCAAATTATACTTCGGTTTGAAAATAGCATATCAAATACGCTTTGGTTTAAAAAAATAGCATATCAGTTATGCTTTGGTAGTATATCAAATTATACTTTAGTTTATGAAATAACAAAGTAGGTAGTATATCAAACTATACTTTGGTAAACAGTAGCATATCAAACTATGCTTTGGATAGTATATCAAAATATACTTTGGTTTAAAATAACAAGATTGGTAGTATATCAAACTATACTTTGGTAAACAGTAGCATATCAAACTATGCTTTTGGTAATTAACAAAGTAGTATGTTAAAACATATGTTGGATTTTGTACTTAGTATATCAAAATATACTTTGGTAGATCACATTTGAGAGTACATCAAACTGTACTTTTGTAGTATATCAACATATACAAAAAGAGTGTGATTTGGTATTCAATCAAGCCTTAGTGTATCAAACTACACTTTGGAGACTATAGAAATACCACGAAGGCAATTTCTATTTGGTTTAAATTTGGTTTCTGACATTCCATACAACAAGAATGGGGTGTCTAGTCCTATAGCGCTATATCATACTACCAATCAGCTGGGTGAATGTGTAAAAATGGTACAATCCAACAATTTGTTTATTGAGTTTTGGAAAATCAGTGTTTAAACCATAGGTAATTGTTTAATTTGTCAAAAAGAATATGTATTAAGCATGTGTAATCATATAGTTTAAAATCAGGAAAATAACAGATAGGCATATATGTTTCACCCCAAAACAATTGAAAACAGTAAAAGAGGGGACTATGCACTCACTTGAGATTGCAAGTATCCTTGATTAAGTGTCCTAACAAAGCTCGGGAAATCAATGAATCAAGTGGCACCTAGTATGGATCACTATGTTAAACAATCGGATCCTAAATCGGAAGATAGGATAGAATGAGGTTCTATAAATCAAATGAGTAATTGAACTCATATGGTATGATTTAATAGACCTAACATTCTGATTTGGAAGGTCTACCTAAGTGCTTTTGACCCGTTTCGACCCATTATGGTAGTATAAGCCACTATAATGCGTCGTTTGCGTAAAACTTATGTTCGGATGGTTAACTATGTGCTATGTCAAGTCTTACATGCCCAATTATCCCTAAACATGTTACTAATTCAGATTATATGTCAAAAATATGTTCACATAATCAAAATATGGATTTTAGCTTCAAAAGGGCATTTTGGTCATTTCCTATGGGCATACAAGCTAACTAGCATACGACTAACCAATCCTATGTGATCATAAGGTATAACCTCAGTGGTTATTCCCTATGCAACTATGATCACTAACTAAGCTTGGTCGGATCTTAAAGATCGACCAAATGGGTCGGGTTCGAAAGGCTAAGCGGTTGTTTAGACCGCTTACCTTACGACCCTAAACAAGCACTAATCTAATAGTGTCGAGTTAAACATGTCAAAACATGTCTAACCTACTGATTTGGTATAAAAACAAAGCGTTTTGATACCCTAAAGCAGTTCCGTTGCAAAATGCGTGCTAAAACGCATTTTGACCGAAACTTTGACTCGACACTACAACTAGTTAACGTGGTAATCAACGGCTATAATCACGAAGGATTATAACTATCGTGATTACAATCACGTTTCAAAGTTCAATTGAACTTTGATTTGACCAATTGATGGTCAAAACCGAAAGTCAAACTGTTGGCCAAACGTTTGACTTTCTGCACAAATTAAGGAAAAAGCCAATAAAAGAATGAAAGAATCTCACTTAGGGTCCTTGCTATCTTTTCAACAAAGAAGACAAAGTCCCAATTCAGCTTAGGAGAGCTCCCAAGCAGATGTAGAGAGGAGAGAATGAGAATGAGCAAGGAATGAAGGAGTTAGGATGGCTGTTTATAGTTGTGGTGAGTTAATAGGATCATCACAAGTGTTTTGATTAGCCATTAAGCAAAGAAATCTGGCCATACAAGTGTAATTGACAGCTATACTTTCCTTGGAGAGGTGCTAACTTGGTCACCACACAAAGGAATTGCAAGAAAGGTCCCTGAATTATCAAACTGATGCTGAAAACAATGTTTCTGTCCAGATGTGATGGTCGCGTAGCGCGACCATAAGGCCTTATGGTCGTCGCGCTACGCGACGGTGTAGGCTGAACTTTCAAAGTTTGGCAGAAATGGTCCCTGCACGTTTTTAAAGCCTTTTTCGATGCGTTTAAACCCCGTTAACCTCATTTCAAGGCTCTAAAATGAAGTTAAAGTATAGGGGACTCAAAACATGCTCGAAAACATCTCGGATGTCGGTTCATTTGGTCGTACGATCGCGTTGTTCGGTTAATTACGATGGAACTCAAACGGATGCGAAAACAGCGACGAATGGAATTTTTTTTGCATGCCGATCACTAAAATAAAAATATTTTAGTGTGTACAAAAATTTTGGATGTCCATATGTGTCCAGAACGTAAGATATGCGCGAAAATGCAAACTTACGCCATTTTTGACACTTTTAGTCCCTGTAACATCATATAAGCATGTTTTCGCACACCGAACCAATCAAAGCTTATTTCTAAGCCATGTTTAGGTTATATATGGTATGTTTAACTTATGATCGAGTTCTGGACTATATGTTACCTTACGAATCGGTATAGTTTCGCAGTTTGACGCAAATAGTCCCTGCGATCGAATAAACTTGTTTTCGCCATACCAAACCTTCCAAAACTTATTTCTAAGTTATGTCTAGGTCATTTAAGGTATGTTAAGCCTATTTCACTATTCCGGAGTGTTTGTCGCGCTAAACTGATTACGTTTACGCACCAGTGCGCGTATAACTTTCCAGAAAGCGATTTAAAGCTCGGAATTGAACGAGAAATGATATGTGCAAAAGATACACATATTTATACAAATCCCAAGTATGAAACACAATATTTCATTAACTTGGCATTTTTTTGGTGCTTGTGGTGACACAGGTGTCACAAAAATTGTCCCAACAGAAACCTTCAGCCAACTTTTCATCATCTTGTTCTGCCAAACACACTTTGCTGTTTGTTGGAAGATACTTATCCCAGGTAAAATTGTCATATTTGCCTAGACATGCTCTTTTTGACCCGTCAATCACATCTCTCCCATGTGCAGTTTGTGCCTGATGCTGTGCTGTTGGTGTGACTTGATGATAAATTGCCTTTTTGTGATAATCGTTGTTTCCAAAAGGATTTTGAGCTCCAGTAGCTTCACGATTTTTGCACTCTCTCTTGAAATGCCCCTTTTCCCTGCAACAAAAACATGTAACTTTAGATTTATCAAAGCCTAAAGTTGAAACATTTGCATCACGAAAATCATCTCGGCCAGTAATCTGTTTAAACTTCTCAGCTCGTCTCATCAAACTAGCCATGCACCATTTAATGTCCATCAATTCCATTTCCTCGGCATCAATTTGATCGTAATCCTCTTTCGTGAGCATTGGATTACCGATCTTTCCGGCCACAAAACTACTATAAGACTCAAGAACCATTCCCAACAAAGACATTTGATTTTTAGAAACCTCTTCAGAATAATCTTGATCACTTTCAAGATTTAATACAATATTACATTGAAGTCTTCTTCCATTCTTTGTTGCAGAAATGTTTGGATCAAATGATGAAAATCTTGTACTGCTTGATCCCTGGGATGATTTCTTTTCAGAAGATTCTTTAACACTGAAAGCAGTTTCAATTTTTGGAGAATGATTTGTCGTTCCAGTAAGACCACTTTTGTAGTATAAGCTGATGTCATGTTCTCCATCATAATTCTTCATCCTGGCGATCTTTCTCTGCTCCATCTCTTGAGCTTCCAGGTGTTTGACGAAATCTCCCAGTGTCATATTTTTGTAATCTTTTCTGTTGGATCTCAGCATCATCAGAAATGTTCCCCAAGTTTCATGAGGTAGCGCATCTGCATGTTTTTCAATCAATTCATCAGTATCCTTTTTAATTCCAAGTTTTGTCATATTTCTCTCCAAGTTACAATATCTATCAATTATTTGCTTGGTGTTTTCAGATTTTAATCCCCTAAATAGATCAAACTCTTTCTTCATGAGAGACATTTTGTTTTTGAGCATATCATCACTTCCAACAAATTTTGCTTCCAATTCTATCTAGATAGAATAAGCAGTTCCATCATGTTGAAGCAGTATCAGAATGTCTTCTTTTATTGCTTGATGAAGCAGACTCACCATCAATTTATCATCTCGATATTTCGTTTTATCTTCCATACTCATTTCTCGAATTGTTAACTGCACACCATTTGTTATGGGTCTAGAGTATGGTTCCTCAGTGTGTTCCCACGCGTCCAAATGATAAGCTTCGACCCAGTTTCCAAACCGTTCAGACCACACATTATAATCATCAATATCCATGAGTTTAGGCGGTTTCTGAGACGTTCCGGTTTCATTTTCAAGTAAAGCATTATGTGTGATTGTAATCGGACTAGCAAAGGCGTTATAAAATTCGTTGTCCAATGTTCAATGTTCACAAGTTTACAAATTTCCAATGAAACCCTGGATGTAACTATGAGCGAAATCACTGAAATGTCACAATAATGGAACTTCAAGTAGTCACTAAGAGCGAAACTACAAATATCACAAGAGCGAAACTACAGAGTCACTGGAGCGAAACTATAATTTGTCTCAATGAGCGAAACCACAAATGTTCCTTGGAGCGAAATACTCAATTGTCACTAAAAGCGAAACTACTGAAGTCACAATGAGCGGAACTAACTTGCACGGATGAGCAAAACTAGGTGGTCAGATGAGCGAAACTAGCTGTTATTTGGAGCGAAACCACCTGATGATGTCATCTTTTGCACGAGTCCATAAAAGAGAAACCCCAAAAATCCTATGTTCTAGATCGATTTTAGCTTTGGAACTTTCAAGGATTTATTAATACATGATTCTGAGTGTTGTGTGTGAAATTGAGCTAATTTTATCGTGAAAAATTTTGTAATTTTGAAGAAAGTGTAGAAAATCAGAATAAATGCAGCTGATATGGCAAGAACTCTTCCTCCTGAGTTCTGATACCACTTGTAGGATCGTTTTCGAGCCTTAACGAGTCGATCAGAAGAATTCCTATCCAAAACAAGAGGCGGAAACTAATGTTCTCGTGCAATTACAGCTGAATTCACTTTAATCTGATGTTGTATTGATCTTGAATGCAGTTACAAGTCCTGATAACACTTCGGCAGCACTTCGTGGCTAACCGGAATACAACACCTACATCTCTTACCTAGTTTCGCATCTACAGCCTATATATAGGAGACATGATTTCGCTCTTATGGACATGGCCATATGAGCGAAACTACTATGTTCACATAAGCGAAACTCTCACCTTGACACATAAGCGAAATTATCCAAGGATACATATGCGAAACCTATCAAACACATGTTTCTAGGATTTCGTGCCCTGTTCTATCTTATACATTACTAGACTCGATATAAGACGTAGTCGACAGACGTAGTGCACTAACATTAACTATTACATAGAAGCCCATTAAGGATTTAAGATAGTACCTTTAGATATCCTTCTAAGAATCCATCATATAAAGATAAGGAAGATCCTATGAGGATTTGGAAAGCGAGTAATTGGATTTACACATAAACACATAAACACATAATTGTCAACTTGGTTATCAATTTGTTATCAACTTGTTATAAATTTGTTTGTTAACTTGTTATTGATTTGTACACGTGTATTTAAGGTATACCAGGAATTTCAATCCATGGACTTTGATATTGCACTTTAAATTCCACAAGGATTTAACTATGAAGATAGGAAGATCTTATAAGGATTTTGGAATCCGTGAAGCGAGAGATGTTTCGAAACCTTGTTCTAGATGTGCTTAAATCAAAACATGAGGTAAAATATTTATGAACTCAAGGTGCTAGATATGCTAAGAAGCAGGATTTGGAGATCGTGTGTTACGTATGTTTAAGTCAACATACGAGCAGAGTGTTTCTTGAAAACTATGCATGGGATTTTTAATGTTTTTGAAACCTTATGTAATGCTTTTGAAATCATGTGGTAGGTGTATTAGGTAAATATGTTTATAAAATGTTTTAAAACCATGTGAAATGGTTTTGAAATCATGTATATGGTTTTTGAGAACATGGATAATGTTTTTGAAATTATACATTTGGTATATTAAGTAAATATACTATGTTAATTGTTTTTAAACCATATGAAAAGTTTTTGAAATCGTGAAGGAGGTTTTGAAAACATATAATATGTATGTTGTTATGAAAAATGAAATGATATGTACATAGACATATCGCATAAGACTATTGAGGGATCTATGAGAAGTACCCTTAGATATCCAAACAAGGATGTAAAGCGGTACTTTGAGTATTTATCCAGAGTTGTAACTTGTACCTTGTACTTTGTTTCTTAGAAGGAAATGAGTACTTAGGATTTTCATGGAGATCGCGAGTGATCACATAAATGAGAAAACTACAAGAGTAGTTTGTTTTGCAAGGAACACGGTTCCTTGGCGTCGATTATTGTAGGGGAATGTCATACACACATGTAACCACATTTGTTTTCGTACATCGAAATGCAAATAAAGATTTATTTATAAACCAACATAATTGACTCATAGTCTAGGATAACAAAGAAATAAAACATAAAGTTTAGTTGTTTCAAGGTGGCATCGTCTTCCAGTTCGCCAAACGCTCATCCACGGGATGGATTTGCATTATTAGGCTTTGGGAAATTATTCCTGAAGTGGCCCATCTCGCCACAGTTGTAGCAAGAACCAGGTGAAAAGTGAGCTTGAGCAGGGTTGACTTGAGGTTGGTTTAGACCACCTTGTTTGGGTTAAATCGACAAGCATTTGCCAGGTGACCGAGTCGCCCACATGATGCACACTGACGACACTGTAGGTGAGCTAAGTGGCGTGCAATACATTTGTTGTATATCGGGTGGCCAAACGCTCATCCACGGGCTGGATTTGCATTATTAGGCTTTGGGCAATTATTCCTGAAGTGGCCCATCTCGCCACAGTTGTTGCAAGAACCAGGTGGAAAGCGAGTTTGAGCAGGGTTGACTTGAGGTAGGTTTGGACCACCTTGGTTTGGGTTAAATCAACAAGCATTTGCCAGGTGACCGAGTCTCCCACATGATGTACACTGATGACACTGTAGGTGAGCTAGATGGTGTGCATTACATTTGTTGCATATCGGTGCAGTATCGGCATAAGGATTACTTGCAGGAGGTTGAGCTGGTAAGTAGTGAGTGTTTTGGTTGGGTTGAGCAGCAACCACATAGTTTTGTGAAGCCTTACGCTTCTTAGAAGATTCGGTTTTGTTCTCCTTGTTTTCCTCTTGAGTAGTGCTAGCTGCTTATTTCTTGTCGCCTTTTTGGAAAAGTTTACCCTTTCTGATCTGAGATTCAGTTAGGGTAGCAGATAGTTTAATGGCCTGTCTAACTGTGGTAGGATTACTACCAGTAACAATGTCCTGAACTGGGTCAGGAAGGCCATCAATTTATTTCTCAATTACCTTATCCAAAGGCGTAACCATAGTTGGACATAATAGATTAACTCCTCATAACGATCAGTGTAGGCTCGATGTTCACCGTTGTCTTGTTTAAGATCATCAAATTCTCTTTCCAATGCCCTGAGTTCATGACTAGGACAGAATTCCTTCATCATTATAGCTCGAAGCTCTTCCCAGGTTTGTGCCATTGCCACATCGGCACCCCTATCCCTCATTACACCATTCCACCATGTAAGTGCTCTTTTTTGCAATACACTTGATTTAAACTCGACCTTTCGCTCGTTTGGGCATTGTACATGATGAAATGTGTTTTCGATACTCTCAAACCATTGTCGGAGCCCAGTGGCCCCTTCAGACCCAGTAAATGTGAGTGGCTTAGCTGAGTTGAATTGTTTATAGTTGCACGGAGCATTGTTATTATTGTTGTTGTTTGCTTGGTTTATTTGGGCTATCAGGTTTGGGAGTACAACAGCGATTTACTGAGTGATTAAGGCTGCTATAGCGGCATCCTGTGTTGGGTCACGTCGAGGAGGCATTCTAAAAGATGAAAAGAAACGAGTGAGATGACATCGGATAGTAAAAATTGATTGCTTAAAAGAATAACGGTAAGGCATAAGGATTGCGATCATTTGTTCGTTAAAAACAAACAAACGATAAGGTGACTAATCAAAGTAAACGGGTCATAATAATGTATCGCGAAGACATGCTTTAGCCTATAAGTGAACACTCACCCCAAGAGTTCCCAAGTAAAAGGGACTTGTCAGATTATGTGGATTTGTATGAACACTCTAGCCTTAGACAGAAAACTCGAGGTACAGGCATCCACCCTTCCAGATTGCACGTGTTCACATCATTTATACCCAAACTTTGACGAGATTTTGAAAACTTTGGAGGTTCAAAACCTTATAACAAATCATCCAAGAACAGATGATTGGTTTTCAAAACGGATTTGTTATTTTGTTTTCTTGTTGTGGTTGTCACCCAAAGATGAGTGATGGTATTGTTTTAAGACTAAACACAAGATAACTTGTGTTAGGGTCCTACGAAGGTTATAGACTAGGTCAAATAATTACTAATAACCTAATTCCCTATAACCACGAGCTCTGATACCAAATTTTCTGTCACACCCCGACCGCGTAAAATAACAAATCGCAGCGGAAACGTCGGGGAGTGTCATAACAGAATCATTGTTTCACAACTCATGGAATTTAAAGTTTGGTTTCATTATTTAAAATGTTTACATTGTCTAGAAATTTACAGAAACATAACATGAATTAAACTATCTTTCACAGCATTAAGCCACTACGGCCCAAGTCCGCCTAAGTTTGTCACGAACATCATCATGCAATAGCTCCTGAAACACATGTGAAAATAGGTACGTCAGCATGAAAATGCCTGTGAGATACATAGGTTTTGTTGTTGTAGGATTCATGACTTGTAAGTAAAAGAAGTGTTTAAACAAAAGGTAGTCATGAATCTTGTAAAATTGTTTTCTTTTATAAAATCTTATGAAATTCGATATGAAAATCAGATGATAGAAAAGAATGACGTATGATTAAATAAATAATCAAATAAAAGCGAATTTGTAGAAAATCGGTTATTTGAAATACAGTGTCTTGTGAAAATATGTCGTTTGTTTGTATTAAAATGTATCATGTTTTTGTTTCTGTCAAAGTGGTTTAGATAACGCTGCGTTATGTAATATCATAAGAGCACTTATATATAGGAAGTACCAGCGGTGTATCCACCATGCTTTTATCATATTACACACGCGTCGTTATTTAAATCACTTACCAAATAAACCACCAAAATACCTTGTCGAACCAATGTCAGATAACAACTAATATCATGTATGGTGAATAAAAAGTATTTACTTAACCCCATAGGAAAAATGTTGTTGTATAACTAAATGTTTTGTATGGTGAATAAAAGAATTTACTCAATCCCATAGGTGAAAATTTATGTATAATCAAATATCATGTGAAAATGTATGTTAAACAACCAAGTATTAATGTAACGTAAATCAATTCGTTTAGCATGCTTCGTAAACATACGTAGCAAAGCATAAATGAAATCATGTACTATATACGTACTAATGAACATAGCAAGTATATACCATGAAAGCACGAAAAGCACGAAAGTAACAAGTAGGCACATGTGTATCACCCCAAAATATTTGAAAACGGTAAAAGAGGGGACTATGTACTCACTTGATATTGCAAGTATCCTTGATTAAGTTTCCTAATGAAGCTCGGGAAAATCAAAGAATCAAGTGGCACCTAGTATGAATCACTATGTTAAATAATCGGACCTAAATCGGAAGATCGGATAGAATAAGGTCTCGTAAACCAAATGAGTATTGAAACTCATGTGATATGGCTTAACAAAGCCTACATTCTAGATTGGAACCTATCCTAAGTGCTTATGACCCGTTATGACCCGTTACGACCCGTTAAGGTAGCTTATGCTACCTTAACGCGTTGCTCACGCAAATGCGCGTTCGAGACGCCTAACTAGCCCATTGACAAGTATTATATGCCCTAACATGTTTAAATATGTTGCATAATCAGTTTAAATGACAAAAGTTAAGTTACATATGCTTAAAATCAAATTATGCATGAAAAGGGCACTTTGGTCATTTTCCTAAGGCATATAAACTACCTATCATACAACTAATTAAACTAAGTGACCATAAGGTATAACCTCGGAAGGTTATTCCCTATATAACTATGGTCACAAAATATGTTTGGTCGGATCCTAATGATCGACCAAACGGGTCGAGTTCGAAAGTCTAAGCGGTTGTTACGACCGCTTGACTTACGACCCTATACAAGCACTAAACTAAAAGTGACGAGTTAAACATGTTAAAACATGTTTAACTAAGTTAGAAAATAGGTTTGATATCAAAACAAAGTGTTTTGATACCCGAAAATAGCTTCGTCGCAAAATACGCATAAACACGTCGAAAATAACTTTGACTCGTCACTTCGACTAATCGACGTGGTCATCAGTAGGTATAGTCACAAGGGACTATAACCATCGTGATTACGCTCACGTTGCAAAGTTCAATTGAACTTTGACTTGACCAATTTATGGTTAAAGCAGAAAGTCAAACACTGTTTGACTTTCATGCTTGAAAAGCAATAACAAGCTTGAAAGAAGCTTACAAAGGGTCCAAGCTAGGAAGAATTGTTCTAAAACACTCAGGTATGAAGCCTTAGCTTCAACTTAGAGCAGATTAGAATCAATTGAGCAAGGAATGAGAATGAACTTGATGGGTATTTATAGGATTTCATGAGTTCACAAGATGATTTCAAGTGTTTTTGCAAGAATCAAAGCTTGATCTAAGCCATACACTTGTGGCACATTGTTTCTAATACAATGGGAGTCCAAAAACAATCAAATGGTATGCCAAAACAGGGATTAAAATCAGTGGAAACAAGCTGCTGTGCTAGATTCATTGTTTCTGGTCTGATGGTCTGTCGCGCCCAGCGTAAGATGAGGCTTGATCTTACGCGGCCCGCGACCAATCTTTCAGCATTTGTCAGTTTTTGGCCCCTGCATGTGTAAAACTCAGTTTTTGATGTTTTTAAGCTCTGTTAACCCCATTTCAAGGCTCTACAATGAAGTCAAAGCGTAGGGAACATAAAATATGCTTGAAAACATCTCGGGTGTCAGTTCGTTTGGTTGTACGGTTGCGTTATTCGGTTAATTACAATGAAAACTCGAACGGACGCGAAAACGATCCAAATTGCGCGACGAATGGTATCTTTGCATTCCAGTCATTAAAATAAAATACTTTAATGACTACAAAAATTTTTGGATGCCCGGATATGTTCATAACGTAAGATATACGCGTAAATGCAAACTTATGCACTTTTTGACGCTTTTAGTCCCTATTGATCAAATAAGCATATTTTCGCATACCGAACCCTTCAAAGCCTATTTCTAAGCTTTTTAAACAATATTTAGGGTATGTTTAGCTTATGATCAAGTTCCGGAATGTTCGTTACTATACGAATTGCATACTTTCGCAGTTTGTCGCAATTAGTCCATACGATCGAATAAACTTGATTTCAACACACCAAACCCTCCAAAACTTATTTCTAAGTTATGTAAAGACTATTTAAGGTATGTTAAGCCTATGTCACTATTCCGAAGTGTTTGTCGCGTTAAACTGATTATGTTTACGCATCAGTTCGCGTATAACTTTCAAGAAAGCGATTTAAAGCTCAAAATCGAACGAGAATTGATATATGCAAGGGTCACATGAAGTTGTACAAATCCCAAGATTGAAATACAAGATTTCATTGGGTTTGTATTTGTAAGATGGTTGAAGAGGCACAAATGTCACATCATACACAAAACTCTATTGGAACCGCTAATCACCCTAATTTTTTTCAAAAACTTTCATTTTTTTACATGTCTTGGTTTAATTCGGGAATAACAAGTTCTAAAAAGGTTATATTTTTATAAAATTACAACCGATATCATCTTGATAAAAAGAACCAAAAAAGAAAATTATGAAAAGGCATGACAAATCTAATTAAAATTTGATTATACATACTTGATCACATTATAAGTCCATTCCCACAACAAGTGAGTTTTGAGCCTTTATTGAGCATACATGCATATATCTTTAAACTAAATGCTCATTTTTCATTCTTGTGTGAATAGCCGCTTGGTTCTTACGACTCTAGAACTTGCCAAGACGATACATTCCCGGTTCTTACCAACTTGAACCCAAGTAAGTAAATGATGGATGCATTAGGACTAACCCATTTTCCTTTCAAAACCATTATTTCTCAAATTTTTTATCACCTACCTAAAATCCCCCTAGTTAACCCCTTTGAGCCTAAACCATTTTATTTCAAAACCCACAAAATAAACACCCTTTACCCACCAAAACTTTTATCCTTTCAAACCCCTTTGTTTTAGTAAAAAGCTCGGTTATTTTTTGACATGAAAAAAAATGAAAGCCTTGCAATAAACAAACAAGTTCCTCAAAGAAATCTTGTTTGAATGTGCTTAGTTTGAACAAAAGTCACAAAAACAAAAAGTTTTACGACGACCGACGCTTTTTACCCTTTTCGCCATTTTTGCTAACCACTAACCAAAACCACCTACCCTTAGCCCAAGCCTAACCCTTCCCCAAGTCCTCTTGATATTTACCAAGGTTTATAGTTAAAAAGGAGGAGGTTTGATCGCTTGGCAAGCATATGGCAGAAGTAAGTTCCATGCCGGTCTCGAGTGTTTCACAAAAATACATAAATCGGCCGAGTGTTGAGTGATCTCTCGTGAGGTATGTGAACTTGTATATTAATGGAATTTTAAAGAGGCATGTTATGCCCAAAAAAATAATTTTTCTTATAAAATGTTCTAAATAAATCATGACAAATAGTACAGATAAGAGTTGACCACGGGGGCATGCCCAGTTCAGCACAGGGCGTGGTCAACGCAAAGATACGCAGAATCTTGATAGTACAGATAAGAGTTGACCACGGGGCCGTGCCCAAGAGACACGGGGTCGTGTGGGGCCCTCTGCTGACACTTGCAATTAATGAAGGAAGAGAAAAGGCTGGCCACGGGGCGTGCCCGCTGGACCCAGGGCCATGGCCAGATCTCTGTACTGGCTATAAATAGGGGTGCTTGGTTCACTTGAAAGGCATCCGTTGGCAAGCCACTACTCTCCCACTTCGCCAACACTCCACCACCACTACAACACCAACACCCACCACCATCATCCATCATCCATCTTTAGAGTGTGTAGTAGTCTCGGGATCCAAGATTGATTGTAAGGGTTCTTGCCAATCAAAGGCCATGTTTGGTTAAACCTCTTACATCACTTGGTGAAGACAAGTCCTTTATGTATTACTTTCGATTTTTAATCTTTCGGCACTTTTTATTTGGGTTTATGTTAATGACTTTAATAACTAGTTTCTTATGTTGAAGGTGAATTTTCTTTATCATTTTTCCGTGGTGTCTTGAGGTTACTTTACTGTCTATATAAAGTAAAAGATTTCATTATTCATGTCTTTACGGTCTATATAAAGGCATGTTGACTACCTGGTAGGGGGTTAGGGGAATGGTTTGGTAAAGTTCTTGCTTCGTTCAGTGTATAGATCCTGCGAGGACCTGGTTCAAGCTTACTAGGACCTCCTTCAATACCCAGTTGTATTGGATGGCGGGGGTGTGAATAGCTTGAACCCCTCATATGTAAACTACTATTAATACTTTAAACCGGCTTCTTGGGATTGTATCCTTGCCGACTCAAACCACTTAGCCGAGGGTAACGTCACCTTCAAAAGAGGGGCCTACCACTTTTCGCATTAATTACTTACTTAATTATCTTTCAATATTCCGACCCTTTGGGATTGTATCCCTGCTGACTCAAACCACTGGGTTGAGGGTAACGTCATATTCATAAGAGGGGCCTACTATTATAATTAAGATAATCTTTTAAAAAGTCCGAAAGTGCGAAAATCATCAAAGGATACATTAAAGACGAGTCGGATCCAAGTGATTCTATCTTGTCTATCTGTTTTTATTTTATTTATCTTTGCATTTTTAGTGTTTATTTTAATGTTTCAAAATTTTCTCAAAAATTTAGATTGATTAGACGTTGAGGATAAACCGGTACTAAAAGCTCTTGTGTCCTTGGACGACCTCGGTATCTTACCAACGCGATATTACGCTCACGATGAATGCACTTACCCAAGTGTGTCTTTAGTGTTAGTAGAATATCGTGTTTATAAATTTAAAACTTGACTAACGCGTAAAATGGGCTTAAAATATCGATAAAAATATATCGCACTGAACGCACAACAGATGTCGTGAAGATTCGCCATTGCTCTCTGTTCGATTGTAGATGATGATCAACGAGAGGGATTGAATTTTCTTAGTGGAATTGCGAGTGTAACATTTGGGGGTAAACATAGGGTTTAATGTTGGTTGGTTAGATAAATAGAGGAGCATTTAAGGGTTAATAAGCAGGAATGGATGAAAATACCCCTCACGTGGATTACACATGGGGGGAATTAACAACCCATTTAACAAATGTCAATAAATTTGACTCAAATGGTTAAAGAAAATGCTTATGGGGACTCAAGGCATTAAACTTTTTCCTTTTGGACTCAAGTAGTTAACACCCATAAAACACAGGCACTCAAAAAGTAATTTACCCTTAAAAAAATCAAAATTTTCAATTTTCTTTTAAGTGTAAACCTCTTCCTCATCCCCACACTTGGGATAAATTGTCCCCGATTTTTAACCATGATTGTAGCTGTAGGATAAGGTTCCCAATTCAATCCAATGATGACTTTGAGCTACTACGATGTTGGTGCATGCGTCTGTCGACTTCGTCTTGTATCGAGTCTTGTATAGAACTAGTTAGATCAGGGCACGAAAATCAAGAAAGTGGAAATTAGAGTGATTCCGCTTGAAAAGACATCAGGTCAGTTTCAAGCGAAATCATAATGGTTCTTATTCCGCTTGAGTGTGTTTGCGGATTTCGCTTGAAGTAATGATGGTGATTCCGCTTGAGACATGTTCAAGCGAAATCACAATGGCTATATATAGGCCATTCAAGCGAAATCATATTCATTCTTTCCGGTTTTGCAACAAAGTGCTGCCAAAGTGTCGTCACGCTGTAAAACGTCTTCTAATCAATAATATCGACAATTTAAAGTGATATCATTGTTGAATTGACCTCCGTTTGTCTGTTTCCGCCGTTCAAACTGAGTAAAACTCTTCTGATCGACTCGTTCGTGTCAGAAAAACGATCCTACATGTGGTATCAGAGCTCAGGAGGAAGAGTTCATACCAATTCAGCTACGAATTCTGTTTTCTACACCTTCTTTTTCAAAACTTATAATTTTCACGGCCAAAATGTTTTGATTTTTACACATCTTTCTCAGAATAGTGTTTTAACTAATCCTTGTGAAAATTAGACTTTAATTCGTTCTAAAACAAGTAAATTTTGTTATTCCGCTTCAAAATCAGCAAATGAACGATGACATCAGCAGCATTACACTTGATTCCGCTCGAAAACCAGATTCCGCTTGAAATTTCTGGTTGATTCCGCTTGAAAACCAGATTCCACTTGAAAATTCTGGTTGATTTCGCTTGAAAATCCGATCCCGCTTGAAAATCTTGTTGATTCCGCTCGAAACCATATTCCGCTTGAAAGGAGTGGTTGATTTCGCTTGAATCAGAGGTTCCGCTTCAAAGGGTTTCGCTTGAACTTGTTATCCCGCTTGAACAGGGATTTCGCTTGAGTTTGTGATTTCGCTTGAACGGACTGTTTAAGAATTTTTTTGAAAAACCAAATCATGGACGAGGATTTTTATAATGCCTTTGCTACCTCGATCATAGTTGCTCAGCAGATGATGTTGGAAAATGAAACGGGAACTATGCAAAAACCGCCCAAACTCATGAACATCGAGGAGTATAAAAGTTGGGAAGAACGTTTTGAGAACTGGGTGCAAGCAAACTATCTTGATGCTTGGGAATGTATTGAAACGAAATACGTTAGACCAACAAATGATGATGATGAGTTGATTGCTATCAAAGATCTTGGTGTCGATGAGAAAAAGAAATACAAAAACGAAAAGATGATGATCAGCTTACTTCAATAGGCAGTTAAAGAGGATATCTTGGTCTTATTACAACACACTAGGAGTGCATATTCGATTTGGAAAGCATTACGATCTAAGTTTGTTGGAAGCCAAGAGATGATCAAAAACAAGAAATCACTTCTGAAAAAAGAGTTTGATTTATTTCGTGGTTTGAAAAATGAAAGCACAAAGCAGATAATTGAAAGATATTGCAATTTATTGGTGAACATGAAGAGGGCTAGCATTATCAAAGAAAATGAAGAGTTGATTGAGAAACTGGCTGATGCATTGCCACACGAAACTTGGGGCACATATTTGATGATGCTAAGGAACAAGAAAGGTTTTAGCAATCTGACACTTAGCAAATTCATTGAAAAGATTAAGGCACAGGAAATGGAACAGATAAAGATTTCAAGAATGAAAGTGTTTGATGGTGAACAAGACATTAGTTTGTACTACAAAGCAGGGTTGAATGATAAAACAACCAATATGTCACCAAAAGTTGAAACTGCATTCAACGCAAAGAACTCATCTGGAAGTTCATCTAAAGGATCAAGCAGCAAAACGAGTTTCTCATCATATTCGTCTTTTGATCCAAACATTTCAACAAAGAAAAATGGAAAGAAGCTTCAGTGTAACATTGTTTTTAATCTTGACGATGATCAAGATTACATAGAAGAAATTGCAAAAAGCCACATGTCTTTGTTGGGAACTGTTTTAGAATCGTATGGGAGTTTTGTTGCAGGTCAGATCGGGAATCCAATGCTGACTAAGGAGGATTACGATCAGATCGATGCTGAAGAGATGGAATTAATGGACATAAAATGGTGTTTGGCGAGTGTGTTGAGGAGAGCTGAGAAATTCAAGCAGATCACAAGAAGAGATGATCTTCGTGAGACTAATGTTTCTACTTTAGGTTTTGACAAATCTAACGTCACTTGTTTTCGTTGCAGGGAAAAAGGACACTTCAAGAGGGAGTGCACCAATCGCGAGGCAAGTGGAGCTCAAAATCCGTTCAACAACAATGATTACTACCGGAAGGCCATCTACCATCAAGTTGCTCAACAACCAACTCAACATCAGGCACAAACAGCACATGGAAGAAATGTGATTGAAGATTCTTCCAAGAGAGCTTGTATGGTGAATCAAGATGAGAAGAAGCCATCAACAGGGTTCAACTGGGACAAATATATTCCATCTAATACTAAAGCATGTGTGATTGATCAAGACGATGAAAAGTTACCTGAAGGGTTTAGCTGGGAGAATTTCAATTGGGATGATTATGATCCTAACAAAGCTCCAGTTCACACAGCTTTTGTTGCTCGAATTGAAGAAGACAGTGATGATGATACTGAATATTATGCAAAAAGAATGAGAGATCATTTGAAAATGATGGCTAAAAGCGACAGTGAAGATGAGAAAGCTAAGCAGAAAAAGAAAAAGGTCAAAACACCAGTGAGTAGTGATGATGAGGAAGCTCCGGTGGTCAGAAGAAAAGTGAAAGAAGTTCCAAAGTTCAAAATTAGTGAAGATGTTGATGCCAGGGAGATTCCTGTGAATTGCGAAACCTGTGAGATTATAAAAAAAGAAAAATAGTGAGTTGATCAACAACATGAACAGGTTGAAGGAATCTTACGATGTGTTGAACAAAGCAATGACCATGTACAATGACACAACTGAAGAACAGGCAACAGCAATGAAGACACTTCAAGGAGCGTTTATGATTAAACAGGAAGTTGTGAACAACTACATCGAGAAGTGTGCTGTTCTAGAACAAAAATTAGAGGCTCAAAGAATTGAAACTGAAAGAGTTAATCGTTTGTTGAAAAGTTACTCATGTACTTCTTATGTCATTGACAGGATTTATCCAACTGTTGAAGGCATGAAGGCATTTGAGGATAATGAAGTAACTGAAGAACAGAAGGTTTCTGAAGAAAAGTGTTGGATCTGAGTTTCTTTTTGATTGTATTTTGTGTTTGAAGTTAAGATGAAAATGGATGAGTTGTGCAGCGGAATTAAAATGAAAACAAACTTTGCATACAATCAAATGAGAGTAATACTTTAATCAAACATCTTTTACACAATGAACCGAATGATTGAATTTAATTTCAACAACGATTACAAAGATAGATGTATGAATGCAAACTCCCCCTCAGCCCGAGCTCAGTAGTTTGTTCGTGCAAAGAAGACGAATGATGTAAAGAGCTAATAGAACAGTACAAAGTACTGAACTATTTATAGGCACTTGCAAACTACTGAGCATCTTTGCTGACGTCACCATGAAAGTGACATCTAACCTCCTAACAAACTCTAACCTTTGATCTATACAGACACTGCTTGTGTTAACTACTGCTAATACATTCTATTACAAAACAGACTTTAGAACAGCTGTTGCAACCTTCTACTGTTGTGAATCCAGCAGCACTTGTCCGGATCAGCAGTGCTTGACTCAAGGCAGTAGATTGAATCAGCAGGACTTTAGTCTTCCATCAGATCTTTAGTTGAGCAGCAGTTATGAGTCAACAGTTTGGTAAGATCAGCAGATAGGAGGTCATCAGTAGTTGTAATCACTTTCAAGGGGAGAGATTTGTATATCAGCATCTGCTTATTCAGAATCCACTATTCTGATCTAGTTTTGGCTTTAATTATCTGTTCGTCTGATAGGGTTCAATCACAACAAAAAGACTCCTGAGAAGAAGGCTGACATCATCTTTAAGAATTAGCCTTCTCCTTTTTATTTGAGGAGGGACTGATGATGTTTTGGATGGAAAGGTGGTTGTAGTGGCAGTGGTTTGTGATAGACTAACAGTTGTTGAAACAACTGGTGTTCCAACTACTGTTGTCTTTACAGCAGAAGTTATAACAACTGCTGTCTTCTGCCTTTTGACAGGAGGTGATTGTGATTTTGGTGGTGATGGAGGTAAAGCATTGGATGTAGTGTGTGTTGAAGTGGTATGTGTTGAAGTGGGAACAGATGTTGAAACTACTGAAGTACCAACAGCAGCTGATACACCAGGAGTTACAACAGCTGTTTTAGGTGGTGGTTTTTTAGCAGACTTTGAACGTCTGACCGGAATAGATTTGGGTAGCCTTACTTTTCTAGTAGGCTTCTTCTTTTCATCAATGAGATTTTCATCATCTCTTGACCCTGAAGTACCCTGATCCGGATAATCCACCCTGGCTTTCTTTTTGGCCTCTCTATCCCTTTTTACACATGCAAGTGCTTCTGCAAGTGCATTTGTGGTCACATCAATTTTCTTACTCCCATCTGGCAAAGGAATCTGTTTGGTCATATTGGAATTTTCTGGTGCGAGGTAGAGACCATCTGTTATTCCTTTCCTTCTCCATTCCTGAATTTTCTCCCCCTTTTTGGCATTATCTTCGGGGAGTTGATCAATGAAGAACACTGGTGGAGGAGCAGTGCCAGTGGAGTGCAAGATCTGAGTGTCTTTGTACCTAGACTCCATAGCATTTCTCAATTGTTGAACATGTTTTTCATGTTGCTGATCTGCTATTTGTGCTTGATGATGGAGAAAAGGTTGAAATAGATTCCAGAGCTCATTTGTAGCAGGTGCCTGTTGGAGAGCAGGTGCTTGAGGTGGAACAGCAGTGGATTGTACCTTTTGTACTTGTAACAACTGTTGTAGCATATCTTTCAGTTCGGCAACAGAGTTATCAAGTTTTTCAACACGAGCCGTCAATTTCTGGTACATTAAACCATCACCCAATTTAATGGGATCATCGGATTTCCCACTAACAGTGGTTTTATCAGTGGTAGAAGTAGGGAGTTTACTCTAAACCTTAACCAATGATGCCCCTTTTTCTTGGTATTGGGGTCTTCTTCCTTCAACACTTGGCAACCTTTTGGTGTTGCCAGTAGGATAAATAAATCCACTGGTGGTTGGCAGAGGTGCTATAAAAGGAATTGCCTCCAAGGAAGTTTATTGATGTAACCACTGTCCAACTGTAAACCTGTAGGTTCAACAGTTGTAGTGGCTGCTTCACTTGGATTACCACAAAGAGTTACTTGTAACTCAATGGGTGTAACCTCCTCAGGTTGTGTTGGTGGGTTAGCAATGAATGATACAGCAGGCTCAGTCATTTGTTGAGGTATATTCTCATTGACAGGTGATTGAGAAGGAATGTGTAATGCCTGGTTCAAATCAATTGCATCCAACAGTAGTTGTGTTTTTGGTGGAATTGAGGATGTGATGGTGGGTGTAGGAAGCGGATTTGCTCCGGGCATTGAGCTGTGGATGATGGAAACGAGTGTATCCAGAGCATCATAATGTGGTGGCCCTTTGTGTACAACCTGTTCTTTTTGTGAAGAAGCGGGAGGAGGTATGGTTATGGGTTGAGATATTTGTGCCAACTGCTGTGAGGAAGAAGCAGCAGTGGTTTCTTGTGACATTTGTGTTCTCACAGGCATTAACTCTGGTATCTCATCCTCCAGGGTTGCCGTTTTGATTGGTTTGGGGGGTTTTTGATTTTTCCTTTTGTAAAGCTTTTTGGGTGTTGTAGGTGTGGGTTTCAAAACAGTTGGTCTGCTGCTTTGATCACCTAGAGTAGTAGGCTCAGCAGCAGATACCTGAGGAGCAGTGGTAACTGCTAAATTCTGCTCAGGTACCCCTGCTTGTGTTTTGCAAGGTGCTAACATTCGTGAAAAAGTTTCAGATGTTAGGCAGTTTATTGCAGTTATTTCACCTTGGTTTATTAAAGCTAAATCATCCTTACTGAATTTCTTTTGAAAATAATAGCTTAAAAACCTTGGGAATAGTAAGAATGATTTGCTTTCAACATTATTAACCAAATCTTTAAAGATTTCCCGAGAATAATTATAATTTTCTTCTTGAAGAATTGCATATCCCAGATTTTGAATCTTTATAGGGATCTCATTAAAAGAAGTGGTTTTGTTTGAAACACATAGGAGGAGGGTATGAAATAGAAATCTTGGTGCAGGAGGAAAATAACCTTTTTCTAAGGTTAGTTTCTTCATCATTGTGGCTTCATACCCTCTTTCAATGAAGTCAATGTGCAACTCGTTTTTAGTGAAGGAAGTTTTACCTGCCTGGTCATCGAGTTGAAAGACTTCGGAGATGGATTGTGGTGTAATGTGGACAGCTTTACCTTTTATGGAAGATTGGATTGCAGTTGCAATGTCTCCTTGTTTTTCAAGGGTTGCATTCTTCCAAAATTCCCTTTGGGTCGCCAAGTAGATGGGTGCGTCAGCGGTGAGCAAAGTTTTGTACTTTGATTTTGCCATGATGGTGATAATGGAATCGAAAACATCTGTGGTTCCTGGTTTTGTGAGAAGACCCAGGAGATTGTGAGATTTTTTTAATGGAATTTCAGTGGAAGTTGCCTTTTGAGAGGCTGTTTTCGATGATTTTGATGTGGGTTTTGCAGAGAGCTTCAATTTTGTCATTTTTGAAATGAAATGATCGAAGAAATTTGTGAGAAATGAGAAGAAAAACTGCTTTGAGAAGAGAACTTTTAAGAATTCAATTCGACAGTAAAACCCTGTTTTGATGGTGAGTGGGGATGTTATAGGAAAGAGAATGAATGCTGACGTGGCAGCCGTTACAAAAGGTCTGACTGCTATGTACTGCCCACGTGACAACCACTGGTGAAAATGAAGGACAATACTTTTGGTGAAAGCAACTGATGAAAGCAGTGGAAAGGGGGCAGTGGATGATTTTCACTATCAGTGGATAGCATATCAGTGGATAAGACACTGCTTTTGAACAACAGTGGTTATCAAGGAATGAGAGAACAAGGGTTGCCTTTCAGCAGTGGGCAGACTTTTTGAAGTAGCGCAGACTTTTGAACAATCAGTGGTTATGGCAGACTTTTAAGGATTTTAATGAAATTTTCATTTTTAAGCTATTTTTAAGGATGGATTTTTGATTTTCTGAAAACATTTTGTTGCTTTTATTCATAGAAAAACAAGATGTTGCTTGTTATTCCATGTTTAGCATCCCAATCCTAGAGACCAAGCTTTCAAAAGTGGTTGTATCAAGTGCTTTTGTGAGCACATCTGCCAGCTGGTCTTTAGTTGGGACATGATGCAGATAAATCAAACCTTTTTCATAGCAATCCCTCACAAAGTGATGTCTGATGTCGATGTGCTTTGTGGTAGAATGGGAAACTGGATTTTTGATAATATTTTCTGCTGCCTGGCTGTCCAACATGAGTGGTGTCTTTAAGGCAGTGATACCAAAATCCAGTAACTGATTTTGAAGCCACAGGAGTTGGGCTGTACAGCTTGCAGCAGCAATGTATTCAGCCTCAGCAGTGGATGTTGAAACTGCTGCTTGCTTTTTGCTTTGCCAAGAGACTAAGCAATCACCTAGAAACTGGCACCCTCCTGAAGTGGACTTCCTTGTGGTGTGACATCCAGCAAAGTCACTGTCTGAAAAACCTGAAATCTTGATATTCCCATTAGCTGGATACCAGATACCAAGTGTGGGAGCACCTTTTATGTATCTGAGAATCCTTTTTACAGCAATGAGATTTGATTTTCTGGGAGCTGATTGACTTCTTGCACAGACACATGTTGCAAACATGATGTCTGGTCTAGATGCAGTTAGGTACAATAAGGACCCAATCATGCTTCTATAGAGTGTTTGTTCAATCAGCTCATCCTTTTCATCAGACATGACCAGCTTATTTGTAGCCATGGGTGTGCTGCATGGTTTACAATCATTCATATCAAATTTGGTTAAAAGGTCTTTAGCATATTTGCTTTGATGAATGAAAGTTCCATTTTGCAATTGCTGTACTTGGAGACCAAGAAAGCATTGCAGCTCACCCATTGCACTCATTTCAAACTCAGTTGTCATGAGTTCTCTAAACTCATCACACATTTTGGTACATGTGCTTCCAAAAATAATGTCATCCACATAAATTTGGACAATCATTAAATCTTTCCCTCTCCAATTAAGAAACAGTGTTTTATCAATGGTACCTCTTTTGAAACCATTTGAGAGTAGAAAGTTGGAAAGAGTTTCATACCAGGCTCTAGGTGCTTGTTTCAGGCCATACAAGGCTTTGTTTAGCCTGTAGACATGATCAGGATAAAATGGATCCTCAAAGCCTGGAGGTTGACATACATATACCTCTTCTTGCAATGTACCATAGAGGAAAGCACTTTTGATATCCATCTGAAACACCTTCATGTTGTGGTTGACAGCAAAGGCCAGGAACAGTCTGATAGCTTCCAAGCTTGCAACAGGGGCGAATGTTTCATCATAATCAATCCCCTCTTCCTGTCTGTAACCTTGAACCACAAGCCTGGCTTTGTTCTTGACAACAATGCCCCTTTCATCTGTTTTGTTCTTGAAGACCCACTTTGTGCCAATGGGACTAACCTCTTTTGGCAGTGGTACAAGCTCCCATACTTGTTGTCTCTTAAACTGTTGGAGCTCCTCTTGCATGGCTTCTACCCAGCTGTTGTCTTTTAGTGCCTCTTGGTACTTGACTGGCTGATGAAGTGATAGAAAACCAGCAAAAAGACAAATGTTTTGGGTTTGGCTTCTTATGAGCACCCCTTCATTGATGTTGCCAATGACTTGATCAGGTGGATGAGATCTCAAGAAGATTAAATCTCCTTGGTATGGTATG
This sequence comes from Helianthus annuus, assembly GCF_002127325.2. Taxonomy (NCBI): domain Eukaryota; kingdom Viridiplantae; phylum Streptophyta; class Magnoliopsida; order Asterales; family Asteraceae; genus Helianthus; species Helianthus annuus. The sequence goes on along the minus strand of NC_035434.2, from coordinate 39,438,203 downwards.
ATGGCATTTGTTGGTGAAGGCTGCAAATGTGTATCATCTGAGCTAACCACTGCTGATGACTTTGATGACCCAGCAGTGGCTTCAAAAGGTGGTGGAATGGGTGGTAATGAAGTGGACCACTGCTGACTTTTATCCACTGTTTGAGGACTTTTGTCAGCAGTAGTTGAGGATGTGGAAGCAGTGGGAAATGGGCTACTTTGGTTAACAACTGTTGAGGTAGTAGTGGTTGAGCTTTGGCAGCTGTTTTGAACAACTGGTGCTTTTCCCTTTGTGGCAGACCTTTGAGGGATGATGACTTCATACCCATTGTCTGGTGTTGTATCCTCTGATGGACCTGCACTGTTAGTCTTGACAGCAGTATTTTCAAAAGTGAATTTTTCAAGATCAAACAGTTCAGCAGGATTTGCTGGGATTTTCATTGATGAAAGTTCATTGAACTTTACATCCAAAGTCTCCTCCACTACCTTGGTCCGTGCATTGAACACTTTGTAGGCCTTGGCAGTGGTTGAGTATCCTAGAAAATAACCACAATCAATTTTGGCTGCAAATTTTGAAATGGAATCTTTTAAATTCAAAATAAAGCATGGGCAGCCAAATAACTTAAAGTATGAGATTAGTGGTTTGATTTTATACAGAATTTCATAGGCAGTCTTTTTGTGCCTGGGTTTATTAAAACTCTGTTCTGGACATAGCAAGCAGTGTTTACTGCCTCTGCCCAGAAGGTTAATGGCAAACCTGAATCTGCAAGCATGGTTCTGGCAGCCTCAATCAAAGTTCTGTTCTTTCTTTCAACAACCCCATTTTGCTCTGGTGTTCTAGGGATGCTGTACTGCCTTACAATCCCTTTCTTCACACAGAAGGCATCCAACTCCCTATTTTTAAATTCTGTGCCATTGTCACTCCTAAAGCTTTTCACTGGAAGGTCAAATTGCTTTTCAACCTGTGTCACAAAGTCTTGCAAAATGCCTGCAGTTTCATCTTTAGAGTGCAAAAAGAAAGTCCATGTAAACCTAGAAAAGTCATCAACTATAACCAAACAATATCTTTTCTTTTTAAGGCTCATGACTTGAACTGGGCCAAACAAATCCATGTGTAGCATTTGCAAACACTGGGTTGTTTTGGACTCTTCAATGGACTTGTAGGAACTTTTTTGCTGTTTTCCTTTTAAACAGGAAATGCAATGTTCAGGACATGAAAACAATTTTTGTGGTAGGCCTCTCACCAAACCATTTTTTAAAATTTCTGTTATTGTCTTAAGATTTGTGTGCCCCAGTCTTTTGTGCCAAAGTTCTTTCTCTTTGTTAGAGGCAGCTGAGAACAGACAGGCATCATCTCTGGGACACTCTTTTGACATGTCAACAACATAAACATTGCCACTTCTTTGAGCAACAAGTTTAGTTTGACCATTTTTGATTATTGCTTCAATCTTTTTGACCATTTCTGGTCCAACAATCCTACAACAATCTTTTGTGAAGAATGACCCAAACCCTTTGTCACTCATTTGAGATACACTCAGAAGGTTGAATTTTAGATTGTCTATTAGATTGACATTTTCAAATTTTACATTGCCAGATTGCACTGTTCCAGATCCCAAAACCTTCCCTTTACTATTATTTCCAAAGGATATATCACCCCCACCATGGATTTTAAAGTCTTTGAGGAGGGCTTTACATCCTGTCATGTGCCTGGAGCCTCCACTATCTACATACCAAAGACTATCAAAGCATGCAGAAGCTCCCTGCACATGAAGTGAAAGGATTAGTTCATTAAGGACTCCAAAGCCAACAGGGCTTTGGATGGAGTCTCAACAGTGTCTGGTATGGATGCAGTGTGATGGACAGTGGTTAAGTCAGGGGTTTGGACAGTTTTAGTACTGTTCCTTGCTAACCCTGTTGAGGGTCTTGCCCAATCACCTGCTGGTAACCGAAAGGATGCCTATTCACTCTGGGTTTAGAGGGCTTTTTGTAGACCTCATAAACGTGTAGAATCCTTTGGTAGGACTGTTTTTCCTTGCCTTTTCTGAACTGATTGGCAGGAGGTGCATCAGTAACCTGAACATCTCTTTTAACAGATGTTTGGTTCAGCTGTTTTGTGACAGCTATTTGAACTGGCACAAACAGTGGTTGTTTCTTTGTGAATTTGACAGATGGTGATGCTGATGGACTCAAGTATGTTTTAGCAAGGTACTCATTCTTTTTGATGTCAAAGTTTTTGAGATACACACATGCTTGAGTTTTGTGGTTTGTTTTACCACAAACAATGCAGCTTTCAGCTGAAACTATGACACTTGTTTTGTTTATATCATAAGCTTTTAAGTGGAAACAATCTTTTGTTAGATGGTTTCTTTTCTCATAAAATTCACAAAACAAGTTATCATTTTTTCTTTCTTCTTCCTCTTTTCAGACTCCTTTGCAGCAGAGGTTTTAACCACTGCTGGGATGTCCTTAAGAGGAATGACTTTAGCTTTTGGAGCTTTAACACCATCAGTTGATGTAAAGTCCATTGGCTTGAAATTTTCAAGAATATCACACTCATCAGAACATTTTGGTTTAAATTGATGATTTTCAATCTCCTCAAAAGCAGAGGGGCCCATTGGTCTGTCAAGTGTGATTTTGTTACCAAGTTTGTCAGTGATTTTCACTTCTTGGCCATTCTTGTTTGTGGGGATGTACTCAGCAGTTACATCAGTGGTTGAAACAGATTTTTCAAAAGCAGTGTTTTCATCATCATGTTTTCTATAACCAACCCCAAATTTCACATTGCTTTTTATCTGTTTCTCAAGCATAACCTCATACCCTTTGCATGATTCCACCCATTTCTCACATGTGATCTGGGTGGATTCTAACTCCTTTTTGCAAACTTGGTATTTTTCTACCATAGTTTGGAGTTGGGTTTTGGTTATGCTTTGCTCTTCTTTCATGCTGCTAATCTCTTTCTCTTTTTCAGCCAATTTGTTTTTAAGTTCTTTTAAAGATCTTTCAAATTTGACTTCATCAGTTAAGATTTTGTTCCTAAGGTTTTCATTGACCTCTTTGATGTTAGCAAAAGCAATAATGCAATTGTCAGAACATAGTTTTTCTAGAACTTGAGGTGATACCTTGGCAGCAGCCATCATTGCACAATCACACTGAGTATTCTCTTCATCACCAGCTCTCTCTTCTTTTTCACCTGCCTTTTCTTCTTTCTTATCTTCTTCAGACCATAGATCTGTCAGTGGTTCAATCAGGGTACCTGAACTTTCTTCCAACAGTACTTCATCAGCCACAGCAGTAACCACTGCTTCAATCACCTCATCCACTGTTTCAGAGACCAGCTGTTTCTCTTCAGATTCAACACCCTCCTGTATTGACTCTAATGCCATCAAACAAAATTCATCATGAGAAGAAACATTAGAAGCATAGAGTGCAATGTATTCATCACTGAGGTCTTCAGGCATACTGCTCCAGTCAACAAACTCTTGAGTAAATTAACTTTGTTGATCTGGTTGTGTTGCTACTGGAGCAGTGGTTTGTGGTGCAGGTTGCACTTGTGCCTGGGGGCAGGGGTTTGAACATATTGAATCTGTGGAGCAGCTGTTTGGACATAATGCACTGGCACAGGAGCAACAGCATAGTGAGCAGTGTTCACATGTGCTGCTGGGGCATATTGGGCATAGTGCACAGTGTTTTGATTTTGAGGTCTAGGATTTGAACTAGGGTGAGTGATTATGGGACCAGTTGTTTGACTCCTACACTCTCTAGCAAAATGTCCTAACCTGTTACACTTATAGCACTTGATTTTCGATTTATCCAACCCAACCCTTAGATTCCCATGCAACCCTGGGAATTTTCGCCCTGTTCTTTTATAAAACTTGCTAGTTCTAACACTTAGCAAAGCCAGTTGATGCAAGATGTCCATTTCCTCTATATCAGTGGGGTCAAAATGCTGTAAATCATTTAGTTCAAAGCTTAAATTGTCTGACATCTGGTTTTCATTTGCAGTGAATGCATAACCTGTAGAGTGAGGATCAGGGTTGTTAAAATTTGCACCAGCAGTTATGTCAATGAAGTGATCATAACCCTGATCCTTACCACTGCCACCAGATTCTTCTTGACCCAGAAGAGCAGTGTTACCGAATGAATAATCATCAACGGTTTTCCCTGACTCTTGTAACTTCGTTTTCTGGTTCAACTCCCTTTCGTAGGTCAGGAGTCGACCATGGAGTTGGGTCAAGGTCAGATCCTTGAACTTAGGTGAATTTCGGGTGACAAACGCTATTGTGTCCCATTTATCTGGCAGTGACCTGAGAAACCTGCTGTTTTGAGTTGAGTTTGTAAAAGTGGTTTTAACAAGCCTTAGTTCACTGATGAGACAACTGAACCGCTCAAATTGTTGCGTCAGTGATTCACCTTTAACATGACAAAATGTTTCATACTGTTGGTTCAGGATTTCCCTATTGTTTTCTATGACCTCTTCGGTACCTCCAAACTGTTCCTTAAGCGCGTCCCACAACTCTTTGGCATTGTCACAATGTAACAATCCAGCATATATTTCGTTGGGCAGCGCTGATGCTATGATACTAAATGCTTTAGCATCTAGTTCAAACTTTTGATAATCCGTTTCAGTATAATTTTCAACAGGTTTTGGAACTTGTTTTTTAGCATCTTCAGCGCTTGGCACTGTAGGAACATGAGGACCAAAGATGACAGACTTCCAACAACCTGTGCTTTGTTGAGCGAGGATGTGACCCATCCTCCTCTGCCAGATGTTGTACTCATTTCTTTTTAGCATAGGTGGTTTAAAGAGAGAACCAATGTTGTTTTTATCGTCCTGAGATTGTGACGTCATTCTTGTTGTTTTACAGGTACTAAGAAATCAACTTTAGTGGTGATTAATCCTTACTCTGTTTTTCAACGACGAACAAACAATCAGTATCAACTGTTTTGAGCTGAACTATTTACGTTAAAATGATTGTTAAATCAAATTTGACTGTCCAGGCTCTGATACCAATTGTTGGATCTGAGTTTCTTTTTTATTGTATTTTGTGTTTGAAGTTAAGATGAAAATGGATGAGTTGTGCAGCGAAATTAAAATGAAAACAAACTTTGCATACAATCAAATGAGAGTAATAATTTAATCAAACATCTTTTACACAATGAACCGAACGATTGAATTTAATTTCAACAACGATTACAAAGATAGATGTATGAATGCAAACTCCCCCTCAGCCCGAGCTCAGTAGTTTGTTCGTGCAAAGAAGATGAATGATGTAAAGAGCTAATAGAACAGTACAAAGTACTGAACTATTTATAGGCACTTGCAAACTACTGAGCATCTTTGCTGACGTCACCATGAAAGTGACATCTAACCTCCTAACAAACTCTAACCTCTGATCTATACAGACACTGCTTGTGTTAAATACTGCTAATACATTCTATTACAAAACAGACTTTAGAACAGCTGCTGCAACCTTCTACTGCTGTGAATCCAGCAGCACTTGTTCGGATCAGCAGTGCTTGACTCAAGGCAGTAGATTGAATCAGCAGGACTTTAGTCTTCCATCAGATCTTTAGTTGAGCAGCAGTTATGAGTCAGCAGTTTGGTAAGATCAGCAGATAGGAGGTCATCAGTAGTTGTAATCACTTTCAAGGGGAGAGATTTGTATATCAGCATCTGCTTATTTAGAATCCACTGTTCTGATCCAGTTTTGGCTTTAATTATCTGTTCCTCTGATAGGGTTCAATCCCAACAAAAAGACTCCTGAGAAGAAGGCTGAAAAGAAAAATGACACAAAGAAAAAGACTGACAAGAAGAATTCTGGTAAGAAACAAGGTGTCAGTTACAACAAGTGTCCACCCCCGCTGGAAAATGGATATTTGCCTAGAAATCCAAATTCTGAAAGAGTCCAAAAGGCAACAAACTTACAGTGGGAGTCAGAGTCATCAGTCAATTTGCCAGAAAGTATTGATGTCACGTTTACATCGTCTGACACTGATCAACAATCTCAATTGATGAAGAAAGTGGTGGATCATGTGTTAGATAACGATGAAACTGAGGAGTCAAAGTCAGTCTATGTCGGAGTCAAAGTCTGAGTCCAGCACTCCGGGTCAAAATGAAAAATAGGGCAAAAGAGGTTATGATAAAGAATTGCTGTTATCAAAATCTAATTTGAATGATGAAACATTTAAAGTGGCATATACTTTGAATGATTAGGACAAATTATATTCTGATGAGGAATTTCCAATAAGAGGTGTCAAAACAGAGATGATAAAAAAAGTTTTCAAACTAACAGAAATTAATATTTCTGAAATAAAAGATATAAATCTTACTGATAAACCTAAAAAATACACCTCAAGAGTTCAACAAAGAGAAAACAAGAAAAAGGGTTACGGTTCTGGTTCTAGTTTTCAAAAGAAACCAAACCATAACGGTAATTTCAAAAGGAAAGGCCTTGGTTTTACTCCAACAGAAAAACAGAAAAATGAAAAATATGTTCGAGATTTTAAATCAAAAATGACATTTGTTTCAAGTACATCTTCTGAAGAAAAGAAAGAAAAGATATTCAGAAAGCAGTCAAACAGAGAGTTCCTTGCAAAGAAGCAAGAAGAAATGCAGATTGTGGATCAGAAGAAGAAAACTAGAACCTGTTTCAAGTGTGGAAAAAGTGGTCATATTGCCATGAATTGTTCACAGGCAATTCAAACCAAGCAGGGAGTTTCTAAACTGAAAGAGAAAGTGGTTGAGTTTGAACCGCCAATTGATAGAACCAAATTATTCAAAAATTCAAAGTTTGAAATTGGTGAATGTTCAAACTTGTTTTACAAGAAGAGAGCTAAATCTGACAACCAGAAATGGGTTGTTAAGAAATCTGGTGATAGTTCTAGCGATGATTCTGATAGGTCAAAATCAGAGGAGCTATCTTCTGGCGATGAATCTGATTCCACAAAATCAGAGGAGCCACAGGTTAAGATTAATGGTGAAGAATCAGTTTCGACTGTGGATGATGAGAATTTTCCACCACTTCGGGCTGAAAACTTTAAGAAGAAAATTGGTAAAATTGAGATTTCAACCAAGTTTTATTCTGACAAAAAGGTTTTTGATGTTGAAAAGACCTTTAACCCCAAAGTGAAACACATATTTGGAAAAATGATTGATAGAAAAGTCAAAGGGGTTAAAGAGTTCTATGAGAAGAAGATGGGAGGTAAGAAACCAAGTGTTGGTAGCTCGGTAACACCCAAGGCTGGTCAGGCTTGGGTGGATATATTCTTTGAATAGAAAAACCTGACTTGCCGGAGCTCCCAAGTTGGTAATCTTGGAGCATGAATCGGCATCTTTCTTGAAAATGTTTTCTGAATATTTAACATTGAGAAGTGTGAATTGCCGGAGCTCCCAGGTTGGTAAGCGAGGAACAGGTATCGGCATCTTTCTTGAGAAATTCACGAAAAGTGATTTCGTCTTACAAATGGTACAGAGGTTTGATTGTGCATACTTGAAAGTGGTAAATCAGGGACATTAACTTGTACTTGATTTCCTACAAGTGATTAAAGATGAACAATGTGATGAGTTTTCCCCGAACCTAATCAACTAAACTTATTTTCTGGAAAAACCATTGTGATTAAAATAAACTTAAGTGTTTTGAAATCTTAATGGGAAAATAGTTTGTTGAGAGGGGGAGTTCTGATTATTTATGCCGAGTGAATGGAGGATTGAAGCAATTCACAACAGTTGTCAATTTCTTGTACAGTTTGTTTTCAAATTTCTTCAAATGTGTTTGCATTTTAGGGGGAGTAAAAATTTCAGAAAATCCAAAAACATTAGAAAATTTGAAAAATACAAAAACACGATAAAATGAGAAAGTTTTTTGTTGTAAAAAGAGGAAATGATAGTACATCAGTGGACTATCACAACACGCTAAAGAATTGGAAAGTAAAAAATGTGTTAAACAATCTCACTGCAGATGTGCTAGTAGGTTTTTGCACATTTAGTAGATTGTGACGAGATATAAACCTTAAATTTCAAACTTGCTTATCTCGTGGGTAACATTTCTTGGATATATGGGTAACCCCCGAAATCTTGTTTGAAAGGTCCCTCTTTCTGAGATACTGGGTCTTTATACTCAGTGATATCTGGGGTATTATCCCGGGACTTCTGATTTTGCGGAAGCAATGGCCTAGTCCCCGGAGAATACTTTACGTTTGCTTGAATTATAGCCTACCCTCAGCAAAAATGATGAAACAATAAAATTGATAATCATTGCTGTTGAAGAAAAGATCCCCTAAAGGGGACACACCAAAAGTCGAGCCGTCATCTCTCTGTTGAACGGAAGTTCTGACCTGAGCTCTCACGGTTTCGCATTTAACCCCTTTGCAGATATCATCTGTGGTATACTCACCTGTAAGACTGAATATTGGGATCTGGATACGGGAGTATATTCAAGTGGTGGGACACGCGAATAAGTTTAAATGCTTATGACATTAATCTCGTATCTCGAAGCAGTTGAACTTTGTGTGAAAATTTAAGAGGACCAGTATACTAACAATCTAGGTGAATTGTTTAGAGCTTAAAATGAAATCAAGCTTAACGGTGTTGGTGATGTGTCTCAGATAATGATATGATCCTCTTACACAAACTCACAAAAAAATTGTCTGTAAATATTTCTTTACTGCATTTAATATTATTCAAAAATTCAAAAAGATTTTCGACAACTGGTGTTGAAGAGCTGATGTTCAAAATTCCAAGTGCTAAACATGATGAACAAATGGTTTGGGTAAAATGATATGAGATGTTTTTGAAATGAAATGAGAAAATTTATTTGATTTTAAGATTGTATTCCTGCAAGTGGTTCATCAAAGATTAACATTGTAAAATCATTGTTTGGATATCTTATCCACAAGTGATTTATCTGAATGTGAAGTTGTTTTTACAAGTGTTCATCAGAAACTTTATTTTTGGGTAGAGATTTGTGCAGGATAAGAGCTAGGTGATCTTGGGATAAGAGATTGAAAGCTAGGTTTCGATCCAAAGTAGGATGTAAGCCAGGCAACGATCTTGAACCTGTGGAAGCCAGACTGCGATCCCAGCTAACTGAGAGGGGGAGTCTGAAAGACAAAGAGCCAAGTTCAGATTCTGATAAAGGAGTTCGAGGGGAGTTTCTTGGTGATAGAAAGAGAAGAGAGAATATTTGAGGATACTTACAGCGTCAGATACTTCAAAGAGAAGCCCGAAGACTGATAAGGACTGAAGATGCGAAGACTCGACACTGAATACTCGTCAACATTCGAGGGGGAGTTTGTTGGTGCATGCGTCTGTCGACTTCGTCTTGTATCGAGTCTTGTATAGAACTAGTTAGATCAGGGCACGAAAATCAGAAGAGTGGAAATTAGAGTGATTTCACTTGAAATGACATCAGGTCAGTTTCAAGCGAAATCATAATGTTTCTTATTCCGCTTAAGTGTGTTTGCTGATTTCGCTTGAAGTAATGATGGTGATTCCGCTTGAGACATGATCAAGCGAAATCACATTCATTCTTTCCGGTTTTGCAACGAAGTGCTGCCGAAGTGTCGTCACGCTGTAAAACGTCTTCTAATCAATAATATCGACAGTTTAAAGTGATATCATTGTTGAATTGACCTCAGTTTGTCTGTTTCCGCCGTTCAAACTGAGTAAAACTCTTCTTATTGTCACACCCCGGCCGCGTATAACATGCAACCGCGGCGGAAACGCCGGGGAGTGTTGTGGACAGAATTAAATTGTCACATAACCATGGCATACAAGTTGTATTTTATTTATAAACAAAGGTGTTACATTGTCTTAGAAAGAGAGTACGGAAATCAAAACATAATTAAGCTAGTTCAAACTTCATTTTTAGGCTCTAAGGCACAGGTCCGCCCTAGAATCATGATCATCGTCCTATGGAATAGCTCCTGAAAACACATGTGAAAATAGGTACGTCAGCATAAAAATGCCTGTGAGATACATAGGTTTTGTGAAAATGGGATTCATGACTTGAGTTTTAAAGAATGTTTAATAACAGTCAGTCATGAACCTTGTAATTTGTTTTGCTTTGTAAATCATTTGAAAAACGATAACATCAAATGATATGTATAGATAAGTGCAAGGTTAAATGAATAATCAAGTAAAATGAGTTGAATAAGATAAGTTGTTTGTGAAAATAATGTCTTGTGAAGAATATGTTACTTATGTAAAGTGTAATGTGTCTAAACTGAAATGACTTTGATAACGCCACGATATGTAATATTATACAAACATTTATATGTAGGAAGTACCAGCGGCGTATCCACCAGGTTTGTATCATATTACATACGCCACGTTACTTAAATCATTTACCCAAACCAATCCACCATGTGAGTTGTTCATGTGTAAACCAAATGTCAAGTGTTATTGTAAATCATGTCAAATGTTTATGTTCAAATGTAAACCACCAAATGTATATGTCAATGTCGACGTGTTTATGTTCAATGTAAATCAGGTAATGTGTAATCCCAAAATGTATCATGTATGGTAAGCGAAATGTATCAACTTAAACCATATGCACAAAACAAGTCGTTGAAGTAAAACGCGGTTTAAATCAACGTTATGTTCTGCGGAAAATGCATGCTCAATTGATAATAACATTTATACGGTATTGTAAACTATGCATACATCCAAGCCTTGAGACTGCGGCGATAAACCCTTAAACAAATTAAAGGTTTATCTAAGTTATGTATATCGAATTCGGTCATTCCTTCCAGTCCTATCAAACCCAGGACTTCAGGAATGGGAGTTGTCAATTCCTATGGTACCATTACCTACTAACGAACGGCGTAGCTAATGTTAATGAATGTATTGTCCCATGTTAAACAAACCAAATGTCATAACAAAATGAAGGCATGTGCCCATATGCTGAGTAAACATATGCAGCAGAAATGTTTATGTAAATCAATGTGTCCATATGCTGAGTAAACATATGCAACAGAAATGTTCATGTAAATCAATGTGTCCATATGCTGAGTAAACATATGCAACAGAAATGTTTATGTAAATCAATGTGTCCATATGCTGAGTAAACATATGCAACAAAAATGTAATGTAAATCAATGTACTAAGTACGCACATAATAGGCATACTTAGCATGAAATGTAATGAAATCATGTACTATAATGTACTAATGAGCATAGCAGATATACGATGTGAAAACATGGAAAGCATGAAAGTAACAGATAGGCACATGTGTTTCACCCCAAAACAGTTTGGAAAATAGTAAAAGATGGGGTTCTATGTACTCACCTGAGGTTGCTTTGTTGTTCTTGTGAAATAACCAGGTAATGCGAGAGGTCACGGAATATCAACGGCACCTAATTGGTAGCTATGTTAATATACCGGACCAAATCGGAAGGATCGGATAGTACGCGGGTTCGTAAACCAAACGAGTATGGAGACTCGTGTAATATGGTTTAACAAAGCCTACATACTAAAATGAAACTTAACCTAAGTGCTTACGGTCCATCACGACCCGTTTAGGTAGCTTATGCCACCTTACGCGTCGTTCGCGTAGAACGCGTTCGGAACGCCTAACATTGCGACCACAAGGTATAACCTCGGAAGGTTATAGCTATGGTCACCTAATATGTTTGGTCGGATCCTAATGACCGACCAAAAGGGTCGGGTTCGAAAGCATAAGCGATGGTTTAGATCGCTTACCTTACGACCCTATATAAGCACTAAACTAAAAGTGACGAGCTAAGCATGTTAGAACATGCTTAACTAAGTTTAGAAACAGGTTTGACATCAAAACAAACGGCTTTGATGCCCATGAGTAGTTTGGTTACAAAATATGCAAGAATGCACATTTTGGCCGAAACTACGACTCGTCACCGAGCCTAGATAGCGTGGTGATCAGTAGGTATGGTCACTACGGACCATGACCATCGTGATCACGCTCACGTTATGAAGTTCCATGAACTTCGCATCGACCATAAGCTGGTCAATGCAGAAAGTCAACAAAACGTTGACTTTCGGACTCGAAAAGCGAATAAAAGAGCGAAAGAAGACTTACGGAGGGTCCCCGAGTGCTAATCAAGATCCAATAGCTCAGGTATGAAGCATAAGCATCAACTTAGAGCATTTAGATCTGATTTGTGGGTTTTTACACAAAAAGGGGGGGGGTATTTATAGGAAAGGTGGAACCGTTAGGATCGTTTTATCGAATAACGTGCTTTGATCTCGTGCGTACACGTGTCCAGGGGTTAGATTCAGTGTATTTGACCCTTGGCCCTTCATTTGGGTGAAAAGGCATCGCCCTTTGATCGAACGAAAGGCCAGATTCTGCATTAAATGCAAAATCTTCTGTCTGACAGTCTCACGCGCCCCGCCTCAAGTTTGGGCAATCCTTACGCGGGTCGCCTGAAGTCCTCTGATCTGCCCACTTGCAGAATTTACACTTCTGGCCCCTGTTGCGTTTTTAAGCCATTTCCAGCCCTTTTAAGACCTGAAAAGTCATCTTTAAGGCCCTAAAATGATGCCTAAACATTGTGGACATGAAACATGCCCAAAAATATGTCGGATGTCGGTTCGTTTGGCCGTACGATCGCGATGTTCGCTTAATTACGACGGAATGCGCATAAGCGTGAAAGACGATCCAAATGACGCGACGAATGGATTTTTCTCATGCCAAATACTAAGGCATAATATAAGGATGCTTACATAAATTTTTGGATGTCCGGATGTATTCAGAACGTAAGTTATGCGCAAAAGTGCAAACTTAGGCACTTTTTGACACTTTTAGTCCCTGAATGATCCAAAAGTTTGTTTTAGCATACCAGACTTCTCAAAGCCTATTTCTAAGCTATGTAAAGGATATTTATGGTATGTTTAACTTATGGACATGTTCCGGAATGTTCGTTACAGTTCAAATTGGCATACTTTCGCAGTTTGTCAAGTTTAGTCCCTGTAAGCGAATTATCTTGTTTTTGCCATACCAAAGCCTTCAAAACTTATTTCTAAGTTATGTAAAGGTTATTTAAGGTATGTTGAGTATATGTTGATGTTCCGGAGTATTTGTCGCATTAAACTGAGTACGTTTTCGCATCAGTTTGCGTATAATTCTCCAGAAAGCGATGTAGAATTTGGAATTGAACAAAAGTCAAAACACGAAAAATGTAAAACACAATGAAACAAGCATTGGGATCAAATAACATTATTTTATTGATAATTGCACTGTTCACAAAGATTACAAGCACAGATGTTACAGTCTCCCCTACTTGTGGAAATTTCGTCCCGAAATTTATTTAGAGGAAACTGATGGAAAAAGATGCGGATATTTTGCCTTCATTTGGTCTTCACGTTCCCAAGTAAACTCAGGTCCACGCTTAGATTCCCAACGAACCTTGACCAAAGGAATGCGCTTGCGTTTGAGCCACTTGACTTCACGTTCCATGATTTCTACCGGTTTCTCAACAAACTTTAATGTTTTATCAACACGAATTTCATCAAGCGGTATGTGGAGATTCTCATCGGCTAAACACCTCTTGAGATTGGACACGTGAAAGGTTGGATGAACATTTCCAAGTTCAGGAGGTAACTCAAGTCTGTAGGCTACCTTACCGATTCTTTCGACGATCTTGAATGGTCCAACATATCTAGGTGCAAGTTTTCCTTTCTTTCCAAATCTGATCACACCTTTCCAAGGTGAGACCTTAAGTAATACACGATCACCGACTTGAAAATCCAAGGGTTTGCGTTTTAGGTCCGCGTAACTCTTCTGACGGTTTCTAGCTGTCTGAAGGTTATCACGAACTTTCTTTACCTTTTCTGTTGTCTCTAAAATGAGGGCAGGTCCAGTAAGTTGAGCCTCGCCAATCTCATTCCAGCAGACTGGTGAACGACATTTTCGACCATAGAGAGCCTCGAAAGGAGCCATGTTGATGCTGGAGTGATAACTGTTGTTGTAGGAGAATTCAATCAATGGAAGATGTGAATCCCAACTACCACCAAAGTCTATCACACAAGCTCTAAGCATATCCTCCAGTGTCTGGATTGTTCTTTCAGATTGACCATCCGTTTGCGGATGATAAGCTGTGCTTAAATTGAGTTGAGACCCCATAGCAGATTGCATGGTTCTCCAAAAATGAGAAGTGAAACGAGCATCTCTGTCAGAAATGATGCTCAAAGGAACACCATGTCTAGCTACAATTTCATCTACGTAGATTTGAGCAAGTCTGTCAGCTGAATAATCCTCACGGATTGGCAAGAAATGTGCTGACTTGGTAAGACGATCAACGACTACCCAGATGGCATCGTGACCTTTCTTTGTGCACGGGAGTTTAGTAATGAGATCCATAGTAATGTTTTCCCATTTCCAAACTGGGATCTCCGGTTGTTCCAATAAACCAGAAGGACGCTGATGTTCTGCCTTAACCTTAAGACAAGTAAGGCATTTAGATACGTATAAGGCAATGTCTTTCTTCATACCAGGCCACCAATACTGAATACGAAGATCCTTATACATCTTATCTGAGCCAGGATGAATGGAATAACGAGACTTATGGGCTTCATCCATAAGCAAGGTACGAAGATCATCTTGGCTTGGGACCCACAAACGGTCCATGAAATAGTACGATCCATTGTCTTTCAGTTCAAGAGCAGGTGTTATGTGATAAGGAAATTCCTTATCCATTAAACCTTGTGAAACACAGGCTTGTTGAGCCTGAGAAATACGGGCTTGGATATCGGTTTGAACAACAGATTGGACACGTACACAATGAAGCTTAATACGTTCCTTGCGACTCAATGCATCGGCTACGACATTCGCCTTACCAGGATGGTAGCGAATCTCGCAGTCGTAGTCGTTTAGAAGTTCAACCCAACGTCGTTGTCTCATGTTGAGCTCTTTTTGATTGAGGATATGTTGAAGACTTTTGTGGTCAGTGAAAACCACACACTTTGTACCGTACAAATAGTGTCTCCAAATTTTGAGAGCGAAGACAACTGCACCCAACTCAAGATCATGAGTGGTGTAGTTCTTCTCATGTATCTTCAACTGCCTTGATGCGTATGCTATGACTTTGTTTCTTTGCATTAGGACGCAACCAAGTCCTAATTTAGATGCGTCGCAATAAACGACGAAATCATTGTTGCCCTCAGGCAATGTTAGGACAGGCGCGTCGCAAAGCTTTTGTTTCAAAGTCTGAAACGCTTCCTCTTGTTCGACTCCCCAATCAAATGGCTTGTTCTTCTGAGTTAGAGCAGTTAGAGGAACTGCAATCTTCGAGAAATTTTCTATGAAGCGGCGGTAATAACCCGCTAGACCAAGAAAAGAACGAACTTCAGTAGGGGTAGTAGGTGTATCCCAATCCTTAATCGCACTGATCTTGGAGGGATCTACATGAATACCTTGTTCGTTGACAATATGTCCTAAGAATTGAACCTCTTTAAGCCAAAATTCACACTTGGAGAATTTGGCGAAAAGTTGTTCTTTCTTTAGGAGTTCCAATGTAAGACGAAGATGTTGCTCATGATCAGCTCGCGTTTTAGAATATATCAAAATGTCGTCAATGAAAACGATGATGAACTTATCTAAATAAGGCTTGCAGACCCTATTCATTAAGTCCATGAAAACAGCAGGAGCATTAGTCAAACCAAATGGCATGACTGTGAACTCGTAATGTCCATAACGAGTACGGAACGTTGTCTTGGGAATGTCTTCTTCATGTACACGAAGCTGATGATATCCAGATCGTAGATCAATCTTTGAAAAGTAAGATGCGCCTTGTAATTGATCGAAGAGATCATCTGTGACAACTCGAGTTTCTGACTTTTGCTTTCGCATTAAATGCGCATTGACTTTGACTGTTTAGTAGTTGACTTGTTGGACTTGTAATTGTACGCGTTGTGTTTTAATGAAACGTGTTGTCATTGTGCATTCATGTAACTACTTGTGGTTGTAAAAGATAATATTAGAATTATTATTTAATACACTTAGTCTAGATCGAAACATATCCTTCGATTCGAAGGATCAACTTTCGGTTCGAAGGATCTCGAAACATATCTTTCGACCAAGGACTTTATCCTTCGACATCCTTCGGCCACGAAACATATCCTTCGACTGGAATTCAGATCCTTCGGCCCAGTCTTTCAGATGGGCTTGGCCCATTTCTGTAATACGTATTTATACGTGAATGCACGTAGTCGACTGTCATTTTCTCAACCCTAGAGCTATTTCACTGTGACGGCAAACCAGAAACCACCGGAAACCTTTTGCGTGACCAAACCCTCATCTCGGTTAGTAAATCTATTTGATTTGATCGTTCGTTCCTCTGCGTATGTGCTCACGTGTCGTGTGTTTTGATTGTTGATGTAATCTGAAATTCATGTTAAATATTAGGGTTCTTGTTACGATATTGAGGATATAGATTTCCATAGGATTGTGTTGTCGGATATATATATATATATATGATTCTATGTGAAACTTGTTACGGTTGAATACTGATTTATGAGTGCCGTTAATCTGGAATTGGCCATTATTTCTGTTAGTATTGATATTGTGTGTTAGTCGGTTTTGGGATACGTTTAAACTAGGGTTCATGCTAGACAATGATTTCAGGATGATTGCATTGTGATGAGATGTGCTAAATAAATTCTGATGATTGTTAATGATGATGATGGCTGCAGACGATTAGGGTTTCTGTTTCTGTGAAAACGTAACTGATTGTGAAAACGTAACTGATTGTGTCGAAAGATACTTGTCTACTCGAAACATAGTTATTGTCGAAAGATACTTATTGTCGAAACATAGATGTGACCGAAAGATGCTTGACCTTCGAACCATAGTAGCGTTGACCGAAAGATAACTGTTTGACCGAAAGATGACACATGAACCGAAAGGTGGATGTGCGTCGAAAGATAAGGCTGGATTCGAAAGATATTGTAGGATTATAGACATCCTTCGAAAGATAATGGGTTATAACATATTTCGAAGGATGGAAGGTATACTTGAATTATTTGACATGCCATGCTAGATGATGAATGTTTACATTTGTATTTGTGTGACACTCGACTTGCATGCGTATCATTTCGAACATGAACTGATTTGTTATACGTGCATACAATAGGACTTGATTAATTACTTGTGAGTGCATAACCTAGCATACCGAGCAAACCAAGGTGAGTTCACACCCTTACTAAGGCATGGGATTCCCGGGGCTTGGGAATGGGTTTTAAAGGATAAGGTTGAATAGATACACTACGGACACTATGACTAGATTACCATATTACTATCCTCGGATGTGAAGGATACCTATACTGATCACTATCCTCGGTTGTGAAGGATACCTATACTGATCACCATCCTCGGTTGTGAAGGATACTTATACTGATCACTATCCTCGGATGTGAAGGATACTTATACTGATCACTATCCTCGGATGTGAAGGATACCTATACTGATCACTATTACGGCCCAGTAGAGCCACCTGTTACAAACGAACTTACTATTACGCATTTACTTTCTGTGAACTCGCTCAACTAGTTTGTTGATCATTCTGTTACATGCCTTGCAGATCGTTAGGTACTTGGAGCTTGCACACGGAGGAGCTGGTCGTTGTGGGGCTTGGATCGTGATCACCTTGTTAAACACTTTTGATGTTTGATACTTATTTGCTATGGGTTTTACAATAATACGCTTCCGCTAAACAATGTTAACTTACTTATGTTTTGGAAACACCTTTCATATGGAAATGGTTTGGATTATAATGTGTTACTTTTACTTTATACAATGTTCTGTATGATTGGTGGCTTGATCCTGGTCAGTCACGCTCCCAAGCGGTGATACTCCGCAGGTGGGTTTTGGGGGTGTGACAGATTGGTATCAGAGCCATTGGTTATAGAGAACTTGGTTTTAATATGGGAAAACGTTTTTATTAAAACCAGACTATAACCAGAACAGTGCTCTCAACGATCCACAACGACGCTTCGCTCCACGTGCAAGACTCAACTTCCTAGGTAATAAGGTTTATGTTTATTGCCTACATGCTAGAATTTGCATAGAACTTTGCTCATAGTATGCTTACATTACCTTGCTCACAACTTGTCATTGCATGAGAATACTTATGTGCTTACACTCTTCTGTCATCGCACTATTTGCGAACCTTTCTCACTTATGATGCCTTGATGTGAAGATCAATGGCCGCACGAATTACCATGACTCAAGCCCAGCTAGAGGCTCTCGTTGCTGCGGCAGTTGCAGCCGCCCAAGCAGGTAGTATACCCCGCAGTATAGACACTAGGATCTTTAGATCCTACATTAATTCTCGTACTTAACTTTGCCCTATTCGTACACAATAGGTCAACCCGCTCAGCAATAGCCTGGGTGCACCTTCAAGAATTTCATGGAATGTCGTCCTAGCTCGTTCAGTGGCACGGAGGGAGCAGTTGGACTCCTCCACTGGTTTGAAAAGCTCGAGTCGGTTTTCGAAATGTGTGAATGCCCTGAGGCTCGCAGGGTGAAGTTCGCCACTGGCACACTTGAAGGAATTGCGCTCACTTGGTGGAACGCACAAGTGCAGATCTTAGGGTTGGCAGCTGCTAACGCCACACCCTGGAATGATTTCAAAGAATTGATCAAGAGGGAATACTGCACTAGAGAAGACATTCACAAGTTGGAGGACGAGTTGTATAACTTAAAAATGGTGGGTTCGGAAATCGAAGCTTACACCAAGAGATCGAATGAGTTGGCTGTGTTATGTCCAACTATGGTGGACCCTCCATACAAGCGTATTGAGTTGTATCTCAAAGGGTTGGCGCCAGAAATACAGAGCCACGTTACCTCGGCTAACCTCAACAATATCCAGGAAATACAGCGTCTCGCTCATCGCATCACCGATCAGGCAGTGGATCAGAATAAACTGCCAAAGCGTGTCGGCGCTACTGCTACAGCTGCTACTTCAGTCACTCCAACTGCTGCTACTTCTGCCACACCCAGCGAGAATAAAAGAAAGTGGGACGGGGATTCCAGCAGGGGATCAGCGTCTGTTCAGTCCCAAACTCAGCAACGTCGCACCAACGGTTACCAGAGTCCGAGTCAGCAATCATCGGGCAGTCAGGGACATAGTGGTTATAAGGGAAATCACCCGTGGTGTAACAGGTGCAACAAACACCACAGTGGAAGATGTCGCAGGAGTCAATGTCAAAGATGTCACAAGCCGGGTCATGAGGCCAAAGATTGTAGAAGCCCTCAACCTGCAAACCAGAATCAGCAGCAACCTCAAGCACAGCAGAATCAGCAGCAGGGTAACAAAGGGTGTTTTCATTGCGGTGCAGAGGGTCACTTCAAAAGGCATTGCCCTCAGCTGAACAGAAACCAGAACAACAACAACCATAACAACAATCAGGGTAATGGTAACAACAACAACGGGGGAAACAACAACAACAACGGCAATGAAGCTCGTGGTCGTGCTTTTGTGTTGGGTCGAGGAGATGCAGTGAATGATCCCAATGTGGTTATGGGTAAGTTTCTTCTCGACGATATTTATGTTACTGTCTTATTTGATTCGGGTGCTGATACAAGCTATATGTCATTGAAAATGAGTAAATTATTAAAACGTACACCAACACCTTTAGACACCAAACACGTCGTAGAACTAGCCAATGGTAAAAGTGTAGAAGCCGCTCAGGTAGTCAAGGGTTGTAGTATTGTTCTAGCGGGTCAGACTTTCTCGATTGATCTCATACCCATAGTTTTGGGTAGTTTCGACGTCGTCATCGGTATGGATTGGTTATCCCAACATCATGCGGAGATCTTGTGCAAAGAAAAAGTTATTCGTATCCCTCGCTCCAGTCAAGAACCTCTCGAAGTACAAGGTGACAAGAGTGGTGCTGTGGTTGGCATCATCTCTTACTTAAAGGCGCAGAAATGTTTACGAAAGGGACATACTGCCATTCTGGCACTTGTCACTGACGCATCAACAAAGGAAAAGAAGCTGGAGGATATACCAGTTGTGCGTGATTTTCCTCAAGTGTTTCCTGAAGATTTACCTGGTTTACCTCCTCATCGTCAAGTTGAGTTTCAGATTGAGTTAGCTCCTGGAGCAGCACCAATAGCCCGCGCACCGTATCGTTTGGCTCCAACCGAACTGGAAGAACTGTCGAAGCAGTTACAAGAGCTCTTGGAAAAGGGCTTTATTCGTCCAAGCTCTTCGCCTTGGGGAGCTCCAGTGTTATTTGTGAAAAAGAAGGATGGCACTTTCAGAATGTGCATCGATTATCGCGAGCTGAACAAGGTCACAGTGAAGAACCGTTATCCTCTTCCGCGCATAGATGACCTATTCGACCAGTTGCAAGGGTCATGTTACTATTCCAAG
This sequence comes from Helianthus annuus, assembly GCF_002127325.2. Classification (NCBI taxonomy): domain Eukaryota; kingdom Viridiplantae; phylum Streptophyta; class Magnoliopsida; order Asterales; family Asteraceae; genus Helianthus; species Helianthus annuus. The sequence continues at coordinate 39,417,870 of NC_035434.2, read as the reverse complement.
ATTGATTTAAGGTCAGGGTATCATCAGCTGAGAGTCCGGGATGAGGACGTCTCCAAAACCGCTTTCAGAACTCGCTACGGTCATTACGAGTTTCTTGTCATGCCATTCGGGCTTACGAACGCGCCTGCAGTCTTCATGGATCTTATGAACAGGGTGTGCAAACCGTATCTTGATAAGTTTGTTATCGTCTTCATCGACGACATTTTGATTTACTCCAAGAGTCAGGAGGAGCACGAGCAGCACTTACGCCTTATCTTGGAACTTCTTCGAAAGGAGCAACTGTATGCAAAGTTTTCAAAATGCGACTTCTGGCTTCGTGAAGTCCACTTCTTAGGCCATGTGGTGAACAAGGATGGGATTCATGTCGATCCATCCAAGGTTGATTCGATCAGAAACTGGCCAGCACCGCGTACACCGACAGAAATACGCCAATTCTTGGGTTTGGCGGGTTACTACAGGCGATTTATTAAAGACTTCTCAAAGATCGCGCAACCACTTACTATGCTAACACAGAAAGGTGTCGTTTACAGATGGGGTAATACGCAAGAGACCGCTTTTCAGTACTTAAAGGATAGGCTGTGCAGCGCACCTATTCTTTCATTGCCAGAGGGCACAGATGACTTCGTGGTATACTGTGATGCATCCATCCAGGGTCTTGGATGTGTGTTGATGCAACGTGATAAAGTGATAGCCTACGCTTCGCGGCAACTCAAGGTTCATGAACGGAATTATACGACGCACGATTTAGAGCTGGGAGCTGTTGTTTTCGCGCTTAAGATATGGCGACACTACCTGTACGGTACCAGGTGCACGATTTACACCGATCACAGGAGTCTCGAGCATATTCTTAAGCAAAAGGATTTGAATATGCGTCAACGGAGATGGGTTGAACTTCTGAACGACTACGAATGCGCCATCAAGTATCATCCAGGCAAGGCCAATGTTGTGGCTGATGCCCTCAGTCGGAAAGACACTCTACCTAAGCGCGTGCGAGCGCTACAGCTTACTATTCAGTCCAGTCTTCCTGCACAGATACGAGCTGCTCAGTTAGAAGCACTGAAACCCGAAAACGTCAAAGCTGAAGCCTTACGCGGCTCAAGGCAACGCTTGGAACAAAAGGAAGACGGCGCCTACTACGTAACGGGGCGTATTTGGGTCCCACTTTATGGCGGTTTACGCGAGCTGGTATTGGATGAAGCTCACAAGTCTCGCTATTCGGTGCATCCAGGGTCGGATAAAATGTACCACGACATCAGTACTACTTATTGGTGGCCTAGTATGAAGGCCCACATCGCCACCTATGTTGGCAAATGCTTAACCTGTGCGAGAGTCAAGGTTGAATATCAGAAACCAGCTGGTCTACTTCAGCAGCCTAAGATACCACAATGGAAATGGGAAGAAATTTCCATGGATTTTGTTACCGGTCTGCCTAGATCTCAGCGTGGGAACGATACAATATGGGTCATAGTTGATCGACTCACCAAGTCTGCACACTTCCTACCGATCAAGGAAACGGATAAGTTCTCCACTCTCGCAGACGTTTATCTTAAAGAAGTTGTTTCGAGGCACGGAGTGCCCACCTCTATTATTTCGGATCGCGATGCACGATTCACGTCAGAACTTTGGCAAGCGATGCACAAATCCTTCGGCTCACGGTTAGACATGAGCACAGCATATCATCCTCAGACGGATGGGCAGTCTGAGCGAACTATCCAAACTCTAGAAGACATGCTTCGAGCGTGTGTCATCGATTTCGGCAACGGCTGGGAAAAACACCTCCCTTTAGTGGAGTTTTCCTACAATAACAGTTACCACACCAGCATTCAAGCCGCTCCATTCGAGGCATTGTACGGACGTAAATGCCGGTCACCTCTCTGTTGGGCAGAGGTGGGGGATCGTCAGATTACGGGTCCAGATATTGTAGTGGACGCCACAGAAAAGATTGCACAGATACGACAACGCATGGCGGCAGCACGCGACCGTCAGAAAGCCTACGCGGACAAGCGTAGAAAGCCATTGGAATTTGAGGTCGGGGACCGGGTTTTATTGAAAGTTTCACCCTGGAAGGGTGTGGTTCGATTCGGTAAACGAGGCAAACTGAATCCGCGGTACGTCGGACCATTCGAAATCTTAGAAAAGATTGGCAAAGTAGCCTACAGATTAAAACTACCAGCTGAACTCGGTGCAGTTCACAATGTATTTCACGTGTCGAATCTGAAGAAATGCCTATCAGATGAGACCCTTATAGTTCCTTTTAAGGAACTCACTATCGACGAGCGGTTGCAGTTCGTCGAGGAACCAGTTGAAATCACGGACCGGGATGTTAAGGTCCTCAAACACAAGAGAATCCCTCTTGTTCGAGTTCGTTGGAACTCCCAGCGTGGTCCAGAGTATACCTGGGAACGCGAAGACCAGATGAAAGAAAAGTACCCCCAGCTATTCGAAACCAATGCATCCACTTCTGAGGCTGAAGCTACTACTACTGAATTTCGGGACGAAATTCCAAACCAACGGGGGGATGATGTGACACCCCAGGAAAACCAGTGAACGATGTAACTTACCTAGCTTCCTCAGTGAGTGCGTACCAAATTTCGGGACGAAATTTCTTTTAAGTTGGGGATAATGTGACAACTCGAGTTTCTGACTTTTGCTTTCGCATTAAATGCGCGTTGACTTTGACTGTTTAGTAGTTGACTTGTTGGACTTGTAATTGTACGCGTTGTGTTTTAATGAAACGTGTTGTCATTGTGCATTCATGTAACTACTTGTGGTTGTAAAAGATAATATTAGAATTATTATTTAATACACTTAGTCTAGATCGAAACATATCCTTCGATTCGAAGGATCAACTTTCGGTTCGAAGGATCTCGAAACATATCTTTCGACCAAGGACTTTATCCTTCGACATCCTTCGGCCACGAAACATATCCTTCGACTGGAATTCAGATCCTTCGGCCCAGTCTTTCAGATGGGCTTGGCCCATTTCTGTAATACGTATTTATACGTGAATGCACGTAGTCGACTGTCATTTTCTCAACCCTAGAGCTATTTCACTGTGACGGCAAACCAGAAACCACCGGAAACCTTTTGCGTGACCAAACCCTCATCTCGGTTAGTAAATCTATTTGATTTGATCGTTCGTTCCTCTGCGTATGTGCTCACGTGTCGTGTGTTTTGATTGTTGATGTAATCTGAAATTCATGTTAAATATTAGGGTTCTTGTTACGATATTGAGGATATAGATTTCCATAGGATTGTGTTGTCGGATATATATATATATATATGATTCTATGTGAAACTTGTTACGGTTGAATACTGATTTATGAGTGCCGTTAATCTGGAATTGGCCATTATTTCTGTTAGTATTGATATTGTGTGTTAGTCGGTTTTGGGATACGTTTAAACTAGGGTTCATGCTAGACAATGATTTCAGGATGATTGCATTGTGATGAGATGTGCTAAATAAATTCTGATGATTGTTAATGATGATGATGGCTGCAGACGATTAGGGTTTCTGTTTCTGTGAAAACGTAACTGATTGTGAAAACGTAACTGATTGTGTCGAAAGATACTTGTCTACTCGAAACATAGTTATTGTCGAAAGATACTTATTGTCGAAACATAGATGTGACCGAAAGATGCTTGACCTTCGAACCATAGTAGCGTTGACCGAAAGATAACTGTTTGACCGAAAGATGACACATGAACCGAAAGGTGGATGTGCGTCGAAAGATAAGGCTGGATTCGAAAGATATTGTAGGATTATAGACATCCTTCGAAAGATAATGGGTTATAACATATTTCGAAGGATGGAAGGTATACTTGAATTATTTGACATGCCATGCTAGATGATGAATGTTTACATTTGTATTTGTGTGACACTCGACTTGCATGCGTATCATTTCGAACATGAACTGATTTGTTATACGTGCATACAATAGGACTTGATTAATTACTTGTGAGTGCATAACCTAGCATACCGAGCAAACCAAGGTGAGTTCACACCCTTACTAAGGCATGGGATTCCCGGGGCTTGGGAATGGGTTTTAAAGGATAAGGTTGAATAGATACACTACGGACACTATGACTAGATTACCATATTACTATCCTCGGATGTGAAGGATACCTATACTGATCACTATCCTCGGTTGTGAAGGATACCTATACTGATCACCATCCTCGGTTGTGAAGGATACTTATACTGATCACTATCCTCGGATGTGAAGGATACTTATACTGATCACTATCCTCGGATGTGAAGGATACCTATACTGATCACTATTACGGCCCAGTAGAGCCACCTGTTACAAACGAACTTACTATTACGCATTTACTTTCTGTGAACTCGCTCAACTAGTTTGTTGATCATTCTGTTACATGCCTTGCAGATCGTTAGGTACTTGGAGCTTGCACACGGAGGAGCTGGTCGTTGTGGGGCTTGGATCGTGATCACCTTGTTAAACACTTTTGATGTTTGATACTTATTTGCTATGGGTTTTACAATAATACGCTTCCGCTAAACAATGTTAACTTACTTATGTTTTGGAAACACCTTTCATATGGAAATGGTTTGGATTATAATGTGTTACTTTTACTTTATACAATGTTCTGTATGATTGGTGGCTTGATCCTGGTCAGTCACGCTCCCAAGCGGTGATACTCCGCAGGTGGGTTTTGGGGGTGTGACATCATCAATGCGAGGTAGGGGATATCGATTTTTGATGGTAAGCTTGTTAAGCTCACGATAATCGATACACATCCTAAAAGATCCATCCTTCTTCTTTACAAAGAGAACGGGAGCACCCCAAGGTGAAAAGCTAGGACGGATGAAACCTTTGTCGGAGAGCTCCTGAAGCTGTTTAGATAATTCTTGCATCTCTGACGGTGCAAGACGGTATGGAGCTCTGGCAACGGGATTTGCACCAGGTACGAGATCAATACGGAACTCGACTTGGCGTGCTGGAGGTAGACCAGGTAAGTCTTCAGGGAATACTTCGGAATAATCCCGAACGACAGGAATATCTGAAATAGACTTACCCTTGCCTTTATCTGCTGTAACATGTGCTAAGAACGCCACATAGTGCTTTCGCAGATACTTCCGTGCTTTAAAACAAGACATGAGTTTGAGTCCACCGGCAGGCTTCTCACCACGAACCTGTAGGATCTCGCCTGTAGACAGCGGCACACGAACAATCTTCTCAGAACAAACTATCTCTGCGCGATGCTTGGATAACCAATCCATTCCCACTATAACGTCGAAGCTTCCAAGTTGCATTGGCGTGAGGTCAATAGGAAAAATATGGTCGTTAAGATTCAACTGGCAGTTGCGTAGAACAGAATTTAGAACAATGGGTTCACCACTGGCAACCTCTACTGTCAAAGGTTTACCTAGTTTCGTTCTAGACACGCGAAGCATTGTCTCGAAAGACAATGACATGAAACTCTTGTCGGCACCCGAATCAAAAAGAACAGATGCTGGCTGATTATTAATAAAGAACGTACCGTTCACCACCTCGTTGTCTGCTTGTGCTTCTTGTGCATTCATGTTAAAGACTCGACCTCGAGCCGGTGCCGGATTCTGGTTTGCATTCTGGTTCTGGTTGACTAGTCTTGGACACCGATTTCTGTAGTGGGTCAGATCCCCACAGTTATAACAAGCACCTGGTGGGTAGTTTGGTCGTGCAGCCTGACCCTGTTGTTGAGCAACCTGTTGAGCAGGGTTCTGGACTGCGTGATTCTGAGCAAACCGACAAACATCGGCAAGATGACCTGACTTCCCACAGTTAGTACAGAAACGGCACTGATATTGTGGCTGGTGGTGACTGTTGCATCGATTGCACAAAGGTGCACTTCCTGAGTAGGGTTTCTTTGCTGGAGGCTGGTTGGGAGCTGCCTGGTTTGCTTGGGCAGTGACAGCAAAATTTTGGGAAGCCTTACGCTTCCTTGACCTCTTTGATGAGCCAGAATCTTTTCCATTCTTGTTCTGGCCTTTCTTACTATCCTCCTTGTCAGCCGACTGCTTCTTGCCCTTATCACCCTTCCTGTGCAATTTATTCTTTCGAATTTGCGACTCAGTCAACGTCGCTGATAACTCGATCGCCTGACGAAGTGTGGTAGGGTTGCTACCAGTAAGGATGTCTTGTACTGAGTCAGGTAGGCCGTCGATGTATCTTTCGATGGCCTTATCGAGTGGGGTAACCATATTCGGGCAAAGAAGACTCAGCTCCTCAAACCTATCTGTATAAGCCCTGTGCTCGCCACTATCTTGCTTCAACACATCAAATTCTTTCTCCAACGCTCGTTGCTCATGACGAGGACAAAACTCCCTCATCATAAGAGCTCTCAGTTGAGCCCATGTCTGAGCTAGAGCAACTTCTGCACCTTGATCTCTCATAACCCCATTCCACCATGTAAGAGCCCTCTTCTGAAACACGCTCGAAGAAAACTCGACCTTGCGATTATCCGGACATTGCACATGGCGAAAAGTGTTCTCGATGCTTTCGAACCACTGAAGAAGCCCAGTTGCTCCCTCAGAACCACTAAACTTGAGTGGCTTAGCCTGGTTAAAATCCTTGTATTTGCATGTACCATTGTTATTGTTGGCCTGGTTCCATTGAGCAAAGAGATTCGGAAATTGAGCAGCCATCTGCTGCGCAATAATCTCCGCCAGCTCGGCAGTAGCTATCTGGTTGTCGCGTCGAGGAGGCATTCTAGAAGAGAAAAACATGAAATGAAACGAGTGAGATGTTTGGATGAAGAGAATGAGATGAAGCAAAAGCAACAAAAGCAAAGATGGCGGTTATGCATCGCAAAGCAAATATGCGACATGAAATGTCTAGTCAAAGTAAATGGGTCAGGATTAGTGTATCGCGAAGACATGCTCGCCTATAAGTGAACACTCACCCCAAGAGTTCCCAGGTAAGAGTGACTGGTCCGATTATGTGGATTTGTACGAACACTCTAGCCTTAGACAGAAAACCCAGGGTACAGGCATTCACCCTTCCAGTTCGCACGTGTTCACACTATTAACCCAACACTTTGACGGGATTTTTGAAAATCCAAAGGGGTTCAAAACCTTATAATAGAGGGTTCAAAACCTAGTAATCAATCATCCTAGAACAGATGATTAATTTTCAAAGCGGATGCGGAACCGAAGTTCCCGTTGTAGTTATCACCTAAGGATAGGTGATGTGCATGTTTTAAACTCTAAACACAAGACAACTTGTGTTAGGGTCCTAGAAAGTTATAGTCTAGGTCAAAGCATTACTAATAACCTAATTCCCTATAACCATTGGCTCTGATACCAACTCTTCTGTCACACCCCGGCCGCGTATAACATGCAACCGCGGCGGAAACGCCGGGGAGTGTTGTGGACAGAATTAAATTGTCACATAACCATGGCATACAAGTTGTATTTTATTTATAAACAAAGGTGTTACATTGTCTTAGAAAGAGAGTACGGAAATCAAAACATAATTAAGCTAGTTCAAACTTCATTTTTAGGCTCTAAGGCACAGGTCCGCCCTAGAATCATGATCATCGTCCTATGGAATAGCTCCTGAAAACACATGTGAAAATAGGTACGTCAGCATAAAAATGCCTGTGAGATACATAGGTTTTGTGAAAATGGGATTCATGACTTGAGTTTTAAAGAATGTTTAATAACAGTCAGTCATGAACCTTGTAATTTGTTTTGCTTTGTAAATCATTTGAAAAACGATAACATCAAATGATATGTATAGATAAGTGCAAGGTTAAATGAATAATCAAGTAAAATGAGTTGAATAAGATAAGTTGTTTGTGAAAATAATGTCTTGTGAAGAATATGTTACTTATGTAAAGTGTAATGTGTCTAAACTGAAATGACTTTGATAACGCCACGATATGTAATATTATACAAACATTTATATGTAGGAAGTACCAGCGGCGTATCCACCAGGTTTGTATCATATTACATACGCCACGTTACTTAAATCATTTACCCAAACCAATCCACCATGTGAGTTGTTCATGTGTAAACCAAATGTCAAGTGTTATTGTAAATCATGTCAAATGTTTATGTTCAAATGTAAACCACCAAATGTATATGTCAATATCGACGTGTTTATGTTCAATGTAAATCAGGTAATGTGTAATCCCAAAATGTATCATGTATGGTAAGCGAAATGTATCAACTTAAACCATATGCACAAAACAAGTCGTTGAAGTAAAACGCGGTTTAAATCAACGTTATGTTCTGCGGAAAATGCATGCTCAATTGATAATAACATTTATACGGTATTGTAAACTATGCATACATCCAAGCCTTGAGACTGCGGCGATAAACCCTTAAACAAATTAAAGGTTTATCTAAGTTATGTATATCGAATTCGGTCATTCCTTCCAGTCCTATCAAACCCAGGACTTCAGGAATGGGAGTTGTCAATTCCTATGGTACCATTACCTACTAACGAACGGCGTAGCTAATGTTAATGAATGTATTGTCCCATGTTAAACAAACCAAATGTCATAACAAAATGAAGGCATGTGCCCATATGCTGAGTAAACATATGCAGCAGAAATGTTTATGTAAATCAATGTGTCCATATGCTGAGTAAACATATGCAACAGAAATGTTCATGTAAATCAATGTGTCCATATGCTGAGTAAACATATGCAACAGAAATGTTTATGTAAATCAATGTGTCCATATGCTGAGTAAACATATGCAACAAAAATGTAATGTAAATCAATGTACTAAGTACGCACATAATAGGCATACTTAGCATGAAATGTAATGAAATCATGTACTATAATGTACTAATGAGCATAGCAGATATACGATGTGAAAACATGGAAAGCATGAAAGTAACAGATAGGCACATGTGTTTCACCCCAAAACAGTTTGGAAAATAGTAAAAGATGGGGTTCTATGTACTCACCTGAGGTTGCTTTGTTGTTCTTGTGAAATAACCAGGTAATGCGAGAGGTCACGGAATATCAACGGCACCTAATTGGTAGCTATGTTAATATACCGGACCAAATCGGAAGGATCGGATAGTACGCGGGTTCGTAAACCAAACGAGTATGGAGACTCGTGTAATATGGTTTAACAAAGCCTACATACTAAAATGAAACTTAACCTAAGTGCTTACGGTCCATCACGACCCGTTTAGGTAGCTTATGCCACCTTACGCGTCGTTCGCGTAGAACGCGTTCGGAACGCCTAACATTGCGACCACAAGGTATAACCTCGGAAGGTTATAGCTATGGTCACCTAATATGTTTGGTCGGATCCTAATGACCGACCAAAAGGGTCGGGTTCGAAAGCATAAGCGATGGTTTAGATCGCTTACCTTACGACCCTATATAAGCACTAAACTAAAAGTGACGAGCTAAGCATGTTAGAACATGCTTAACTAAGTTTAGAAACAGGTTTGACATCAAAACAAACGGCTTTGATGCCCATGAGTAGTTTGGTTACAAAATATGCAAGAATGCACATTTTGGCCGAAACTACGACTCGTCACCGAGCCTAGATAGCGTGGTGATCAGTAGGTATGGTCACTACGGACCATGACCATCGTGATCACGCTCACGTTATGAAGTTCCATGAACTTCGCATCGACCATAAGCTGGTCAATGCAGAAAGTCAACAAAACGTTGACTTTCGGACTCGAAAAGCGAATAAAAGAGCGAAAGAAGACTTACGGAGGGTCCCCGAGTGCTAATCAAGATCCAATAGCTCAGGTATGAAGCATAAGCATCAACTTAGAGCATTTAGATCTGATTTGTGGGTTTTTACACAAAAAGGGGGGGGGGGTATTTATAGGAAAGGTGGAACCGTTAGGATCGTTTTATCGAATAACGTGCTTTGATCTCGTGCGTACACGTGTCCAGGGGTTAGATTCAGTGTATTTGACCCTTGGCCCTTCATTTGGGTGAAAAGGCATCGCCCTTTGATCGAACGAAAGGCCAGATTCTGCATTAAATGCAAAATCTTCTGTCTGACAGTCTCACGCGCCCCGCCTCAAGTTTGGGCAATCCTTACGCGGGTCGCCTGAAGTCCTCTGATCTGCCCACTTGCAGAATTTACACTTCTGGCCCCTGTTGCGTTTTTAAGCCATTTCCAGCCCTTTTAAGACCTGAAAAGTCATCTTTAAGGCCCTAAAATGATGCCTAAACATTGTGGACATGAAACATGCCCAAAAATATGTCGGATGTCGGTTCGTTTGGCCGTACGATCGCGATGTTCGCTTAATTACGACGGAATGCGCATAAGCGTGAAAGACGATCCAAATGACGCGACGAATGGATTTTTCTCATGCCAAATACTAAGGCATAATATAAGGATGCTTACATAAATTTTTGGATGTCCGGATGTATTCAGAACGTAAGTTATGCGCAAAAGTGCAAACTTAGGCACTTTTTGACACTTTTAGTCCCTGAATGATCCAAAAGTTTGTTTTAGCATACCAGACTTCTCAAAGCCTATTTCTAAGCTATGTAAAGGATATTTATGGTATGTTTAACTTATGGACATGTTCCGGAATGTTCGTTACAGTTCAAATTGGCATACTTTCGCAGTTTGTCAAGTTTAGTCCCTGTAAGCGAATTATCTTGTTTTTGCCATACCAAAGCCTTCAAAACTTATTTCTAAGTTATGTAAAGGTTATTTAAGGTATGTTGAGTATATGTTGATGTTCCGGAGTATTTGTCGCATTAAACTGAGTACGTTTTCGCATCAGTTTGCGTATAATTCTCCAGAAAGCGATGTAGAATTTGGAATTGAACAAAAGTCAAAACACGAAAAATGTAAAACACAATGAAACAAGCATTGGGATCAAATAACATTATTTTATTGATAATTGCACTGTTCACAAAGATTACAAGCACAGATGTTACACTTATCGACTCGTTCGGGTCAGAAAACGATCCTACATATGCTACACCAGAAAACCACCTACACACCAACATACTAAATAACACATTACTTTCACAAAAAAATGTTTCACACCACCAAGTGCGTCACACCCAAAAGCAATCCAAGAAAGCGCATGACTCACTAAAATACACCAAAAACAATGCACACGACATATAGTTTCTTAAATAAGCAACCATAAAGAAAAGAAAAGAAAAGAGCACATTGACTTAATCAACTAATTCTTGGGTCCCTTTCTGTGAACACTCACATCCCCCGCCAACCATGCATTGACCATGATGTATATTGATTCACTACTACAAACCCAACATATCCGCACAACTTCCTCACACTTGATTGCTACAATAGTTATGAAACTCACACGAAAACGCACAAAACAAAAACAATAAAGATAATCAAAGAGCACATACCTCAGGTTGCCTTATGAGAGTGCTAGCTTATGGGGCTTCAGCTAGACTGTACTTGATATATCTCTCATGGTGGTCGAAGTGAACAATATATAAATAAATTTAGGGTTTAGCTTTTATAGTCTAAAGGAGTAAATTTCACTTTTTGTGCTTTATGTTTGTACTGAATTTTGAAACGTGTCCTTTAAAAGTTTTAGTTTCATTTTATGTCCAAAAAACCCATGTTTTATATCACTTTATGTTCTTTACACCAAACCGAGTTAAATTACTCAGTTAGGGTTATTTAATGAAAGGGTATAATTGTTATTTCAAGTTTTCACTTTATTCATCGCCCCTTTTTAACCCCTTTATGCATCTTCTTCCTTAATTAGTTTAGGGTTTCAAATTCCTCTTATCATCTACATCTTCTTCTCATTTGCTGAGCATAGTCACTTCCAAGCCTTTCAAACGGTGCATCCACACCGTTATACCCCGCATCTGTGACACAAAGGAATGGTGGTGAAACATGGTTTGAAGTTGGGCGTGCTAAAACGTACACACCAACCGCTGCAATATCGGTCATATTTTAAAATTTGAATGTGTGGTTGTTGATGTAGAGATGAAATCAACAGTTGGATCATTGAATACTGTACTGACATCACGGGTGATCCCAGCTCCATCCCCGAGCCCACGGCGGTTGGTTTCTGTAATTAACGCTGATGTGGCGACGGGGAATTTGGATTTGGACGTGCGGGTCTCGTCTTTGGGACGTTTAGCATGTTATCATATAATATTTTGTCTGATACATTACGAAGAGTGATCAATTCGGCTATTGTCCTTCGTGGGCTCTTTCTTGGCCGTACCGTAGACAAAATTTGTTACGGGAAATAGTACTATATGGGCGGATATTGTTTGTCTTCAAGAGGTAGAATTTTGATTGTCTTATAAACTAGTATTTGATGTTCCACTCAACTGATTGTTCTTATGATTTATAGGGTTTAATAATCATTTTCATATTAGCGTCAAGAAAATTGATTATTAGTGGATCATATAAAATTACTATTGCGAATTTACCCCTTTAAACTAATTTGAGAAAACCTAATAGAGGAAGTGTAACACCTCGAAAATTCATGTCCAATATCATATCGACACGTGTCATGGACTTAAAACGTGTAGCGGAATGAATTAAAGGGACTAAAGTTGACAAACGGGGAATCTATGTGTGTAAAAGGATTCAAAATGTCAACGACGAATAAATATATCTTTCAATAACCCTACAAGATGTTTATACCTTCAAGCGAATAAAACATGGATCATATGAAGCTAATTGTGAAAGAAAGTGAGGAATTACAAACTACAGGGGCTAAATGTGTCAACATGTTTAAAATATACCTCTGAGTGATCTTTTAGCGGACCCAAAGCTTTGTAATGATAAATTCAAGTTTGGGGGTTTATAGTGCAAGAAATGAGCCAAAAATCAAGTTTGGAAGGACCAAGGACCAAGTATGCAATATTTGAAAACTTGTAACCTGAAACCAGATGCCACGCGGGGCGCGTAAGCCCAGGCAGGACCCTTACGCGGGCCGCCTGGGACTGCCAGATACAGGAAATGTTGACAGCTGCCTGTTATAGCCGGTTTAACCGACTTAGATGCCTGGTTTTCAATACTTGGAGCTTGTTTGATGGTTTTAAAGAGTATAGGGACACTTGGAATGATCCCATAACATTCCTAGACTTGTTTGGCATGATCTTAATGATCCAAGAAACCTATATAAATCCATGAACTTTGGGTTTTCATTTGCTCATTCACTTGTAACCATCACAACTCACTTCTTGGAGGTTCCTGGAGCTCAAGCATTTTTCCTAGTGATCATTAGTTGTGCTTAGGACTATTGTAAGTATGCTTAACCTCCTTTAAAGCTTAGTTTATTAGCATTTAGTCAAACCGTCGTAATTAAGGTTTGACTTCGTCATTAATCTTAATTGCTCCAGTCAAATTTCATTATGAAAGTACCTATGAGTTGGTAATTATGTGGGCATTAAACCTCTAAAAGGTCACCCTCTGATTCCCACTCTAATTAGGTCAATTGTCGAGTCAAACTTGATTATAAAAAGTCAACAGAAAGCTAATTTTCAAATAAATGCATAATTAACAATGTAGAAGCTATGCAACCTGTTTTGACATTAATATAACTTGGTAATTAATGTAAGAAGATGTCTAAACATGTTCAACTCGACAATTTTCAGTTTAAGCTTGGTTCGGGATCAAAAGTCGCATAGTTTGACTTATGCTTTGACTTTCAGTTCTGACCCATTTGAGCATGAATTAAGAATGCCTTAGAGATTTATTAGGACCAAGTTACTTATAAGTATAACCCTCTGAGATTATACAACTTGGTTCATTGGTCATTCAATCCATATGCATGATTCCGTTAAATGCTTAAATGTTGACTATTATGCCCTTTTAACTTTAAAATGTGATTTTTGAAAAAGTGAAAGGATAGAAACCTTCACCACTGATTTATAAACTTGTCCCTAAAATTTGACATTAGTTTGAGGTCTAGATTAGGAGTTATGCTCATTAGCGTAATTAGAAAGATTTTTAGTAATTAAGCCGAATAATTGGCATATAGCCTATCTAAACCCAATTTTTGATACCAAACATTTTACCCACTATTGTTATATAATATTTTGTGATTTTTGAAGATTTTTATTTATTTTTAGGCTGAGCATAACATGGAGTTCTAAGCTTGATTCGGTAATTGCCGATTTTGCCCTTTTGGGCTATAAAATGAGTCTTACAAATCCTTTTGACCCCAAACCTTTTTCTACTGATCTAATATGATAAATAAAGTATTTTGAGCCTTCTGGAATACTAAAATTATCAGATTTCCTTTGAAAACCCGGAAATGGCTCCAAATCGCCTTTTTAAGCGTTTTTAACGCGTAGTATGTATTAAAACCATTTTATAAATATAAGGTTTAATGCTTACTGATATTTTTAGTAATATTTTTACATTCTAACAGTAAGCAAAGGTCTTAAGCTCAGATTTCCGATTTTGACCTTTTAGGCTTATGTGAAATTACCAAAATGCCCTTAAGATGCATAGTTTGGTTATAAAGGATAGATTTCACATATAAGTTATACCCTACTGATATAACTTAGTAAGTTAAGTATTTTTACTGATTATATCAGATCAAAATCTCAGAATTATGTTTAAACTCTTTTATAACCTTTTAAATGACCAAAATACCCTTACAGGGCATAAATTGTTTTAAATTCGTTATGGGCATAGTAGAAGATATCCTACTGATGTCACAACATATTTAAGGCATATTAACTCGTGGAACATGTTCATGACTCTTATGGTTACCCGTTACGCATGTCTCGCGTTCGGATCGGCGTATGTAACTAGTTTGCATATATTAGCCGAAACGGGTCAAACCATATCGTTTTTGTCTCAAAACCCAGAATGTGTTTAAGTTACCTATGTTAAACGAGCATACAAGCTTGTCGGGTCAAAACCACATTCTAAACCGGTCTTCGCTTTATCATGCGTTTAAACCGTGTCTTCCTTTTTGAAAACTAACCGGTCTAAGTCTAAGCTTAATTAAAGACCCGTTAATAGGTTATTAAAAACATTCGTTCCAAATTAGGAGCCCAGTAAAAGCTACGTGCACTTGCTGTATTTGATTTATACTTTGCTCAGGTAAATACTCTTAACTTATTTACCCTATACGGGCTTGGGATACGGTACTATAAAAGTACTGCTTGGTCGGGTGTATGTAGTCATTTAAATCGTATTGTGATTGATGTATTTACATAATCTGTTTTGATATGTATTATTTGGTGTATGGCCCTTGGGGGTTAAATGACCATGTCCCGGATATCCTTGGCATCATTCAAAGAAATGGCCACGACCTAAGCACGAGGTGTAGGCGTACACCTGACAGATGCATTATGTAAAAACTGGTATCCCACTATAAGGAATCGACCTTGTGGGCATTATACCTGTGGCGTGTCAGTTAACTTAAGTCCGGCCTTGCAACCGGCCCTAATGGATGACAAATGAGTAAAATTGTATACAAGATTATTTTGAATAATTGTCCCAAGTTATAAATTATTTTTGCCGAAGTGCATTTAAATCAATTTTCAAACTCCTTTCAAAATGAGTCAGTTAAGTTGTATTTACCAGTGCAAACTGGCGTATTTTCCAAAAAAGGCTAAGTGCAGGTTCTAGACGAAATAGGCTGGCTACTCCAGGCATCAGTACTCAAGTCTCGCAAGCTTTAAATGTCAAAGTCTGTGAACAGTTTTCCTTTTTATTTTGATCCACCTGTGGATCTGTTTCGACTGTTTTGTGATAACATTACAATTTATTCAGTTGAAATGAATCTATATCGTTTGCTTCCGCTGTGCATTTTCATGTTGTGTTGTTTGACTATGATGATATCAATGACATCACGATACTCCCCACCGGTGACACGTGGAAAATAGGGGTGTGATAGGTTGGTATCAGAGCCAACACTGAGTGAATTAAACACTAGCCTTTTGTGTTTAATCTCAGTTACACAATTGCACATTCTTGAGTCTAGACAAGAACTTAGGACTAATCCTAATTTGTTTTGTTTTTGATTTGTTTTCCTTTCTTATTTTTATGATTAGCCCTTGCATGGGTAAATCATTTCGGTTAGAAGTCCCGTTTAGGGCAACCATGTACTTGTTTAAAATTTTAAAGGAATGGTTAGATTTAAAATAACATTCCTATTATAAGATCTACCATTGTGATAAAATGGCAAAATCTAAAAAGGACAAGACCTAGCTCAAGTGTCGTTCTAAGACAGGGCCAAGATGGTAGTTCCTCAATTAGATTCAGATCCTTGTTAACATCTCAATTTAGGATTGCTCTGCGTTTAATATTAGAAGAATCTTAAAGGTAAAACTTAGCCTAAATGTCGTTGCAGACATGGCCAAGATGGTAAAACCTAGCCAAATTGTCATTTCAGACATGGTCAAGATGGTAAAACCTAGCCTAATTGTCATTTGCAGACATGGCCAAGATAGTACAACCTATTCAAAAGATTCAAAACTTTGTTAATATCCGAAAGCATATTAATATGCTTGACAAATGTGATTCGATAAAATCACATAAGTCATTATTAAATGGGTTATTCTAAATTCCCTTATTTATATAATCATCCGTTAAGGATGAAGTGCCCACGGGCTATAATTAACGTCCTCTGGGACTAAAGACAGTGGTAAACCTACAACTCCCTGTCTAGAAAAGGTAATGAACTTTGATTCAAACCTTAAATATCCCGATTCTGTAAAAATCCTAGTTTAATAATTAAATCTATCTACGTGACTAGGCCTTTTGTGCTATTATATATAATTTAGGGTTGTGATAAAAATCCTGAATAATTAACTAAAATGTGTATTAAAAACCATAGTTAATCATTTAAAACGATAGAACTGTATAAGCTTCTATATATAAACCTTGCCCTTGTTTTCTTTTATGTAGCAATTAAAGCTACATGGCTAGGTCAGAGGAAGTGAAGAGTCATCCCCCGGAAAACCACGATGATGATAGGGTTAATATAACCAGAGGAGAGCTCCGTACCCTGATTGATGCAGCTGTATCTAAAGCTGTAGAGGAGCAATTCAAGGAGTATAGTGGAACTCATAGTAGAACCTTTTCGGTACCCCACTCTAAATATGTTCCTAAAACCCATTCGGAAGCTCATAGCAAGCCACCCTCTAAGAAGGATGGGCCTAAGAAAGAGGATGTCGAACATTCCTCAAACTAACACAGTGCTCCACGTAAGAGAATAGTGTTCGATGACGAGCCACGTACCAAGTCTTGTACTTATAAGTACTTTGTTTCCTGCAAACCCCGGGATTTTACTGGGGAGAAAGGGGCAATAGATTGTATGACCTGGTTAGATGAAATGGACACTGTTGTTGATATCAGTGGTTGTGCTGAAAGGGATATAGTGAAGTATGTATCCCAATCATTCAAAGGAGAGGCACTGGCATGGTGGAAGTCTCTCATTCAAGTTGCTGGAAAGATCCCACTCTACAATATGTCATGGGAGCAGTTTGTTGTTCTCATTAAAGAGAATTATTGTCCGCAGCATGAAGTGGAAAGGATTGAATCAGATCTCTTATCACTGGTGATGAAAAATTTAGATTGTCAAGCTTACCTCACCAGTTTCAACACCATGTCTAGACTGGTTCCTTACCTTGTGACACCAGAACCCAAGAGGATTGCTCGCTTCATTGGGGGATTAGCCCCAGAAATCAAAGCCAGTGTTAAGGCTTCGAGACCTGCTACTTTTAGATCGGCTGCTGATCTATCTCTATCCCTCACCTTAGATGCGGTCAGGTTAAGATCGCTCAAGAACTCCGAAGATAGTAAGAGGAAGCGTGAGGAGGATAGCTCACGAGGGTCGGAGAAGAAGCATAAGGGAAACACTGATTCTAGAAAGTTTGGGTCTCGAAAGAATAGTCAGTAAACTGAAGAAAAGCCAAAATGCACAACTTGCCAAAAACGCCACTTTGGAAAGTGCAGGCTTGAGACCAAGTCTCAATCAGGACCACCTGCATGTGGGTTGTGCAAGTCTAAAGAGCACAAGACCATTGACTTCAAGAAGATTAAGGATGCTACCTGTTATGGCTGCAACGCGAAAGGGCACATTAAGACTAACTGCCCTAAATACGCCAAGAAACCTGAGGAAGCCAAGAAGACCAATGCTAGGGTCTTCCAAATGAACGTACAGGAGGCAATTCAGGACGACAACGTAATCACAGGTACCTTCCTCGTAAATGATGTATATGCTAGAGTACTGTTTGATTCTTGCGTTGATCAGTCGTTCATAGATAACAAGTTTTGTAAGTTGCTGAATTTACCTGTTAAAACCTTAAGTGTGAAATATGAAGTGGAGTTAGCCGATGGAACCTTAGAAACCGCCACAACCATGTTAGATGGATGTGTTATATCTTTTAGGAACCACTCTTTTCCTTTGTCCTTGCTTCCTTTGAAGTTAGCCGGAGTTGAAATAGTATTGGGCATGGATTGGTTATCGCATAACAAGCCCAGATCATCTGCAACAAGAAGCAAGTGGTGATTAAGACTCCGTCTGGTGAGTCACTTACCATTCAGGGAGATACCCGGTATGGATTACCTGGGCAAGTGTCTATGCTCAAGGCATCTAGATGCTTAAAGAAGGGTTGTGTCATTTACATGTCACAAGTGACTATTGATGAGCAGAAGCCCAAAGTTGAAGATATTCCAGTCATTTCTGAGTACCCTGAAGAACTACCTGGCTTGCCACCAGATAGACAAGTGGAGTTTAGAATTGACATCATCCCCGGAGCCGCACCTGTTGCTAGAGCACCCTATAGGCTGGCACCAACAGAGATGAAGGAATTGAGGACACAGCTAGATGATTTGCTAGACAAGGGTTTTATTAGACCTAGTTCGTCTCCATGGGGAGCACCAATCCTATTTTCAAGAAGAAAGATGGGTCGATGCGTCTGTGCATCGATTACTGTGAGCTTAATAAGGTCACTATAAAGAATAGGTATCCATTGCCCAGGATCGATGATCTGTTCGATCAATTACAAGGGGCGAGCTACTTCTCTAAGATGGATTTAAGGTCAAGCTATCATCAACTGAAGGTTAAAGATGAAGATGTGCATAAGACTGCATTTAGGACTCGTTGTGGTCATTACGAGTTCCTAGTGACGCCTTTTGGACTCACTAATGCACCTGCCGCATTCATGGATCTCATGAATCGCGTCTGCAAGCCTTATTTGGATAAATTTGTCATCGTCTTCATCGATGACATCCTCATTTACTCGAAGAGCCAAGCTGACCACGAGAAGCATCTCCGTTGCATTCTGAAACTGCTTCATCAAGAAAAGCTTTATGCCAAGTTCCCGAAGTGTGAATTTTGGCTTCGTGAAGTCCAATTCGTTGGACATGTTGTCAGTGAGCGTGGTATCCAAGTAGATCCCGCTAAGATTGAAGCTATCATGAACTGGCAAGAACCAAAGACGCCTACGGAGATTCGCAGCTTTCTAGGACTGGCAGGATACTATAGGCGATTTATCGAAAACTTCTCAAGAATTGCAGCACCCCTGACTCTTCTCACCCGCAAGAATAGTAAGTTTGATTGGGGGCCTAAGCAGCAAGAGTCCTTTGACATTCTGAAGCAGAAGTTAAGCAACGCTCCTGTGCTGACGTTGCCTAAAGGAATAGATGAGTTTGTAGTATATTGTGATGCATCACACACCGGGATGGGATGTGTGCTTATGCAGAAAGGCAAGGTCATTGCCTATGCTTCACGCCAGTTAAAAGTCCACGAGAAGAATTACACCACCCATGACTTGGAGCTAGGTGTCGTTGTACTCGCACTAAAACTATGGAGGCATTACCTGTATGGAACTAAGTGTGTGATCTATTCTGATCACAAGAGCCTTCAACATTTGTTTAATCAGAAGGACTTGAATATGAGGCAACGACGATGGATGGAAACTTTAAACGATTATGATTGTGAAATAAGATACCATCCAGGCAAGGCAAATGTGGTTGCTGATGCCTTAAGCAGAAAGGAAAGGGTAAAGCCTATAAGAATCAATGCCAAGAGCATTGAGATAAAGAATAGCTTGAATGAAGGGTTGTTAGCTGCGCAGAAGGAAGTTGTGCTAGAAGCTAACTACCCTGATGAAAAGCTAGGAGTAACTGAGGAGCAGTTATCCTATGGCAAGGACGGAATCCTAAGGTTAAATGGACGAATATGGGTTCCAGTTTATGGAGGACTTCGGGATGTTATCCTCTAGGAAGCCCACAGTTCCAAATATTCCGTTCATCCTGGAGCTGATAAGATGTACCAGGATTTAAAGGCGAATTATTGGTGGATAGGCTTGAAGAAGTCTATAGCTGCCTATCTAGCTAAATGCTTGACGTGTGCTCAAGTCAAAGCTGAACATCAGAAACCGTCAGGTTTGCTACAACAGCCTGAAATTCCCACTTGGAAATGGGAAATGGTGACGATGGATTTCATCACCAAGTTGCCAAAGACTAAGAAAGGAAATGATACTATTTGGGTGATAGTAGATAGACTGACTAAGTCAGCACATTTCCTACCTATTAAGGAAACTTACAGTTCTGACATGTTAGCCCAGTTGTATGTTGATAAGATTGTATCTCTGCATGGAGTACCAATGGCTATTATCTCTGACAGACATATCAGATACACGTCACACTTTTGGAAAAGTTTCCAATAGTCTTTGGGCACGCATTTAAATTTCAGTACGGCTTACCATCCTCAGACGGATGGGCAGAGTGAGCGTACCATTCAGACCCTGGAAGACATGCTACGTGCGTGTGTGATTGATCTAGGTGGTAGTTGGGATAAACACCTACCACTGGTCGAGTTCTCCTACAACAATAGCTACCATACGAGCATTCAGGCTGCACCTTTTGAGGCATTATATGGTAGAAAGTGCAGAACGCCTATTTGTTGGGCAGAAGTAGGGGAAACTCAATTATCAGGACCTGACATAGTATTTGAAACGACGGACAAGGTTGTCCAGATTCGTGATCGCCTAAAAGCTGCCAGGGATAGGCAGAAGAGTTATGCTGATAAAAGGCGAAAACCTCTCAAGTTCGAGGTTGGTGATAAAGTCCTGCTTAAAGTGTCGCCCTGGAAAGGAGTGATGCGATTTGGTAAGAAAGGTAAGTTAAGCCCGAGATACATAGGACCATTCGAGATCATCGAATGTGTAGGATCAGTGGCTTACAAGTTAAACTTACCTGAAGAGCTCAGTGGTATTCACAATGTATTCCACATCTGCAATCTGAAGAAATGTCTAGCTGATGAATCACTAGTCATACCACACACAGATGTGCACATAGATGAGAGCTTGAAATTTATGGAAAAACCTGTATCGATTGAGGATCGGCAGGTGAAGAAGCTTCGGAGGAAGTATGTACCTATTGTAAAGGTCAAATGGGATGCCCTTAGAGGCCCCGAATACACGTGGGAGTTAGAATCCACAATGAAAGAGAAGTACCCTCATTTATTTCAGTAAATCTCGAGGGCGAGATTTCTTTTAAGGGGGTGAGGATGTAACACCTTGAAAATTCATGTCCAATATCATATAGACATGTGTCATGGACTTAAAACGTGTAAAGGAATGAATTAGAGGGACTAAAGTTGACAAACGGGGAATCTATGTGTGTAAAAGGATTCAAAATGTCAAAGATGAATAAATATATCTTTCAATAACCCTACAAGATGTTTATACCTTCAAGCGAATAAAACATGGATCATACGAAGCTAATTGTGAAAGAAAGTGAGGAATTACAAACTACAGGGGCTAAATGTGTCAACATGTTTAAAATATACCTCTGAGTGATCTTTTAGCAAACCCAAAGCTTTGTAATGATAAATTATACTCATAAGAATGTGTGATAAAAATTTCACGAGGTTTTGATAAAGTATGAGAAAGTTATGACAATATTCGTATACGAGGGGTTAAAAGGGTCAACGTTGAAATTTAAGACTTTTCGGTGAACGTATGAATTACCGGGGACCTAACAAAGTTAGTTTATAACTTGGAGTCCTTAAAAGTCAAGTTTGGGGGTTAATAGTGCAAGAAATGAGCCAAAAATAAAGTTTGGAAGGACCAGGGACCAAATATGCAATATTTGAAAACTTGTAACCTGAAACCATATGCCACGCGGGGCGCGTAAGCCCAGGCAGGACCCTTACGCGGGCCGCCTGGGACTGCCAAATACAGGAAATGTTGACAGCTGCCTGTTATAGCCGGTTTAACCGACTTAGATGCCTGGTTTTCAATACTTGGAGCTTGTTTGATGGTTTTAAAGAGTATAGGGACACTTGGAATGATCCCATAACATTCCTAGACTTGTTTGGCATGATCTTAATGATTCAAGAAACCTATATAAAGCCATGAACTTTGGGTTTTCATTTGCTCATTCACTTGTAACCATCACAACTCACTTCTTGGAGGTTCCTGGAGCTCAAGCATCTTTCCTAGTGATCATTAGTTGTGCTTATGACTATTGTAAGTATGCTTAACCTCCTTTAATGCTTAGTTTATTAGCATTTAGCCAAACCGTCATAATTAAGGTTTGACTTCATCATTAATCTTAATTGCTCCAGTCAAATTTCATTATGAAAGTACCTATGAGTTGGTAATTATGTGGGCATTAAACCCCTAAAAGGTCACCCTCTGATTCCCACTTTAATTAGGTCAATTGTCGAGTCAAACTTGATTATAAAAAGTCAACAGAAAGCTAATTTTCAAATAAATGCATAATTAACAATCTAGAAGCTATGCAACCTGTTTTGACATTAATATAACTTGGTAATTAATGTAAGAACCTGTCTAAACATGTTCAACTCGACAATTTTTAGTTTAAGCTTGGTTCGGGATCAAAAGTCGCATAGTTTGACTTATGCTTTGACTTTCAGTTCTGACCCGTTTGAGCATGAATTAAGAATGCCTTAGAGCTTTATTAGGACCAAGTTACTTATAAGTATAACCCTCTGAGATTATACAAATTGGTTCATTGGTCATCCAATCCATATGCATGATTCCGTTAAATGCTTAAATGTTGACTATTATGCCCTTTTAACTTTAAAATGTGATTTTTGAAAAAGTGAAAGGATAGAAACCTTCACCACTGATTTATAAACCTGTCCCTAAAATTTGACATTAGTTTGAGGTCTAGATTAGGAGTTATGCTCATTAGCGTAATTAGAAAGCTTTTTAGTAATTAAGCCGAATAATTAGCATATAGCCTATCTAAATCCAATTTTTGATACCAACATTTTACCCACTATTGTTATATAATATTTTGGGATTTTTGAAGATTTTTATTTATTTTTAGGCTGAGCATAACATAGAGTTCTAAGCTTGATTCGGTAATTGCCGATTTTGCCCTTTTGGGCTATAAAATGAGTTTTACAAATCCTTTTGACCCCAAACCTTTTTCTACTGATCTAATATGATAAATAAAGTATTTTGAGCCTTCTGGAATAATAAAATTACCAGATTTCCTTTGAAAACCCGGAAATGGCTCCAAATCGCCTTTTTAAGCATTTTTAACGCGTGGTATGTATTAAAACCATTTTATAAATATAAGGTTTGATGCTTACTCATATTTTTAGTAAATATTTACATTCTAAAAGTAAGCAGAGGTCTTAAGCTCAGATTTCTGATTTTGACCTTTTAGGCTTATGTGAAATTACCAAAATGCCCTTAAGATGCATAGTTTGGTTATAAAGGATTGATTTCACATATAAGTTATACCCTACTGATATAACTTAGTAAATTAAGTATTTTTACTTATTATATCAGATCCAAAACTCAGAATTATGTTTACACTCTATTATAACCTTTTAAATGACCCAAATACCCTTACGGGGCATAAATTGTTTTAAATTCGTTATGGGCATAATAGAAGATATCCTACCGATGTCACAACATATTTAAGGCATATTAACTCGTGGAACATGTTCATGACTCTTATGGTTACCCGTTACGCATGTCTCGTGTTCGGATCGACGTATGTAACTAGTTTGCATATATTAGCCGAAACGGGTCAAACCATATCGTTTTTGTCTCAAAACCCAGAATGTGTTTAAGTTACCCATGTTAAACGAGTATACAAGCTTGTCGGGTCAAAACCACATTCTAAACCGGTCTTCGCTTTATCATGCGTTTAAACCGTGTCTTCCTTTTTGAAAACGAACTGGTCTAAGTCTAAGCTTAATTAAAGACCCGTAAGGATTCTAATAGGTTATTAAAAACCTTCGTTCCAGATTAGGAGCCCAGTAAAAGCTACGTGCACTTGCTGTATTTGATTTATACTTTGCTCAGGTAAATACTCTTAACTTATTTTCCCTAAACGGACTTGGGATACGGTACTATAAAAGTACCTCTTGGTCGGGTGTATGTAGTCATTTAAATCTTATTGTGATTGATATATTTACATAACCTGTTTGATATGTATTATTTGGTGTATGGCCCTTGGGGGTTAAATGACCATGTCCCGGATATCCTTGGCATCATTCAAAGAAATGGCCACGACCTAAGCACGAGGTGTAGGCGTACACCTGACAGATGCATTATGTAAAAACTGGTATCCCACTATAAGGAATCGACCTTGTGGGCATTATACATGTGGCGTGTCAGTTAACTTAAGTCCGGCCTTGCAACCGGCCCTAATGGACGACAAATGAGTAAAACTGTATACAGGATTATTTTGAATAATTGTCCCAAGTTATAAAATATTTTTGCCGAAGTGCATTTAAATCAATTTTCAAACTCCTTTCAAAATGAGTCAATTAAGTTGTATTTACCAGTGCAAACTGACGTATTTTCCAAAAAGGCTACGTGCAGGTACTAGAGGAAATAGGTTGGCTACTCCAGGCATCAGTACTCAAGTCTCGCAAGCTTTAGATGTCAAAGTCTGTGAACAGTTTTCCTTTTTATTTTGATCCGCCGGTGGATCTGTTTCGACTGTTTTGTGATACTTAAACATTACAATTTGTTCAGTTGAAATGAATCTATATCTTTTGCTTCCGCTGTGCATTTACATGTTGTGTTGTTTGACTATGATGATATCAATGACGTCACGATACTCCCCACCGGGCCCACCGGTGACACGTGGAAAATAGGGGTGTGACAGGAAGAAGATATGATAAGAGGGATTTGAAACCCTAAAATCACTAGTACACAAGTCAATTGTTGGTGCGATAGATATTTTTTGATGGTGTGGCTCAAGGATACCACCGCATCATCATATCCTCGTTCACAAATCACCACCAAATGGAAAAAGAACCAGCACCAATCACACCTTTAAATTTTATTTAAGAATATAATAATATGATATATTTCACACAATAAAATGCACTTCCATCTCTCCCCAAAATTGAGCTTCTTCCCCGCAAAGATGAGCCTTCTTCCCCCCAAAATTTTCAGCCCAAATTTTCAGCAAAACAAATCGATCTCTTCCTGAACGCCATTTTTACTCTGTTCTTCATCACTCAATACACACCCGTTTCTCCTCTCCCCTCGAACCCTAACCAACCGGCGGCAACCTCTACCCCACACGAAAACCCTAATTACTAACCGGCGGCAACCATTTCCTCACCTGCGAAAACCCTAATTACCTAACCGGAGAAAACCCCAATCACCTAACCTACGGCTACAAACCCTAATCGGAGTGTAATAGGAGGAGGAGGTTGTTGTTATACCTTTTCACTTGAGCTTGAACCGAGACATAAATAGGTGATGTTTTGCAGTTGTTCTCCCTTTAGTTTGTTTAAAGTTCAATTATTTATATGTTTATGAGAAGCTATTTGGTGTGTATATTGGATATTATATTTGCAAGTAGTCATGTATATGTTGGATTGTGCTTTTATAGTTGAATTGCACTTGTACGTCAATTTTTATTCGTTTACACAGTAGTTGGTTAGGATGAAAAAGCATTGCAATTAAGATTGAAAGCTTAACCTACCTGTATGTGCATAATTGATGTTTAGTTATTTAATTAGTTTAGTATTGGAGTATGATTACATTTGCTGATGTTGAAATTTCTAATTCAAATAGTGGGATTTGGTCTTCGTTGACTATATTTACCTTTTTGTATTTTGGTTGAACTGGAACTGAATAATTTCACATTTTTAAATTGTATGTTTCATTCATAACTAATCAACATTGAATGCGCTTCAGATTTTACGCGAACGCAACCGACCTTACCGGTCAAAATGATATTGGTGGTGAACAAGTTACTTCTGTGCTTGAAGAAATGGCGAATCTTGTAAGATATGGTTCTATTTGATCTTTAAATTTGTTATTGTTGATTGGTTTTGGTGTTTTATGAGTTTTTTTTTTTTTGCTTTGTTACAACTAAAGAATAGTTATATATAGGTTTTATGGCAGCTATATTGATTAGATTCTATTACAATTCCGTACCATTATTATTGTTGTTATATTACTTGAAGAATTTCGTACGTAGATAAACCTGCAAGGCTGCAATTAACCTAGGTTTTCACTTTTAAAGATTTTGTATGTAGCTTAATTTTGACATTGAACTCAAGAAATAAACACTTCAACACAGTTGTTTTTTTTTTTAAATGGACAAAGTTTAAACAGAGCAAGCTATAAACAATTCAACACACTTTTAAACTCAAACGATGAGGGTAGCTGGCATAGACTTTTAACTATCGGGCAATTCAGATTTGCTCGGTTTAATCGGACGACAAGCGAGCAGGCGTGGCGGTGGTGCGGTGATACAAGCTTCTCAAGAATGGTTGGCATATGAAAAGCGGTGAATCTGTGAATTATTTAGTATTAATACTTGTTTATCTTTTGTTTAATCTTTTATGCCTGAAGCCATAAACTTGAATAAAAAATGTTTAATTCAATTACACTGACTGTTTATTTAAAGTTTATC
The DNA here is from genome assembly GCF_002127325.2 of Helianthus annuus. NCBI lineage: Eukaryota > Viridiplantae > Streptophyta > Magnoliopsida > Asterales > Asteraceae > Helianthus > Helianthus annuus. The sequence goes on along the minus strand of NC_035434.2, from coordinate 39,391,064 downwards.
GAGTTTGAGAGATTCAGTTACATTAACTATCTGTTTGTTTGGTTTTTTTTTTTTTTTTTCATTTCAGTATGCTTCTTTGTTCTTTACTTCATCTTAATAGCAAAAAGATTGACGTTGATGTTGTTGCATTTTGTTTCAGGTATCATTATTTATTTCCATATGAATTTACAAATAGTTGTTTTGGTCTCCTTAAATATTCTTTTTGTTTTGCAGGATGATCCGAAAGTGGTTGCTCTCGAGTTTGATAATTTATGCAGCTAGCTGAAACCGTGTAGATATTATCCCAAAGTGTATTAGCACTATTGGTTTTGGTAATATCACGTTATGTTTTGTTAGGCGTTTTTCTACGGATCGGGTTACAAGGCTTGAAGAGGTCGGTTTGGGTTGCAAGGCTTGAAGAGGTTGGATCGGGTTCATTTTCGAAAAACATGTACTTTAAGGAATCTTGTCAAATATTAGTTATAATTTGTTTGTTTGTTATTTTTATTTTAAGACATTATTTGTGTATTGAAGTTATTAATTGGGAAATTTAATGGATTTTTTTTCTGAAATTTTACAGAATTTAGAGATATATATATTTGAAAAAAAAGCTGATGTTTGTTGAAAGTTGTAGTGGCCACGTGTCTAATCCTTGTTGCATATGAGATCTAAATTTAGGTGCGGTCACATTATTAAATGATGCTGATTGTGCACCGCATCATCAAAAAGAGGGAACTTTTGGTGCGTAATTAGTTGATGCGGCCCGAACACCGCACTTTCAATTTTATTTCATCGCACCCTCAAATGGATTGTGTACTAGTGAATGCATAAAAAGGTTAAAAAGGGAACTTGAAATGACAATTATACCCTTGTATTAAATAAATCTAACTCAGTAATTTAACTCAGTTTGGTGTAAAGGACATAAAGTTATATAAAACATGTGTTTTTGGACATAAACTGAAACTAAAACTTTTAAAGGGCACGTTTCAAAATTCAGTACAAACATAAAGGGTAAAAAGTGAAATTTACCCTAGTCTAAAGTCTAACTTTAAAATTTAGCTTCATAATTTAGGTTTAGGGATTAGCTTTAGAGTTTAGATTTTAGCTTTGAGGAATTATTGTTTAAATTTTAGTGGTTAGCTTAGGGTTTAGCCATATGGTATGATTTTAGGTTATAGAGTTAGAGTTTTGGGTTTCTTTTTTGGATAAAGAGGACGAGAGCCTAATAAAATTTTCTTAAGACAAGAAAACTACATGTGAAACCGGGTTTTGGGTTTAACTTTACGCTTTATGGTTAAAGGGTTAGGGTTTCTTATTAGGGTTCGATGAGTCAATTTCAACGTCGGGCAAATGAGTTCAGCTGTTTGACTTGGTTTCCTATGTTTCTTAGGTTAAGGGCATCATGTATCGAAACCAACCCATATAATATCTACTTATATATAAAAAGAGAAGTAATGCTGATGTAACTTTGCTTACTTGTCAATCATACAGGCATGCCACGTAGGATCTGATGATGTCATAAATACCAATTAAAATCTTAATATATATGTATTAAATTTAGTTTCTAATTTTCTAAAGAGTAAACTGCCATTTTGGTCCCTGTGGTTTGGGCAGTTTTGCCATTTTAGTCCAAATCTCAAACTTTTTACATCTGGGTCCCTGCGGTTTGCATTTTGGTCCAAAGTTGAAATTTGACCAGAATCCCCAAACTAAAACCCCCTGTTTTGTCCTTACCCTCAGGGGTATTTTGGTCATTTTAGAATTATTATAACTAAATATTAATTAAATCTTTTTCTATTTATGATTAAACATAAATAATGTGATTTGTCTCTCTCCTCTCTCTCTCTCTCTTTCATCCTCGACCCAGATGCAGCACAGATTCAAATAACCTTGCATAAATCATAGCACCACCAGATTCAAGTAACAAAAACCAATCCAAAATAGATTCAAGTAAACCTTGCATAAATCATAGCAGATGCAAATTCAAGTAACCTTGCAAAACAGATTCAAGTAACCACCAGATTCAAGTAACAAAAACCAATCCAAAAAAGACAAGATAAATTACCTAATGTAACTTGAATCCGATTCGATTTCTGAACAAAATCAACAAACGACACGTCATCACCATCTCGCCAAGCACCACCACCTGCCACCACCACCACCCCCCTCTCGCCGCCAAGCACCACCACCTGCCACCACCCTCTCGCACCCCCTGCAACCACCACGCCTCCCTCTCTCTCTTGCATCACAACACCATCCGGTGACCAACATTCCACTGTCGGAGATCTATGTCGCCGTAGTTCCTCCTTGGTGCTAGGTCTGATTTGGGTTGGGTGTGTGGTTATCGGAGAACCACCACCTCCTTCACCTGCTCCGCCGGTTCTCTCTCTCCCTCTCCTCCCATGATTTCGTTACCGCCGCCATCTACCACCACCGCCCCCCAGAAACCATCATCATCAACCATCAAACACCACCACACTCCACTGACCACCATCCGGTAACCTGCAACATCTCCGGCGACCACCACCTCCATCTTCCTGTATCGGACCTCCATCTTCCTGATTGTCTATCGTCGTCTGATTGTTTTTTGTTGAAGTTAATTTTAGGGTTTTGATGTAATTGGGATAGGGGGTATTTATATTATGTTGGTTTTGTAATAAATAAATTGCTTTAATAAAAATTAAATGACCAAATTACTCCTGCAGATAAAGACAAAAAAGGGGCCTTAAAACAGTAAAAAATGAGAGATTTTGAGTTTTGGACTAAAATGGCAACAAAATGCAAACCACAGGGATCCAGATTTAAAAAGTTTGAGATTTGGACTAAAATGGCAAAACTGCCCAAACCACAGGGACCAAAATGGCAGTTTACTCTTTTCTAAATTAATAATAAGTAGATTGGGGGGAAATTTGAATTGCATGGGGATTAGATATTTGCATTAATTGATTCTGAAAACCATCATCACACTTTCTCTCTCAAATGTCATATACCTCACTTCACCCTAAGTCTCTCACACATACCACATCCGGATCAAATCCATCTTCTTTACTCTCTTCTTTTTTCTCAACAGATCTTCATCATCAATCTCAACAGATCTTCATCATCAATCTCAACAGATCTTCATCATCAATCTTCATCTTCCAATAATAGCTCATCGTAAACATTGAATATATGTGTAAGTTCTCATTTTCTCACAGATTTACGTCAACATTTCAATTCAATCGTTTGTTAAACTCATTTCAAATGTGAATCAAGCTCGTGATCTGATCCAGTACTTGATTCCTACACTTAATTTAAGTTAACATCTATACTAATTTTGTTGTTTTATCCGTGAAGAATTAGGGTTTTTAACGTAACAATGATAGCACGCAAGAAGATCAGAGAGTGATTCGAAGAGGCTGGTGAAGGAGCATTTCAAATGGATTTCTGGTTCTGATTTGGCTATTAAATCAGCACACGTACACGATTCGGTTTTGTATTGGATTGGATTGTTAGGGTTTGTTTCGTGTGCTAATTGTTTTGTAGGGGAAGATGTAATTGTAACTGTAGTGTATTAGCTGGATCTCGAACCTAAATGGTGACTGATTAGTATTGGATCATGTGTACTGATTCTGGAAGTGTTTGTTTGATCTGATCTGTAGTTTTAGGGGGTGTTTGGATGTCGTTTGAGATTGATGTAGAGTTAGAGTTTAGATATTAATATTGATTGGTGATTATCTTATTCTGATAGTGATTTTTTCAAGTGACATAATGTTGGAATCAGTTTTAAACACAAATCTAAACCTCTCTTACTCTAGATTTACCTGATAGGTAAGATGGTATTACTTTTTTATGGGCAAGCACAGATTCTTGTAGCAATAATGTTTGTAGTATCTTAGTTTTGAACTCTTGATGATTTATGTTTGTAGCATGCTCAAACATGGTTTCGAGGTAAGATTATTGATTAACACATCTCTTTTTGTTACGTCAGATTACTAAATCTACAGACTTAAATGAGTAGGATAAAAGGTTGAATCATACACAAAATCTACAGACTCGATTAGGTTTAGTTTCACGAAAATTGTCTTTAGATTGATTCTATTTGTGTATGAATAATGTTACAGTGGACTGTTTTTTATGTGAAATGTAAAATTTGAAGTTTTATTCAGTGATTAGTTGCAATAGAATCGTCGATATCTCTTGAAGATATTTAACATGATAATTGCAGTTTTAGGTTAAGCTTTTATTGAGAACAGTAGGTATTGTTATAAATTTGTGTTTGCTTGGTTATTTGGTGTGCTGTAAATGTTATTACAAATTTGGTTTGCAAAACGTTATGTGTTATGGATTTTATGTTAAAAATGGTAATCTTTAATGTGTTAGTCAATTAATCGGGTGATGGTGAATCTGGATTTGTATATGTTCAAGTGTTATTACACAATTTGGTTTGCAAAAATTGATTTGTTTTTGTTTTTATGTAAAAAGTGGTAATCTTTAATGTTTGTAGTCAATTAATCGTGTCAATAATTAGAGATGTACAAAAAAAACCGGTTTTAAAACCGAATGTCATTGTTCTGACTCTGAGTTATGCAATTTTGAATATTCGCAAATGAAGTTTTGTTCTTTTGTAGGAAAATCATTTCTCTTTGTTGCAACGCGAGACGGAGAAGTTGATTAATGATATAGAGAAGATGCGCAGTGAGTTGAGGTACTATATATAACTGATTATTGATTTGAGTACTTTTACAGTCTTCAACGTTTCACTTGATAATGGTAGAATATAAAACCCAACCATTCCTAACACGCGGCATTGAAATTTTAAAACCCAATTTGTGACGTGAAAAATATTGATTCTGTATGTGACACAGGTACGAGATAGACAAAGTCACTGCAAGGCAGGGTCTGGATTTGAATCTTGAAAGAGGGTAAGGAGATACAATTTTAAAGCATGTTAGTTTTATTTGAATGATGTAAAAATAATGTTACAAACTCTCCGCCTGACTTAGAATGATACTTAGTTAGCCTGTACCTGATGTTAGTCATCAGGATTGTTCTATTGATCGTAAAAGTATAAGGTCAGAAGTTACGTCTGTGATTCAGATGTTGCTTCTTCTGACCAAGTACCAAGTCAGATAGAACATAATCACATACACTGACCAATTTTGCTTTTCATTGCCAATTTTGAATAAATTGTGCGAATAAACTAAATGCAAAAAGAACCTAATTTGTTCAACAAGTCAGACCATAAGTCCATGAACGATGCAATAAGTCAAACATGAATGGTTAAGAAATAATGATAACATTACTTAATGTTCATTATCGGCATTTGCTCATTATTACACTGTTATAAATAGTTTATTATAGTTATACTTTAATGGGCGGTCATAGAGGTTGAATTTTCGACCCGTTTACTTATGAGTGGGTTGATTTAAGTTACATTTTCTTCTCTAACGGTCAAATTTGTAAAATAAAAGATGGCTGAAAAGGAAATGGGTCAAACAGGTCGAAAGTCTCACGCCCTCATGGCCTACATACACTTTATATTCTATATGTTATGGCGTTTGATAACTAAACAAAAAGAAAGTGTTTATATATCTTAATCAGTTAACTATAATCGTGTCTAGAGAATGTGTATGTCTTAAATGGAAGAAAGAGATCACACAATCACCTAAAAGTTTTAGGTCATTGTATGTTCTCTTTCTTACATATGACACATACACGTTTTCTCGACGCAATAAGAGTTTACTGATTAAGATAAATAAATACATACATTTTCTTTTCTAACTATTGGGCCATAAGATGGTGCAATAATCCATCATGTGTAATATGGCCCATAAGATAATGATTTATGGGTTGAAATGATGTAATAATCCATCATGTGTAATATGGCCCATTTAATTTTTTTTCTGAATAATTTAAAAAGTAAGATATAAAAATAAAAGTAATGTATAAAAGTCATTACTAAACTTAATTTTTTTTGAACGGCTAATTTCTTTAATTCCTTATCGTCTGTGGGTCTTAAACCCAAGACCTTCCCCTTCCCAACCTTGGTGTTTTAAAGGCCTTGCCTTTACCAATGGATCACCACCCCATTGGTATTACTAAACTTAATAGTAAAAACTAAATAACATTATTACTAAAATTAACTTTAAAACATTTTTTAAATCATTTGAAAAAAAACAACTCAAATCAAAGAAAATTTTGGAGACGGAATACTTAACGGGGGCATATTTATGACCCTTATTCGAGTGTCAATGTGAAATAAAGTACTCTTACTATGAAATGAAATATTGTTACATAGTTTTATTACATAACTTGATACATACATGTATTACTACATGACTTGATACATACGCGTCTTATTGCATGACTGAATGTTCAAACCATAATTTCTCTATTAACAAGAAACAACACTCATGAACTCTTCATCGGATTCAAGAGCCAGCATGTTCTCCGGCAACAGGTAGATTTCCAAATCCATGCTTCAACTTTTATCCATTTATACGTGACTAAATCGTCGTTTTCACTTTTTACTTCGTTTAGGCTTACTTATAATGTAGCCATTCGAAAACTCATTTTATATATTTCATCACATGACCAAAATACTGTTTCAGCCCTTTTTACCATTAAACATGGTTTTCATCTTTTGATATGTTCCGACCCATATCATTTTGTGTCGGAACCTTATTTCGAATATAACCTTTGTTGTGTTTATAACTTATAAATAAATGTATATCCTACAAAAAGGGTGTAAGCTTTACTTACCTTGCATCCATGCCACGCTTTTCTTTCCATACTCGCTCCGTTTGACCCGCTTCATCCACAAGCTTCCACTTAGCTTGTTAAGCGCCAAACTATTATCCAATTTTCACAAGGTGATTAGATTAACCATAAATTAATATGATCTTCCACCTTACACATTTCTATGTAGTCATCCGAACACTTAATATAATCACGTTTTACACACTACCAAGTAGACTGTGATTTCATTTAGGCATTTGATATTACTGAAAATGGGTTGTTTTTGGTGACTTGTTTAACCTGTATACAAGTCTTCAAAAATTATGGTTCTTTTTGTGTAGCGTACCTCTCGAAGGGTTAGTCCTTGTGTTAAAATTTCAAGATCTAACTCTTTACCAAAAATTCGTAAAAATTCATTTACTAAGCTGCAATCAGATTCGTCACTTCTGACCGCAGCTTACGTAAAAATTTATTTAAAGTTCCTCGTTTATCCGATTAACGAAATTCCAATTGGCGATTTTTCTAATCACTTAAAACTTTCTACCGTAAGAATTTGAGATCATAATTCAATTCCTAAATTGAGTTATGACATTCGTAATGGGCTGCAAATTCTGCCAGAAAACGCAGCTTGAACCTTTGATACGGAAAAATTCATAAAACGCTCAATTTTCGTCGAAAAAATGTGATTCCAGTGGGGTTTTAAAGATATTTCCTGGAATTACATTTTAGACTCAAGAAACACATGTTTTTGTCAAGTTTTTTTTAGGTTACAGCCAATACAAGTCGGCTGTAAATTCTGATAAGGAGCTGTTTGAATTCAGCTTTCAATTTAAGCATGTTCTTGATATCATAACACTATTTTTAGCTATCAAATACCTAAAAACATCTCATACATGAATTTAGCATAAACAAAAATCTGAATTTACTTGAGCTAAGCTTGATTTCAATATATACTTGTCTAGGGTTTACTCCTAAACACAATATTGTTCCTATTCCTTCAATACAACATACATGCAACATCAATTTTCAAATTCTGTAAGTTCATCAAGAAATTTAGATGGAAATTTTCTACAAAATTTACATACCTTATGATCCCTTTTCAGGGGAGATCACCAATCTTTGCTTGGATTTCGTTTTGGAATTGAATTAGGCCTTCAATTTGGACAATTTGCATGAACTAGGGTTTGGTGGAGGATTTTTGGTCGCCCCTGTGTTTTTTATCGAACCAGACACCCACACAAGTGTGTGTTTGGTGTTTTTAATTTTGTTTTAATAATAGTAGTTTCAAACTTAACACTTTTGGTCCCCCAACTATTATTAGGTTCTTATTTTAGGTGTTTTTAACCTTCTAACACATTACTACAAGACTTCTTTTTTATTCCTAGTTATTTTAATGGGTTCGGGAAATTATATCCCGTTTTATTTTAAGTCCCGTTAACTCAAGCCTTTTTTTATATACTTTGTTTTCCTCAACAGCTTTTATTCCTTTTTTTATTTAATATTAGGTTTATTTATTTAATTCTTAATATTTACCGGGTTAATTTCACCACTAACGGTATTTTACCCGTTCATAAATATTAACGTGGTTTGATTACCAAACCCGTTTTTGGGGTGTTACAAGTCTACCCCCCTTAAAGAGGTTTCGTCCCCAAAACCTTATTTGCGTAGTTCATTGGTTTAAACCAAACGAATCTTGGTTTCATTTTCTTTAAAGCATCCTTTATTTTTGGTCAATATTTATCATTCGTATTGACATGTGTGTCTTTTATGTGTAAGTCCTTACGAATCCGTAACCTTCATCTAATATTTCTTATATTTGTCACCTATTTGACCGAGTTGTCACTTGACCACTCAGTCGCGTTAGTCTGTTAACATGTTTATTCCGCGCTTTTCTCATATTAACAAGCGCTTTGTACTTGTCATGACATTATCTTGACTTTGAATAGTTTTACCGGCTAGACTAATTAGTCACCGTCACTTCATACCCCGTCACCCGGGTATACTATTTTGCCATTTCCGGCCTCATGTGTGTTTAAGATTTTCTAAACCACCTCAGACTACTTATGCTTGTTAAAACATTGCTTCTGATTAAAAACTACATTTTTTTTAGTTTACGTTTTCTCTTTGTCTTACGACTTTTTCTCATGTCTAGGAATTTCTGTTCTAAGTTTTATTACTGACCGTTATTATTTTACGATGAGAATTGTAACCAGTTTTCCACGCTTTACCCAAGTGACTCGTAGGTTCTTTTACTTGGTCCCGTAGACCTTATCACTACTTTTAATCCAGTAGGTTATAATGATCCCGTAGATAATCTTTTATTTGTGTCTTTACTTAACTGTATATATATTTATGGTGTCAATGTACCCTTTTTATGTTCAGAATCATTTAGTTTTGCCTTTTGGATTTCATTTGACCTTGACTGTAGTCTAAGGCTTCATTTGTTTTCTTTCGAATTATCTTTCTGACTTTATGACTTCTAACGTCGTTTACACGTCAGTTTATCCTACGCTTAGCATTATCCGGTTCTTACCTGTACTTCTTTACAACCCGTTACCCGGGTTCTTTATCTTAATGTTTTTAACATTCTTGTTTCGCTAGTTTGCCTTTTTCCTATCTACATTCCTTTACGACCCATCACATAGGTTCATTAATATTTCGCGCTTCTATTATTTGGTTTGCGCCTATTTGTACTACCAATTTCTTATATTGTATTTGTCTCGTTTGACCTATTCGTGTGAGGTTTTATCACTTATGAACGTCAAACTTCGTTCTTTATTCGACCCGTTCAACTCTAAAATAGTTGAATATAGTTATCAAAATTTCTGTTTGCAAATTCTCACCGTCTTTTAGTCATGACTCATATTCCGAGTCTTTTGACTTCCTTTTTCGCGTTCCCGTCTCTCGGTTTACGCATTCACCCACAATCCTACCCGTCCATCGGGTATCTTTACCGAAGTCATCGTCAAGTAACCATTCTTATATGGTTTTAGACATCATCTGAATTTATTTGATCGTCTTAGCGAAATCCATCGCTTTTATTTAGTTAAGTCTTTTATTCTTTATTCATTATGTTTGACATGTTCGTGTGAATTTCATTACTTATGACAGTCCAATTTTATCTCTATGCTTAACACTCTCATTAGTCGGTCTGTATTTTCATTTACTTTGATCTTTGTCCCTTCTCTCGCGCTCATTATTCTAATGTAGTACGCTTCCGTCATCGGGCTTGCGCTTACGTTTTTACCAAACATTCTACTTGTTTGACTCATTTGGGTACCATTTAGGTTAGTCCCATTCACCCCGTCCTTACTACATCGGACGTAAATGTGTCCGCTACAAGAAGTTCATGGTATTATATGCCACTACTTACTTGGCCAGAGTAAGCGATCAACACATGACACACATGACCTTTTTATAGCTTTCACATCACGCCCTATGTAAGTAACGCCTCTATTTATTTTGTATCTCTGGTTTCATTTAGTAAAACTATATATTTAACTGCAAAACGACAATCATTAGTTTTACTAGTTTTACACTTGAATATATAAATTGTTTCCTCTTCTATCAAACTATTATATAATCATATTTGTTAGTGTGATGGTTACACTTCTCAATAATGTATGTATTGAGAATATACACTTGGATAGTTACTTCCGTCCAAGTTTCCACATAGACTAGTTTCGTTATTGTTTTATTATTCATCCTGTGAATAACACCTATTTCTACTTAATGCGATTAATTTATAATGTGCACATGGTAATGCTTGCCTTAACGGGCTTTCCATTCCGTTAACCTTGTTCGCGACTATTACGCTATTTAGGTCCTTGGTGAGTATGCTCCACTTGTCGTACTTTGGACCGTTCCTCTGTCATGTCCGTTACTTGTTACACTCTCGCCATCTTCAGATGGGAGTATCCTTCAACCAAACATTTACAAAAGATAGTAATTTCGACATTAATAAACGCCCGTATTGTAATACAAGGCTTTTTTTTACTATACGTGTCAACGCACGTGATTTCGTTGACTATACCTATCGTTTTCAATGGGGTAACGTGTATTACACCATAACCCTATGTGTTGTTCACAACACTTTAATCATACTAAACCATTAACATACTTGTACTTACTGGATTTGCGATCAAGCCTCGAACCGAACACACTTTATTCTTTAAACATGAGCTCTGATTACCAACTTGTAACACCCTGTCTATTTATTTAAGATTTACGTATAATTATCGGTAATTAAATGTGTAAATACGATACAACATACTTATAATAATAGGGGTTTATTTAAAACTTTTACATTAAAGGTAATACAACATAATGTAAATGAATTTGTCGTTTTAAAATTAACGACGAAACAACGTGCGGAAGCTTCTTTTTCATGTGTTTGGCTCTTCTTCGAGCTTGATCGCCCTCCGTTGCTGGATAATATACCTACATTTCATAAAACATGAAATGAGTTAGTCATTTGGCGTTTAAAAACATTTTCGAACCAGTTTGTGGATCAAAATAAGCCAACAACAAGATCAGCAACAATTTCCAAAATTATAAGCCGTCGCGTGTCGCGACAGCGTTCACAAAATTTGTCGCGTGTCGCGACGGTTGTTGCGTGTCGCGCCCCAGGCTATGTCCTTCGTCGCGTGGCGCGGGGGAAACCATTTTCCAGCAGGTCCGTCTCTGGAACCTGCATGTCTGTCCAGCTATAGTTTTAGTCGTAAATCGAACTTTAAAGTGACATAGCTTTTTATCTACAAGTCCGTTTTACCCGATTCTTTTTCCTACACGTTCGAAATTTTAATCTCCATCTCATGGAGTCAATACCTGATATTAAACTACTTAAAAATTCAGCTTTCAAGCTCTCGGCTTGAAATCCATTTTTAACACTTTTGACCCGTTTGGGGAATTTAAGCTATTTAGTCTAAACTAACTCTTTTCTTTTCACACGTCGTTATTCCACATCTAAAATATATGCTTAGGTTCCACCACGACTACTTTTGTGGTATATTTAGCATATCTACTTATTAACCCAAATTTACCCTTCGGTTAGTCATTTTATGCAACTGGCCCATTTTAGGCATTTGATCCACAAATGTTTATGCCTATAACTTATATTCATGTTTAACAATTCCCCAATTAAAATGCGAATTCCTAATCAACCCTTATGGGTCGTTTTCCCGATTTACCCATCAAAGGCGTTTTTGTCAATTTTAGTCCCTCATTTAACGACGAAGGACTTTCAATAAATATTTGACCAAAATCGCTCGTCTAACTATAATCTTATTTATGTGTACCTGGCTCGGGTCGACATTTTGACCCATTTTAATACCTTGTCTCAATAATTTGCTAATTCATAGCATCGCTAATTCGCAAGTCATTTTATCCTGCGAGTATAAGACTTGACAAACACTTATAAGTCGTTATATGTCAAATGGTATCAACATTACCATTTGACCCGTTTGGTCTAAACGACCAAACATTTTGCGCATATATATAAATGGTATCTATTTACCAATTCGTTAAGTAATTCATTTCGGATTTCTCACTATTTAGTTGTGTCTCTTAAATCTGTTTCTTACATGTTTAACTCAACATGGCTTATGCCACTTGGTGTCGTTTTATACTTCAACTTTTATCCATTTATACGTGACTAAATCGTCGTTTTCACTTTTTACTTCGCTTAGGCTTACTTATAAAGTAGCCATTCGAAAACTCATTTTATATATTTCATCACATGACCAAAATACTATTTCAACCCTTTTTACCATTAAACATGGTGTTCATCTTTTGATATGTTCCGACCCATATCATTTTGTGTCGGAACCGTATTTCAAATATAACCTTTGTTGTGTTTATATCTTATAAATAAATGTATATCCTACAAAAAGGGTGTAAGCTTTACTTACCTTGCATCCATGCCACACTTTTCTTTCCATACTCGCTCCGTTTGACCCGCTTCATCCACAAGCTTCCAACTAGCTTGTTAAGCGCCAAACTATTATCCAATGTTCATAGGGTGATTAGATTAACCATAATTTAATATGATCTTCCACCTTACACATTTCTATGTATTCATCCGAACACTTAATATAATCACGTTTTACATACTACCAAGTAGACCGTGATTTCATTTAGGCATTTGATATTACTGAAAATGGGCTGTTTTTGGTGACTTGTTTAACCTGTTTACAAGTCTTCAAAAATTATGTTTTTTTATGTGGGGTACCTCTCGGAGGGTTAGTCCTTGTGTTAAAATTTCAAGATCTAACTCTTTACAAAAAATTCGTAAAAATTCATTTACTAAGGTGCAATCAGATTTGTCACTTCTGACTGCAGCTTACGGAAAAATTTATTTAAAATTCCTCATTTATCCGATTGACGAAATTCCAATTGGAGATTTTTATAATCACTTAAAACTTTCTACAATAAGAATTTGAGATCCTAACTCAATTCCTAAATTGAGTTATGACATTCGTAATGGGCTGCAAATTCTGCCAGAAGACGCAGCTTGAACCTTTGATACGGAAAAATTCATAAAACGCTCAATTTTCGTCGAAAAAAATGTAATTCCAGTGGAGTTTTAAAGATATTTCCTGGAATTACATTTTAGACGCAAGAAACACATGTTTTTGTCACTTTTTTTTTCAGGTTACAGCCAATACAAGTCGGCTGTAAATTCTGATCAGGAGCTGTTTGAATTCAGCTTTCAATTTAAGCATGTTCTTGACATTATAACACTATTTTTAGCTATCAAATCCCTAAAAACATCTCATACATGAATTTAGCATCAACAAAAATCTGAATTTACTTGAGCTAAGCATGCTTTCAATATATACTTGTCTAGGGTTTACTCCTAAATACAATATTGTTCCTATTCCATCAATACAACATACATGCAACATCAATTTTCGAATTCTCTAAGTTCATCCAAAAATTTAGATGGAAATTTTCTACAAAATTGCATACCTTATGATCCCTTTTCAGAGGAAATCACCAATCTTTGCTTGGATTTCGTTTTGGAACTGAATTAGGCCTTCAATTTGGACAATTTGCATGAACTAGGGTTTGGTGGAGGATTTTTGGTCGCCCCTGTGTTTTTGATCGAACCAGACACCCACACAAGTGTGTGTTTGGTGTTTTTAGTTTTGTTTTAATAATAGTAGTTTCAAACTTTACACTTTTGGTCCCCCAACTATTATTAAGTTCTTATTTTAGGTGTTTTTAACCTTCTAACACATTACTACAAGACTTCTTTTTATTCCTAGTTATTTTAATGGGTTCGGGAAATTATATCTCGTTTTATTTTAAGTCCCGTTAACTCGGGCCTTTTTTATATACTTTGTTTTCCTCAACAACTTTTATTCCTTTTTTATTGAATATTAGGTTTGTTTATTTAATTCCTAATATTTACCGGGTTAATTTCACCACTAACGGTATTTTACCCGTTCATAAATATTAACGTGGTTTGATTACCAAACCCGTTTTCGGGGTGTTACAGTTCACTTATAACGACATTTATACACATGTGTCCTTTTACAAGTTTGAATGAACTCACCAGCATTTTTCGCTGATCAATTTTTTTTAAAACGTGTTTCAGGTGATTTACTGTGAAAAAAGAAAAGTGCTATGAGGTACTAAAAGCTTAAATAAGTGGCTATGTAACCTGAATAAAACATGTTTTATGAAATGAAAACTACAGTGTTTTGAAAACTCTGATATTTTTCCTGACATCCGGTCCTGTTGAAAATTCTGTTGCGATAATTTTAATAAACACCTGTACCACTTGTATCTGCTCACGGCTCCCGCCCAGGGTGGGGTAGGGGGTTGTGACACTATGCATACCGGTTTTCAATACAAGTCTTATAAATGTTTTTCAACATTTATTTGCTACAAGAACAAAACACATGAATTCACCAACATTATTGTTGACCTTTAAACTTAACATGTATTTCAGGAAAGTAAGCATTCATGACGAAAGCCATGGAACTAAGGAACGCAAGAGAACGATGACACTTTTGAAGAATTTGGCTTTTATATACCGCCCTCGTGCGGGAATATAGGAGTCAAAACCTCTATTTATTTACAAGAAGAAAAACTATATTTTGTTAAGTTATGTTGTTAACTTGAAATACATTTGGAAAGTTATAAACAAGCTCTGAAACTTTTGTACTTTAATTTCAAATAATATATCAAATGGAATTGTCATTTATTTTTATTCATGTAGATTGTTTATACTATCGAATGCTATGAAAACCTTTCATGGTTACACGCATGTGCTTCCGCTACGAGCAGGGTGTGACACTATGACCACTCGGTCAAAGTCTGGCATTTTTAAACCGAAGAATCGGACCTATCTTTCCCATTGATCAAGCCATTTGCTCCATTCTAACATATTGTCCAAAGAAACACCTAAAACTTACAGGAGTGTCTTAAACAACCATACTGGCTCGAAATAATGAAAAACTACTTGTTAGAATCAAAGATAAAGTTGATGACAATGTTGATTGCTATAAGGCTTATCTGGATGCTCAAGGCTTTAGCCAGATCCCTGGGTTAGACTTTCATCACACGTTTAGTCCAGTTGTCAAAGCTTTAATGAATCGTATTGTCTTATCCATTGCTGTTATAAATGGATGGACTTTACCCCAGATAGACGTTAATAATACTTTTTGCATGGGCACATCAATGAGACTATTTTCATGGAACAACCACCTGGGTTTGCTAACCCAAGATTTCCTAATCATGTTTGCAAACTGAATAAGGCTTTATATGGCCTCAAATAGGCACCTAGGGCCTGGTTATACAGATTGAGTACATTCGTACTCGCTAATGGTTTTGTTTGCAGTCGTGCCGACACCTCGTTGTTCCTCTTTAAATGAGAAGAATGCATTGTGTATCTTCTGTTTTATGTTGATGATTTAATTCTTATAGGAAAAATCAGGAGACAGTCATCTCCATTCTTATGACCAGATTGGGTAAATAATTTGCTATCAAAGACCTTGGCAAACTTAACTATTTTTTGGGACTTGAAGTTGCTTACAAACCTGAGAGGTTGTTTTTAAGCCAAACCAAATATGCCCATGACATTATGGAGCGTGTTGGACTTCTCGAAAGCAAACCCACTCATACTCTGTTATCTCCTAATGTATCCATTTTTCTTGGTGGGAACCATGTGTCATGGAGTGCTAGGAAACCGTCCACTGTCTCCCCTTCTATTGAGTATTGTGCGATGGCTAGCACAGCTGCTGAACTCGTATGGATTTTTCATCTCCTTGGTGAACTCCATGCTCTGCCTCCTGATTGTCTAACTTTTCTATGTGATAGGAAAAGTGCACTTTTTTTTCACTGAAAACCCGGTCTCCAGCAAACGTCCCAAACACATTGACCTTGACCATGACTATCACTTTATAAGGGAGCTTGTTACCTCCAGAAAGTAATATACTTGCTTTATTCCAAACAAGCTACAGGTTGCGAACATATTCACCAAGAGTCTTCCACGTTACCAATTTGAATTCTTCGGTGACAAACTTGGCATTCGTCCACCACCGTTTCGTTTGCGAGGGGATGTTAAAGTATAAATTGTAGCGTGTGTATTTTGAATCTGTTTCATTCATTTGTACCCATTATGTAAATTGTATTTCTATATAATATCTGCAACCTCCTCAATTGAGGTATGCAATCAGTTCCACTTCTTTTTATTTACAAGTTTTATGCCCACTGTGTGGAGGCTGAAGAATCTGCTGAACACATTATGACAGCTTGCTATGTATCGACGATTGTTTTGACACAGTTTTATGCCCATGTTTCTATTATATTTTGTTTAAGAAACGACAGAGTAAGTATTGGCTTACGCCGCCATAGAGCGTGGTTGTAACCCACTGGTATGCATTGAATAGTCAAACTTCATTTAATATTTAGCCATTTAATAAGTATTATCTATAAAACTTCTAAATATGCTTTAAAGTTCTACATAAAAAAAAACCCTTGATACTCGTGTGTGTGGTGCACCCGTTAATAAAAAAATGATAATCAACGTATGGTTTAAAATATAAAAATAAAATTCATTCTCTCATTTTATTAGAGAGTGACACTATATTATAAAGTATGTATTAATAAAGATTGAATAATAATATATCACATACGTCCCGCTTGCGGTATGCTTATATAATGTATATAAGAGATCTAATTAATAAAAAAATGATAATCAACGTATGGTTTAAAATATAAAAATAAAATTCATTCTCTCATTTTATTAGAGAGTGACACTATATTATAAAGTATGTATTAATAAAGATTGAATAATAATTTATATCACATATCTCCCGCTTGCGGTATGCTCATACAATGTATATAAGAGATCTAGAATTCTCATGTATGACCCTAGGTAAAAAAAGTCAGGATACCCCTAAAGTTTTCTTCTAGCTCCGCCACTGTATCTATCGTATCAATCTAGCCGATTTTTGCGATCTATGTTCACAAAAGCGTGGATGGATCGACGGTCAAGAAGAAATTGGTTCAAGCGGTCACCGTAATTGCATGTTGCTTAATATGGTGTACCGCAAATGAGGTCATATTTAACTCTAAACGAGTGGATATTGGTTGTATTTTGGATGAGCCTCGTATCCTAGGATTTCTCTCGATAAAGATTCGGTCCAAGCTTGACTTCCTTTGAATGGGAGGAATGGTGTAGCGTTTTTTTATGTTAACTACTTATCATGAACAACTTTGCAGTATTAGGGGAGTGGGGGTGGAGAATAATTTCTCTGTGATGAGCATGTTCCACACGTGGAAAATCAAAACAACCCACTGCCACCATACTAAAATAACGCGTGAATATTAATTCGCATGATAAAGTTAACGCGTGATGGAAGGAATGGAAGTATGGATGTGAGGGGGTGTGAGGGTTTATTGTTGGGTGTTGTGAGTGATGGGCATTGCCACTAAAAGAGGTTGTGAGTGATGGAATAATGGTTGATGACATTGCGGAACTTGATTGGATGTTGTGAGTGATGAAATTTTTGCAAAAGATAACAACCCCCTCCCCTTAATGGTGTAGCTTTTAGACAGAGATAATCCATCATTACTCTTAAATAATTGGAATTGCATCATTAAATGACAAAAAGATTTATTTATTTAATATTTTTTTTGAACGCCAAATTTGAACAAACAGATTTATTAGATCACTAAACACTTTAATAGCCTTAAAACCCATTTTCACCTCTAACAACACTCATAAATTCTTCATCAGATTCTAAAGCCGCCATGTTTTCGGGTAACATGCACACTTCCAAATCCATGCTTCCTCCACCCTCCCGTCCAGCATACAACGTCACCTTCCCGTCAAACTTATTAGCATACCCACTCAAAACCGCCAATCCTTTCCCCAATCCAAATTCGTTTCCATACATGTCAAACCTAGGTGAGCTCCCCATCTGTATACTATTTCCATCAAAAAACACACCCATTTTATACACAAACGGGCTCTTCACCCACGAATCCATATACTCCCTGATCTCTTTATCACCATGGTTAACCACCAACTCATGCAACCGCCACGCTGTCCACCCGATGCTGTGCTCGAGCAGTTCCCCCGCGGTTGCTGTTACCCTCATTGCCTGAATACAATTACCCAAGTAGTTGTCGGGTAAAGGTGGGGATAGCCTACTTCTGTTGTTCACAGCCAACCTGAAATTTGCAATCACAAACTTCACTAACAATTATTTTTGCACTAACAAGCATTGGATTTTGTATTTTGTTGAATTTATTTTGTATTAACTTGAACTTGGACTTTTGAATTAAAATGGGTGTATTTATTTTTCATTTAAAGCGAACCTAGTTGAGATCGAGTTCAAATTTTCAGCTTGGTTCCAGGCTGGCTCTCTTTAGATTTTGAGCCGAACCCGAGTCGGCTCTAGTTCGGCTTTAAATATGGTTTTTGAACTATTAAAAGATAACTCCGAATATAGAATTTGAAAGGTTTGTATTAAATATCATTTTGAAAAGTTAAGCTAAATCGAGCCAAGTCAAAGCAACTCAAATTAAAACCGAACGAAATCCAAAATGAATATTTTCCACTTGCTTTTAAATCCGAACCTGCTCGGTCTCGGTTTATAAAATTTGAGCCGAACCCATGTTGCATTGGCTCGGCTCATCTTAACTGGTGAAAACCCATACCTGCAACCGGTTTCTTTATCAGCCGGAAACCGTCTGGCACGCGTCACGCACCGCCACACAAGAGCCGAAAGAGACTGCAAAGTGGATATCTTTGTAGTATTACATTCCGAATTCACCTTTGCTTTGAGTTTAGCCAGCGAATCCGACGAGAACCGAAATATTCGTTCTCTTAACACCGGTGGATACGGTCTATCAATAAACTCATCCTCATGCGCAAATGGGAGGGTCAGTATCGGGCCAGATCCATCCGGAACCCATCTTTCAATAACCGGAGGCCGCGAGATAGGATCCAAAAGATCATTTTTCCTTTTGGATTGAAACACCTCCGACCACGAGTTAAAAAAATGCCAAAACGAAGCTCCATCAACCACCATATGATTAATCGAACACCCGATAAAGATTCCATCAATAAGCTCGGTCACCTGAACGGACAACAACGACTGTTCATGCCCATCGTGATCAATAGCTTTATGATGATCAAAAAACGATTGCACAACCAACGGGACATCGTTCGGTGTAAGGATATCATCCACGGTTAAGTTAACGGAGGAATGTATGAATCTTGCTCCCGGGCTGTTGTCGGGGTTGATAAAGATGGTTAAAGAAGGCGGATTTTGTTGTTTTTTGGTGGCTAAACGGGCCGCGAGCGGATGGAAGTGGGTAAGTGTGGCGGAAAGCGAGTCTTTGAGGTCGTCCAAGAAGGTGGTTATGGAGAAATTTTGATCATTTGGCAAGGGGTAGAGGAGACCCTTTTGAATGTAGTTTACGTTGATCATGGCTAGGTCCCATGGGGAGAAGTAAGTTGGTTTTTTGGCTTGTTCGGAGATGAATTTTGGTTTGATGAAGCAGTCTGATATGATGTTAACAGTTGCGGAATCCATTGAAGAAGATGGAGATGGTGGTGGTGACTTTGTTGAAGTTGATGTTGGGATTTATGTTATATATTGCATTATTTGGGGTTGTTGGGATATATGTTATATATTGCACTATTTGGGGTTGTTGGGATTTATGTTATATTGCATTATTTGGGGTTGGTAAATATATGACTTTTATTGTATAGTTTAATTTAATTGAATATGGAGCAGGTCAACTTACAACAAAGCATAAACGAAAGTACCTGGAAAATGCATACAATTATGGGAAAATGTTAAAAGAAATCAAATCAGGTTATCAATTGTTTCAATTAAGTAATAAGTAATTTAAACTTTTTGACTTTTTAAGTAACTAAATTCTAATTTTATGTTCTAATCACGTTTCATTACCAGGTTACTATTTTCTTTTTCTTTTTGTTTTTTAATGCTTATATGGATATTATTTATATATTTATATTAGATATGTATTTTTAAAATTAAAATACTTTAATCTCCATAGATTCATCCTACCAAACCTGGAGGACATGAGCAGAATATATGCTTCTAAGCGTTTTTTATTATCCTAGTTTGTTTTTCTATACTCAATTTAGTCAAAACTCAATGGTTGAATTAATCTATACCGCCAAAGCAGAACACATGCTTCTAATAATCAAAACTCAATTGTTGAATTAATCTATACCACCAAACCAGAACACATGCTTCTAAGTTTTGATTTGCATTGTGTGTTTTCAGTCATATGACAACCTTTTTGTTGTTTGTTTTCAATCACACGAACGCGAAAAACTGATTATTTTATAAATAAAAAAAAATATTTTTTTCAAACTTAAAACTGATTATTTTATAAATTTTAAAATAAAAGTGTTGTTTAAAAAATTAATTTCAAAATCCATATCATATTTGTATTTTCTATATTAATAAAGATTAAAAAAAGTCAATGAAACCGGACACATCATCATTGGTAATCTGATAATTACATAATATTATAACACCAAATGAAACTTCACCGACTTTAGATAGACAAAAAAAGTTTTAGCCACTTAATTGGAACAATTGTCAAACTTGGTTATATTTCTACAAAGTTACCCCATTAAATAAATATTATATTTAACCATCACTAGTGCTCTAGTGGTGGCTACAGGTATTTAAGTTCCACCTATGGTGGATCCCGTTGAGTTTTCCCCTCCAGGTTTCAAGTTCGAGTCTGAATGATAGGGGTTTATCATTTAGAGGTTTAAATTGGGGATCTGTTGTACCAGAGGGCTCTCTAGCGTGGAGCCGGTTAAGACAACGTATGCTAGACCTCCCGACATTCGCGAATAACTCACACCTGTCAATATATATATATATATATATATATATATATATATATGGTATAATTCATGCGAGAACCACCTTTTTAATATTTTTTTATAAAAATCACTACTTTTAGTATTCAGAAAAAAAATATTTTTTTTAAATATTAAAAAAAATATTTTTTTTAAATATTAAAAAAATTATCTTTTTATTAACGAAAAGTAGCGATTTTTATTAATTTTTTTTGTGTTTTTTCAGGTTTTTTTAGGTATATTTGGTTGTGTTCACACTATTTCTCGCGGTTCTCGCAATAAATGGTGATTGCTAACGGATCCTTCTCCTATATATATATATATATATATATATATATGTATAGGGCTCGGTTCAAATGAAAACTACCACAAGTTGTGAGAACCGTGAGAACTTTTTCTTCCCGCGGCGTTGGACCAAAATTTTTTGCACAAACGTAAATAAAAATATTATAAACACATATCTAAAAAAAATAAAAAAAAATTTATTTAGTCGGTAGTTTTGACTGAAGCAACTTTTTTTCTACGCGCTATTGTAAATTTTGTACGAAGATAAATGTTTTTTACGCCTCATGTAAATGTAGGTATGCGACATTTTTTTTTGTTGAAACGAGTGATTTTTTTATGACTTTTGAGATGAAAAAAATTTTAGAAAAACCCTTTGGATGGCTTAGCTCTCACGGTTCTCACGACTTAAGGTGGTTCTCATCTTAACCCATCCATATGTATATATATATATGTATATATATATATATATATATATATATATATATATATATATATATATGGTCAGGATTTAGAGAAAACGCTCAAAAGTGTGAGAACGGAGAGAACGCTAATGGATCTTCAGATCAAAACAATCTATGGACTAGATGACGCGGTGGCATTTTCGTAAATAAAATCACTTTTATTAATCTAGCGCGCTTCATTAAGGGTAAAAGAGCCTTTTGACTTAAAATAAAACGCCAAACTCGCGCTATTAAAATCCGCCTCAACACACATAGCACACTTCATCATAATATAACGCCATAGATATAAAACGCCAAACTTTGTTTTTAACCGATAAAGCTGAACAAACAGTACTAAAACGACGGAACTTTATTACTAGCATTTACTGCAATAAAAATTGCGCCTAAAATACGCGCCAAAAACTCCCTATATAAACAAACTCTCAGAATTACTAAAATCCAAACCAAAACCATAAAAACCTATATTTTCCTCTACACCATTCATCTTATAAACGCCAAAAAAACCAAAATATCAAAGATTCAAATCCATGTTTCTTTGATATACATAATTTTCTCAATAAACTTTCACTCTATGCAATGAGCAAGATCCTCAATATAAACGCCAAAATATACAAAAACCACAAAACTACAAAAAAGCCATTTCATGGAGATTCTGTTTTTGTTCTCTATAAAGTTTAGCTAAACGGGATGGATAACATTGTTACACATCTTTCTTAACTGAGGATTAACAATGTTATCCAGTTCGTTCAGCAAAACATTATTGAGTTTAGCACGACCAAAAATAGAAGTTTATGGAAGTTTTATTTAGTGGCGTTACTGGGTTTTTTTGGCGTTTGATTTCCTTGCCCGGTCTTATATTGTTTGTTATTTAACTTCGAAGAAGCATGTTATGAACAAAGAGATAGAAAAAATAAAAAGATGCAAAAAAAAACGCTAAACTGAGAAATGTCTGTGTTCTATAGCATTGAAATAAAAAAACGCCAAACTACTCTACACTGTCTCTCAAAAGACCATCTGTATGTGTTCTGTAAGAATGACAAATACAAAACGCCAAACTACTCTTCACTTGCTCTCGAAGACCTTGTCGATCTTCTTTTAATCACGGCCTGTTTGCATGTTGATGCGTAGTGTCCATAGGCTTTGTAGTTCTGACACTATCTTTCTTTGTCCCCGGGTTTCGACTTTGATTTCTTTTTGTCAATTGCTATCTCCTGTTTAGATTTCAGGCGCTTCCGGGAACCAGAACCTTTGGATTTATAACCTACAGGGACTCTTATCAGATTCTTGTCATTTTTATATTGACCAGTTATCTTGGCAAATCTATCCCTAGAACTAGCGGGAAGAGCAACAATCTGCATATCATGAACCTTCTTCATATAAGATTGAACATAATCCTTGAATAAGGATAGCTCCTCTTTATTACCAGATAAACGGTTCAAAATGTATTCGGTTGAATAAATAACATCTCGCACCATACTTTGCACATCAAGATCAAGCTCGGTCATATATTCACGACTAATTGAGAATTCAGGAGAGCAGTTTGGGGAGGCCCTTTGCGCCATCTATTCAGAATATATTATTTTGGAAATTCCCTAATGTCCATAAGTCTCAAAACATAGAATATATAGTCTACATAGCAAACTAAACTGTTCAAAACGTCTGCATGAGCAACTGCATGTGCAATCAGACATACGGAACAATACCTGAAAAACGCCAAAAACAATATCTCTATAACGCCATGCATAGAATGTTTGTCTAAAAAAGAAAAGAACACATTGCATATGATAAAACGCCATTAACAAAAAACGCCATAAAAACCAAAACGCCATTATTTACCTCAAATAAGGATGTACAAAGCTGTTGGAAGTCATTTACATAAGTCTTAACAAACCCATCAGGCTGATCTTCGTAACGTTGATTTATGCAATCCGCAACTCCAATAAGCTCAGCTTGAACGTCACAAAAAATACTTTTTGTATATATATCAACAGCTTGCCCTTCCAACACTTTGTAACTACTCTTCAACTGGGGTCTTTTGTATCGAGATTCATGATCATTTTTACGATGTGTGTGACACTGTGCTTCTATTGCAGTCTCATAATGTGTCATGAACTCAACAAGAGTAGCTTTCGAATTGCACACTTGACCAAAAAAATGATTCTCACTCTCCAACCTGGATGTCATTCACATAAGACCAGGCATAGGCTCCATTCTATAGTATGCAGGGATCTAAGATTCCCTAAGTGCAAAAATATCAGATAGCCAGTCATTATCTTCTAAATTGAATTATGCAATAACCGTTTCCCATTCTGATTCAAATTCTTTAGGTGTGAGAATATCCGTCCGCACAATACCACAGATACGTTCTTTAAAATTGGTGGAATTGCATAGCCTAACACCAACCTATAAATAACACGAAAATGCCATGCATATATGAAAAAAAAACAAAAGACAAAACTTCATTAAAAAAAACAGTAACAAGGTACAAAATGCCATGTAACTTAAAACGCATTGTATACTAAAACGCCAAAGGTAAAAAAAAAAGCATAACAACCTTCAGAGAAAGTTTATGCATCACATGCCACATGCATAACCGATGCCTCGTGTCAACAAATACAGCAGAAACAGCCTTCTTCATCGCTGGATCTTGGTTAGTGACAACAACTTTTGGTTGAGAACCAACAGATTTAAGAAAAACTCTTAACAACCAAATATACGTATCAACAGTTTCCGACACCAACAATGCTGCACCAAATGTAACATTGCAGTGATGATTGTCTATACCAGTGAACGGTACAAGCACCATAGTGTACTTGCATATGAAAACGCCATGAGAAATGAAACAATAATAAAACGCCATTGAATGTAAACTAGTAAAATGCCATTGCATGCTAATAAAACCCCATTGCATGTAAAATATAAAAACGCCATGCATGTGAATTAATAAAACGACAAAAACAAAGAAGTTGAATTATAAAAAATTACTTGTTGGAACGATACGTGGCGTCAAACGAAATCACATCACCAAACACGTGGTAATTACGTTTGGCTTGATCGTCACACCAAAAAAGACCCTTCAAACGATTGTCTTCGTCTGTGATGTAATCATACGAGAAATTAGGCTGGGAATGTTTTTTTTTTCATTCAAATGTTTCACAACCATATCAGCGTCATATTCCCCTATGAAAAAGTTAATTTGCCTCTTATAGTTCTTAAATTCAACTTTGCTTGCGCCCACATCTTCAAAACCGCCAAAACAAGTCTTCATAACATTAAACGCCTTGACAGGACCCAAATTCAGCTTAGACATGCTGTGTATAACATGCTTCTGGAGCTGAGTGAAGTATCGTTCAGTTGGAAGAAAATGCTTATCAGGACGTTCAACAAGTTCATGATTGTGCTCCTCGACAAACTTATACACCTTCCAAAATCCATCCTCAAATTCTACATATAACAGTGCACCACAATCAGTCCTCTTTGAAAAGTTAGATCGCACTACTCGCTCCTTTTGATTAGGGTCCAACGTATCAACCTTCTTGTCCTTATATACCCCAGCTCTCGTACACAAGAAATACTTAATATGTAAGACACTTTTGGAGTTTGTCTTTGTAGTCCCTTTCCTGACTGAAAACCCACACTCCTTGGCATACTTAACATACATTGAATAACAATCATCAAGGCTTGAGAATACCATATCCTTTCTGAACTTTAATTCTTCACTGACGTCAGGAATAATAAATGGTAATCCAGTTTTGGGGCAATGCCTTTGACTCGAGGAAGAGACTTCATCTGAGAAAACACAGGGAGGAACAGAAATAATCAGAAAAACAGAGTGAGGTCTCGTAATAACATTATACATTAAAATGCCATTAATTGAATAATAAACAAGACATAATAAACAAATAATGAAAACACCAAAATTAACAAAACTAATGTTTCCACAAATTAACAAAATAGTAATAACTGATATTCACAAATACTACTAAATAAAATTCAAAACTAGTCAAATAGACGAAAAACGCCAATAATCTTAAAAACATAACAAATATACAAGAACGTAAACGACAATTAAAATTAATATCGAAAAATCCAATTGCAGTTATGAATAATAGATTAAATATCAATTAAAACGCGATTAAATTGCATAATTGAATAACACTATGGAAAATCATAGAACACATTATTAAAATAATAATACAAAAAAAACACCATAGAACAATGATAAAAGAACAAAACGCCATATCTGTTGCATGATTTGCTGGAACGAAAATTGAAAACGCCAACGAATTTTACTTTGTCGAACAGAATCCACGTTAAACGCCATAGATCTGAGAAAGCTTGCAAAGGAGGTAACAGCTAACAATAAATCTTTGGAGTTTTAATTTGAAAGAGATTTATAAACCGAATAAGGAGGGAACGTATAAAAGGACAAGCGTACCCCCGCATAACAATTAGGCCCCCCTGCCACGTGTTGGGTCAGGATCCGTTCTCACCGTTCTCACACTTTTCCCCGTTCTCTCCTGAACCCGTTTCTATATATATATATATATATATATATATATATATATATATATATATATATATATATAGGGAGAAGATCATGCAAGAACCACCTCTTATTGCGAGAACCGCGAGAACCAATGTGAACACAACCAAAAATGCCTAAAAATAGCTAAAAATCACAAAAAAAAAAATTTTTAATATTTTTTATATAAAAATCGCTACTTTTCGAAGCCAAAAAAAATTTAATTTTTTTGTTTAAAAAAAAAATTGGCCACTAACAGTAGCGATTTGAGCATAAAAATATTAAAAAAAAATTAGATTTTTTTTTTATTTTTTTAGATTTTTTTAGGTTTTTTGGGGGTTTAGTTTTTAGCATTTTAGCTTGTGGGGGTGGGGGGGGGTGTTTAGGTTTTTTTTTTTTTTTTTTTTTTTGGGGGGGGGTAGGTTTTTTTTAGGTTTTTTAGGGTTTTAGTTTTTAGCATTTAGCTTGGGGTGGGGGGGGGGTGTGGGGGTTAGGTTTTTTTTAGGTTTTTTTAGCTATTTTAGGTTGTGTTCACATTGGTTCTCGCGATTCTCGCAATAAATGGAGTTCTCGCATGAGCCCTTCCCTATATATATATATATATATATATATATATATATATATATATATATATATATAGGGAGTCGCTAAAATAGAAACCATCTCCGGTTGTAAGAACCGCGAGAACCACTCTCAACCAATCAAAATAAAGGGTAATTTGGTCATTTCCTTCAAATGTCCAATCTATCTCTCTCTCTTCATTAAATTACATGACTTTTAAAAAACTCTATCATCTCTCAAAAGTCTCTCTCATCTCTCATCTTTGTTATCTATTTTGTTTATCTCTCTGTTTGCCTCTTTAAAGACTCAATATCACTCCCAAAAATTCAAAACCTCTCATCTCTCATCTCTCTCTCTCGAAATTGTTCCAAACCTTCAAAATCCATCATCTCTCATCTTCATAAGAAACCACACAAAATCATCTTCAAAAGGAGCCGGTGCCGGAGCTAGGGAAGGACCTGACTTTCACCGTCGAAGTGTCGGTGGCCGGTTCCGGGTCCCGGAGCTGCTGCCGGAGCTAGGGGCATACCTGGAGCCATTGCGTCGTACGCTGGGAGCCATGGCAGTCTCCACCGGCTGCCGTCTCTAACTTACAGAAATCCCTTCAAGTTCCAACAACCAAATACTTTATCGTTGCAATCAAACCCTCTGTCTCCCGCCATTTCTCAATCACAACTTCAAACTCATCAATGGAGTCTTCTTCATTCTCATTCTTTTTCCCCTGCATTCTAATAATAACCCTCTTGATCTTCTCACACACCATGTTCTCAAGTGTCAAACCAGTAGTCGTTATCCACTTATCCGAAGATCTTTACACCCGATCAAGAATGCCTCTGTTTCGCCTCCTCTGCCCCCGGTTCCGGTACCCGCTTTATACGTTATCGGTGACTCTTCGGTTGATTGCGGGACCAATAACTTTCTTGGGACGCTTGCTCGTGCTGATCATCTTCCTTATGGCCGTGATTTTGATACTCATAGACCCACTGGACGGTTTTCTAATGGCAGAGTTCCTGTGGATTTTCTTGGTAATTTGTTGCTGTTTTTTTTTTTTTTTTGTTGGTGTGTGTTGGGGTGGGTCTTGGTGGGATTTGAGAGTTATGTGGGGATGGAAAAGGGACGGTTGGGTTTGAGGGGTTGTAGATGAGGTGTTTGATGAAATGTTTGAGTGTGTATTGGGTTGATTTTGTTGTGTTATTTTCGTTTGGATAGTTGTAGATTAGTGTTTGATGAAATGTCTGAGTAGATATTGGCTTGATTTTGTTGAATCGTTTATGTTTTGGGTATTGTAGATGAGATGCTTGATGAAATGTCTAAGTGTCTATTGGGTTGATTTTGTTGTGTTATTTTCGTTTGGATAGTTGTAGATTAGTGTTTGATGAAATGTCTGAGTAGATATTGGCTTGATTTTGTTGAATCGTTTATGTTTTGGGTATTGTAGATGAGATGCTTGATGAAATGTCTAAGTGTCTATTGGGTTGATTTTGTTGAAGTATATCTGTTTCAGTAGTTGTGGATGAGGTGTTTGATGAAATGTTTAAGTCTGTTTTGATCATCATTTTTTTTATTTTTATGCAAATTGAAGAAAATTTAAACCATTTTTTTCGTTTCAATCAATCAGCACTGCGTCTCGGACTTCCGTTTGCCCCAAGTTACCTAGGTCAAGTGGCTCTGTGCAAGATATGATGCGCGGGTTGAATTACGCCTCTGCTGGTGCTGGGATCATCTTCTCTAGTGGATCAGAACTGGTACACTCAAAAACCAAGATTTTCTTCAAACTTCAAACCACCCTTTCGGATCATAAATGCTAGTTTTGTTCAGTTATTATATGTTTTCTAATATATGTGATTATTACACATGGTCAGCACATATCCTTCGGTCAACAAATCCAACAAGTCATGGATACATTTCAGCAATTCATACTAACAATGGGCGAATGATAGGCGAGTGGTGGTGATGGGACTGGCACCTATCGGTTGTGCACCATACTACTTGTGGCAGTATAACAGCCAGAATGGCGAATGTATAAAACCGATAAACAACGTGATACTGGAATTCAACTTTGTTATGCGATACACAGTTGAATAGCTTAATAAAGAACTCAATGCCAATATTATCTTTTGTGACGCTTACGCGGGGTCCATGGATATCCTTAAGAATAAGAATAAGGATCCATAGATATCTTTTTAACGTATATCCTTAAGAATAAGAATAAGGATCCATGGACATCTTTTTAACGTAAAATGTGAAACGTAAAACGTAAAGTTTTTAACGTAAAACGTAAACTTTTTAACGTAAAACGTAAAGGTTTTAACATAAAAACATAAAATGTAAACTTTTCAACGTAAAACGTAAAGTTTTTAACGTAAAACATAAACTTTTTTAACGTAAAAACGTAAAACGAAAACTTTTTAACATAAAACGTAAAACGTTAACTTTTTAACGTAAAACGTAAACTTTTTAACGTAAAGCGTAAAACGTAAACTTTTTAACGTAAAACGGAAAACGTAAACTTTTTAACGTAAAACGTAATCTTTTTTAACGTAAAACGTAAACTTTTATGTAAATACTTTTAAACGTAAAACGTAAAACATATTTTACGTAAATTGTAAAACATAAAAAACCGTGTGATAAAACGCTGCCTAAAAAGGGACGTGAATACGGAGCATAAAGCGTCGCGTAAAAAAACGGGACGCAAAAACCGGTGTGTTAAAACAGGGCGTAAAAAACGACCCGTTAAAAAAACGACGCGTGGAAAAGCCGGGCGTAAAAACGGCGTGTTAAAAAACGACGCGTGAAAAATTCGGGCATAAAAACAGCGTGCAAAAACCGGCGCCCAAAAACAATTTGTTTTACGTAAAACGTCAAAAGGTTTACGTAACACGTAAAAAGTTTTACGTAAGCCGTAAACGTAAAAAGTTGTGTTGGGGGTGGGCCGACGGTGTTTGCGGTGGTGGATTTGGAGGTGGTGGCTGTGTGAGTGGTGGTGTTGTCGGTGTCGTAGGTGGTGGCTGTGTGAGGATTGACGGTGGTGGTGGGTTTCGACGGCGATTATGTGGGTTTGGGGTTGTTTGATAATTGATAATTGTGATTGGTTTATTTTTGTATTTTAATAAATGTTTATTTTTTGCAACCATAAAAAATTGTTTGTAAAAAAAGTTTTTTCACAACCGTAAATTTATTTTTTGTAAAAAAATGGTTTTTTTTTACAACCGTAAAACGTTTTACGTAAACTTTAAACGTAAAACGTAAAACTTCTATGTAAACGTAAAACTTTTTATGTCAATTGTAAAACGTAAACTTTTTTATGTAAATTGTAAAACGTAAAACGTAAAACCTTATTATGTAAAACGTAAAACATTGTGTTATATAAATTGTAAAACGTAAAACGTCAAAAAAGTTTTCGTAAAAAAAAATTTACGGCACGTAAACAAGGGGCGTGAATACGGGGCGTAAAAATGGTGCGTAAAAACGGGACATAAAAAACGGCGCGGTATGAAACGGCGCGTAAAACCGGGCATAAAAAACAGCGTGTAAAAACACGGTCGCAAAAGCGTGCCGTTAAAACGGTGCGTAAAAACGGGCCGTAAAAACGGCGCGTAAAAACTGGACATAAAAACAGGACGCTAAAACGGCGCGTAAAAACGGGACGTAAAACGGCGCGTAAAACGGGCCGTAAAAACGACGCGTAAAAACGGGCCGTAAAAACAGCGCGTAAAAACGGGCCGTAAAAACGGGACATAAAAACGAGACACTAAAACGGCGCGTAAAAACGGGACATAAAAATGGGACGCTAAAACGGCGCGTAAAAACGGGCAGTAAAAACGGCACGTAAAAACGGCACGTAAAACGGGCCGTAAAAACGGCACGTAAAAACGGGACATAAAAACGGGACGCTAAAACGACACGTAAAAACGGGACGTAAAACGGTGCATAAAACCGGGCATAAAAACGACACTTAAAAACCCGGTCGCAAAAACGGCGTGAAAAAACAGAGCGTAAAACGGGTCGTAAAAAACGCGCGTAAAAAACAGGTCGTAAAAAACGCGCGAAATTTTTTTTTATCAAAAAATATGATTTTAAAAATGTTGTCTAATAAAAAAAAAATCTGATTTAAAAAAAAACAATTAATGCAAATAGGACAAAAATATAATAAAAAAACAATAAAATTAATAAGACAAAAAAAACAAAATTACTTAAATACCCTTTTAGGTTAAAATATTAAAGACATAATAAGACAAAAAGAATTAAATATTACTTTTAGCTACTTTTAATCTCATCCATCCATTTTGAAGATCTAATGGCCAGAAAGTGGTTCTCGCGGTTCTTACAACTGGAGATGGTTTTCATTTTAGCGGTCCCCTATATATATATATATATATATATATATATATATATATATATATATATATATATATATATAGGGAAAGGATCATCAGAAAACTACATATAAATAAGAAAACTTAAAAACTAACTAAAAAACCTAAAAAACATACCATTTTTTTACAAAAAATCGCTACTTTTTATGTATAAAAAAAGATGAACTGCGCATGTGTATTATGTGCATGTACTACACGTGTGCAGTATATGCTTAGAGTTAGCTTTTGAGTTTAGTTTAGCCTTTTGGGTTATGTTTTTTGGTGGTTTAGTATTTGGATAAGGTTTTTGGGTGGGGGAGGGGGTTTAGGTTTTTGTGGAGGAGGGGGGCATGTGCAGGTGGGGGGGGGGGGGTTGCTGTAACACCCCGTGTTACGAAAGTCAAAGTACAAGTCAAAGTCAAAGTCAAATGAAGAAAAGATTGCTAATTGCGATCTGTCACTCCTTGCTTAACTATTGGTTTACTTCATTGACTTTTAATAGAATCCTTATTTTATTTTGCTTTAGTTGTATTATGTGGAGTATCTGTGGATAATCGAGGTTTAATCGCATGTTTTATCGCTTTATCGCTCATCGCATCGCAATCGCATTCGCAACTCGAATTATGCGTTCTGGATATTGTTTTACGTGTGTGTGCTCCTTATGTGTTACTGATGCATGTTTATTTATGTTTTGAGGTGAATAATCGAAATGCAATCACGACTCTATCACAACGCAATTGAATCGCAAACGCTAAACGCGAGTTAATTAAGATGATTGTATGTTAGATATAGTATTTATGTGGTTATTATTAATCTATCGCATCGCTCCATCTACGCTCGCTTAAACGCATCACAACGCTCAACACGCGAAACGAAACGCCAAAACTCAACTCGCTGGACATCTCGTGTGACAACCCTCACCAACTCAGGTATCCGTACAAATTAATTAATATTTAATTAATACTTAATTACTGTGCTTGCTTACAATTGTGGTTAAACTGCTACTTGATTTCTGATACATACATGTTCATGCATCATACTTTACTACTGTCACTCCATTATTTACACAGAACTATAGTGACAAACTTGATGCACAAAATCACAGTAGCACAAAGAATGGATAACCCAGTAAACATGCTGACATAGCTAGCACTAGACAGACACTGTCTCTGAGGCCAGTATGAGCCGGGAATAGATTACTACACTAGTAGGGAGTGTAGGGATGTGAGGACTGTTAAACTGCGTCACTAGGTGATAGTTACAGTGACCGGATGTGCCTAAAACATGCTATAATTACAAAATTCTACACTTTGTGCAAAAATTCAGCATTTAACTTAACTAGTAAAGTGCAAAAAACATGGGAAAATAATACTAGACACTTTCCAAAGTGTCGGGAATACATCGTGTCACTAAAAAATAATATTAAAGACACTTTAAATGCTTATTTAGCACTTTAACGGATCAGTATCCAACCGAACAACCGGACTTAACCCGGAACATAAAAATATTGTCAATGACATTGTTTTTCCTTTTCTGAGCTAGTTAGGGTCCCCGAACACCCTAACACCCGTTATATTTCATAACACACTAGTAACTAATTTAGTCACCTAACTAAACTAACTATCCCTAACTATCTAGTTCAAATCAAACCATAACCCCCCCCCCCTTCAACCGATGCGGTCCCCATGTGGGGACACTCCACAAAATTTTTTTGATTATTTTATTTGGACATGTTTAATATCTTGGAAGCACATTATCTAATGGTTAATTAAATTGAATGGTCTATAAGTAAACCCAAGAGATCACTTTCATTCTCATAAACACTTCACAAAAATTGCACACTCTCTCCCTCTCCTCTTGTGTTCGGCTGAAAGCTCACACCCACCCACCATCACTTTCAAATTTCGATCTTGCAATTTTACATACATCCAAAGGTAAAAGGTCACACACAAGGAGGCTCGGTGCTTTCGGAATCTCAAGGACCTCACTACGTTGCTTTTATCCACCTAGTTTTCGCTTTGATTCTTTCCTAGCCTTGAGCTAGTTGTAAGTGCTTCTAAACACTCTCTTGTTCATGTTTAAAGTGGTTAATAAGAGGTTTAACGGATAAAAATCAAGAACACTAAAGATCAAAGCTAAAATTCTTGTAAGAATGGCAAACGTGATGGATAAAGGGTAACTATTGGTGTAAAACTTGTGAATCTTGTTTAGTTATGGTTATTTTATGTTGTTGATGCTAGTAGTGGAACGGATCGTCATCTAACCAAGCTAGATCATGTTTATGGAACATGAACTAGCAATATGTTAAGTGTAGAAGATACAAGATGACGAACCCTTCCATCTATAAACATGAACTTGTGTAAAAATGATGTTTCTTGTAAAATGGAGTTCTAAACTAGTAGATCTAAAGATCTATAAGTGGTATTTTCGAAGGACCAAGTGTAAGTTGCAAATCATGTTTAAAAGCCGGATCTTTCATGAACTAAAAGCATTTTTGCAAACAAACAAGTGTGTAAACACTTTTGAGACAAAAGGTTTAACAAAGGAATAATCTCGTAATTTTTGGACTAGAAGTTGTAAAGTTACATCTTCCTTAAAAATAAAGTTTTTCAAGAAACTGATTTTATTTTAAAGATGGAAAGATCTACTAAATATGTTGGAAAGTTACTACATATTTTTACATAACTTACAAGTTCATGAGTTGGCGATTTATGCTTGTTTTGACTAGTTTAATGTTTGAATATTGTTTGTTGATGATTGAAAGGTTGTTGATTGAGTTTTTAAAAGAAAATGATACGCTAGTAAGCGTGGCCACCTCCAGTTACAGAGGAAACTCTGGCGAAATTTTTCTAGAAAATAACACTTGGAAATATTTTGTAACAAGTGTTATAAATATATTTTTTAACTTGTCTTTCCATATAAAATTCGCAATGATTTTTATTACTACATTTCCAAGTGTCGGAGGTGGATTTTCATAAATAAAACTTGTTAAATATATATTTAATATATATTTTTCATGGTAACACTTTTGTGAATTTATGATTATTTTGTTAACTACATATATATTATAGTTAGAGTAGAAATAATATAACTTGAAATATCATGAAGTTACGACCTCCAAAATAATACCAACGCCTTCACAATAAATATTTAAGTTACACCGGTATTGTTATTACCACACGAACGTTAAAATGTAACTTATGTATTTTTAGAAAATACTCTTAAATGCGTATTTTGATAAAAGTATTATTTTGGAAAGTTGTATGGAATAAAATATAATATTTTTGGGAAAAATATGCATATTTTGGAGTTAGGATATTTTAGACAAATGAATTAAAATATATTTTATTAAGTGAGACTTAATAATATATTTTTGGAATTATAAAAACGCACATGTATTAAAACCCCCATCCTTGGGAAGGAATATAATCATTAAATAATTAAGAAGTGGAAATACGAAATAGTTGCCTAACTATTTCCCAAAAACATTAAACCTTAAGCCAAGGCACGGCCGTCCGTCTAATAGAAGTTAGTACGTGTAGGTCGTCACGCAGCAGGTTGTTTGGGAGTTTCTATTTCGAGACGCACTTCTGTGAGTTCATGTCCCCCTTTTCTCTTAACTGTTTTCAGTTTTTATACTTCGGGGTGAAATACATGTTATAATGATTACGAATACTTTTTACATGGTATGGTTAGGGTAAGGAGGGTTACTACTTAGATCATGTGAGTGAGTAGGCGGGAACTGGAGGCCATTAATCCTCATTGTAGGACCGAGGGTCATTAGTGGTAGATCTATCTGGGTGTAGCGAGCCCAGCCCCAGGCCCAACAGAACGGACCTCGGGGTGACTTTGAGCCCGACGCAAAAATCTGCTAGGTTTGAGTCTTCCTACTGCACTTCACACATATCAATGGCCTTTCAAACCATTGGTGATCTCTTTATTTCCTTATTTGCTACATACCAGGGATTTTTATACTTGCAAAGATTTTACATACTCACTTCACATGAACTCGCTCAACATTTTTGTTGATTTTTCTGACTTACATGTATTTCAGGGAATTAAGGATCTGGCGAGGTATGCTACGTTTTCACGCTGCGTAGGAGTTATGTGGTCATCCAAGTTTAGGGGTTGTGGCTTTTACCTGGACGAGTCACAAGTCTTAAAATGTGTCTATTTCATGTTTGTGGTTGTGTCTTATGAACAATTTTTTTATTTTGTTATGTTGTAATCCCGTTGCATGTGTCGACGTTTTAAACAATGTTGTGGTACTTTTATTTTAAAACATGAATCTATGGATTGATCATCATGGTTTTACTTTTATATAGCTTTGTTGTGATTAAGCTATGGTATTAAGAAGTCACACCAAATAAACCCACGCTTCCGCAAAGCCAGGGCGTGATACCTCGATCGAATGGCCACTCGATCGAATGGTCATCCGATCAGATGACCATCCGATCGGATGGCTATCCGATCGAAGTGCCATCCTATCCGACACTTGTGCACTTTCCTCTTTTGGCAACCTGCCCTCACTCGACCAGCACGCTCCAGACCTTCTTTCTCTCGATTTCTCGCGATTCTTGTAAGTTTTAAACTCAAATCTTGTACTTTTATGATCTACACACACTTCTTCATCATTTTCACCTTTGAATCTTAAATTTTAACCGTGAAATCAGCGGATTTGAGGTGTTCTAGGATGATGTCATCATGGAGTTCATATGAACTTCAAGTTTTGGCCTCATTCCACCAAGAACAACTTAGATCTAAAGGATTTCCACATGATTTAACACTATTTTCATCCAGATCTAAACATTTTCCAAGTTAAAGGGATTGAAAGATGGTTTTCCAACTTTCTTTCAACTCTTTTACCCTCAATGCACTCAAAACCGATTGAATCGGAGCTCATTCAGGCCTTCTACTCTTCCCTAGTGATGTGTCAGCTTGAGATCTGAATCCTATCAACGGGACAGCCGATTTCGGGTTGAACATGAAACCACCCGTCACGATCACTTAACTGATCGGATTGGGGTGATTCTCATTCGATCGGGTAACTTGAACTTGATGGAGTTTCCATTGTTTAGTACGTCGTCATACCGTCTCGAGCAACCGCAAAACTTAACAATTTTCAAGTTTGCAAAACGATCAGATCGCGGGACGGATTGCCATCCAATCGGATTGCCATCCAATCCGGTCGAACTGCAATCCGATCGGATTGCACTTGGACTCCAACACTTAAACTTTTTATAAATTTTCAAAGATCAATTGGTTTCTAACGGATTGCCACCCGATCGGAAGACCATCCAATCGAATGACAATCCTGTTGTGAACTTGTTCTCAAACTGAAATGTCTCGCCAATCAGATCGTTATCCGATCGAACGACCTTTCGATCGACGACCTGAAAGGTAGAGATACTTCTTTATTTTCAAAATGTTACAACGAAAACTTCAAAGCTATCATGCACAAACACATCCTTACCAAACGAATGTCAATCCGACCGAATGGCCATCCGATCGGATGACCATCCGAACGGATTGACATCCGATCGAATGACCATCCGATCAGATTGCCATCCGATCGGATTACCGTTCGACACTTGATCACTTCGCACTGTTTTACATGTCGTTCTTCGCTTATGCTATCGTTAACTGTTCAGGCTAATCTCTCAGCGCTCCCTTCAATCCAAGAGAGTATTTACTTGTTAAACGCTATCTGTGAGTATACTCGATCCCTTTTTGCTTTACGCACTTTTGGGTTTTAC
This sequence comes from Helianthus annuus, assembly GCF_002127325.2. Lineage (NCBI taxonomy): Eukaryota > Viridiplantae > Streptophyta > Magnoliopsida > Asterales > Asteraceae > Helianthus > Helianthus annuus. The sequence continues at coordinate 39,354,048 of NC_035434.2, read as the reverse complement.
ATATGTTACCTATTCAAATCACAATCGACACACAATGCAAACACTATTTATACGCTGACTGTTATTGCATGCGACGTGTTATTCGATGAATGCTTGTATATTATGCTAACACAGTAATTGTTTCCTGACACCTTAGCAATGATAGTACTACAGTTTGGACTCAGCACCTGTCGTGGACAGGAGTTGTTAAGGGCTTTACTTCACGTGTCCCAATGGGGACATGTGTTGCGCATTCTACAAGTCGCAGTCACGTCTGTGCATATTTCTCTATCAATAACCTACTAGCTTTCAGTTTGCTACATGTTACATGCTGGTTATGCGTAAATGATTTCGAACTCTATTATACTATTAAACTTGTATGCTCACCTTTACACTATGTGTATTGACCTCTATTTTAACGTATGTGGCGGGTGTTTGAATGCTTAGGATGATGTACTCTTGCTTTGTGGAAATCAAGTAGGAGAGTCTTGAAACAAACAAACAATTTAAATTCTGAGTTATCGGAACAGTATTTTATTTCTCTTTGAGAACTACTTGCCCGTAATAACTATGCTACTTGTGATGTCATGGAATGGGACGTGATGCTTAAATAATTGGTAATCGTAGTTGTTATGGAAACTCATGGATAATCTGTTTCGCTCAGTGTCGCGCCCCGATGTTTCCGTCATCGGTTGGGGTGTGACAGTTGCGGGTGGGGGGTTTAGGTTTTTGGGGAGTTTATGTTTAGGGTTTAGTTTTAGGTTTTTTTGGGGAGGGGGGTGGGGATGAGGGTTTTAGGTTTTTTCGGGGGGGGGGGGGTTAGGTGGTTTAGCCTTTTTCTTATTAGTGCAAATGTGCAATACATTTTTTATTTTTTTTGAAAAAAAAGTTTATACATAAAATATATCGATTTTTATTAAAAAAAATTGGTTTTATCATTTAAACTTGTTTGCTTATGATCCATCCCCCATATATACATATATATATATATATATATATATATAGGGTTAGGTTCATTTGTGAACAGCTCTGTTGATTGTGAACACTAGTTAACTAATCCTAGCCCTTGATTATCAATATAAAAGTGTAAGTTAATGGTCAGGATTTGATGATGAAAATACACTAGTGTATTTTACGATTTTGATGATGTAAATCAATGGCTAGAATTTGTTCATTTAGTTCACAAATACACTAGTGTTCACTCTAGAACCCACTATATATATATAGGGGTGGGTTAACGTACAATATTTCTTAACGTACAATACGTACCAGATGAAATTATGCACAATATAAAACTTAAAACTGTAATCACACATGAACAAAATCAGAAATCACGTATGGGGTAAAAACCAAATCACGCATGTTATAAAGCGAATTACGCTTGTTATAACTTCATCTTGTACGTTAAGGGATATTGTATTTTACACGTTAGCTATATATATAGGCATCAGTTCAAATGAGAACAACCACGAGTTGTGGGAACCATGAGAACTCCTACTTCCCGCGCGAGTTTGGCCATAATTTTTTCACAAAAATAGATGAAAATATTATAAACACATCTGTAAAAAAAGGAAAAAAAACTTGTCGAGTCCGTAGTTTTACCTAATGTAAGTTTTGTTTACACCCTGATGTAAATTTTGCTATGACGATAAATATTATTTTTACACCTCAAGAAAACTTGTGTATGCAACATTTTTTTGCTGAAACAAGTGATTTGTTTAAAATTTTTGAGAATCTTTTTTTTTTGGAAAAACCTTTTGGATGGCCTAATTCTCATGGTTCTCACAACTTAAAGTGGTTCTCAGTTTAACCTAACCCTGTATATAGAGACACACACACACTAGAAGGGTGCCCGCGCGATGCAGCGGGAAACACAGACACTACCAAGGTTGCATTGTTTGGTTGGTTTAGTTATTAGTATTTTTTATTAACCAATCAATTTGTGGTTAATCGATTTGGTTTATTTTGTTAGATTGACAGTTTTTTGTTTGATTTGTTTAATTTCGGTTAATAGCCAAAACTAAATTTAGGCTAAAACTTTTGCTTAGATATTCATGAAGTTGTGGCATAGATACATGAAATGGATGTATAAATACATAAAATGGTGCTAAAAAGATGAAATACATTAACAAAAGTTATAAAAGCTAGAAATATATGAAAATATGAATGGTTCGATTTGGTTAAACATAGGTAAAAAACCCGATAATCGGTTTTTGTTAATTCGAGTTTCGGTTAATCGGTTTCAGTTAATTCAGTTTTTGGTTGATTTTGGTTCGTTTTTGTCGGTTTTCGGTTCTATTTTGGTTAACGATTAAGTTATTATTCACCCTTAGACACTGTTAATAATAATACATATCAATTTTTAATTAAAAAACTATAGCAATACTATACTCAAATTAAAGAGAATAAAAAAGTTATGACCGTTTAATAATCGTGGGGGTAGTTATTTTTTTATAAGGGGATAAACTGTAACTACCCATTAATGATCTATAATTTTATTATAGACGAGGGATTAAAGTGTATTTAAGATGAGGGGATTAAAGTGTAATTAGTGTTTGAAAGACAAATTTACCTTGTATTTGGTTGTACCTTATATATTAAAGCAAGAGAAGTTCATAAGAAGTTTTGGGTATCTTAAAATGTCCTTGTATTTTGCATTATATATAGTGTGATAACCCGCAATTTCAGCTTAACACTTTAACCTAACCACAATTAGTTTAGACATATATTCATAGTACTTCATTTAACTAGGGTTAGTTAAATGAGTCTACTTTGGTAATTCGGGGAATTACCAGAACACACACGAGTGAATTCTCGAACGTTGGTGACAAACTCGAATAATAATAAATGGACGGTTTATACGGAACTTATGCGTTGCTTAACAAATACGTGAATTATATACCTTAATTGTAAATTACAATATGTTATGTGCTTTGTGTGAAAGGTAATTAGTTAAGGGTGTTTAGAGTTAATATTGAAACTCTAATAAAATACTGGAAACCCTAAACACTACTCATAATCCATCATATGGCAGTTCTCTAATCATCAGTTTCTCTAAATCATTTCTACACCAATCTCACACACAATCATTGGCAATTCTGATCTTCCAATTCTTCAAGAACAAACCCTATAGCGAATCTAAAGTAAGTGTTTATGTTATACGTTGCATCTTTGTTCTTTTGATTTCATGCAAACCCTAGAAATCCAAACAATAGTTCTGTGTTTATGTAATCACGCTTGAACAAATGTATGAGTGTTTGTGCACAAATGTGAAATTGCTACAAGATGTTAGGAATGGTATTGACATGCTAGAACTACCAAAATGTTGTGTTGATTAGTAACATTGTTGATTAGGGTTTTTGATCGTAGAAATGCAAAACTATAACTGTTACATTGAGGAACTTGCTTATTTTGTGTTAATGTGCGATTGTTAACTGGTCCGACTTTGTGAAGTCACAAAGTCCGGGGTAATATATACATTGGGTCCGAGTTATTATATAATCATGTTCCGAGTTTATTAAATAAACTTGTATCCGAGTTAATGATTAAAAGGTTGTCCGGGTTTTCGTGTAAAGGTTTGGGGTTAAACACTTGGTTGGTTCCGAATTTATTTCAAACCTTCCTAGTTTACTACGATGTATATTAGTCCGAATTTATTAAGTATAATAAAAGGGGTCCGGCCTTGTTTTGTATATTCGGAGTTTAATAAAGATCATATGTTCCGAGTTTATTATAAATCATGTGATCCTAGTTTAATATGGGTGATGATGTTCTAAACTTTTTGTTTAATGTTAGGTCCGGGTTTGATTTATAACCTTCGAGTTATGAAGGGACAAGGTAGTCCGAGTTTAATAGAAGCGTAGGTGGTTCGAACTTGCTAAAGGGACTTGGGCTTTTTTGGGTTTTATAAGATTAAAGGGAGTCCGGGTTTCTTTTGGGTCGGACTTTCATAATTCCTAGTTTGTTCAAAAGTAATGGGTTCCGGATTAGTTAAGAAGTCTGTGTAAATAATGATACGTAATGAAGTCTCTGAATTTATAGAGTAAAAGGGCCTTCCGGATCTAATTACATATTCATGTTCCAAAATTACTTACAAAACATGCCAATTGAGTTTTGAATATAATACTTGTCATGAGTTAATTATATGTACACGTGGGTCGAGGTTATTAATGTGGGATCGAGTTTATATGGTCCAAGTTAGTGTATTGTATAGTGATCCAAATTATTTGTTGGAGTTATGCGTATGATGTGCTAAAAGTGGTCAAATAAAAACTACTAATAGTAACCTAAACTAGACACACTAAGTTTTAAATTTATAAAGACAGACTCTCTAAAACTTAGACCACATAACCGGCAAGTGTACCGATCAATGCAGTATAGCTAAATAAGAGTGAGTTTCGAACCCACGAGACTCTCTAATTACGTTAACTAGACTCTATCTATACCCAGACTAACACGAACATGACACTAACCATTTTTCTATTTGTTGGGGGACGGGGTTTCTAAATATTCTAAAATTGCAAATTAAAATAAATTAATTAACTTAAATTAACTAAGCACGAATTAACTTGGATTTTAATCAATTGATGGAAACGACTGCCTAGACTGGATTCTTGATTTATTATAGTAATGGCTTATTATGTTTATTAATTATTAGGGAACCGGGATCCTTATATAATAAACCTATCGAGACACCGAAAAAGACCCTTGATCCTTCTCGAGGAGACACTTATGGAATCTAAACGCTGTTACGATTACCGGTTAACTAGACTCCCTCATGGTTATCTAGGTTTACAAAAGTACCCTAATATGATTCACTCCCTCATGGGTTATAAACCTAGGATAGACTTGGAGTTCCTGTTTAACTTGTTAGACAACTATCACTAAGGAACCTAGTTCAGACTCCTCACGAAGACCCTACCTAGCAATTTAATGACGAAGACCTAACAATAATTCCGCACCTGACAACTATTGAAATTATTAGAACACTTAAACTTATTAAATTACCAAATATTACTTCTAAGGTGTATTGCGCAATTAACCCTAAAGATTATAAAATTAATTTATAACCAAGCATGAATCTATTATGTGAAAGACGTTCACCAAGACTCATATGAAACAATAAATGACAATTAAATAATTATAAGCATGCAAACACAATAAACCAATAAACCAAATTGACTACTTTTGTAAAAATCCATAAATAATCAATTAAACATAATAAAATCAGAACTTTATAAATCCATTATCCAAGTCTAGGTAGTAAAAGAAAATTAGCCAACAATAGTCATCGAAAGCATGAACAAACGAGTATTTTTAAGTGCAGGAAACATGATCATAGAATAAGAAACAAAGATAAAGAAACCCGAATAATGCAAAGATGACTCGGATGACTTCCTCAACTTCCAATCTTCAACCCAATGCTTCAAGCCTTCAAAACCACTCCAAAAGTCTTAAACTTTGACTGAAATTTGTCTCCAATGGTTGCTAATTCGTAATTAGGTTAATTAGTTTTAAAGATGTTTATATATGGTTTAGAACAAGAATCCCGGTCCAAAACAAATTCTGTCGCGTAATTACACCCCTTCGTGCTATGCGAAGGGCATGTGTCTTCTTCTTCGTGTCACGCGACACTTACAAAGTCAAACGAGTCAAACTTATCATCTTCGCGACACGCGAAGCTTCCTTTAAATCCTGTCGCGCTACGCGACAGGCATCAAAATCACATTTTTAATCCGTTTATTCCCTCGAGCTTCCATTCACATTCCGACACTTGGTTTTAGCATAATTTAACTCGTTTTCAACTCTTTTCTACTAATTTCACCAACCAATTCTAACTGTAAACTAACGAAAACGACAAGAAAATTATACAAACTTTACATGATAAATGGATGTATTTTGCAATGCATCAGTGTATATATGTATAAATGCTCCGAGTTTATATATATGGTAGTTTGTTCTGAGTTTATATGTGATGTTCGTGTTTCTCAAGTCACCAAATGCTGCCATCAACTAGAGATTCTACTGTGTGTTACTGCATGTTAACTTGTTGATTTGATCAGACTTAAACGTATGGTTGTTTGGAAACTTAGAGTATTGCAAACCCTACTCGTACACTCTCTTACACAATATTGTACATTTGGTCGCGTGCAACGGACCTAACATATTACTAATGCCAGAAGTACGTTAAGACAACCGAGCAAGATAAGGTGAGTTCACTACTCTTTCACAAGCATGCGTCCCGGGGGTACAAAACTAATATTCCAAGGAGGAATACTTTTTAAATGTTGTAGTTTAATTTCAATGTCGGTTAATAAACTCAAGCTCTATCACGAAAGTCCCTACTTACTACTGAGCTAGTTGCCTGGGAGGCAACGTAGTATTAGTTGATAGCACTATTAGGTTTGACAAACCTCACACCATGCTGGGATCCGGGCGTGAACTAAGGACCTTAAACACTTGTATCAATGCTGATAGAGATTGATGAGGGCACAACAAACATAACAGTTATTCGGTATCGAGTTTATTATTCTTGACATGTCTTTAAGCTAAACTCTTACTTGATTTACGTTAAATAAAACTGTGAACTCGCCAACTTTATGTTGACACACTTTTCTGAATGCTTGTAGGTCGTTAGATACATCGATGGATAGGAACCTGCAGTCTGAGGAGCTAGTGATATCATGGGTCGGGTTGCTTGATGAAACATTTAATGTTTTGCTTATGTTTTCTAAACAATATGATTTTGGTTGAGTCACTACAAGAAAACTGGGTTTTTAGTACGCGTAAAAGCGTCCTAAAATGCTATTTTACAGGACCTTTCATTTAATAGGACCAACGGTAAAAGCGTTTCATGTAAAGGGGTCGTAATAAGTCCCGGAACTAAAAAAGCGTCCTAACATCTCAGACAAGATTATGAAACCAATTTTATGGTCGCGTAATATGTTTTTGAACAACCAAAATAGTGTCCTAATAAAAACATATTAGGACACTTTTACAATGTTCTAACATGTGCTTACATACTTTTAATCTTTTAATACACTTACAAGCGTCCTTAGAAATTAATTGATAGGACCCTTATCATGTAACATTATAGCTAATTTAGTACTAAGAAAAGGGTCCTAATATACCAAATAAGATTATGGAACCAATTTTATGGTCGCATAATATGTCTATAGACTACTTAAATAGCGTCCTAAAAAGAACATATTAGGACACTTTTACAATGTTCTAATTTGTGATTACCTACTTTTAATCTTTTGATACACATACAACCGTCCTTAAAAATTAATTTATAGGATCCTTATGATGTAACGTTATAGCTACTTTAATATCAAGAAAGTGGTTCTAATATCCCAAATAAGATTATAAAACCAATTTTATAAACAGACCATCAACATATAACATCCTAATAGATATTGCATAACATCAACTAAAGAAATAAAACTTCATTGTATTTCAAATAAGCATGTTCATAACAAAAACACTAACCATCAGTAAGTTATAACATTATCTAACATAAAGTCTTAACATTTAACAAATAAATTAAAAGCAATTAAAGAAATAAGAAGCATAAAATCTTGAGTCATCATGCGTCCTCAATCCTCATGGACTACCTACAAACAAACCATCCATGTTTAAGCATTAAGTTCCATGATATTAAAATTATTTCTATCACAAGTTTAACAAATACATACCGAGATAACTGAATAGGGCCATGCGATGGATGCACCAATACAATCTTGAGTTGTAGAAAATAAGTTAATAAACCATATGGTCTTACCAAGTTTTCATCTTTTTTTTATTTGTACTTGAACGTTTATCTCACACCATTCTGGTCCAATCTCTGTACAACCAACTAGATCATTTGGGTCCAAGCTCTGGACCCTTCCTCTTGTTACAGTCTCGGTAGAGTTTATAATGCTTTTGAGGAAAACTTCATCTCCGACCTAGATTTTAGTTTTCAACAAATATTTATTAAACTTAGTCATAATAGTGCAAAAAATCATTTTAGCAATATTTTTCAATCCCAAAGTTTGTAATTTTTTTTTGGTTCTCTTGAATCCTTGACATTTTATTCTTTTTATAATCATTCATACGTCTTTTGGAGCTTTTTGAACACCCTTAATTGGTGTATCATGGGCTATTGGTATATCAAGGCCCGGCTAAAGTACTTTAGCGGTCCAAAGCGATAATAGAACTAGGGACCCTTTCCGAAAAAATACTTTGTTTCTGTCCTTCATGACCCATAAACTCTAAAAACCAAAACAAAACAATATGATTTGCTCTATCTACATCATTAAAATATAAGGAGAGATTATAAACTAATTATTCTTTAAAGTATTATATTGGTTGTTGTGTAAACTCCTCTATTTCTCTTATTTTCTATATAAGTAACCTACATATAGTTGTTTTAGGTAAATGGATTAAACACATCAACAAGAACTGATATAAATATTAAGTGAAAACAACAAAAGAGCAACAACTTACTTGGTAGAACCTCATCTCAGAACTCTGCAACTATTATAAAACTCATAATACATTTGAACTAGATCTGAAAATAAAATAACATAAGAGTGTTAAGTTGTTGAAAATTTACTTGTTTAAACTTATAAAGAACTTTAGACCAGTTGTATTAACTACCAGAACTTTTATGTGTTAATGTGGAATTGTGAATTTTTTTCTTAGAAAACTAACAAAAGAATTGCAACGAAATATAAATGGAAGAAGCACATCATTAGTGATTAGTGATGTTACCAAAAGTTATAAACATATTCCATGTTTTACTTAACTTGTTGTCGCTTGCTCAAATTGATTAAATTTAGTCTTATTGTAGTAACAGTTTCCTTCTTCAAAAACCTGCAAACAATATCAATAACCTCATATATTAATAAAGATTATCTAAAGGTTCCTGCCATAGAAAATAGCCATAAAAAGCAACAACATAATATGGGACGACTATATCTATCACATCATTATAATTTGAAAATGGTAAGAGCATAAAATAATAGCCTGTTGCTGAGTCTTTTCATGATGATAATTGCGCATTAATCACAGAGAACCAAACTTGATGCGAGAAAATTAAATAAGACTTCATGTAAAGTGCCACTCTAACCTCATCCGAAGGTGAGTGATCATGAGCCCCTGCTTCATCATCAGATTTACTTCCTACGGCTACTTATTCCCCAACATTCACTTTTTCTTCATTTAACTCTGCATCTTTGGCTTCCTTTTTCTTCCTTTCCTCGTTTTCTCTTTGAATGCATTGTTTCTCCTAGGCCTCTCTATTTGTTCCTTACGCTCTAGAGAAGAGGTAACCTATTTCATATTAAATAAGCATAAAATGAAACTAACGTATGTGAAGATTGTGCAGATAGACAAGACGGAGCAGATCATATAGTTAACCCATGACAAAGGATTTTTCGAAATAAACTACCCTTAAGCAGCTAGACCAGCCCCTTAAGTATGTTTTCTTCATTGACTTCATGCTTTCTTATTGGGAGGCCTTCCTGAAATGTTGAAATCTTTTTCCTTAATCTATCTCAAGCATACCATTGAAAGTAATAAACTAGTGAATACTTGCAAAAAAATGAAAACTAACTAGTTGTCAATAACCCAATAAAAAGCAAATAAATACCCCTCAGGCCTCATCCCGAAATTGGACGCTTACCTTTTTTTTGTAATTTTAGTCTAATGTCACTTTTTTTTTGTCAATCACATATAGTTAAGGTACTACTAGCTTTAATTTTAGTCTAAATTTCTTATTATGTATTTTGTAATTTGCCCAGGTTAAAAAGCACTTTTCAAATTTGATAAAACTCAACATGTTAATTAACAGGGGCGTCTCCGAGAATTCATGTACCTTGTTCGAGCTCGAAAAAATGTGCCCTTCTGTAATTTTTATTATTATTATTATTATTATTATTATTATTATTATTATTATTATTATTATTATTATTATTTAATTTTTAAATCAAATGGGTATTGGGCTCACTAAAGCTAATGCCAATGGGCTAACTTCCAAACCATAAAACTTGTTTTGTAAATGAGCCTATCTTGGAGTTGGTATAGGTATACTATTTAAAAAAAAAATTAACATATATATCGGATTTTTTTTATAAAAAACATGTGCCCCTCGAAATCACGGGCCTTGTGCGGTGATCCTCTCCGCACACCCTCATCACCGCCCATGCTAATTAAAATATGGGCCAAGCTAAAAAAAGGCTTGAAGACAAAGTGAGTATTTATTAATTAGCCTCAGTTGAAACAAGGCAAAAACCATATAATCCAGACAAAGTGAGTATTTATTAATTAGCGACCCGCCTAAATGAGTCCTTGAAAACCAAATGCCCAAATTTTCTCCTAAATGAATAAGGCCACCAGTTTTTTCAATAACTTTCATCTATGCTATCCCTACTAAGAAACAAATGACATTAAAATAACCAAGCATAACAATAACATCATGAAAAAGAACTCAATAAGTCTCTATTCTAGTATTAAACAGTTCTTTGTGTACGAATCTCTGTTACAATCTTTGCATCGCGTAGATATACAAATGGAACACCATTAAAACAATAATTGTGTTTCCAAATTGATCTATGTTGCATATGAGTATGTACACAGTACATGTATAAAAAATAAGCATAATGATAATACATTCACATATATCATTTGTTTCAAAGATGAAAGAACTCACCTTCTTTCCTGATATTGCAGCCGCGTCACGAAAACTCTAACAAGAAAAGCATATTCAAAAGGAGTGTGTAAATTAGGTGTTTCTTGATTGAGAGGGAGGAACACCGTCACTCTTTGATGACCATTAACAGGCCCAACTCTCCTTTTTTGTTTACTTTAATCAGGTATATTAACTAATTTTCAGGCTTGACCTTACATTGAAAATTATAATACCATGTACTGTAAAAATATAAAGTATTTTCAGGTGTATGAAAGATTCTTCTGTGTGGGTCAGATTTTTATAAAAAAATATACTTAAATCTTCACAAAAGGATTTACTAACAGAGTAACAGAATGTCTCCCCAGTGTTATTTTGCTAACTAGAATAAAACCCATCTTCCCTTTTCTACTAGCTAGAATGCCTTTTATCTTAATTTCTGTTGATTGTTTCTTCTTTGTTGCGTGTTATTGAAATTGTGGGTAACTACTAACTAGTTCTATGATTGCACATGAACACATTGATGATCTTACCAAACAAAATTAAAACAAACTCCAATTCAAGCTAGTAAAAAAAAACGAAAACACATCCCAATTGTTGCACATAAACACAGAATCATACATTGTTATCAATTGAACTTCATTTATTTTTTACTGACCTAGGGTTGAAGGTGGGTTGCAGTTGTGATTGAACAACGTGTAGCCCTTCTCACCGTCTTAGGATATTAGGTCTTCGGTCTTCCTTTCGATCACCAAGATTGAGCCCTCCTAGCGATTGAAGCGATGGGGTCAACGAAATTAGGGTCTGAGTATTGAGGTTTGAGAGTAATTAAGAGAGAGGACAAAAAAATTTAATCTTCATTGCCGCCTAATCTGGCAATCCCCTTTTAAAATCGTCCGTGAGGTTTGGGACTTTTGCAATTTTCACTCAAAATGAGTTTTTGTACCATATTGCCCTTCACCTTTGTAACTTTTTGTCATTTTCATCCAAATGCCTAACTGGGTTAGAAACAACTGTTTGATGAGCGTTCTTTTTTTTCTTGAAATTTCACAAGTAAAGGGCCTGAAGTGTAATTTCTTTTTAAACCTAAAACCATCACCCATCTACACCATATTTCCGGCCAACTCTTAGACAGGTCCAAAACCAATCACGGTAACCGTTTTCCGTCTCTTTCGTGTGACAAATCAACTCTATTAAACGTGAATAAATTGGTGCTTTATGTTTTGACTGTAACCGAACACATTCATCAAATCATCATCCAATTTAATCTGAATTCAAGACCCCTTTTTACCGATTTCGTCAATCATAAACGCACCTCAATGACCTTTAGCGGACCTTTCTAAACATTGAATTGCTCTCCATTTCTATTCATCCTACCTCTGCAACATCGAATTGATGGATGATGATTTATATTCAGATATTAGATCAGCACCTAACAAACACAACCACAACAAGACCACCACTACAACTGCCACCACTAACCACCATAACCACCTCCATCACCAATATCAACCATCACCCCCATCATCAACGCCACTACCAGCCGCCATAATCATAAACCCGTTTAACGATTGAGTGATAGAGATAGTTGTCAGATCTGATGAAGGGGGGATGTGACGATGACTTACAATTGTGAAAACGACCATTACCCTTCTCACCTGAAAATCGTTCTCAGATCTGGAGGAGTAGACTTATATCTATTGATTGTTGATGGTGTGGCGTGGGTGACAGTGGCAGAGATATGGCGGAGGACGTGGTTACACTATGGTGGGTACTGGGAGACGTGACGGAGATGGGTGATGGTGGTTACACGGTGGAGGTGAGTAACGGTGGTGAGTGGTAGTTGATGGTGTGTGTTGTGAAGGTTATACAGAGAGAAAGCAGAGGGTGATGGTTTTAGGTTTAAAAAGAAATTACATTTCAGACCTTTTACTTGTGAAATTCAAAAAAAAAAATAAAAAAAAACCTCATCAAACGGTTGTTTCTAACTCAGTTAGGCATTTGGATGAAAATGATAAAAAGTTAAAAACATGGGGGGCTATTTGGTAGAAAAAAGTCATTTTGGACAAAAATGATAAAAATACCCAAACCTCAGGGACAATTTTAACAATTAACTCTAAATTTTGGTTTCATGTATTTTATTTATTCCATTTATCCAACTATTAGTCTCGATCAAATTTCAATTATTATTAGTTATATATTATCTTTATTAATATATTATTCTTATTGATTGATATACTTTATTCTTTGATTTAGTTTTTTTAGTATTACATAACTTAAAGAAGATACTACAATAACCTATCTATCTATTAGAATAATAATTTATTAAATTATAGGTTAGGTCAATTTCTAACAAGACTGGAGCAACGCATTGAGTCATCTAATTTTATTTTTGTATACATAACATATTTAATTACTAATAGCCGAATCCTTTTTTATATTAATAATTTGTCTATTACTTATTCAATTTCCCTCCACAAGTTTTTTTTGTAAATTTGAGGACCTCGTTTATTTCCCCCTTATTTCCCAATATTCCCTCCTTGCTAATTCCCTCCATCCCAAAATTACTTCGTCAAATCAATATTCATCCAAATTCTCCCTCCATAATCTAAATTACCCCAAAATCAAAATGGCAAATAGAAACTCAAATCAAAATCAACTCAAATCGGTTTGACCCAAATCTCAAAACTACAACAGGATATAGAATCATGATTTCGGTTTCTTTTACTCGAATTTGTTTTTCTCTGCCTCTAGTTCCTTCGTAATTAAACAATGATTTGAATTTTGACTCCTCAAATCAATTTTGTATACCAAAGATGATAATTCTATTTGGTTATGAAATATAGTCTGCAACTTAATAACAGTAGCTTCAAATTTTTTTGACTATGATATACTTTAGTAAGAAATTAGGCTATGTATCTCATGGCATATAAAAGTTTTGTATCTGTAAGGACTAAATGCTTACGACACCTAAGGCAATGGGAAAGGTGATGTACTAAGATACTAACATTTCTTCCTAGACTATTTATTTCTGCAAACAAATGAAGTTATATATATACATATATATTTTAGATTTTTAGTGGTATAGCTAAAGTGCCATTAAAAGGTGAAAGTATAAAAAGAACTTGTTAAAAATTTAGTGGCATACTCAAAGTACCACTTAAAACCTAAATTACTGGCCACCACCATTGCCAGTCACCACCACCGGCCACCACCACCACCACCACTCACCAGCTACCACCACCGGCCACCACCACTACTCACCACCACCACTCACCACCACCACTCACCGGCCACCCCCACCGTTCACCACCACCACCACCACCACTCACCGGCCACCCCCACCCCCACCGGCCACTACCACTCACCACCACCACCACTCACCGGCCACCACCACCATTCACGGGTCAATAACCTGGTGTTATTATAAAACTCTAGCGAATAAACGTCCTGTAAAACTTATGTTTTACGATTCGAATATGAAGTGTCATATTACGGTGTATTATAATAACACCATAATGATTAAGCGTCCTATAAAGGTTAAAGTTATAAGACCCTAGTGTCAAGTGTCCTATTAAGTTATGTTATAATAGAACTCTAGCGAATAAGCGTCATATAAAACTGATGTTTTATGACTCAAATATCAGGTGTCCTATTACAATGTATTATAATAACACCACAATGATTAAGCGTCCTATAAACGTTAAATTTATAAGACCCAAGTGTCAAGTGTCTTTTTAAGTTATATTATAATAAAACTCTAGCGAATAAGCGTCCTATAAAACTAATGTTTATGACTTAAATATCAAGTGTCCTATTACGGTGTATTATAATAACACCACAATGATTAAGCGTCCTATAAAGTTTAAAGTTATAAGACCCAAGTGTCAAGTGTCCTATTAAGTTAAGTTCTAATATGACTTCGACTAGAAAGGGTCCTACAACACTGAACATTTATGACTTAACTACAACGTGTCCTATTAAGTTATGTTATAATAGGACCCCAGATGATCAAGTGTCCTAATACAGTACCACATAATGGGACACTAACAATTAAATGTCCTATAAAGTACTTTATTAGGATCTACATTTTAAGTGTCCTATTAAATTATATGATAATAGGACCCTAAAAATCATCCATCCTATTAAATAGTTTTTTAGGACACCGGTTTAGTAGAGTATATTATAAAAGGACCCCAAAAGTTCATTAGTCCTATTAAATAGTTTTTTAGGACCCTCTTTTACAAGCGTCCCACAGAAAAGGTCCTAAAAAGCCATTTTTGTTGTAGTGAGTGTACGATTACTTATGCTTCCACTGAACGTATACTTTGTTTGAAACTAATGTTTTTGGAATGCACTATTCATGTTGGACATAATGTATGTTTTATATTATTTACTATTAGTTCGACATGGTTAGTGGCTAGATCTTAGTACGACACACGCCTCGCGGTGAAACCCGCATGTGGTAATTTGGGGGTGTGACATATAGTATAGATATGTATATAATTGGTGTGTGTGAAGTGTGATATATATTTTTATTGATATTTTAAGCCCATTTTAAGCATTAGTCAAGTTTTAAATTTATAAAACACGATATTCTACTAACACTAAAGACACACTTGGGCAAGTGCACCCATCGGGAGCATAATATAGCGTCGGTAAGATGCCGAGGTCGTCCACACAAGAGCTGTTAGTAACGGTTTATCATCAACGTCTAATCAAGCTTAAATTTTTGAGAAAATATTTTAAACATGAAAAGTAAAACTAAAAATGCAGAAATAAAAACAGATAGACAAGATGAATCACTTGGATCCGACTCGCCTTTTAAGTATCCTTTGATGATTTTTGCACTTTCGGACTTTTTAAGAGATTATCTTAGTTATAGTAATAGGCCCTTCTTTTGAAGGTGACGTTACCCTCAACCCAGTGGTTTGAGTCAGCAAGGATACAATCCCAAAGGGTCGGAATATTGAAAGATAATTAATTAAATTATTAATGCGAAAAGAGGTAGGCCCCTCTTTTGAAGGTGACGTTACCCTCGGCTAAGTGGTTTGAGTCAGTAGGGATACAATCCCAAGTAGCCGGTTTAATGTTTTAATAGTAGTTTACATATGAGGGGATCAAGCCATTCGCACCCCCGCCATCCAATACCAGTGGGTATTGAAGGAGGCCCTAGTAAGCTTGACCCAGGTCCTTGCAGGATCTATACACTGAACAAGGCAAGAACCTTACTAAACCATTCCCTTAACCCCCGACCAGGTAGCCAACATACCTCTATATAGACCGTAGAGATATGAATGGTGTAAATATTTTACTTTATATAGACAGTAACGTAATGCCCAGACACCACGAACAAATGACAAAGAAAATTCACCTTCAACATAAGAAACTAGTTATTAAAGGCATTAATACAAAACAAAATAAAAAGTGCCAAAAGATTAAAAATCAAAAGTAATACATAAAAGACTTATCTTCACCAAGTGATGTAAGAGACTTAGCCAAACATGGCCTTTGATTGACAAGAACTCTTACTATCACACTCTAAAGGTGGATGATGGATGATGGTGGTGGGTGTTGGTGGTGTAGTGGTGGTGGAGTAGTGGCAAAGTGAGAGAGTAGTTGTTTGCCAAGGGATGCCTTTGAAGTGAGCCAAGCACCCTATTTATAGCCTGAAGAGAAGCCCGGCCACGGCCCCGTGTCCAGCGGACATGCCCCCGTGGCCATCTCTTTCTCTTCCTTCATTAATTGCATTTGTCAGCATAGAGCTCCACACGGCCCGTGTTCGCTGACCACGGCCCCGTGGGCAGAAGCGTATCTGTACTACCAAGATTTTGCAAGATTCTTGTCACACCCCTAATTTCCACGTGTCACCAGTGGGCCCGGTGGGGGAGTATCGTGACGTAGTTGATATCATCATAGTCAAACAACACAAATTATAATGCACAGCGGAAGCAATAAAATAGATTTATTTCAACCATATAAAATGTAATATCCAGTATCACATAGTAGCTGAAATAGATCCACAGGCGGATCAATATAAAAAGGAAAATTGTTCAACAGATAAATGGCATCCCAAGCTTGCGAGACTCTAACGATGCTAAGGAGTAGCCAGCCTATTACGTGTAGAACCTGCACTTAATCTTTTTGGGGAAACTGACTCATTTTGAAATTGTTGTAAAAATTGATTTAAATGCACATGGCACAAAACTTTTTATAACTTGGGATAATTAATTAAATCTAATCTTGTAAAAGAATTACATGTTTGTTATGCGTTCAGTCGCCCAGTTCGTCCCGGGTTTAAGGTTAATAGACACACCACATAGTATAAATCTGCGGCGGGAAACCAACGGTTATACTTTAATAAATGTTGGCACATTGTCGGGTGTACGCCTACACCCGCCTGTCAAGGTCGTGGCCATTTCGTAAAATGATGCCAAGAATATCCGGGACATGGTCATTAAACTCCCAAAGGCGTAAAACAAACAAAACTAAATTTTAAACGGGTCACGTTGAAAATACCCAACTACTAATGAGTTAGGGTCAATTGCCCGACCAAGCGGTATTTTATATACCGTACCCCAAGCCCGTATAAGGGAAAATAAGTTAAAAGTATTTACCTGAGCAAGTATAAAACCACAATAAGCAATTGCAAATGTCTTTTACTGGTCTCCTATTCTGGAACGAAGGTTTATAATAACCTATTAGAATCCTAACGGGTCTTTAATATAGCCTAAGCTTAGACCGGTTAGTTTCAAAGAATAAATACGGTTTAATCGCATGGAAGGCAAAAACCGGAAGGGAATGTGATTTAGACCCAACAAGTTTGGAGACTTGTAAAATATGGGTAAACTAAACACATTCTGGATTTTGAGACAAAGATGATACGGTTTGACCCGTTTCGGCTAATATGTGTAAACTAGTTACATGAACCGATCCGAACGCGGAAGTGCGTAACGGGTAACCATATAAATCATATACAAGTTTCCTGAGATTATATGCACCAAATATGTTGTGATATCAGTAAGATATGTCCTATTATGCCCCAAATGATTTTAAATTCAAATTACTTCTCATAAGGGCATTTTGGTCATTTAAAAGGGTATAAAAGAGTTAAACTAGCAATCTGAGTTATATATATTTGAATAAATCAGTAAATATACTTAGTTTATCATGTTACAACAGTATAGCATCAAATATATGTGAATTTTATTAACTATAGCCATCTTATGCACCGAGAGGGCATTTTGGTAAATTCAGATAAGCTAAAAACGTCAAAACTGAAAATCTGAGTTTCAAACTTTAGTTTACTATTATAATATAGAATTTTACTAAATATATCAGTAGGTATTGACCCTTATATATATCAACTAGTTTTGACATAGACTATGTCGTAAAAATGCCTAAAAAGGCGATTTGGAGCCATTTCCGGGTTTTCAAAGAGAAGCTGATATTTTTATAATTCCAGCAGGCTCAAAATAATACATTTATCATAATAAATCAGTAGAAAAAGGTTTGAGGTCCAAAGAATTTATAAAACTCATTTTATGGCCCAAAAGGGTAAACCCGACATTAGCCGAATTAAGTTTAGAACACTAAGTTATACTCAGCCTAAATTTGAATAAAAATCTTTAAAAATCCCAAAATATTATTTTATAACAGTAGGTATAAAGTTTGATATAAAAATTTGGGTTTGGATAGGCTATATGCTAGTTATGCTAATTAATCACTAAGAAAGCTTCTAATTACGCTAATTAGCATAACTCTTAGTCTAAACCTCAAACTGATGTCAAGTTTCGGTTACAAGTTTATAATTCAGTAACTAAGATTTCTACTCTTTTACATTTTCAAAAATCATATTTTATGGACATTTGGGCATAATGGTCAACATATGGGCATTTAACGGAAATTTGCATAATAATTAGACAACTAGTGAACTAAGCCGTATAATCACAGAGGGTTATACTAACATGTTACTAGGTCCAAAAGAAGCTCTAAGGCAATCTTAAACTTGACTAAAATAGGTCAGAACTGAAAGTTAAAGCGAAAGTCAAACTATGCGACTTTCAGTTCCAAACCGGGTCTAAACAGAAAATTGTCGAGTTGAACATGTTGGGACATGTTCTTACATTAGTTACCAGGTTATATTAATGATCAAACAGGTTGCATGTATCCTACATTGCTAATTATGCGCTAATTTGGATTTAAGCATTCTGTTGACTTTTTAAAGTATACTTTGACTCGACAATTAACATGGTTAGAGTGGGAATCTGATAATACCCTTTTAAGGATTTGTTACCCACATAATTACCTACATATAGGTATTTTTAATTCGAGATTTGACTGAGTAATTATGGACTAATCTCGAAGTCAAACCTTAATTACGATGGTTTGACTTTTAGCTAATTAACTAAGCTAAAATGGATTAAGGAAGGTTAAGGACACTCACAAGAGTCCTAATGATGCTTATGGAGCCTAAGAGAAAATGGTTGCTGACCAGGAGCTCCAGATATGTCTTGAACCAAAGTTTCAAGTGAGCAAATGAAAGTGGTCACAACTCAAGCTCTTATATAGTGAACCAAAGAGCTCAAGATCAAGACATGCAAGTCTAGGATGGTTACAAGATCACCCCAGCTGTCCCTAATAGGCTAAGTACTGCCTAGCAAGTCCCTTGTTTCGAAAACCATCTCAATAAGGCGGTGCAACAGGCTGAACAGGCAGCTGTCCTTTTTCTGCTGCCAGCGACAGGCTTACGGACCGTAAGCCTGAGTCCTTGTGGTCCGTATGCAGCTCTTGCGGACCGTATGCTGAAATGGTTGCGGTCCGTAACCGCCTTTGCTGAAATCGCCCAGGTACACATCTTACGGATCATAAGCCTAGGGCCTTACGGTCCGTAACCGTTGACCAGAACCAAAAATTTTACAAACTTCCAAGTATTGACCATGCAATTGTGAAGTATCGGATTCCTCATGATTTTAATGAAGTGTAGGGACCATCATCTCAGACTTTGCATGCTTGCATGCCTTCTTACATGTTTTTGGATCCATGTGGGAGATTAAAGTGACGGAAAATACAAGAACAAGTCTTGGATTCTCATAATAGTTAAACAAGTTTAATTAACTATTTCCAACTCCTATTAGACTAGGATTTAAATCAGAATTTTTAGTAGTAACATTCCTAATGATCCAATTTCCATATAAAAGAAGGAACTTTATTTATTTAGAAACAACCGGCTAGATGTTTATCATAATGATTTTAAGGATCTTGGGATTTATGATTCGGGTCGCTCAGAGGTGTTTTAATAACATGTCGCCCTTGGGTCGTTCAGAGGTATCTTTAATAACATGACACCCTTTTAAAATCCTACCATACATCTTTATTTGACCCGGATTCCTAACACGTTTGTCCCACATGACACGTGTCTTTATTTTATTGGACAGGAATTTTCGAGGTGTTACATCCTCACCCCCTTAAAAGAAATCTCGACCTCGAGATTTACTGAAATAATTGAGGGTATTTTTCTTTCATTGTGGACTCTAACTCCCACGTATAATCGGGACCTCTACGGCCATCCCATTTGACCTTGACAACAGGCACATACTTCCTTCGAAGCTTCTTTACCTGTCGATCCTCAATCGACACAGGTTTTTCCACAAATTTTAAGCTCTCATCTATATGCACATCCGTGTGTGGTGTGACTAGTGATTCATCAGCTAGACATTTCTTTAGCTTGCAGATGTGGAACACATTGTGAATACCACTGAGCTCTCCAGGTAAGTTTAACTTATAAGCCAGTGACCCTACACATTCGATGATCTCGAATGGTCCTATATACCTCGGGCTTAACTTACCTTTCTTACCAAATCGTATCACCCCCATCCAGGGTGATACTTTGAGCAAAACTTTATCACCAATCTCGAACTTTAGGGGTTTTCGCCTTTTATCAGCATAGCTCTTCTGCCTATCCCGCGCAGCTTTCAGGCGGTCACAAATTTGGACAATCTTGTCTGTCGTTTCAAACACTAGATCTGGACCTGACAATTAAGTGTCTCCTACTTCTGCCCAACAAATGGGTGTCCTGCACTGTCTACCATATAGTGCCTCGAAAGGCGCAACCTAAATGCTTGTATTGTAGCTATTGTTATAGGAGAACTCGACCAAAGGTAGGTGCCTATCCCAGCTACCTCCTAAATCAATCACACATGCACGAAGCATGTCTTCTAGAGTCTGGATGGTACGCTCACTCTGCCCATCCGTCTGAGGATGGTAAGCTGTACTAAAGTTCAATTGTATCCCCAGAGAGTGTTGGAAACTCTTCCAAAAATGCGAAGTGTATGTAGTATCCCTATCAGAGATAATAGACACTGGTACCCCATGCAGGGATACGATTTTATCAACATACAGTTGGGCCAACATGTCCGAACTGTAAGTTTCCTTAATGGGTAGGAAATGAGCTGACTTGGTCAGTCTGTCAACTATGACCCATATAGTATCATTTCCCTTCTGCGTTTTAGGCAACTTGGTGATGAAATCCATTGTCACCATTTCCCATTTCCAAGTGGGAATTTTAAGCTGTTGTAGCAAACCTGACGGCTTCTGATGCTCAGCCTTGACTTGAGCACATGTCAGACATTTAGCCACATGGGTAGCTATAGACTTTTTCAAGCCTATCCACCAATAATTTGCCTTCATATCCTGGTACATCTTATCCGCTCCAGGATGAACGGAATATCTGGAACCGTGGGCTTCCTGTAGGATGACGTCTCGAAGTCCTCCATAAACAGGAACCCATATTCTTCCATTTAATCTCAGGATTCCGTCTTTGCCATAGGATAACTGCTCTTCAATTACTCCCAGCTTTTCATTCGGATAGTTAGCTCCCAACACAGCCTCCTTCTGTGCAGCTAACAACCTTTCATTCAGACTATTCTTGATTTCAATGCTCTTGGCATTGATCCTTATTGGTTTCACCCTTTCTTTTCTGCTCAAGGCATCTGCGACTACGTTGGCCTTGCCTGGATGGTATCTTATTTCACAATCATAGTCATTCAGTGTTTCCATCCAGCGTCGCTGCCTCATGTTTAATTCCTTCTGACTGAACAGATGCTGAAGGCTCTTGTGATCAGAATAGATCACACACTTGGTTCCATACAGATAGTGCCTCCAAAGCTTTAGTGCAAATACAACGGCACCCAACTCCAAATCATGAGTGGTGTAATTCCTTTCGTGCACCTTTAGCTGTCGTGAAGCATAGGCAATGACTTTGCCTTTCTGTATTAACACACAACCCATCCCGGTGTGTGATGCATCACAATACACTACAAACTCCTCAATCCCATCAGGCAATGTCAACACAGGAGCATTGCTCAACTTCCGCTTCAAAATATCGAATGACTCTTGCTGCTTAGGCCCCCAATTGAACTTGCTATTATTGCGAGTTAGAAGAGTCAGGGGTGCTGCAATTCTTGAGAAATTCTCGATAAAGCGTCTGTAGTATCCTGCCAATCCTAGGAAACTGCGAATCTCGGTAGGCGTCTCCTGCCAATTCATGACAGCTTCAACTTTAGCGGGATCCACTTGGATACCACGGTCACTGACGACGTGTCCAAGAAATTGGACTTCTCGAAGCCAAAACTCGCATTTAGAAAATTTGGCATAGAGCTTTTCTTGGTGTAGCAACTTCAGAATACATAGAAGATGCTTCTCATGGTCAGCTTGACTCTTCGAATAGATGAGGATGTCTTCGATAAAGACGATGACAAATTTATCTAAATAAGGCTTGCAGACGCGATTCATGCGATCCATGAATGCGGCAGGTGCGTTAGTGAGCCCAAAAGGCATCACTAGGAACTCGTAATGACTAGAACGAGTCCTAAACGCAGTTTTGTGTACATCTTCATCCTTGACCTTCAATTGATGGTAGCCTGACATTAGATCGATCTTTGAAAAGTAGCTCGCTCCTTGAAGCTGATCGAACAGATCGTCGATCCTGGGCAGAGGATACCTATTCTTTATAGTGACCTTATTAAGCTCATGGTAATCGATGCACAGACGCATCGAACCATCTTTCTTCTTGACAAACAAGATTGGTGCTCCCCATGGAGACGAACTAGGTCTAATAAAACCTTTGGCTAGCAGATCATCTAGCTACGTCCTCAATTCCTTCATTTCTGTTGGAGCCAATCTATATGGTGCTCTTGCAATAGTGTAGCTCCTGGAATGATGTCGATTCTGAACTCCACTTGTCTATCTGGTGGCAAACCCGGTAGTTCTTCAGGGAAAACTTCAGGGTAGTCAGAGATAACTGGAATATCTTCAATCTTGGGTCTTTCCTCACTAATGGTTACCTGTGCCATATAAATGACACAACCTTTCTTCAAACATCTGGATGCCTTTAGCATAGCCACTTGCTCTGGCAATCCGTGATGGGTATCTCCCTGAATGGTAAGTGGTTCTCCGGACGGAGTCTTGATCACCACTTGCTTCTTGTTGCACACGATCTGGGCTTGGTTATGCGATAACCAATCCATACCCAACACTATATCGAAACCGGCTAACTTAAAGGGTAACAGGGATAAAGGAAAAGAGTGGTTCCTAATGGATATGACACATCCATCTAACACAGTCGAAACTATTTCCATTTTTCCATCACCTAATTCTACCTCATAATTCGCACTTAAGGCTTTAACAGGCAATTTTAACAATTCACAAAACTTATTATCCACAAAGGATTTATCTGCTCCAGAATCAAATAATACTCTTGCGAAAACATCATTAATGAGAAATGTACCAGTTATGACATTGTCGTTCTGGATGGCCTCCTGAACATTCATCTGAAAGACCCTGGCGTTGGTCTTCTTCCCATCTTCAGCCTTTTTCGCCAGTTTTGGGCAATTGGTCTTGATATGCCCTTTTTCATTGCAACTAAAATAAGTTGCATCCTTAAACTTCTTACATTCAAGGGTCCTATGCTCAGAGGACTTGCAAATCCCACACGCCTTCGGCTGGGATTTCTGTTCATACATGCACCTCCCGAAATGGTGCTTCTTGCAAATCTTGCACTTGGGCCTATCGCCTGACTGCTGATCACCCTTCTTGGTCTCAGACCCTTTCTTGTGGTCACGGTTCCCCCTATGCTTCTTGCTTGACCGACGTGAATTATCATCTTCACGTTTCCTTTTCTCTGAGTCAGCATTTCTCAATGATCTCTGTCTCACTGCATCCAGAGTGAGAGACAGAGATATATCAGCTACGGATCTAAATGTAGCGGGCTGAGAGGCCTTCACGCTAGCTTTGATTTCTAGGGCCAAACCCCCAATGAAACGTGCGATCCTTTTGGGTTCCGGGGTCACAAGGTACGGAACCAATCTTGACAGGGTGTTGAAACTTGTGAGGTATGCCTGGCAATCCAGGTACTTCATGACTAAAGATAGAAAATCAAATTCTATCTTCTCAACCTCATGCTGAGGGCAGAAATTTTCTTTGATAAGAGCAACAAATTGCTCCCATGACATGTTGTACAAGGCAACCTTTCCAGAGGCTTGGCTCAACGACCTCCACCATGCTAGGGCTTCACCCATAAATGACTGGGATGCAAACTTTACCATATCCCTCTCAGCACAACCACTAATGTCCACAACAGTGTCCATTTCATCCAGCCAAGTCATGTAGTCTACTGCCCCTTTCTCCCCAGTAAAATCCCGGGGTTTACAAGACACAAAATATTTATACGTGCAACCCTTAGCATGTGGGGCATCATCAAACACAATCTTCTTGGGGTGAACACTGTTTTCATTTGAAGAATGTCGGTCATCATCCTTCTTAGACTCATCCTTCTTAGACTTAGGTGGGGTAGGTGGTGGTTTGCTGTGAGCCTCAGAATGCGTCTTTGGCTTAGCATGTGGTGTAGATAGGGTTCTACTATAGGTCCTACTGTACTCACTGTACTGCCGTTCTAAGGCCTTTGTAACCGCATCATCAACAAGCGCTTTCAGCTCCGCACCAGTCAACTGTATTCTGGCGTTATCATGGTTTTCCACCGGATGGCTATTTACTTCATCCGACCCGGCCATGTAGCTGTAATTGCTACATTTAAAAATTTATGGGCAAGGTTTTAATTAGAGGGTTCTACAACATTTTATATTCTATTAACCATGGTTTTAAATTGCCATTTTAGGTTAATTTGTTAAAATTTAGGATCTTCACTATTACCCTAAAAATATATTAATAATAGCACACAAGGCCTAGTGACAAGGACAATTTAATTCAATTATAAACTAGGAATTTACAAGTTCCCGGTATTCAGGTTTGAACCACTGTTCGTCACCTGTTATTGACAGGGAGTCATAAGCTACCACCGTCCCTAGTCCCAGAGGACATTTAATTATTGCCCACGGGCACTTCGTCCCCAAGGGGCGGTTATATAATTAAGGGAATTTTTTTTAACCCTTTTTAAAGGATGGCCTGTGTGACTTTACTGATTCACAGTTTGCCAAGAATGTTAACATACTAACAGATGTTAACAATAATTGGAATCTATTATGTGGGTCCTACCATCTTGGCCCTGTCTGCAACAACATATAGGCTAGGTTTTACCTCTAAGATTCCTTTAATAATTAACGCAGAATAGTCCTAAATTGAGATGTTAATATGGATCTTAATCTAATTATGGAACTACCATCTTGGCCTTGTTTTATGATAACATTTGGCTAGGTCTTTGTCCCTTTTTAGATTTTACCATTTTAATTATGATGGCAGATCTTTTAATTATTTTCATTTATTTTTCCCTGTTTTATGCACATTATTAACAATAAATAAATAAAATGAAAATTTAAACTAGAACATCTCATAAATTGTTTAAACAAGTACATCATTTGCCCTAAACAGGACTTCTACGAAAATAAATGCCCACGCAGGGGCGAAAATTAAAACAAACCCACGCAGGGGTCAACTAAAAGACATGCCCACGCAGGGGCAGAATACAAAATAACAAGCCCACGCAGGGGCTGAGTACTGAAGCATAAAGTCCACACAAGGACATGATTACAACTTAAATAAATAAAACAAAAGGTCTTCAATGACCCCTTCTCTTGGACTTCCCTTTGATCAAATCTGATAATCCCTTGAAGAAGCCTCGTGTGTTATTGCACTCAGTTCGGATTTCCTGTTCACATCGGTCCAATCTCTCAAGGACCTCTTGCTGGCGCTCAGGCGGGATCAACTGTGGCTGCGGCGGCTGGTACAGAGGTTGAGGAGGTGGCGGACGCTGGTACCCATAAGTTGGGTAACCAGTGGTCTAAAGACCACCATAGGCTCCCTCTGGGTGACTAGCATTGTAGTCCCATGCCTCCTGGTATGGATCTACGTCAGCATAGTTGTAATGGGTATGCGCCGGCAGCTCGAAAGGGTTATACGCCACTGAACCGGCGTATGCAGGTATTGGGTTATCAAAACCCACTGGTGACGCCATAGGCGCAGAGTTGACCTCAGGAATGGGGTTTGATGGACCTCCCATCTGTGGTTCTTCTTCTTCCTGGAGTGGCGGATAATGACTGCCACTCGAGGGTTGAGGAGTGCTGATGCGGACTCCTCCTTGCACGGACATCCATGCGTTTGACCTTCTCCGCCTCGGTGGCTCCAGAGGCGGTTGCTGTTCCACTGGTGGTGGTGGTGGCAGAGTGACTGCCACGAACCGAGAATCCTCGGAAGGATCCTGCTGCTGTTGCTGCTGCTGCTGCTGGTGGTAAGGGGACGAGTGCTCGGACGGGGTGAAATACCAGTCCCACTGTTTGAACCTCTCTTGGTAACTGTCAGGACCACGATAAGGCGATCCGTGAAAGGATAACCCATCGGAGATTTTGATGGGGTGGTTCGGTGTTCCGGACACAGGCTCCACGGGATCCGTGTCTTCATCCATGTCGTCCGCGTGATCCCCCGAGAAGTGATCCTCAGGTCCTAGTGGGTTAAAACCCACGGGTTCTTGAAAGATATTAGCCGGGTTAAACCGGCTCTGGAAGACGGGTGAAGGGTTGTCAAAGGAATGGTGTGAGTTCGATCTTTGCAAGGGTATAAAAGAAGGTGGTTGGTTGTTGGGCTCGTTCTCTGATTGGGGCCCAAATGAATGCAAATACGAAGGTGAGGAACTAAGGGAGACTGACCGCCTCCCCGGTTCAACGTAGAGCCTCCATGGCTCCTACGGGCTAGTACTCATGGTGATGGAAGGCGTTCGCCGGTGTGAGGGCTCGGCTTCATGATCGTGACCCGTAACTGGGCCTTTGCCACGTCCTCTCAGAAATCTCGGCGGCATTTTCGACCTGCAAACATGGTTAAGATAACGACCAATATATAAAAATAAAAGACCGAATAAAACCAAAAACGAAACAGAGTTTGTCCTATGTTCGATGTCTAGACTCGGAACTCGAAGAATGTGCAATTCATGCACTGAGATTAAACACAA
This sequence comes from Helianthus annuus, assembly GCF_002127325.2. Classification (NCBI taxonomy): domain Eukaryota; kingdom Viridiplantae; phylum Streptophyta; class Magnoliopsida; order Asterales; family Asteraceae; genus Helianthus; species Helianthus annuus. Next base: position 39,326,944 of record NC_035434.2, on the reverse strand, counting down.
GAGGCTAGTGTTTAATTCACTCAGTGTTGGCTCTGATACCAACCTGTCACACCCCTAATTTCCACATGTCACCGATGGGCCCGGTGGGGGAGTATCGTGACGTAGTTGATATCATCATAGTCAAACAACACAAATTATAATGCACAGCGGGAGCAATAAAATAAATTTTTTTTCAACCATATAAAATGTAATATCCAGTATCACATAGTAGCTGAAATAGATCCACAGGCGGATCAATATAAAAAGGAAAATTGTTCAACAGATGAATGGCATCCCAAGCTTGCGAGACTCTAACGATGCTAAGGAGTAACCAGCCTATTACGTGTAGAACCTGCACTTAATCTTTTTGGGGAAAATACGTCAGTTTACACTGGTAAATACAATTTAACTGACTCATTTTGTAAATGTTGTAAAAATTGATTTAAATGCACATGGCACAAAACTTTTTATAACTTGGGATAATTAATTAAATCTAACTTGTAAAAGAATTACATGTTTGTTATGCGTTCAGTCGCCCGGTTCGTGCCGAGTTTAAGGTTAATAGACACACCAACGGTTACACTTTAATAAATATGGGCACATTGTCGGGTGTACGCCTACACCCGCGTGTCAAGGTCGTGGCCATTTTGTAAAATGATGCCAAGGATATCCGGGACATGGTTATTAAACTCCCAAAGGCGTAAAACAAACAAAACTAAATTTTAAACGGGTCACATTGATAATACCCAACTACTAATGAGTTAGGGTCAATTGCCCGACCAAGCGGTATTTTATATACCGTACCCCAAGCCCGTATAAGGGAAAATAAGTTAAAAGTATTTACCTGAGCAAGTATAAAACCACAATAAGCAATTGCAAATGTCTTTTACTGGTCTCCTATTCTGGAACGAAGGTTTATAATAACCTATTAGAATCCTAACGGGTCTTTAATATAGCCTAAGCTTAGACTGGTTAGTTTCAAAGAATAAATACGGTTTAATCGCATGGAAGGCGAAAACCGGAAGGGAATGTGATTTAGACCCAACAAGTTTGGAGACTTGTAAAATATGGGTAAACTAAACACATTCTGGGTTTTGAGACAAAGATGATACGGTTTGACCCGTTTCGGCTAATATGTGTAAACTAGTTACATGAACCGATCCGAACGCGGAAGTGCGTAACGGGTAACCATATAAATCATATACAAGTTTCCAGAGATTATATGCACCAAATATGTTGTGATATCAGTAATATATGTCCTATTATGCCCCAAATGGTTTTAAACTCAAATTACGCCTCATAAGGGCATTTTGGTCATTTAAAAGGGTATAAAAGAGTTAAACTAGCAATCTGAGTTATATATATCTGAATAAATCATTAAATATACTTAGTTTATCATGTTACAACAGTATAGTATCAAATATATGTGAATTTTATTAACTATAGCCATCTTATGCACCGAGAGGGCATTTTGGTAAATTCACATAAGCTAAAAAGGTCAAAACTGAAAATCTGAGTTTCAAACTTTAGTTTACTGTTATAATATAGAATTTTACTAAATATATCAGTAGGTATTGACCCTTATATATATCAACTAGTTTTGACATAGACTATGTCGTAAAAATGCCTAAAAAGACGATTTGGAGCCATTTTCGGGTTTTTCAAAGAGAAGCTGATATTTTTGTAATTCCAGCAGGCTCAATATAATACATTTATCATAATAAATCAGTAGAAAAAGGTTTAAGGTCAAAAGGATTTATAAAACTCATTTTATGGCCCAAAAGGGCAAAACCGGCATTAGCCGAATTAAGTTTAGAACACTAAGTTATACTCAGCCTAAATTTGAATAAAAATCTTTAAAAATCCCAAAATATTATTTTATAACAGTAGGTATTGTCACTTCCCCCGACCCCATCCTGGACGGAATCGGGAGCCGCGAGCAGTCCAGTGGTACCGGTGAGTTATTTTGAAAAATATTGCAGCGGAAATTTTATCAGGACCGTGAGTTAGGAAAAATATCAGAGTTTAGAAACACCGGATTTTATTTAAATAGATGGAATAAATTCCATTGTTACAAAGGTAGCTTTTAATAAAAACAATATTTCTTAATTTGATTTAATTAATAAAATAAGCCACTTCTTGAAGTCTTTTAGTGCCGGATCCAATCCTTACTCCAATCTACTGTAATTACCTGAAACGCGTTTTAAAAAGGTTTTGTCAGCAGGAAATACTGAGTGAATCATTCAGTTTACTAAAACGACTCGTTTGTTATAATTTACAGTATTAAGAGTTTTTACATATGTTTCAGATATCAACCAACTACCCACAGTATTTGTCACTCGACCGTATCTGTGACTGTGGTCATATCATCATTGGCTGCCCTAATGAATGACGTATATCACTTAATTTTAGGTTCGCCCACCTAATGTGATTAAAACAGTAGTAATGTGCACAATACCCCACATACTGGCTGTAATTTGGTGATTACATAAACTTAATCACTGTAATTTATAATTCTGAAAATAATTTGGAGTATTGTAAAACAGTTGATAAAAAGAGAATGACTCACATTATAATCATGCAGATTCATACGGCCAAAGTTTAGTCTACAGATAAGCCTTGATATATTGCAGATTTACACAGGCAGAGCTTAGCCTATTGATTTAGCCTTGTAACCTAGTGCATACGAACTAGGTAGGTAACTTAATACAACAATTACGATAACTCACGAGATCAAATTCTCACAACGAACGACAAAGTGCGATACTTAAACATCCATCGATTTAACGACGAACGACAAAGTACGATACTTAAACATCCATCGATTTAACGACGAACGACAAAGTACGATACTTAAACATCCATCGAATTAACGACGAACGACAAAGTATAACCCTAATGTGGGTGGCACTTAAACATCCATTGGATATATTGATCGGTCGGAAAATGAATCGTAATAGCGATCGAGTTAATACCCTGTATCGTAGCAGCACCCCTCTCTACTAATTATTGATTTTGTGTGTGTTGTGAAGTGAACAGCAAATAACTCGACGTAGGAAATGAATTTGAACGTCGTTCTATCGCCCAATTTCCAGTCCCAAAGTCTGCTATTTATACACGAATTTGGACATGCTTACGGACCGTAAGCATTATCCCTTACGGTCCGTAACGGACACCTAATTACTATAGGCTTGCCGCGTGTGGGACTAGCCTTGATGAGTCGATGGAATCTCGAAATTCAATTTAGACAGCTTTTTATTTGGATAATCGTTGAGTAGGAAATACCCCCCCCCCCCTGAGTTTTAGGGGCCCTGAACCTGCTTCTGTTTATTCTGAAAATTTTAGGGATTGTGTAGAATTACTTGGGTGTCTCAATTAGGGTTTCCTATTGAGTAAATAAAATAGTAGATATGACTTTTGATGAGAATAGAATAATAAATAATAGTTTTGGGTAAATTACAAAAAGAGAATAAAATAGTGAGAAAAGATAATGGACCCACTTTGTAACTTTAGGTTTCAACTAGAAAATTTCCTGGTATAAATTTTGGGTATAACTTTTGGGCTATTAAAAATATATATTGCACTCGTGGTAAGTATAGTACCCCTAAATCAACCTTGTCCCGAAGTCCCGAGACCAAATCCCAACAACTTAGTCGGGCAGAGCCCTGAGGCTCAGATCAATCGGAAAATGGGTAGCGGTGATTGGGAGTTTAAAATACTTAAAACAAGGTAGAGCCTTATTATTATATGTATAAATAAAATATATAAGAAAAACAATATAGAATTGTTTTGAGAGAAAGTAGGCGAAAGAAAGAATACAGATTTTGAACACTTTATAATGTAGAAGTGAACTCTATTTATATTTGAAAGATCCTTAGAGGGCAAGGAATTGTCTGTATACGTGTATGTCTATTATAATTCAAGAGTATTGGATTGTAATTTAATATTTTATTTTATTCTTTGAAAGACACGTTGACAAAGGATAGACACGTTTGACATTTATATTAATGCTTTAGAGTGCATTAATATTATTATATATTTTTATTAAAGACATGTCTAAACACAACTTCATTTCAATTAAATTTTAAATTCTTAAGTTAAATCTTATTATTATTATTATTATTTTATTATTCATATTTTGTTTCTATTGTCTCGACAGTAGATATAAACAAATCTTAATTGTTAAATTAAATATTATTTTGTTATTTATATATATATATATATATATATGTATAGTATAATTAATTTAACTACTTCACTTATTTGGCGTGTATAACTTTTAAAATACGACGTACTAGAAAATAATGAATATGTCATTAGAACCTGAATATTTTTGTCTACATTTGGGTCTAAGTTTCTTTAAAAATAGAGTTGGTTCAAAATACAATTTATTTTTATAATTTAATTATTATACAGTTCCTAGGCCCATCTAGGAACTTCATATTTCTTATGGTCAACCTACCCATAAGTTACATGTCTAATAAGTTTTTATAGACTTTTATTTTATTAGAAAGGTCACCCATATACATGCCAATTAATTAATATAATATTTCAACCAACTTTATAAAATAGTGTTTAAAACTATTTGGGTTGAATATTTATATTAAAAATAAACTAGTTATTAGTTACTAGTGGTTAATAAATTTAACCATACTTATAATTTACATGATAAAAATAGGAATGTTACATCCTCCCCACCTTGTTTTAAATCTCGTCCTCGAGATTTGGGCTACGATATTTCTTTTAGAGTTATGTTACTTTTTGATCAAAAAGAATAATATTAAGGTAAATGATACCAAATCAAAATATCAAATTTTGTGACTATGAGTTGTACAATAGATAGGACTCAATGGTTCAACTGAATTAGTGTAAGAATTCGATGACAAACGAATGAGATGAAATGGTATAATTTCCGAGGTGACTAGGTTCAGGCCAAAAGATATATGATAAATAGATTTTAAAATAAATGTGAAGGACTTTTGGAATCAATAAAATTCTTTATCAAAAGAAATCTTACTTGATTGACAACTGAGGAAGACTTAGAATTGACGGGTTCAAAATGAAATAAAAGCATGAAAAATGATTTGTCAAATAGTAAATTATGATATGAGAAATTCAATGTGTTGAGATGAGTGAATTGCAAAGATACACCAAAGGACAATAGAGTTAGTGTATTAGAGTTCCAAGTTGTTTTAAATGATGAAATAATGTGATAGTACACTATTAGTGACTATATTTTTCATACTATGTCCTAGAGATGGAAATATAATAAAAATAAGTTGTTTTGACATGACCAACTATTATATTATATTTGTAAATCAAATGTAATATATATTATTTGTTTCGCATTTTTACTATATGTAAATGGTTACAACTTTCAAATAAATATTATTTTAGTATTTTATTATACTATGTAAAATAACTTATATTTATTATGTAATATAGATTACAAAATACTATAGTGAAGTTATTACATTTACAAAATGTTTTAGTATTATGATTTTGTAAAAGAATCACTATTATTTATAACGTTTAAATGAAGTTGTGACAAAAAGGGGTAAAAGTATTTGTAAAATATTTTATATAACACTGGGTCAATTCTATGTGATTACTTATTTTTATTTTGAAACCATATAGCGTTGTAAAATGTAGTTACAAATGTTGTGGTGACTATTCTTTATGTATTACAATGTTCTTCTAACCCAATGTAGTCGCCGACTACTATATTATTCTTATATGGTTATTTTCTTGCTAGAGTGTTATAGTACATAGTTACCACAAAATATGTGATACATAATTATTTATATAATTTTATTCGTCCCTCTAAAAATATGTCTTCTCTTTTTAGTACAAAGTAAAATATTTTTATATATATAATTAAAATTTACTAAATAGGTATGATTATTTATATACATTAACTAGTTATTATCATGGTTGTATATTGGTTAGTGCTGCCTTGTTTAAGCATAGGTGGCCAGTCCATGCCTAACTAAGGCTAGGCTATTCAATACATGCCCCTGATAATAACTCTAGTATCTAAAAATAATACTAGCACTTCTGTTATTTATTACTAAAAAAATAAATAACTTAAATATAAACTTAAATGAGAGTATATCTCAATATGATTTTTACATATATAAAATATAAATTCTTTACCTCAATGGGTTAACAAAATTCATTAACTCGAAATCAAAGAGTCACTGTTTTATAATAATGCGATTCATAGTGCAAAAAGTGAAATGATATTTGAGTTTTGATAAATCGGAATGAAGCCCTCCAGTGGTCTTCATAAAGCAAATGAATCATACTCGCAACAAACAGAGCATGCGTAACGTGTGGATTTACCAAGAATTGAAATAGATCAATATTTGCTCCTATGAAAGAAATCCTCATGATATGATGACTATTAGAGGAAGTAGAAATGCGAAAGTCAACTTATTATATGTAGAAGTCAGAATTTCAACGAAAAGAAATATAAAAACTTTATCTGAAATCTCGTGTGATAACTGTTGTTAAGTGACATTACCAGGGAATGTTGAATAAAATAAAATAGGGAATTTGCAAAGGTATATGACTCCTTTTGCAGTGATGATAATTATGACTCTGATTAGACTTGTACACCGATAATTGTGAAATCTTATTACAACGTACCTCAGCGAGATTTATGTCGGTTGTACGATCATATGGCAAAGTGCTTCTTATTTGCGTTCATAATTATGGCGTTAATAATTTATGGTAACATATTGGTAATTCTTATATTTTTGATGGTGTTCCAACTTATAGAATTTCCACTGTTTATTTTGTCACAAGAGCTACGAGACAAATGATCAAACGAAATAATGTTTGATATCGGAAAACAGATTCCTAATAAAGAAATCTAGACACATATGCTTGTGCTTTATTCCTATTTGGCTTTTGGAATCATATATCTCACATGCTGTAATATACATATCCTCTATAAGGTCAATGTATTTAACAGATTCATATTTCCAAAAATAAGTCAGATATCATGTTATGATATTATTTAGGGAAACTTGTCACTTGTTTGACATACTATGTATCCCGTCTTATCCGGTTCGCGCTGGAGCGGTAATCTCAGTATATCCGGACAAGCTGGAGAGTCTGCTACTCTATACCCAGTTTTGCCGGAGAATTTTTTTTCTATTGCCCATAAATAATATCTTTTCAAGATTTTAACAGTGCCTCTTTAAGGCTTTTATCCAGAATCAAGGAAATTTGTATTTCTATAACATATCTTTATTCTAGATCAAGTAATATCAATAAACAAGAATAAATAGCAATTAAATGCTATTGCCTGCTAATTGTCATTTTTATGGAATACCAATATCCATTACATTGTACTTATATAAGTAATTTACCATAAAGTTTATTTAAGGAAAATTTCTTAAGTTCAAGTCTAAATATCATCCGGAGTGCTATCAGATAATATTAAGCTTCTAATTTTCCGTTTAAACTTAGGTATTATTATAACACCTAATTGCGTAAACAAGTGGCTTAGCTTATACTAAGGCATCTTTTCTTATGTTCAAGTCTTAACTGTTATCAGCTGTGCTACCATTTAATAGTAATCTCCTAACTCTTTTTATTTAAGCTTAAGTGTTATTATCACAACACTTACAGGCTTAAAGCAGTGGCTTAGCTCTGATACCACCTTTACTGTCACGTCCCCCGACCCCATCCTGGACAGAATCGGGAGCCGCGAGCAGTCCAGTGGTACCGGTGAGTTATTTTGAAAAATATTGCAGCGGAAATTTTATCAGGACCGTGAGTTAGGAAAAATATCAGAGTTTAGAAACACCGGATTTTATTTAAATAGATGGAATAAATTCCATTGTTACAAAGGTAGCTTTTAATAAAAACAATATTTCTTAATTTGATTTAATTAATAAAATAAGTCACTTCTTGAAGTCTTTTAGTGCCGGATCCAATCCTTACTCCAATCTACTATAATTACCTGAAACGCGTTTTAAAAAGGTTTTGTCAGCAGGAAATACTAAGTGAATCATTCAGTTTACTAAAACGACTCGTTTGTTATAATTTACAGTATTAAGAGTTTTTACATATGTTTCAGATATCAACCAACTACCCACAGTATTTGTCACTCGACCGTATCTATGACTGTGGTCATATCACCATTGGCTGCCCCAATGAATGACGTATATCACTTAATTTTAGGTTCGCCCACCTAATGTGATTAAAACAGTAGTAATGTGCACAATACCCCACATACTGGCTGTAATTTGGTGATTACATAAACTTAATCACTGTAATTTATAATTCTGAAAATAATTTGGAGTATTGTAAAACAGTTGATAAAAAGAGAATGACTCACATTATAATCATGCAGATTCATACGGCCAAAGTTTAGTCTACAGATAAGCCTTGATATATTGCAGATTTACACAGGCAGAGCTTAGCCTATTGATTTAGCCTTGTAACCTAGTGCATACGAACTAGGTAGGTAACTTAATACAACAATTATGATAACTCACGAGATCAAATTCTCACAACGAACGACAAAGTGCGATACTTAAACATCCATCGATTTAACGACGAACGACAAAGTACGATACTTAAACATCCATCGATTTAACGACGAACGACAAAGTACGATACTTAAACATCCATCGAATTAACGACGAACGACAAAGTATAACCCTAATGTGGGTGGCACTTAAACATCCATTGGATATATTGATCGGTCGGAAAATGAATCGTAATAGCGATCGAGTTAATACCCTGTATCGTAGCAGCACCCCTCTCTACTAATTATTGATTTTGTGTGTGTTGTGAAGTGAACAGCAAATAACTCGACGTAGGAAATGAATTTGAACGTCGTTCTATCGCCCAATTTCCAGTCCCAAAGTCTGCTATTTATACACGAATTTGGACATGCTTACGGATCGTAAGCATTATCCCTTACGGTCCGTAACGGACACCTAATTACTATAGGCTTGCCGCGTGTGGGACTAGCCTTGATGAGTCGATGGAATCTCGAAATTCAATTTAGACAGCTTTTTATTTGGATAATCGTTGAGTAGGAAATACCCCCCCTGAGTTTTAGGGGCCCTGAACCTGCTTTTGTTTATTCTGAAAATTTTAGGGATTGTGTAGAATTACTTGGGTGTCTCAATTAGGGTTTCCTATTGAGTAAATAAAATAGTAGATATGACTTTTGATGAGAATAGAATAATAAATAATAGTTTTGGGTAAATTACAAAAAGAGAATAAAATAGTGAGAAAAGAGAATGGACCCACTTTGTAACTTTAGGTTTCAACTAGAAAATTTCCTGGTATAAATTTTGGGTATAACTTTTGGGCTATTAAAAATATATATTGCACTCGTGGTAAGTATAGTACCCCTAAATCAACCTTGTCCCGAAGTCCCGAGACCAAATCCCAACAACTTAGTCGGGCAGAGCCCTGAGGCTCAGATCAAACGGAAAATGGGTAGCGGTGATTGGGAGTTTAAAATACTTAAAACAAGGTAGAGCCTTATTATTATATGTATAAATAAAATATATAAGAAAAACAATATAGAATTGTTTTGAGAGAAAGTAGGCGAAAGAAAGAATACAGATTTTGAACACTTTATAATGTAGAAGTGAACTCTATTTATATTTGAAAGATCCTTAGAGGGCAAGGAATTGTCTGTATACGTGTATGTCTATTATAGTTCAAGAGTATTGGATTGTAATTTAATATTTTATTTTATTCTTTGAAAGACACGTTGACAAAGGATAGACACGTTTGACATTTATATTAATGCTTTAGAGTGCATTAATATTATTATATATTTTTATTAAAGACATGTCTAAACACAACTTCATTTCAATTAAATTTTAAATTCTTAAGTTAAATCTTATTATTATTATTTTATTATTCATATTTTGTTTCTATTGTCTCGACAGTAGATATAAACAAATCTTAATTGTTAAATTAAATATTATTTTGTTATTTATATATATATATGTATAGTATAATTAATTTAACTACTTCACTTATTTGGCGTGTATAACTTTTAAAATACGACGTACTAGAAAATAATGAATATGTCATTAGAACCAGATTATTTTTGTCTACATTTGGGTCTAAGTTTCTTTAAAAATAGAGTAGGTTCAAAATACAATTTATTTTTATAATTTAATTATTATACGGTTCCTAGGCCCATCTAGGAACTTCATATTTCTTACGGTCAACCTACCCATAAGTTACCTGTCTAATAAGTTTTTATAGACTTTTATTTTATTAGAAAGGTCACCCATATACAGGCCAATTAATTAATATAATATTTCAACCAACTTTATAAAATTGTGTTTAAAACTATTTGGGTTGAATATTTATATTAAAAATAAACTAGTTATTAGTTACTAGTGGTTAATAAATTTAACCATACTTATAATTTACATGATAAAAATAGGAATGTTACAGGTATAAAGTTTGATATAAAAATTTGGGTTTGGATATGCTATATGCTAATTATGCTAGTTAATTACTAAGAAAGCTTCTAATTACGCTAATGAGCATAACTCTTAGTCTAGACCTCAAACTGATGTCAAGTTTCGGTTACAAGTTTATAATTCAGTAACTAAGATGTCTACCCTTTTACATTTTCAAAAATCATATTTTATGGACATTTGGGCATAATGGTCAATATATGGGCATTTAACGGAAATTTACATAATAATTTGACAACTAGTGAACTAAGCCGTATAATCACAGAGGGTTATACTAACATGTTACTAGGTCCAAAAGAAGCTCTAAGAAAATCTTAAACTTGACTAAAACGGGTCAGAACTGAAAGTCAAAGCGAAAGTCAAACTATGCGACTTTCGGTTCCAAACCGGGTCTAAACAGAAAATTGTCGAGTTGAACATGTTGGGACATATTCTTACATTAGTTACCAAGTTATATTAATGATCAAACAGGTTGCATGTATCCTACATTGCTAATTATGTACTAATTTAGATTTAAGCATTCTGTTGACTTTTTAAAGTATACTTTGACTCGACAATTAACATGGTTAGAGTGGGAATCTGATAATACCCTTTTAAGGGTTTGTTACCCACATAATTACCTACTTATAGGTATTTTTAATTCGAGATTTGACTGAGTAATTATGGACTAATCTCGAAGTCAAACCTTAATTACGATGGTTTGACTTTTAGCTAATTAACTAAGCTAAAATGGATTAAGGAAGGTTAAGGACACTTACAAGAGTCCTAATGATGCTTATGGAGCCTAAGAGAAAATGGTTGCTGACCAGGAGCTCCAGAAATGTCTTGAACCAAAGTTTCAAGTGAGGAAATGAAAATGGTCACAACTCAAGCTCTTATATAGTGAACCAAAGAGCTCAAGATCAAGACATGCAAGTCTATGATGGTTATAAGATCACCCCAGGTGTCCCTAATAGGCTAAATACTGCCTAGCAAGTCCCTTGTTTCGAAAACCATCTCAATAAGGCGGTGCAACAGGCTGAACAGGTAGCTGTCCTTTTTCTGCTGCCAGCAACAGGCTTACGGACCGTAAGCCTGAGTCCTTGCGGTCCGTATGCAGCTCTTGCGGACCGTATGCTGAAATGGTTGCGGTCCGTAACCGCCTTTGCTAAAATCGCCCAGGTACGCATCTTACAGACTGTAAGCCTAGGGCCTTACGGTCCGTAACCGTTGACCAGAACCAAAAATTTTACAAACTTCCAAGTATTGACCATGCAATTGTGAAGTATCGGATTCCTCATGCTTTTACTGAAGTGTAGGGACCATCATCTCAGACTTTGCATGCTTGCATGCCTTCTTACATGTTTTTGGATCCATGTGGGAGATTAAAGTGACGGAAAATACAAGAACAAGTCTTGGATTCTCATAATAGTTAAACAAGTTTAATTAACTATTTCCAACTCCTATTAGACTAGGATTTAAATCAGAATTTTTAGTAGTAACATTCCTAATGATCCAATTTCCATATAAAAGATGGAACTTTATTTATTTAGAAACAACCGGCTAGATGTTTATCATAATGATTTTAAGCATCTTGGGATTTATGATTCGGGTCGCTCAGAGGTGTTTTAATAACATGTCGCCCTTGGGTCGTTCAGAGGTATCTTTAATAACATGACGCCCTTTTTAAATCCTACCATACATCTTTATTTGACCCGGATTCCTGACACGTTTGTCCCACATGACACGTGTCTTTATTTTATTGGACAGGAATTTTCGAGGTGTTACAATTCTGCATATCTTAGCCTTGACCACGCCCCCGTGGCGGGCGTGGAAGCTTCCAAAGATTTGTCCTTTCTGCAGACACCTGACCACGCCCCCCGTCAGGTGGGCACGACCCGTGGTCAGTCTTCTGTTTCTTGTTTTTACTCTTGGGGATGCACTTGGGGTCAAGACTTAAACAAATTTTCAAACATTCAAGGATCTGAACAACGAACGGATTGTCGTCCGATCGGATGACCATCCGATCGAACGGCCATCCGATCGGCTGACTTTTGGATCCTCAACACTTAAACGTTTTACAAATCCTCATCACACATCAGTTCCAACGGATTGTCACCCGATCGAGCGACCAGTCTGCTGTGAACTTATCGTCAACCAAAGTGCCTTGCCAATCGGATCACCGTCCGATCGACAACTACCCGATCGAGTTACCACCCGATCGACCGGCCGTTCGATCGACCGACCTGAAAGGTAGAGATATTTCTCTGTTTTCAAAATGATACAACGAAAACTTCAAAAGGCAAACCATCATACACAAACACATCTTTCCCAACGAGGTAGCAATCCAATCGAATGGTCACCCGATCGGATGACCATCCGAACGGATTGTCACCCGATCGACCAGCCACTCGATCGAATTACCATTCGACACTTGTTTCCCCGCCACCGTTTAACGCATTGTTCGGCGCTTACGCTATCAATCTGTAATCAGGCTAATCTCAGACGCACTCCCTTCAATCCAACCAAGTTGTGCTTACTTGCCGAACACCGACTGTGAGTATACTCGAACCCCTTTTTATCGCATTTTTGGGTGTAACATACGTCGAAATCGAATTAAAATAAATTAATCAAATGTTTAATCTATTCTATCACATGCAAATAATTGAATTAAATATTTTACACGTGATGCTAGTTACATAAATGAATGGACTGTTACTCGCGAGGTCCCGCCTTAACTATTATAGTACTATAGAACCCGACGGGGTCTAGTTAGGATGAATAGCAATCGCAATCGCAGCTCGAGTGACTTAGCTGGTAGTAACTGTTTGGTGTTTCTGTGTTAGCATATCTCGTTTATGTAAGTGGTATTCGCAACACTTTTATATCGCTTTTAATCTATTTTCGCTACTCTATCAAAACTTGTATACTCGCCAATACTTTTGTATTGACGCTGTTTTAACGTATGTTGTAGGTCTAATCGCAGACTACATCAAATCAAGCTAGGAAGTCTAGAAACTCACCTAAAATCTATTTTGTCGAATTTGTATTGTTCGAGAGGACAAGAAATCTGTGATACCTTATGTGATTGTATTGTTTATTAGTATGGGATAATGAACGCATTAAATACTGTCGTAATATAGTTGTTATGGATTCTCTTGAGCAATCTGATACGCCTAGTGCCGCGCCCCGATGATTCCCCCATCGGTTGGGGTGTGACAGCTTAGTATCAGAGCCATAACTATAGGGAATTAGGCAAAACTTGACCTAGTCCGGGTCGATGTCTTAGAAACGACGTAGTCTATAGTCTAAGTACCAACAGGTCGACTCGTGCGAACCCAGTGGGATTTGCACGGGCCTACTTGATACTCTCATCCGAATTCGCTAAAAGCTACTACTTCGCGTGAACACCGCATACTACAACTTCACGCGAAGAGCCTTTCCTAAGGCTGAAATGTTACTTAGCCTTTGCTAAGGCCAACACAATACACCCGATTTCGAAAATACTCGCATAACGCAACCGAGTGGTCCAGTCGAGATTAGGCGTGAAAACCAAGAACTCCCGATAGGATCGCTCACTCAGCATATTTTTCCAGCATGAGAACTTTCCGTTGAGCTAGGAGTGACATCCATATCTCAACGAAAGTCTCCATTTCAAAATCTAGTGGAACTCCTGAATTTATTCGAAGAGCATCACCACAGTTAGGAGCGAAGTTATTAAGTCAGGGGTGAAACCCGTATCTTAATAAACCATTCCACTCTCTATAAAATGGTTTTCAAAAGCTCTCACCAAGGACTCAGCTATAGCAATAACTCGAGCCACGCGATGACTAGGAAGACGAATGCCATGAGCTGCATCCCAGTGGAAGCATGGGTCTTCTAGGGCAACGCACGTGCACGAACTTGTTGGGTATAGTTGGGTTACCTTGGGTAGTCGACGCCTAAACACCCGAGGCACTCTATCTACTTCTTTAGCATACGACTCGCCTATTTTACGCTTTATGGAACCAGTTACGCTTATGTGTTTACGATTTAGAACTTTACGCTTTATCGATTACTTGATTTGTCGATTTCGCTTCCTGCTTTTGCAACCGCACAAGTCGCACAGCCATCGCAATCTAAAACGAAAACCGAACGTTCGCAACAAAACAAGTGTCTAATTGCTCGCTTTCGCTTTCTCCCCTCAACGCGTCCTCGCGCATTATATCCCGACAGGTATATGGGTAAGCATAAACTACAACAATTTATATGTGCAAGCAAATCAATTCTGTGAGAACTTAGGAATCTCGTGTCTCCTATGTGGCTCCTATGTGAAGTCTATTATATTACTCGCTACAAGTTTTGATCGCGCTCAATTGCATTGCAAACTCAAAATCATTTTGATCGAATCTCAACCCAAATCTCTCTCTGTCTAGATGTTTTCCAACGACTCTACCTCGAGACGAACAGCCAGGAGAAGAGCCAAGCGAAGCGCCGAAAAGAGGATTGCCTCGCTTGTGGTCAGGGAAGTGGCCAAGGTCATTCCTCAAATTGTCGCTCAAGTGCACCCTCTCAGCAACTCTCGAGCCTCGGAAGAATCTAAGATGGAAGCGCCACAATCTGTTTTCCTCTACAAACACTTCAAAGCCTGTGACCCAATGGAGTTCACGGGTGAAGGAAGTGTGTCCCAGCTACTGCAGTGGTTCGATTCTATCGAAGTTACCCTTCGCAGAGTGGGTGTCCTGATGGTTTCCGTACCACTTGCGTTACCGGAGTATTTCAATCGCGAGTACTTGACTTCTGGACCGCCGAACGTAACAAATGTGGGATCTCCGCAGCTTACGCTCTCTCTTGGGATGAGCTGAAAGAGCTCATGAAGAAAGAGTACTGGCCTCCCCACGAAGTTCAGAAACTCGAAGATGAATTTTGGGAAATCAAGCAAATCAAAGGTGACAATGCTGGCTACACTGCAAGGTTTAAAAAGCTTAGCATAATCTGCCCAAGTCAAGTCAACACTTCAGGAAAAGCCATCACGAAGTACATTCGCGGCTTGCCTGAATGCGTGGGCGATTTTGTCGAAGCTGCAAGACCTGCTACCATCAAAGAAACCTACCACTTGGCCGCAGAAATCAACAGTAAACAAGCCTTAGACGGATTTTTCTCCAAGAATCCTATCAAACAAGCTCATCAAGCAATCATCATCAATTCTTCTGACGATTCTTCCAACAAATATACCAACGATTCTTCTGAAGATTCCTCCGACGATATCTCCAGCGAATCATCAGACGAATCCGCCGACGACACTACATCATCTCAGGAAGCTCAGCCCAGCCGTAAACGAAAGACCATGAGCCCAGACTCTTCAACAACAGGACTGTCGCAACCAGAACCTCTCCGAGCAGCTCCAGTTCACTTGAAACACGCCTACACCGGAAGCCATCCCCTGTGTCTCATGTGTACGTATCATCACCCACCAGGAACTAACTGTCGTTATTACGACAATTGCAACTGGTATGGTCATTTTACCCAGAACTGCCGCACAGGACCACAACCTTGAGGATTTTCAGCAACAACCGCAGTCTCCGCAGAAGTACTCCACAGCAACGTTATTTTGCTTGTTAATGTTGTTGTAATAATACGACTTATCGTCGTCAATCTCTTTTATGTGTGCAAGCTCACTCTATCTCTCGACGCATGTGGATTCTATTTCTCTCTTATACTTGCGCATGATCTATACGCTAGCACTATGTAGTATATAATGTATTTTACCCCTACTATGCGTTCTTGAGATAAGTTACAATAAACGTGTAAGAATCAAATTAATCACGGGTGCACACGGGATTATTTCAGTTAGTGCACGGAGATTGTAGTGAGTTTCAATGATGCCTCAACATTCAGGGCATGGTTAAGCGTGGTGGATACGCCGCTGGTACATCCTATATATAAGCGTCTTGACCATGTCTGACGAAGTGTGACACCTATTCACGGAACAGAGGCGCATGGTTGAAACATGACGGTGTTTCACTATGCTAACCGAAGTTTTGTGAAGAAAGTGCCATGTGGAGTTGGCACGTAGACCTATTATACTATTGTGGTTATTTTCGACACACTACACTACATCGCAAGGCGTAACAATCCCAATCGCGACTCAAAGCGTGTGATCGCTAGACTTTTTGTAAGTCAACACGCTCGCGATCGCATTATCGCTAGAATCTATCTCGCAAATCACAAATCGTTATTATGTGTCTCGCGCTATCGCTTATTGTGTGTTTGCAATCTCACTCGCTTATTATATGGATCGCTATCACTTATGGTGTGTCTTCGCTTAATCGCATATTTTGTGTGTATCGCTCTATCGATTACCACTTACTGTGTATCGCTTACTGTGAATCGCGTACCATGGATCGCTTGACGAGTACCGCTCATCGCTCGTCGCTCTTCGCCTTAACGCTTCTCGCACCTATCGCATCGTTTCGAAATTCTTATCGCTTATCGTTGTCTCTATTTGTGTTATCTGTGTTATGTTAGCACTCATGACCTCGCTTCACAAGACGAAACTAATAGGGCTAAGACATGGTGGTGTTTTAGCCGTATCAGCAGACTCCCGTGGAAAGAGGCCATGTGGGCCAATGTTAGTTAAAATTGTGGTGTTGTTAAAATCTAATCGAACCGCATGTCTCCATCGCTTGCAGCGCATTGACTGTCGCGTATCGTTCGACAGTTGTCATTATCGCTTGACGCTATCGCTCATCGCTTTACGCTTGTCGCTTATCACTTATCGCCGCCATCTTCGCTTACTATGCTTGATGATTGGTGTTGTGATATCGATTATCGCGTACCAATCATCGCTTATCGCACTCGTCGCTAAACTGAGGTCGAAAACGACTTCATTGCTCAGTTTGCTCAATCTTTCTCTTACACTTGGTCCGACCATCTTTCGCTTGGACCAAGGGAATCGAAATCTATCAGTAATGCGTCGACACACATGACACCGCCTCACGGGACGGAAGCCATATGGCTAAAACATGGTGGATACGCCGCTGGTACTACTTATATATAAGTGTTTTAGCCATGCGGTGTAATGCCTAGCGTCCCTAAACTTTAGACACTTGGCAAGATCAGTCCCTGAACTCCTATAAATTGTTATTTTTAGTCCCAATGGCTATGTGATGTTGACACTTTGAAACTTGGGATGAATCTTATTGATATTAATGCTTGATACTATGATGCTTGATTCTTTATTCTAGAAGCTTGATCCTTGACATTTGAGCTATGAGACTTGATACTTAATCTAGATACTTGATTCTTGATGCGTAATCTAGACACTTGATTCTTGGTGAGTAAACTAGATACTTGATTCTTGATTCTTTATGATTCTTGATGCTTGAGGAGCGATGATTCTTGACTCTTGAGACTTAAAATTGGGTGCTTGACTCCTTAGACTCGTGAAACTTGACTCTTGGTTGAACGAGAGACTGGAGCCTTGTCACTGGCTGAATCTATGAAACCTGGAAACTTCTGGTTTGTAATGTAATCTAGATACTTTACCTAAACTATGCATAACGCAATGCCTAACCTAACACATAAAACGAATCAAAATCGGGAATGCGGAAAGATGGATTGGTCAGAGTGGCCGTCCGATTGGATGACCATCTGATCGGATGACCACCCAAGCCGAACCACCTCTCAGTGATGTGACAGCTCTGCTCGACCAAGCACACGCGCACACGCTATTTCTTCATTTTCTCATCAATTTCGGTACGTTTCAAGATTGATCTTTGTACTTTCTCACTCTACACATCATTCTCCACGTGATTCTCGCTTGAAATCACACTTTTCACCATGAAACCTCTCAAATCTGAGTTCTTGAGGGTGATGTCATCATGGTGGTTTGTACAAACTACCATGTAATGTCATTCTAAGCAAGATTTAGCTCGAATCTAAGGTATTTCGTACGTTTTACATTAAATCCAAGCTAAACCTATACTTTTAGGTTATTCTTCATCTTTTCGTCAAAACTTTCAATTTACTTCGGTGATAAACGTGCTGGAACGGACTGTAGACTCGATCGATGGTCTAGAGTGGGTTCAGGAATGGATTCTTCACTGATTAAGACGATCACAAGATAGATTCCGGCATAAACCCGTCACCAACAGACAAACGGGTCAGACTTGGGGTGATTCCCGACCGATCAGAATGTCTGCGAAATGGCAAGTGATTGTTGCCTCAGTCTGCACCGAGACGTCACCGTTAATTTTCAAACTTAGGATTTTTGCAAGCATTGGTAAACTATCAACATTGGAAGTCTAAACGGGCAGCCGTCCGATCGGACAGCCGTCTGGTCGAGCAGCCGCCCGAATGGAGCAACCCAGTTATGCGCACTCGGACCGAATGGCAATCCGATCGGATTACCGTCCGATCGGACAGCCACATAAGTCTTTTCTTTTATTCATGAATGTCTCACCCGAACAAGTGGTAACCCGATCGGATGGCTATCCGATCGGGCAGACACTGCCACTTACACACACAAGGTCATCCGACCGACTGACCATCTGAAGAAACAGTGATCTAATTAGGGAGTTAATTAGATTGGTTTATGTTCCTTTCATGATGGTTAATCTTCTTAAGGATATTTGAGCTCCGACTTGGTAATCAATCCTGCAAAACAGAACACCGTTACTCGTTAAGAGGGGAATGTGGGGGTTTCCCTCTTAACCAGGCTCCGGCGTGAGAATAAGTGACCGCTTTGAGAGTAATTAAGTGTAAGGAATGAGAGTAGAGGGAATAGCCTGTTTAACCTGTGGAACGAGGTCTCTATTTATAGCCGGAGAGGTGTAAGGGGTTATGGGCTGATGGGCCTTGGGCCGGAAGCGGACAACAAAACGGATATGCTCTTTGTCTCACTGGCGTCGACCGCTTAGTGGCTTCTAGATGTTCATCGGTGCTGACGCACCCTGATTGGAGCCACGTGTCATTGTTATCGGCCTTGTTGTCCTTCTGTCATCAGCAGACAAGTGGAGATCGTGGGACAGTTGTCTCCGTCCTCTGATTGGTGCCACGTAGGCGTCCTTGTGTACTTCTCGTCAGGCGATCGTGGCGCACGATTGTGCAGAGTCTGCTAGACGCTCATTGGCTCCTTTTACTGTCACTTGTACCTTATGTACCACTGTGGGTAGCTGTGCGCTTCCCTACTGAGTGGCTTTTGTTGGACAGCAAACTAATCCGCGTGGGGTTAGTATGCTCATTTGTTCCATTTTTATGCTAAGTGCTGATATCTGAGCCTCTTGTGGGCCTTGCCTCGCGCGAGATAAACTACAACGTGTGTAGGTCGCGCGTGGATATTATCAATAAGTTTTCTGAAATAAGGAGTATGGTTCCGCGCGCAACATGGGCGGAGGTTTGCGCGACTTTTTGGGACCATACCCCTTCAAGTCCCCCCAGTCCAGTGCTGCACCATGCGCAACGCAAGTGGTTGGAGCTCTGGACTTAATAAAATTAAGAGAAATAAGTGTAATAGGGGAAATGTTCTTTTGATCCTGTTTGGTGTGGCGCACGTGGAAAATGTTGTTTTCAATTGCGCAGGTACCAATGCAGGTCTTTAGGGATTGTCGTTTGTCTGATAAGGCGCGCGGGTTTATTGGAGGTGACGTGTAGCTTGCGCGGCTCATGTAACTTTTGCATGAAGTTACTTGTAATTTTTATGGCGGGAAACTTCGAAATTTGAACTTCTGACAAGTTGGTGGGATAAGTCGTTGAGTGCGACGTTTGAGTTGACCTCTGGCACGGGTGTCATCATGCCGTCTGCGGCGGTTGCACTTCGTGTCAGGAGAGTGAGGCCCACGCGCGCGTGGTAACCGTCACCCCTGGTTTCCCGCTTGACGTGGCAGCCTCTCGTTGGTTAGCCTAGCGGCGAAAGCGGCACGGTTACCCATCGCATTAAATGAGATGGGTATATATATCCGAAGAGAGGTGAGAGATTCTCACTTCTCTTCGTTCCCTTCTTACTTTCTCTCCACCTCTCTTTGAATCTTCAAAGTTTGTTCTTCACATCTTCAAGATTTCTGCAAATCTTCAAGTTTTTCTTCGAGTTTTTTCCAGATTTACTCTCTAATACGATGAGTGAGGAACATCAAGAAATTGCTGCTGGTGAGGAAGGTCCAGTTCCTGTCCTCAAATGGGATCTAGGTCTCTTCGAACAGATTGTTCGGAGTTTCCGATTCCCACCGGAGTGGGATGCCCGGTATCCGGCTCAGGCCAGACCGCGGCTGATGCACCACCGGGTTATATTACCCTATATGAAGATTTTTTCCTTCAGGGTAACTTTAGGTTACCGGCTACAAACTTCCTGGGGCATATTCTTCATTACTACAACTTCCATCTGTCACAGATGAGCCCACCTGGGATGGTTAGGGTTCGTCATTTCGAATTCTTATGCCGATCTCATGGCATCGAGCCGTCGGTAGAAAAGTTTCGGGCCTTCTACCAGTTGCAGAGGACGATGGGTTTTTTCTCGTTTGCTAGCCGTGGTGCGGCGAAGAAGATTCTGCTAAACCCCCCCCCCCCCCCCCAAGAGTTTCCATGACTGGAAACCCAAGTTTTTCTTCATTCATGAAGAGGTGTTGCCAATTGCCATGCCCTTCCGGGATTGGACTGAGGCGATACCGAAGGAACACCTTCCGATTCCTAAGAAGGCCCAGTGGTATCAACAACTGACCCCAACCCCAAATCGGGTGTTTGGGGAAAACGTTTTGGTCGCGGCTAAGATGAGTGACCAGTGGTCACCCAACAGCAGGGAGGTTCCGGTGTTGAAGATCGGTGATCAAGGTTTGTTATCTCTTTGTTCTTTTTAGCAGCAGCTCGATTTAATTGTTACTGACTTATGTTCATGTTTAGAGGCGCAACTCTATCAAGTTGCCTTCTCCACCTTTGGTGGTTCCATGGGCGTGCGCCCCTTGCGCGACGATGAAGAAAGCTGGTATGACCAGATTAAGGGCAACCTCATGTTTCCTGTTGAAGGTGCATTTGCTTCGCCGCCAACCGCTACTGAAGGTGCGCAATATCCTAAACCTCGTCCTTTGCGCTCTGTGACTTCTGCTGGGAAAGAGATTCTCTATCTTTCCAGCGAGGAGTCAGTAGGGTCTTCCAACGGCGAGCTAAGTTCGTGGTCTAAAATCTTTGCAGGTGTGTTGCGCGACCTGGGGATTGACCCAGAGGAGAAGAAAAAGAAACCCCATAAGAAGAAGAAGACCAAGGTCGATCCGGAAGTGACCAGCAAGGGTACTGGCCCAAGTCGCGCAACTACTGCTGCTGTCAAAGGTACTCTCCGCCTTCGTCAAAGTGACTTAGATGATTATGTAATAATCAGCGATTCATTTGAAGGCTTGTCGCGTACAGCTAAGGCAAAAACTGGTGCAGGTGGCTCGAAAAGCTCTGGGAGCGCGGGTTCTCGTAACCCTGATGCTGGCGCGACCCCTGAAGATGATGAGGTGGAAGAAGAAGATGCGACTGCCCAACTGATTGGCAGGAAGAGAGGTAGGAGCGAAACCACGGCTGGAGTGGCTTCCGCGCCTACTGCTGTTGTGCTTCCCGTGGTTGGGAAAACGAGCAACTTGCGCTCGTTGTATAAATTTTCTCCGGGTATGTTCTTTGCTTCTCTTCTTAATACTTTTCTCTCTGCTTAAATGTACTTGCATTATTTTGGCAGAGATCAAGAAGAAGACCCCTGAGAAGGGTGTCACGTTCAGTGAGGCTGCGTCAAAGAGGCCGAAGATTACCATCAAATCTTCTGATGCTGCTGCTCAGGACGCCGCGAAGGCTGCTGAGGCTCAGCGAAAGGCGCAGGAGAATCAGAAGAGAGAGGAAGAAAGGATGAAGAAGATTGAGGAGGAGAAGAGGAGGAAAGATGAGGAAGAGAGAAAGAGGAAGGAGGAGAGGAAAAGGAAGGAGGAGGAGGAGAGGAAAAGGAAGGCGGAGGAGGAGAGGGTGGCCGAAGCGGCGAAGAAGAGGGCCCTGGAGGAGTTAGAAAAGAAGAAGGCTATGGAGCAGCCTGTTAATGTTCAAGGGCCTGAGGTTACAAACCCTACCCACTCCGCGCATGTCGTTACTTCTAAGGGTGCGGGTCGATATGCTTCAAGCAGCGCGAGCTCTGGTGGTGCAGGAGGTTTTAACCCAAACGTGATTGGGGCGAAGGATACCGTCGGCGATATCTACTATAAAACTTATAATGAAGAAGAACGCGGCGATGCTCCCCACCAAGCCCCTTGGAGCTTAAAGCAAAAAGATACATTCCATGAATTTGCCCCTTGCTGCGAGTGGTTTTTGAATTCGTTTACCCCTGCAGAAGTTAACCGGCAAAGGGCGAAACCCCATGAAATGTTATATCGCACCTTCATACTAGGAGAGGCTAACGCTCGTGCTGCCAATCACCAGATAGTTCGTGAATGGCGAACAATGGTTAGAGAGCGCGCCGACTGGGAGGCTTATCGTGAGCGCTCGTTAAAACGTATTGCTGAGTTTGAAAAGTCCAAGGCTGCTCTTGGTGAGGAGAGAGCCAAATTTGAAGCCGATAAGAAGGCTGAAGAATGGGGCCGAGAGGGCTTGCAAAAGAAACTCCACAATGTTGAGGAGCAGCTGGCCAAAGAGAAGGCCGAGTTTAAACGTATTTGTGCCCAAGACAACGAGCGCGCCTACGCGGCTCGACAGAAGATTGTTGATCTTGAGGCTAAAGTTGCTGACTTGACATCGAAGGTAGAGGAGGCGCAAGGAGAGAAGGCTGCCAAGCAGCAAATGGAGGTTAGTTTTATTTGTTTTCCTTTATTCTCGCTATGTTGTGAACAAACCAGCCTAAGTTGTTTTGTCGGTCTCCAGGTTGAGTTGTCTGAGGTCAAGGTGCAGCTGTCTAGCAAGGACAGAGATCTCCACGCCAAGGACGTTGAGATTGCGGAGCTCAAACGTCGCTTGAACGAGCAAATCGACAGATGTGAGTCGTTGGAGATCGACCTGGAGGCCGAGAGGGTTAAGGCTGCTACGGCTGAGGAGGCGCGTGCTGTCAGCACTGCCGCGCTTAACGTGGCTCAAACCAACTACTCCGAGGCCCAAGGAATCGTTGATACGCTTGTCTCGGAGGCTGAATGGATGCGCACTCGTGGAGTAGCGCTTGTAAGTTTGTACTTCTGTTTTTTATGACTCCATCTGGTTAAGGGTTGTCTTTAACGCTTTCCTTTTGTTGAAGGTTGCCAACTCCATCCTAAATGCTGGCGAGCTTGATCGCGCCGTCGCTGCTCTCACGGATGCGGCGCGTGCGGTGGGTCATCGAGGAGGTTACTTGGAATGTGCCAGTCACGTTGAGCAGATACTAGGGCAAGAATTTGATGTAAGCCATTGCTCGGTGACTGAACGTGCTGATGCTGCGCTTGCACATGCTGAAAACTCGTATGACAACCTTACCTTGCCTATCATGGATCTGGTTGTGGAATCTTTGAAAAAAGATGACTGGTGTCAGCGTCTTAAAGCAGTCCTCGACCCACCAGTTACCGTCGAACTATCCGATGAAGAACCAGCTGGTGATGACGGTGGAGATGGAGATGATGATGGCGACGATGACGATGGTGAGGATGCCGGAGATGATGATGGTGATCGACGCGATGCATAGAATAGGTTGTTAAATAGGTTGTTGATAGGCGTTTGTGCCTTATAATTGTCTTTTGCAACTTGATTGTAAATGTTGCGCTGTTGCGCAAGTTTATTATATGAACCGTTTTCGTTTTTTCCGTTGCAATTATTGCATTGCTGTCAAAACTTAGGTTAAATTAGCTCGAATAAATGGAAGTATTTTTTTAAGTAAAAAGTGACCGCCCGGTCTCGCGCTTTGTTCGCGGAGGACCTTGGAGGCGGTTCGTCAGCAACTTTTTAAAATGCTGGAGTGTTTTCGCGCTAATCAAAAGTTTAGCGTGCATTTGTAACGAAAAAATGTCGTAGAAGAACATGTCGTATGTTTTCATTAAGTCTGGAATGGGCGCATAGGCCTTCATACATTAATTGTAATGGCGCTTAGCCGACATAGGAAAGTAAAAACGGGCGCAAGGCCGAAGTAAGTTACATATAACATTTGCGCAGTTGTTGCGCGTTCCATGTTCGTGGTAAGATGTGGCCATCTAGGGTGCGTAACTTGTAGGCTCCTTTGCCCAGGACCTCGTGGATCAGGTACGGGCCTTCCCATTTAGGTGCCAACTTTCCTGGACGTTCCGCATTTGACGCTTCATTGTCGCGGAAGACGTATTCCCCTGGGGTGAAGGTACAGATACGGACCCTTGTGTTGTAGTACCTTTCTAGCTGGGTCTTGTACTTGGCCTCTTTGATTCGCGCGATTTCGCGTCTTTCTTCTAACAAGTCCAAGTCAAGGCGTCTTTCCGCTTCATTATCAACTGTGTTGACCGCTGTCATGCGTGGTGAGGGTAGGCCAATCTCCGCCGGGATAACCGCCTCTGAGCCATAAACCAAGCTGAAGGGGGTCTCGCCGGTACTTGTTTTTGGCATGGTTCGATGAGCCCATAAGATGCTCGGGAGCTCATCAACCCATCCTCGTCGCCTTGTCCCCAATCTGGCCTTTATCCCCTCGACAATGCATTTGTTCACGCTTTCCACTTGTCCGTTGCCTTGGGGGTGCGCAACAGATGTGAAAGTGTGTTCAATTTTCATCTCCTTCATCCACTTCTTGAGATCTTCCGATGCAAAGTTGGTGCCATTGTCTGTTACAATCTTGAGCGGGAGGCCAAATCTGCATATGATGTGCTCCCAGATGAACTTGCGCACAATCATAGCTGTGGTGGATGCAAGGGCTTTGGCCTCCACCCACTTTGTGAAGTAATCGACAGCCACTATGATGAATTTTACGGCGCCGGGAGCATCTGGGAAGGGTCCCACCATGTCAATTCCCCACTGCTGGAAGGGCCATGCAGTGGATACGGGGATAAGATCGTTCTTGGGGCGCAGTGTTTTTGGAGAATGCCTCTGGCAAGAGTCACATTTGCGGATCTCCTTCAGCGCGTCGACATGCATACCAGGCCAGTAGTAACCGGCGCTCATGATCTTCGCGACAACCATCCGTGGTCCGGAGTGAATACCGCAGATCCCCTCATGGATTTCCCTTATCAGGTAGTTCGCATCCTGGGGGTCCACGCAGCGCAGTAGTGGCCCCAGGAAGGACTTCCGGTACAAAATACCGCCGTTCATTTCATATTGTAGGGCTTTGTTTTGGATCTTCCTCGCTTCCGCTTTGTTTTCAGGGAGTACCCCCTCTTGCAAGTACTGGATTATCGGGGTCATCCATGAAGGTTGGCCCGTTTCGATCACGTTCACTTGTCGCAGCAGCACCGATGGATTCTTGAGTACCTCTATCCTTACATCTTTGGCAAGATGTTGAAAGGAGGTTGAGGCAAGCTTGCTCAAGGCATCGGCTGGCTTGTTTTCGGAGCGATTGATGTGTATAACCTTGTGAGATTTGAATTGTTGGAGCAATTCTTTCGCTTGTTCCAGATACAAAGCCATGACTTCTCCCTTCGCGTCGTATATGCCATTTACTTGACTGGCTATCAGGAGTGAGTCAACATGTGCGCGCAAGCTTTTGGCTCCCATTTTGATGGCGAGGCGTAAGCCTGCCAGAAATGCTTCGTACTCAGCCTCGTTGTTGGTGTTCTTGAAGTCCAACTTAATGGCGTAAGTAAACTCGTGGTTCTCTGGGCTCACTAGGCGCAATCCTGCTCCCGCGCCATCTTCATTTGATGCCCCGTCGGTGTAAAGCATCCAAGTTTCATCTGTTGCATCTTTTTCGGGAGTCTCTATCAGCTCACACTCCTTGATTTTACCGGCCGGCACTTCTGTGATGAAGTCGGCTAGGACCTGACCCTTAATGGCTGGTCGTGGCCTGTACAAGATGTTATGGCCTCCCAGTTCAATGGCCCATTTTGCCAACCTGCCTGATGTCTCAGGCTTCTGTAGTATAGTGCCAATGTGGAAATTTGTAAGCACAGTTATCACATGGCCTGTGAAGTATCGGCGCAGCCTTCGGGAGGCGTGTAATAGCGCAAGAACCAGCTTCTCCATTGTGGAATATCTTGTTTCTGGGTCAGTGAGTACCCTGCTGACATAGTAGATCGGGGTTTGTACTCCGTTTCTGTCGACCAATAATACTGACCCTACTGCCTTATCCGAGGAGGACAAGTACAGTACGAGGGGCTCCTTTTCAAATGGTGCAGTCAGGGTAGGGAGTTCGATTAGACACGCTTTCATTTGTTGAAAAGCTGTTTTGGCTTCCGGGGTCCATTTGAACTCTTGTTTCTTCACACAATTGCGCAACGTGCTAATGAAGGGATACGACTTTGTGGCATGATTGGAGAGAAAACGATTAAGCGCGGCCAGCCGGCCGGCCAGTCGTTGCATTTCCTTGATGTTTCGCGGTGAGGGCATTCGTTCTATAGCTTGTACTTTCTCTGGATTCACCTTGAAACCGCCGTTCGTGACAATGAAGCCTAGAAACTTCCCTTCTTCCATGCCAAAGGAACACTTGGCTGGATTTAGCTTCATATTTACGCTGCGCAATGAGTTGAAC
This sequence comes from Helianthus annuus, assembly GCF_002127325.2. NCBI lineage: Eukaryota > Viridiplantae > Streptophyta > Magnoliopsida > Asterales > Asteraceae > Helianthus > Helianthus annuus. The sequence continues at coordinate 39,299,923 of NC_035434.2, read as the reverse complement.
GTTTTCTCGATATCTTTCAACATTTGGTCCTCCTCAGGACTTTTAACCACTAGATCATCGATATAAACCTCAATATGCTTTCCGATGTCACCTGCAAAGGTCTTGTCCATCAAGCGTTGATATGTCGCGCCTGCATTCTTCAGGCCAAAAGGCATCTTTGTGTAGCAGAAGATTCCAAGATCTGTTCTGAATGCTGTCTTGTCTTCATCTTCTAGCTTCAACTGAACTTGATGGTATCCTTTGTAGCAATCCAAAAAGCACTTCCATCGGTATGGCGCGAGAGAATCTATTTTTTTATCGATCTCAGGCAAGGAATAGCAATCCTTTGGGCACGCCTTGTTGAGATCAGTGTAGTCTACGCACATGCGCCATCCGCCGTTTGATTTTTCGACCATCACGGGGTTTGCCACCCAACTCTGGTATCTTACCTCTCGCAAGATCCCGGCTTTGAGCAGCTCACATACCTGCTCGTTCATTGCTTTTGTCTTGTCTGCCCCTAGGCTGCGCCTTCTTTGGACCTTTGGCTCGACCGATGGGTACGTGTTTAAGCAATGCTCGGTGATGTTGCGCGGGACACCGGTCATGTCTGCCGGTGTCCAGGAAAATATATCCATGTTTCGAAACAGCACTTGCTTTAGACGTGTTCTGATGTCTGACGAAATGGCGTGGCCAATTGTCACAGTCTGCTCAGGGTATTTTCGGTTTAAAACCCATTTCTCTGGCTCGGTCGTGGAGACCTTCGCCGCCTTTGTTGGGCGCAGCTCTTCAGTTGACATTACTTCTTTCTTGGCATATATGATTGCTACTCCTGTCTTGGTTGGGAAACCTATCGCAGAATGAGGCGTTGAAGTCACCATGTTTAGCTCGCCTTGCGTTTCCCTCCCAATAAGCACATCATGCCTCGATTTCACTGGCATTACCATGAAGTTCACATTTGTTGTTCTTGAGTGTTTCCCGTCAGAGAGCGTGACGGGGAAACTGATCTGTCCGAGAGGAAAAACCATCTCGTTGCAAAATCCAGACAAAGGATAATCGACTGGTTCGAGTCGCGCTTTATCCTCCTCATCCAACTGATTGAAACACTGTTCGTAAATGATGTCGGCAGTACTTCCCGGGTCTATGAATATGTAGTCAGTTTCATAATGCCCGATTATGCCGGTAATGACCACGGGACGTGTGGCGCGAGGTCCGCCGCGCACTACCGGAAATATAACTTGCTGCTCTTGCCAAGAAGGTTCGTAAGGGCGTTTGCCTTTCTCTTTCGCGCTATACTTGGGTCCGTTGACCATGTGAGTCTCTAGTCGTCGGACCTTTTTGTGGTTCCCTTCGTCGTGGCGCTGGAGTTGACGGGTTTCCTTGCGTACATTCTTCACTAAATGGCTTAGCTTACCGCTTTTGAGCGCTCTCTCGATTTCTTGTCGCAAGCTATAACAGTCGTCGGTCAGGTGCCCTGAATCTTTGTGAAAATCGCAGTACAAGTTGGGGTCTTGCCCTTTCTTGTTTGTCATTGGTCTGGGCGCCTTGAAATCGACATTCTCCGTCATCAATACTTCCTTTGGCGTTTTTGTGAGCGGAGTCCAGTGTTTGTCACGATTGTCGTCTCTGACCGCCTTCTTGTAACCGATTCGGTCAATCGTTTCTCGCGCATCTTCTCTGTAGCGTGGCCTGTCGTCACGGCCTCTTGGTCTCTCAGACTTCCAGTCATGACTCTTGTATTTGTTACGCTTGCTGTTGTTGTCGCGCGTACTTCCTCTTGAAAATCGATCTTCTGGGTAGTAGCCCTTTCCACCAGCAAGGGACTCCTCAGTTTGCGCGACGATTTTTGCGGCTCCCATTAGTTTATCCCACTCCTTTGGCATTCCATCTTTGCCTGTGATGGTTCTAATGAGACTATCGCAGCGTATAGCCTTTTTGAAGTGACAGCGCATGAGTTGCTCACTGACGCCGCCTATTTCCAGACACTCTTTGTTAAAACACGTGATGAAGTCCTCCAGACCTTCACCATCTCTTCGCCAAATATCTTCTACTTCGGCTGTGTCACGTTGATAGCGACGTTGTTGGCTAAAGTAGCTTAAGAATTGCGTCTTGAAATCTGTCCATGATTTAATCTTCCCAGGCGGAAGGCTGTCAAACCAGGCGCGAGCCGCTCCAGTAAGAGTTTGAATGAACAGGTGGCACCACATGGGCATGTTCCAACCTCCCATGCAGCCCACACTCGTGAATGTTCTGACGTGATCGTCTGGGTCAGTCAACCCATTGAATTTCCCAACAGTTGGGGGTAGCTTCTCTCGTGAAAGCGGCGCGAGTGCAATTTTCGGGATAAACTTGGAGTGTTCCGCAGCTTCCGCTGGTCTGTATGCCAGGCGGAAATCTCTTTCAGCTTCTTCTGTGTAGCCAATGTGTTGTCTTGGCTTGTAGTACTCATGGTTTTTTGGTAAACGATTAAAGACTGACGATTCCTCGTCACCTTCCCATGTGGGATCATACGGGTCCGTTTCTTCCCATTCGTTGTTCATGTTGCGCGGCGTGAGCCAGCTGTGAACAGGGCCTCGCTGAAGGTTCGACGGATAGTCGTAGTAACTATCCGTTTCCCCTCTTGTATCGCGCGTGTCTTGTACGCTTAAACGTCTTGTAGGGGGAGGCCTGTTGATTCTGCCTTGTAGATTGGCTGGCGGAGGCATTTGGCGCACCCCCTAACTCTGAGGGGTGACCAAGGACGGTTCCGCCGTCAAAACTGCTTGCTGCGCGATCAGCGATTGGTATGCTGCATTGATGGTGGCGATGTTCTTGGCATACCACGAGGCTGGGGTTTCGCCTTCTGGTAAGCCTAGTAATGCAGATACATTTTGAGGTGGCGCTGTGTTCGACGGTCCTTCACCGTTGTTCCCTGGGGTGACCACTTGGGTGATGCGGTTAATGCTCCCGCGCGGACCCCCAGTATTGGTAATTTCAACTTCGCCGATTTCTTCGATTTGTTGGGCTTGGAAGTTTTGGATTCCTTCACCCAACGCCATGTTAGAGTTGGTTCCGAAACCGAACTCTGGAATTGTTCCTTGACCAGTCATAGTCGAAGGATGAAAAAGATGTCAAAGGCTCAAATAAAAGAAGATGAGGGTGGTTATAGAAAAAATCGGTGGGCGCCAATGAAGAAACAGTGATCTAATTAGGGAGTTAATTAGATTGGTTTATGTTCCTTTCATGATGGTTAATCTTCTTAAGGATATTTGAGCTCCGACTTGGTAATCAATCCTGCAAAACAGAACACCGTTACTCGTTAAGAGGGGAATGTGGGGGTTTCCCTCTTAACCAGGCTCCGGCGTGAGAATAAGTGACCGCTTTGAGAGTAATTAAGTGTAAGGAATGAGAGTAGAGGGAATAGCCTGTTTAACCTGTGGAATGAGGTCTCTATTTATAGCCGGAGAGGTGTAAGGGGTTATGGGCTGATGGGCCTTGGGCCGGAAGCGGACAACAAAACGGATATGCTCTTTGTCTCACTGGCGTCGACCGCTTAGTGGCTTCTAGACGTTCATCGGTGCTGGTGCACCCTGATTGGAGCCACGTGTCATTGTTGTCGGCCTTGTTGTCCTTCTGTCATCAGCAGACAAGTGGAGATCGTGGGACAGTTGTCTCCGTCCTCTGATTGGTGCCACGTAGGCGTCCTTGTGTACTTCTCGTCAGGCGATCGTGGCGCACGATTATGCAGAGTCTACTAGACGCTCATTGGCTCCTTTTACTGTCACTTGTACCTTATGTACCAATGTGGGTAGCTGTGCGCTTCCCTACTGAGTGGCTTTTGTTGGACAGCAAACTAATCCGCGCGGGGTTAGTATGCTCATTTGTTCCATTTTTATGCTAAGTGCTGATATCTGAGCCTCTTGTGGGCCTTGCCTCGCGCGAGATAAACTACAACGTGTGTAGGTCGCGCGTGGATATTTTCAATAAGTTTTCTGAAATAAGGAGTATGGTTCCGCGCGCAACATGGGCGGAGGTTTGCGCGACTTTTTGGGACCATACCCCTTCACCATCCGATTGGACAGCCATCTGATCGGACAACCAGCCGATCCAGTGACTGGTTTAACACTTTATTTAATTTCGATACTCTGCCCGACTCTTACCCTAACGTAATCTAATCAGGCTAATCCTAAAAGAGCTCCCTTTGATCCAATAACAATTGTACTGTTAAGCAATCGCTGTAAGTATACTCGATCCCCTTTTACTTTAAACTTTTGGGGTGTAACATGTATTCTTTGAAACTTAAACCCGAGTCTTTGAAACTTATACTCTATCCTATGTGAAACTTGTGATTCTTGACTCTTAGTGCTCTGTGACGTTTAATCCAGAGTGTGTAGTTCCGCCTTAACATTAGTAGCGCTATAGGAGATGCACTTCTCCCATTATTCTCGGGGGGTATTGTTAGGAGGATTCTAGTTTACCTTGAGTCTTGGGTAAACACTAAAGCATCGGGATACTTGGGTTATCACTGCGTGGACTGCGACACTAGCACGACTGAAACTGTTTATTGTTTACACTATGGATATGAGCTGTTTTAATCTATTACACTGTCATCAAACTTGTATACTCACCAATACTTTTGTATTGATATTTAATACATGTTGCAGGCTGATAGGATGCTTGGGATGCACGGAATTGAGCTAGGAGATGCTTAGAAACGTCACCGAGTTAACGTAGAATCTTTGAACAATTTGAACAATATTTGTTATGGTCTGTATTCGATACTTGTGTTGGTTGTGTTTGCTTTTAGACAATGCTATGATGAATTTGATCTAAATTCTATTGAAACAAATAGTGTTATGGATCCTCATGAGCAATCTGAACGCTTAGTGCTCGCACCCCGATGTTTCCGCCATCGGTTGGGGTGTGACAGATTGGTATCAGAGCCATAACTATAGGGAATTAGGATGAGTAGGAATACTTGCCCTAGTCTATAGTTCTAGGAACTTGATTCTTATTTGTTGTTTAAGACTTGTGTACTCTACCGTATCTGCTTCCTAGCAGCACATGTTCCTATTAAAACTTACATGCCTTACCTAAGGCGGATACAATGTACACTTTATACTTTGAAAACGCTGTTAACCAGTATTTGCATTTTGCACGAGGTTTGCCCACAGGATAGGAGTGGCATCCAAACCTTGATGGGAAATCTCCATATTAATGTAGTAGGTCTTATCTGCGGATAAGTGCCGATGCTATTTGGGGCACGATGTTGTCAAGTTAGAGGTGAAACTCAGATCTTGATAACTAGTCCCACCCTTTGATGATTTTTATGTCTCCCCAAAGTCTCGTGACTTCCGATCAATTGGGTACATGAAATGACCAAAAAGACGAATATCGTAGGCCTAACATCGATGACGTATTTGTCCAAGTAAGTCAAGACACGTTACCTCAATTCGAAAGGGGTTCGAATCACTTTGGTTAAGTCGTCGTTCCTCTTCCCGGAACAATCCTATGTTTTACAAGCCTATCTTTCTTTTATGTTATCTCGATTTCTTGAATGTGGTTGTATTTATGTGGTTTTAAACTTGATCCTTCGTTTGTTTTGAAATGCTTTTACACAAATTTGCACGTGGTCCGCAACCTAAAACGTAAATTTTAATCTCAGATCGAACTAAAATTTATGAAGTCTTATTCTATGTGTAACCTATGTGGTAATCTTGATTGACTATTGTGATATGATGTGTTGTTGTGGGTATGAAACACTAAGATGACATGGATGTACGAGACAGAAGTGACATGTCCGAAGCATGGTGGATACGCCGCTGGTACTTCCTACATATAAGTGCTTCCGGCATGTTACCAACTTTCGTATCAAGTGCCATACGAGATTACTGTTTGCAGACCAATGAGGAAACTCTATTTGATCTATGGAAACTTTGCTCGTGGAATCTATGGAGAATCTATGCAAACTATGTTGACTCTAAAGCTATGTACGTGAACCTGTGAGGAACCTACGTGTACTCTGGCATGATCGGTGAAAATCTATGGTGTTAATCTACTGAGTAAATCTATGTTAATCTAACGAGTAATCTAGGCTAATCTATGGGGTTATTCTATGAGTTAATCAAGTAAACCGTGAATGAACTATGTGGATCTATTTGAGTAGTCTATGTGAAACAATTTGAGCGATATGTGATGATGATGATGATGATGATGATGATGAGTAAGTTGTTACGTGTGACAATTATGACACATAGCATGACATTGAGTACGAGGCAAGGCAATGTGTCCGAAGCATGGTGGATATGCCGCTGGTACTTTCTATATATAAGCATTTTTGGCATGATTGACCAAACTTCGTACAACGTGCCACATGAAGGTCGTGAGTTTTGTGTGGACATTCAATCTAGATTCTTTAATCTATTGTGTGTGTAATCTATATTGTGAGATCTCGTGAATCTAGACTCATACGATCCTCTTATTGGATCTTTAGGATGTCTTCTCGAAAGTTATCCGACTCTCTCAGGAAATCTAGGGAGAAGTCTCAGAAAAAGATGATGTCGTTTATGGCCGACCAGATTGATTGAGTCATGCCAAGGATCGTCTCTGAGCTCCAAGGATCAAACACCCCTCCATCCTCTGTGGACTCCAAGGCTGAGAAGCAGAAGCCTGCAAGGTTCAACTATCAACATTTCATCTCTTGCAACCCCAAGTCTTTCACGGGCAGTGATGGGGTGACTGCTATGCTCGAGTGGTTCAACAGCATCGAGGTTACCTTCATTAACAACGAGTGCCCAGATCACTTAAAGACTAGGAGTGCAACTGGGATGTTCCAAGGCAGAGCATTAGAGTGGTGGTCGAATGAGAGAAACATTCGTTCAAATAAAGAGGCCTATGCTCTTCCATGGCCTGAGGTGCGAGAACTCATGATGCTCGAGTTTTGCCCTCCTCATGAACAACTGAAGCTTGAAGAAGAGTTTTGGCACCTTAAGCAGGTTGGTGATGATAACCTGGCATATACTACCCGTTTTAAGCAGCTGAGTCTTATCGTTCCTCACTTGGTTTCGACTCCTAAGCAAATGATAACCAAGTACATCAATGGTCTACCTCCTGCTATGTGTGATTCTATCGAAGCAGCTCAACTGGAAATTATTGAAGAAATCTATCGTTTGGCAGCAAGTTTGAACAACAACCGTGTGCGTGATAAATAGTTCACTACTCCTGCTCCCCCCAAGTCTACAAATCAAGTTACTTAGCAGCCAGGCAGCAGCAAGAACAAGAAAAGGAAATCCCAGGGTTCTGGATGTAATGCTATTACTCCTGCTGCAAACCCTGCTGCTAAACCTGCTCCTGCTACCACTGCTACTCCCGAAACTAAGAAGCAATACACTGGGCCTCATCCCAAGTGTGCAACTTGCAGCTACCATCATCCTGTTGCGTCTGCATGCCACCTGTGCACTAATTGTAATCGTTATGGTCACACGACTCCCTACTGTCGTCAAGCTAACACAGCCCAGCCACCTCAGCAAGCCCTAGCTCAGGCAGCTCTACCTACACCTCCAGCTCCTCTGCAGAACCCAAGGCCAGTCAACGCTGTTCGTGCATGCTACAAGCGTGGAGATACTACCCACCTCCGTAACCAGTGTCCTCAGCTGAACCGGGACCTGCAGCCAGCCGCTCGTGGACGAGCGTTCAATCTAAATGCAAATCAGGCGCGTAATGACAATGACGGTGTCAATGGTATGTTCCTTGTTAATAACCTTTACGCTTCGATTCTATTTGATACTGTTGCCGACAAAAGCTTTGTCCGTGGAATTTGAGTCTTTGATAAACTGAACACGCTCCAAGTTACCTGAGTCGTTCTCTGTTGAGGTCGCCAATGGTAAGTCGATTCTTATTAATTCTATCGTGCGTGATTGTTCCCTGACTCTTAACGATCACGTGTTTTCTATTGATCTCATACCCATGCAGTTAGGTAGTTTTGATGTCATCATTGGCATGGACTGGTTGCGTAAGAACCATGCCGAAATTGTTTGTCAAGAGAAACTTGTTCGTCTTCCTCTTCCCTCTGGTAATAATTTGATCGTCTATGGAGATCGACCTTCAAAAGGACTGAGATTGATGTCATGCACACAAGCGAGCAGAAGCTTACGTAAACAGAACCCTGCCTTCTTGGCCCACGTGGTGGAACAAAAAGGCAAGAGGAAGAGCATAAGCGATGTTCCAGTGGTGTGTGATTTCACCGAGATTTCCTGAAGATCTTCATGGTCTTCCTCCTCCCAGATCCGTTGACTTTCGTATTGACCTCGTACCTGGTGCGACTCCTGTCGCCAGGGCTCCTTACCGCCTTGCACCCTCTGAGATGCAAGAGTTGTCTAGCCAACTCCTGGAATTACTCGATAAGGGTTTTATTCGTCCAAGTACCTCCCCGTGGGGTGCTCCTGTGTTATTCGTCAAGAAGAAGGATGGTTCCTTCCGTATGTGTATCGACTACCGTGAACTGAATAAGCTTACCGTGAAGAATCGTTATCCGCTCCCTCGTATCGATGATCTATTTGACCAACTACAAGGCGCATCCTGTTTCTCTAAGATTGACCTACGTTCGGGATATCATCAACTACGTGTCCTCGAAGATGATATTCCTAAGACTGCGTTTCATACTCGATATGTGCACTACGAGTTCGTAGTCATGCCTTTTGGCTTGACCAACGCACCCGCAGTGTTCATGGACCTTATGAATCGTGTTTGTAAACCCTATTTGGATCGCTTTGTGATAGTCTTTATCGATGATATTCTTATTTACTCTAAGTCTAAAGCTGATCATGCTCGCCATCTACGTCTTATGCTTGAACTTTTACGTGGTGAACGTCTGTATGCTAAATTTTCTAAGTGTGAATTTTGGATTGACGAAGTGAAATTCCTTGGTCATATTGTTAGTAATCAGGGTATTCATGTTAACCCTTCTAAGATTGAGGCAGTGAAGAATTGGTGTACGCCTAAATCCTTGCCCGAGATTCGTTCTTTTCTAGGATTGGCGGGTTACTACCGCCGATTCATCGCAGATTTTTCTAAAATCGATGTTCCTCTCACTACGCTAAACCAAAAGGAGAAACCTTTTGTTTGGGGTCCCGAACAAGAGGAATCCTTTCAAACTCTTAAGAACCTTTTGTGTAATGCTCCTGTGTTAACTCTACCTGATGGCAATGACGATTTTGTGGTATACTGCGATGCCTCGAACCGTGGATTGGGCTGTGTACTCATGCAGCGGGACAAGGTTATTGCTTATGCCTCTCATCAGCTAAAAGTGCATGAGAAAAACTATACTACTCATGATCTGGAGCTTGGTGCGCTTATTTTTGCGTTGAAGATCTTTATGGTACTAAGTCTGTGGTCTTCACCGACCATAGGGGCCTTCAACATATCTTCGACCAAAAAGAGTTAAAGATGCGACAGAGACGTTGGGTGGAAGTACTTAACGACTATGACTGCGAAATTCGCTATCACCCTGGCAGGGCGAATGTAGTAGCCGACGCCCTTAGTCGTAAGACCATTTCAAGGCTATTCGTATCTCTAGTGATTTGCATGCTTGTATTCGTGAAGCTCGGTTTTCGTCAGCAAATGAAGGAAGCCTAACTGTTGAAGTTCATGGCGCTGATGTGAATCAACTCAAAACTAAACCTGATGGTCTGCAGTACTATCTAAATCGCATCTGGGTGCCAGATCGCGACTATCTCCGTGAGCTCATTATGACCGAGGCTTACAAATCCCGTTACTCTATCCATCCAGGTGCCAAAAAGATGTACCAGGATCTGCGTACAACTTATTGGTGGCCTGGCATGAAGAGGGACATTGTTGTCTATGTGTTTAAGCGCCTTACCTGCTCGAAGGTAAAAGTTGAACACTAGCGTCCTTCTGGACTCTTGGAACAACCCAAAATCCCTGTCTGGAAATGGGATAGCATTGCTATGGACTTTATTACCAAACTACCCCGTACCTCTAAAGGTCACGATAGTATCTGGGTTATTATAGATCGTTTGACCAAATCCGCTCATTTTCTTCCTATTCGTGAGGATTACAGAGTGGAGAAACTTGCTCAGGTCTATACTGATGAGATTATATGCCGTCATGGTATACCTCTTGACATAATCTCGGACCATGATGGTCGTTTTACTTCGCGTCTTTGGCAAACTTTTCAGTCCGCTATAGGTTCGCACTTAAATCTTAGCACGGCCTTTCATCCCCAGACAGATGGTCAGACCGAGCGTACTATTCAAATCCTAGAGGACATGCTCCGTTCTTGTGTCATCGACTTTGGTGGTAACTGGGATGTACATTTACCATTGATAGAATTCTCGTACAACAATAGCTACCATTCCAGTATTCAGATGGCTCCTTTCGAATCTTTATATGGGCGAAAATGCCGATCTCCGCTCAGCTGACATGAGGTTGGGGAAAAGCAGTTCACTGGCCCTGAGATTGTTCAAGAGACAACGGATAAGATTCTTCAGATCTGTGACAACTTGATCAAGGCTAGGAGCAGACAAAAGAGCTATGCTGATAATAGGCAGAAGCCTCTGGAATTTGCCGTTGGTGACCAGTTTTACTTAAGGTATCTCCCTGGAAGGGAGTAGTTCGTTTTGGGAAGAAGGGAAAGCTTGCTCCTCGCTTTGTGGGTCCTTTCGTGATACTTGAAAGGATTGGCAAGGTAGCATACAAACTCGACTTGCCACTAGAGCTAAACAATGTGCATCCAGTGTTCCACGTATCTAACCTACGAAAATGCCTAGCCGACGAAGGACTGCAAGTTCCTCTTGAAGACGTGCAAATAAATGAGGCTGTTCAATTTGTGGAGAAACCGGTCGAAATCATGGATCAAACTGTCAAGTGTCTGAGGCGCAGCAAAATTCCCATTGTTAAGGTTCAATGGGAAAGAAAGCGTGGCGCCGAATTCACTTGGGAATTGAAAAGTGATATGAAGGCCAAGTACCCGCACCTCTTCAAACAGTCTTCTTCTAAGATTTCGGGGCAAAATCTCCTAAAGGAGGGGAGACTGTAACGCCCAGCATCCCTAAACTTTAGACACTTGGCAAGATCAGTCCCCGAACTCCTATAAATTGTTAGTTTTAGTCCCTATGGTTATGTGATGTTGACACTTTGAAACTTGGCATGAATCTTATTGATATTAATGCTTGATACTATGATGCTTGATTCTTTATTCTAGAAGCTTGATCCTTGACACTTAAGCTATGAGACTTGATACTTAATCTAGATACTTGACTCTTGATGCATAATCTAGACACTTGATTCTTGGTGAGTAAACTAGATACTTGATTCTTGATTCTTGATTCTTTATGATTCTTGATGCTTGAGGAGCGATGATTCTTGACTCTTGAGACTTAAAATTGGGTGCTTGACACCTTCGACTCGCGAAACTTGACTCTTGGTTGAACGAGAGACTGGAGCCTTGTCGTTGGCTGAATCTATGAAACCTGGAAACTTCTGGCTTGTAATGTAATCTAGATACTTTACCTAAACTATGCATAACGCAACGCCTAACCTAACACGTAAAATGAATCAAAATCGGGAACGCGGAAAGATGGATTGGTCAGAGTGGTCGTCCTATCGGATGACCATCCGATCGGATAACCATCCGATCGGATAACCATCTGTAGGTCCCCTAACCCGTGCGGATCGTAACAGAATCGTCGATCTAACCTAGAGTGCAGAATCCTCTAGATCAGATTTCACAGAAAACAAGTAGAAACAGAAATCTCTATAAACCCGATCTTTATTGATTATCTTCAAACGATTACAATCAATCAAGATCTCCAAATTCGTCCAAGCCTTTTTCTTTCATGAATTCTCTCTATGATGATTAAGGTTGGAAGATTAACCTAAACCCTAATGCTAAGCTTTGTTTATATAGGACAAAGCTTTGCATATGGGCTAGGTCATGGGCAAGGCCCATTTCGCAAACCATCCCCCATATGTGGTTTTGGTTTGGCCCAATCACTCTTAAATAACTATTACAAAGCTAAACTCGCTAACTGTTTATCGTTTTACTAATTACAAGATATCCAAAGACCAAATCTAAGTTGTTGTCACAAACATGCACCAACAAACTCCCCCTTGACAATAGCTCGCAAAGGTAACTTCAGTCTTCAGAATCTCACAGTCTTTTGGTCTTTGGATAGCTTCAGCTTTAACAGCTTCTGTCAGCAACAGACTCCCCCTAAGCTGATGCACCCAATCACCAAATCTTCAAAACGTTATCAGTTGAGTAAACTCCAGTTCATACATTTGTATAGCAATCTTCAACTCTTCAACTTTGTCTGCAATGTAGAAAGGAGGTTCTACCATGCATCCAAGCAAACTCTCATCTTCACAGCAACTTCTCAGCAACACACTGCTTCAATCTGTATACTATAAAACAAACATCTCGAGAAACCATAAGAATTTTTCAACATCAGTTAAACAAATTATTATTATTCAAGGGATGGTTAAACTGTATCACAGATTAAGCACTTTTCCATTTATCAGCAACACGCACAAATTTTAAACAAACACCTTATAACCTGCTGGATTTGAAAATTTTGAACCCACTTTCTAACAATGTCTCCCCCTATTGGTAACAGCTCCTCCACAAATAACAGTTTTCCGTACATTAAGAATTTTAACAGAAAAAGACACTATTTTTGTATTTTTGTATTTTCTGAAAGCACGTAAATAACAGAAAGCAATAAACACTCTATTTTTGTGAGAATCACTGGTAAGAAGATCATATCAACACAATCAAACTATTTTCACACTATTAGATAATTCTTTATTTAATTTTTCGTGACAAGTAGTTCAAGATGATTACCAGTATGTTTGTCCACTTAAACAAAATGCATGAACATTTCAAGTACCATTACCGTATGATACTTTAAGGTAACTTTATTCTGGTATACTAGTGTGTCCCACTTCAGGATATACCCACGCGATCAAGGTATGCACAAACATTCATCGTAGTAGGTGAGTATACTGAATTCATCCGTTTTGTATTTCAACGCTTAGATAATTGGTGATCAGGTCAGTACTTCCGTACAGCAAAGAGACCAAAATACTAACGAGGGCTAAGGCAAATACCATTTTTGGTACGATTTATGCATTTTGCACTTTTTGAATGACTCTCTAGGAGAGCTTCTTCATTTATGGGTTTTGGAATTTTTAGCTCTTTTAAGATATCCTGGTTGTGCCTAGGTCAGCATGTATCTGGATGCAGCAGAAGGACAACCCTGATATCCCCAGATGAAATAACAGTATAAAGACCCAAAACTTCAGATTTGGCAATCTATCAACGCAAGAGTTAAGGTCATTAAACCATACACCACTGATGTGTTCCCCACTCATACTCAGTGTATTTAGGTTTATATCACATTGGTAAGTTGATTATTTCATGCTTTTGCCTACTGGTACATCATATGATGAAGCTGCTATCATACTTAAGCAATTTAATTCAATTTTGAGTCTGATAGTCTAACTTGCTGATGTACTATCATTTCTTCTTTTTCACACAGTGAAAACTCATTTTTGATTTTCTATTTTTTATGTTTTTGATTTTTAAGTGTTTTTGTATTTTTGATTTTTAAGAAAGCAGTAAACTATTTACAAAATTCTTATGAAAAACCAGTTATTCAGGATTCCTCATCCCGTTGAGTTCGACTAAGTAAGTGTTCAAAGCAAGCTCTATCAAAAGCTTTAGTGTAAAGATCAGCAAGGTTATCTAGTGTGTCGACTCGGTGTAATTCAATGAGTCTCTTTTCAGCACAATCCCGTATAAAGTGATGACGTATGTCAATATGTTAAGTTCTACTATACTTTACGGGATTGTTTGTGATTGATATAGTGGCATTATTATCTATCATCATAGGAGTACGAGTGAAATCCAAACCGTAATCGCGCATATGCTGTTGAATCCAGAGAACCTGAGAGCAACAGCTACCCGCAGCAATATATTCAGCTTCACACGTAGATGTAGAGACACAAGATTGCTTCTTGCATTGCCAAGACACAATCCTTCCTCCTAAGAACTGACAACCACATGTTGTAGACTTTCTGTTTGATTTGCATCCTCCAAAGTCTGAATCAGTGTAAGCAACGAACCTCAAATCACTATCAACTGGATACCACAACCCAAGTTTAGGTTTCCCCTTCAAGTAACGAAGAATCCACTTCACCGCTTTCATGTGTGACTCTTTCGGATTTGCCTGATATCTGGCACACAAGCATACGGCAAACATGATGTCAGGTCTTGAAGCAGTCAAGTACATTAGAGAACCAATCATCGCCCTGTATTGAGTTGGATCAACATCTTCAGTACTTTCATGATCTAGGCCAAGATTGTGATTTTCGCAAATGGGTGTGTTGAAAGTACAGCAATCCACCATTTTGAATCGAGCCAAAATGCCATACACATACTTTGTTTGATGAATAAACGTCCCATCCTCCTTCTGTTCAACTTGTAATCCCAGAAAGTAAGATATCTCACCCATAGCGCTCATTTCAAACTTACTCCTCATCACCTTCTCAAACTCTTTACACATGTTCTCATCAGATGACCCAAAGATGATGTCATCCACGTATACCTGTACCAGCAGAAAATCTTCCTTCTTTCTCTTAAGGAATAGTGTACTGTCAATCTGACCTTTTTCAAAACCATTCTTGAGCAGATGTGTAGACAGTGTCTCGTACCACGCCCTGGGAGCTTGATGTAACCCATACAAAGCCTTATCAAGTTTATACACTCGATCTGGATAGTCTGAATCAACGAACCCATCTTGTTGTGAGACATACACCACTTCTTGGACTTTCCCGTAAAGAAAAACACTCTTCACGTCTAGTTGGTAAACTTTAAAGCCCTTGAAGGAAGCGAAAGCTAGAAACAAACGAATTGCCTCCAACCTTGCCACTGGTGCAAACACCTCATTGTAATCAATCCCTTCTTGCTGATTGAAACCTTTGACAACCAATCGAGCCTTGTTGTGCGTGACAATTCCTCTTTCATCCTTCTTGCACCTAAACACCCATTTAGTGCCAATCTCTCTTTCACCTTTAGGAAGGTCCACTAACTCCCAAAACTTCAACTTCGCAAACTGGACCAATTCTTCCTACATAACTTCAACCCATGAATTGTCTTTAAGAGCCATATGAATGTTCTTCGGCTCCTCTTGGGAAATAAAGCAACTATACAAGCACTCGTTCACAATCCCAGTCTTCTCAATCGAAACAAATAACCCAGAATTCGCTGCTATGCTTCTTCTAGTCTGAACACCTGCAGTAGGATCTCCAAGTATCATGTCAACTGGATGATCTTTATTTGCTCGTGTAGTAGCAACAACATCGACTTCTAGATTATCACCCAGGTTTGATCCAACCTCCCCCTGAATATTCTGATTTGAAAACGGATTAATGAAATCCTCCCCCTGATTGGGTTCAGTTTCACTATCGCTTGAATCAGGATCAGCAGCACCTTGGGAAGTTTCCGGAGCATCTGTCACATCAACATTCGATCTAGGCATAAACTCGCCTTTATCATCTTCACCAATCACTGTTTGAATTAGCTGAGAATCATCTGCATCAGAAACCTCAGGAATATTAACTGATTTAAACACACTTTCATAATCATATAATATAGCAGGACCATTTGTTGATTGTTGAGGTTTGTAGGAAGTAATCTCCACATTAAAAACATCCTCAATTTTACCAGTTTTTAGATTAAAAACCCTTTTATTCGGTGTGCCAGGTACGTAACCTAGAAAGTAGCCTTCGTCAGCCACCTCACCAAATTTTTGTTTATCTTTGTTTCGCACAATGGTGCAGGGTAATCCAAATGGTTCAAAGCCTGTTAAGTTCGGTTTTTCGTTAAAAATTAATTCATGACATGTTTTGTTAAAACGTTTAACGGTTAAAACTTTGTTTAGGACGTAGCAAGCTGTATTCACAGCTTCTCCCCAGAAAAGAACTGGTAGCTTTGAATCTGAAAGCATAGTCCTAGCGGCTTCAATCAACGTCCTGTTTTTCCTCTCAACGACTCCATTCTGTTGAGGAGTATAAGGAGCAGAATATTGATGTTATATTCCTTTTCAAAGACAGTAGAGATATAGAATCCGATTCTTAAACTCCGTGCCATTATCACTCCTTATCCTTTTGATTCTTGCATCATGGACGTTTTCCAATTTTGTAAAAAGATCTATCAGCATCTCTGCTGTCTCATCTTTTGTACCTAAAAAGAAAACCCATGAATAACGTGAGTAATCATCAGTGACAACAAGACAGTAGTACTTTCCACCTATGCTCCTCACGTTCACTGGACCGAATAAATCCATGTGAAGTAACTCATAAGGGGCATTAATGGAATTTGCTATTTTTGACTTATGAGGTTTCTTGTGTTGTTTTCCCTTTTGACATGGAAGACATTTATCTTCCACTTGAAACCTCAGCAATGGAACCCCTTTCACTAGCTTATTTTTAATAATGTAATTCATTCTGCGGTAGTGAATATGGGCCATGCGTCTGTGCCACAACATTGATTCAGTTTCAGATGCTTTTAACAGTAAACACGCCACCGCAGCAGTTGGATCCTTGGCACCCATGTCCACGACATAAGTATCATTTTTCCTTGGTGCATGCATTACTATCCAATCGTCCGGAATAACCAAACCGGTTTCAACACCAATGCCTCAGTATTTGTAAAATGGACCGAGTGACCCTTGTCGCAGACTTGTGACATGCTCATCAGATTGTATATAAGCTGCTCAACATAGTTCATTTTGTCCAATGTGATCTTCCCATTCGTCACTTTTCCTCGTCCAGTAATCCTACCACCTTTAGCACCAGCAAAATTTACATGTCCACCACCATATTCTTCAAATTCAGAAAACAACCTCGCATCCCCCGTCATGTGCCTAGAGCAGCCACTATCAACATACCATAAGTTGATAATCCTCCTTAGCAGCTCCTGCACACACCAACCAAAAGATTAGCTAGATTGGGGGACCCAAGCCTTAATGGTCTTGGGTCGTCCAAATTCACCAACTACTTGAACATCCATCCAATATCCATCACTCCTAACTGGAGTCTTGGATCTTGAACCTGTTGATGGAAATGGGATTTGATTTCCATAAGGTCTTTGTTCCTGAGGGTTCCTATAAGTGTTTGGACTATATAACCTTTGAACCTTGAATTTTGATTCCAAGAAGCTTGATTGTTGTAATTTCTAAAGTCATTGTTATAAAAAGTTCGACCACCATTTATGGTATCGATCTTGATATTGACCTTGACTTCTGAAATTATTTGAATTTTGATTGTTCATTCTTGGTGAACTACTTCTAGGTCTCTCATATCTGCCTGATGTAGATTCAGGCTGAAATCTTGGTTGATTTCTTTGAAAACGCGGAACTTGTGGAGTTCCTTTTTCAGCCTTATCTACACCAACAGCAACACCCTTTTGTTGCTGAGGAGCAGATTTCTTTGGAGAATTTGAGACTTTCTCCTCATTATCACCTTTCTTCTCTGGTGATTTCCCTCTCTTTTTCTCACTTACTTGTGCTTCAATCTTTTTGTTAGGACATCAACTAGCTACATGTCCTTTTGTGTGACACTTGAAGCACGATCTCTTTTTTGAAGACTTCTTATCTGAAGCCTTTGAACTAGATTCAGGTTTTGATGATGATGCCTTAGAAGGATTTGGTTCAGTTTGCTTAGTTTCAGAATTTTCTTTGTTTTTGTTTTTAGCAAACTCTACATTTAATTCATTTTAAATAACAGTTGTTTCGTTTTTCATGTCACTTCCTTGAACAAAATTAACCATTTTAACGGAAGTTTGATTTTTGTTTTTAGGAGGTGTGTTGATCTTTTTCAAAACAGGTTTGTTGTTATTTTCCTTCTTAGCATCATCATTCTCAAACACATCACCTTGACTGGATGTGAAACTACTTGGTGATGTTGACAGAAAGTCTGTGAACTCATCTTCATTAGGTAGGAATGAATAGTTATGACTAAGAGGAGGTGGGACTTCATTAAAGCCCTGGAATCCCACATTGGTCTTGTCATTACTCTTCTTTAACCCACCTATCATGTGCTTCATAACAAAAGTAGAATCCCTGAATTGACCTAATTTCTTTTCAAGTTCAACAATTTTGAGTTGTGCATCTGACAACTCTTTGCATTTTTCAGAAATCTCTTTTGTTTTCTCAGCCATCATGTCATGAGCTAAGTCTATGACTTGAAATTTTTCGTTTAATTTGCAGGTTAAAACCTCAATTTCAGCTTCATAGCCTTTTATCTTTTTCAAATATGATGACTCATTTCTTTTAGCAAAGAAATTTGATTCTTTTACGTTAGACATCTCGCTCACCAGAATTTTGTTTTGAGTTGACAACCTGTCAACTTCACCCTGTAATTCACGACATTTTAAACAAACAAAAGTAGCAGAGTTACTTACCTCTCTTGTTGACTTGTCTGAGTTGGCCATGAGAGCAGCAAGTTGAGCTTCCATTCTCTTGTATTTTGCATCTCTCTCTTCAGCTTCGCTTTCATGCTCAGACTTTGGCTTTTCTTTTTCAGCATCTGTTGTCTGATCAGCCTTATCTTCCTCAGCTTCACTTTTCTTCTCAACTTTATCATCTACTGTAGCTTCACTATCATCATCTGGCACAATTTCTGCCATAAATGCCTGGGTGACATTCTCATCATTTTCCAAGTGAACACTCCAGTCATATGAACCTTCTCTTGCAGTAGAGATCAACGCCCTTGAGTTAGAGTTGTTTGATGCATTTGTTTGAACTCTGACTCGAAGTCTCATGTTTTTTGTTTTTGACATTCCCTAGCGAAATGACCATAACTTTGACAGTTAAAGCACCTGACTTTGGCCTTGTCAAAACCAAGACTCTTTCCTACAAAACTCCTTCCAGTTCTGTTCATGAACCTTTTCACACGTCTCGAAATCATGGCCATCTGACATTGTAAGTCCATCTCTTCTAGATCATCAGTGTCAATCTGATCATAATCTTCATCTAAAGTGGCAGGATCAGATATCTTCCCCTGAATGTAGTTCTCATAAGAGGCAACAAACGAAGCAAGTAGAGCTAGATGTTCTTCAGTAGACTTCACACTCATAGGCATTGACTTTACACTACTACTTTGCTTAGAAGCTGATGTTCTCTTGGCTCCTGTTGATCCTCCTGAAGCAGCTACAAAACATACATCACCATCCTCATTCACTGTGACATGCTCGTTTTCACAAGAAAGAAATGCAGTAGCAGAGTCGCTAGACGCATCATGAGTTGAAAAAGATGTAAGCCCATTGTAAATCCCTGGATCTTGAACCTGATCATATCCAGTGTCCATCTTCTTCATACTGAGCTTATAAGCTCTTAGCTTTCCAACTACTTCTTCTAGTTCCTTTGTGTCATAATCTGCTTCTCCCTTGATCATGAGAGTGTAGATATCCCATTTAGCAGGTAGAGCATCAAGCAGCTTGTCATTTTTCTCTATGTCAGTATAGCAATCTACATCAAAATTATCCAATTCTGACATCAGATGGTAGTATCGAGTGATGATGTCCTCAAGTGACTCATTTTTCATGTACTTGAATACAGCAAACTGCTTCTTCAGGAGATCAACTTTGTTCTTCTTGACATCAGGATTTCCCTCATATCTCTTTTCTAGTGCATCCCACATTTCCTTTGAAGTAGTGTACTTCTTAAAGGTATGTTTGATGCTATCAGGTAAGGACATTTTGGTAGCAGCCAAGGCTCTCTTTTAAGCCTCATACATCTTTTATCATTCTCTTGCATGTTCACATATGCTGCAACACATGGTCTGTCCTCAAAGTCATGTGTTGGGTTTGTGTACTCATCTACAATACAAATCCACATGTGAGTGTCCTGATATTCAATGAAGGATTGAAACCTATCCTTCCATGTCAAGTAGTTCTCCACCTTCATCATCTTAAGTGGTTTGTTGGTTGTGCCAACCTCATGTTCCATCCTCAAGAGTTCGTTCAATTTAGACATGTTCGACATTTTAACTTAATTAGACTGGTAAAACCGTACAAATTTTGTCCGAAATCTGTTTTTACCAAATTATACCGTTAGATTCGTCTCGAGATTACAATTCCAATGATATATAATGTCAATGACCTTTTTTGGGATTTTCCAGAGTCTTGCCACGAAAATTATACCGTTAGATTCGTTTCGAGATTACGATACCAAATTATACCGTTAGGACCGTGAATGTATTGTCCTGGAAAGTTCTAGAGTCGTACAAACCATGCGGC
Source organism: Helianthus annuus (assembly GCF_002127325.2). Lineage (NCBI taxonomy): Eukaryota > Viridiplantae > Streptophyta > Magnoliopsida > Asterales > Asteraceae > Helianthus > Helianthus annuus. The sequence goes on along the minus strand of NC_035434.2, from coordinate 39,279,648 downwards.
TATTCACACAAGAAACGAAAAATGAGCATTTAGTTTAAAGATGTATGCTTGTGTGCTCAATAAAGGCTCAAAACTCACTTGTTGTGGGAATGGGTTTATAATGTGATCAAGTATATATAATCAAATTTTAATTAGATTTGTCATGCCTTTTCATAATTTTCTTATGTTGGTTCTTTTTATCACGACGCCATCGGTTGTAAATTTGTAAAAATATAACCTTTTTAGAACTTGTTATTCCCCAATTGAACAAAGACAAGTAAAAAAATGATTTTTTTTTATAAAAATCTGGGGTGATTAGCGGTTCCAATAGAGTTTTGTGTAAGGCTTGTTACTAGGACTTGCAAAATTCAAGGTTTTAGCATCCCCCCAACACTTAAATTACACATTGTCCTCAATGTGTCCTAAAAATAAGTTTTTAGATTGATTGAATGTGTAAAAAGGTGTTGAAAAACAAAATTTTGTGTTACTGGGCGTCTTGCCACGGCCCCGTGGTCAGATCGCCAGTACCAAAATTTAACAGAAGGCTGGGCACGGGGCGTGTTCAGTGAGCAGGGCCCCGTGTCCAGTTAACTGAACTGGTAAAATTTCTGTAGAGCCTTGGGCACGAGGCGTGTTGGGCTGAGCACGGCCCCGTGCTGAACTTGTTGTAACGCTGGAAAATTGTCGGGAGGCTCTGTTTTTGTGCATGGGGTGTGGTTTTAGCGTTCCCTTGGTTACCTCCACCTTCTCGAGTGTATTCATGTAACAACCCGCACGTTCATGCGTTGTTACCACTCGCTATACTCGTTACGCCTAGCACCAGAGATTCGGATCATAATGTAGCTATATCGCATATATCGCTATATCGCAGTAGTTTCGCATATTACACATACTTTATCGCTATCACATCACATTGCACTTGCTGACAACCACGAAGATGTCAAGTAAGGACCAATTCTACTCTCCTTGATAGTCGTGATGTGTCGCAGTGAAACTCGATACTCAAGAAAACGCACATCGCATCACACACATTAACGTTCACGATAACGTTGAGTGAGGACCTATTCTACCCTCCTCGATGACCGTGAAGCGTCGGAATTCGAAATGAAACCCGGTTATGGTATCGCAACTTTGAAATATGGATATGTATATACGAGCCAATGTGGCTAATTATAATAAATGTATGAAAATGTGGATGAGAATGTGTAACCAAACTATCGCAAAGCTTAACAATCGAAACGGAACACCAAAACTCGGCTCGCCGGAGGCGTTTGATCGAATGGCACTTCGATCGAATGGCCATCCGAGCGGACAGCCATCTGATCGGACAGCCATCCGATCCGATACACTGCACCGCCTTTCTCCTCCCTTGCCTATAAATACCCCACTTGTCACATCAACAACAGTTGATGTGACTGCACTCTCTCGACCAGACGCCTTCTCGCCATTTTTCTCTCGATTTCTCGCAATCCTAGTAAGTTTCTACCTCAAATCTTGTACTTCTATGATCTACACGCACTACTTCATCTTTTTCACCATCAAATCTCACTTTTTCACCGTTAAATCCTTGGATTTGAGCCGTTCCAAGGTGATGTCATCATGGAGTTCTTAGGAACAATGAAGTGTGACCTCATCACGTCAAGAACAGTCCAGATCTGATAGATTCCACGGTGTATAAACACAAATCTCACCAATATCTAAGCCGAATCAAAGTTTTTCAAGGTTTTCTTCAAACCTTCTACTCATTCAGATCTTGTACTCATTCGTTAGGGATGTGTCGGTTTGAGAACTGATTCCTAAAAACGAGATGACCGGCTTGTCGTGTTAAACACGAATAACCATCGAGAACAGTTAACTGATCGGACGGGGTGATTCCTGTCACACCCCAACCGGTGGCGGAATCATCGGGGCGCGGCACTAGGCGAATCAGATTGCTCAAGAGAATCCATAACAACTATATTGCGATAATATTTATTACATTTGTTATCCCATACGAACAAACAATACAGTCACATAAGTTATCACAGATTTCTTGTCCTCTCAACCAATTCAAATCCGACAACCTAGCTTTTAGGTGAGTTTCTAGACTTCCTAGCTTGATTTGATGTAGACTTCGACTAAACCTGCAACATACGTTAAAATATTGTCAATACGAAAGTATTGGCGAGTATACAGGTTTGATATGTAATAGTATAATAGATTAAAGAGTGCTGCGAATTTCCACATGCATAAACGTAATACACGACATATATACTCACAAAACTGATACTACCAGCTAAGTCCTCGATGCTCGATTCTTCGATGGCATAACTAGAACCCGTCAGGCGCAATAGTACTATACTAGTCTTGGTGGGACGTCACGAGTATAAGTCCTAGCATACATGCAACTAGCATCACGTATATCTATGCAAACAGTTATTCGCAAGTGATAAATTAACCAATTGATTCATTCGTTTGATAAGTTCGATTGATAAGGAACGTATGTTACACCCAAAACTCGATTAAAAAAAGGGTCAAGTATACTCACAGTGCGTATTTGGTTGGATTGACGGGATGACGCCTGAGAATGCCCTGATTTCATACTGATTACATGAGTATTGGATTACGCGCTAAGTGGTATCGGAATACACGAAATTGAATGATAGTTAGGTCGAAAGTTGGCCCATTCGGATGGATGGCTAGATCGAGTGGGCTGCCCGATTGGCCAGCCCGTCCGATCGGCTCGCCTGGCCGATCGGCTGGACCGCTTGGTCGGCTGGGCCGCTCGATAGACTGGGCCGCTCGATCGACTGGGCCGCTCGATCGACTGGGCCGCTCGATCGGCCAGCCTGTCCAGCTGTTTTTCGACAATTTTCGCGTGTTTTTCGGTGGTTTTGGTCGAGACGCTGTTGTGACGTGTTGAACAACTGAAATCCCATCAATTCCGACCTGTTCTAATGGCCGGGAATCATCCCGTTCCATCACTCTTGAAGAACTCCATGGTGACATCACCCTAGAACACTCCAAATCCGTTGATTTCACGGTTAAAAGTCGAAAATTGAAAGGTAGAAAGATGAAAGAATGCATATAGATCAAGGAAGTACAAGATTTGAGTTGAAAACTTAGAAGAATCGAGAGAAATCGAGAGATTAAGGGGCTGGAACGTCTTGGTCGAGCAGCAGCAGTAACAGCAAGTGTTTGGGGTGAATGAGGGGTATTTATAGGCAAGGGAGGAGGGAAAAGGAGAAAAAGTGGGCTGGATCGGTTGGCCCGCTCGATCGGCCGGCCCAACCGATCGGCTGGCCTATCCGATCGGCTGGCCCGTTCGATCGGCCGGCCTAGTCGAATGGCTGGCCTGTCTGATCGGCCGACCCAGCCGATCGGCTGGCCCGTTCGATCAGGCGGCCCAGCCGTTCGGCTGGTCCGTTCGATCGACTGGCCCAGCCGTTTGGCTGGGCCGTCCGTACGAAGCCTTTCGATCCTCGTTTTTTGGTGCGCTGCAATAGTTTGGGCCACGTTTTCATATATTTGTATTATTATTTATTTATTTATTCAATTAATCACGAAAGGGTCGCATATACGCATCTATATATCCAATATTCGGTGCGATGATCGAGTTACGCGTGCCTTCGAATGCGTTCTTCGACGTGATGTGCCACAATGATTATCGGGGTACTACTTTGCCCATATTGCCATCATCGTCACGATGGCTGGAGACATGGTACTCTCCTGATAGTCTATGTTAGCATTGCTTGATTACATTTTGACACCTCACGGGTATCGAGGAGGGTAGATTGAGCCCTCACTCAACATCATCGTGAGTGTTATGATTTATGAAAATAGATTTGTAATAGCGATAGAATATGCGAAATTATTCGATTTTACTTCGATTTAGCGATATATCTGATATAGATACATTATGATCCGAATCTCTAGTGCTAGGCGTAACGAGTGTATCGAGTAGTAACAACGCACGAAGGTGCGTGTTGTTACAATTCCCATCTGATCCGGTGACTCAGACCTGGTGGAGTTCCATTGTTTAGCTCGTAGTCAAAACGTCTCGATCAAATTGCAAAAACTTAACGGAATAGCCAAGATGTAAAACGATAAGATTGCGGGACGGGTTACCGTCCGATCGGATTGTCGTCCGATCGGGCTGCCACCCGATCGACCTGCAATCCGGTCAGGTTGCACTTGGGGTCAAGACTTAAACAAATTTTCAAACATTCAAGGATCTGAATAACGAACGGATTGCCGTCCGATCGGATTGCCATCCGATCGAACGACCATCTGATCGGCTGACTTTTGGATCCTCAACACTTAAACGTTTTACAAATCCTCATCACACATCAGTTCCAACGGATTGTCACCCGATCGGATTTCCACCCGATCGAGCGACCAGTCTGCTGTGAACTTATCATCAACCAAAGTGCCTTGCTAATCGGATCACCGTCCGATCGAACAGCTACCCGATCGAGTTACCACCCGATCGACCGGCCGTTTGATCGACCGACCTGAAAGGTAGAGATATTTCTCTGTTTTCAAAATGATACAACGAAAACTTCAAAAGGCAAACCATCATACATAAACACATCTTTCCCAACGAGGTAGCAATCCAATCGAATGGTCACCCGATCGGATGACCATCCGAATGGATTATCAGCCGATCGACCAGCCACTCGATCGGATTACCATTCGACACTTGTTTCCCCGCCACCGCTTAACGCATTCTTCGGCGTTTACGCTATCAATCTGTAATCAGGCTATTCTCAGACGCGTTCCCTTCAATCCAACCAAGTTGTGCTTACTTGCCGAACACCGACTGTGAGTATACTCGAACCACTTTTTATCGCATTTTTGGGTGTAACATACGTCGAAATCAAATTAAAATAAATTAATCAAATTATACCGTTAGATTCATCACGAGATTACGATATAATTTGCTATCGTAATCTCGAGACGAAAATTTTTTATAAAAATCTGGGGTGATTAGCGGTTCCAATAGAGTTTTGTGTAAGGCTTGTTACTAGGACTTTTCAAAATTCAAGGTTTTAGCATCCCCCCAACACTTAAATTACACATTGTCCTCAATGTGTCCCAAAAATAAGTTTTTAGATTGATTGAATTTGTAAAAAGGTGTTGAAAAACAAAATTTTGTGTTAGTGGGCATCTTGCCACGGCCCCCTGTTGGTCCGGGCACGGCCCCGTGGTCAGATCGCCATTACCAAAATTTAATAGAAGGCTGGGCACGGAGTGTGTTTAGTGAGCACGGCCCCGTGTCCAGTTACCTGAACTGGGCAAATTTCTGCAGAGCCTTGGGCACGGGGCGTGTTGGGCTGAGCACGGCCCCGTGCTGAACTTGCTGTAATGCTGGAAAATTGTCAGGAGGCTCTATTTTTGTGCATGGGGTGTGGTTTTAACGTTCCCTTGGTAACCTCCACCTTCTCAAGTGTATTCATGTAACAACTCGCACGTTCGTGCGTTGTTACCACTCGTTATACTCGTTACGCCTGGCACCAGATATTCGGATCATAATGTAGCTATATCGCATATATCGCTATATCGCAGTATTTTCGCATATTACGCATACTTTATCGCTATCACATCACATTGCACTTGCTGACAACCACGAAGATGTCAAGTGAGGACCAATTCTACCCTCCTTGATAGCCGTGATGTGTCGCAGTGCAACTCGATACTCAAGAAAACGCACATCGCATCCCACACATTAACGTTCACGATGACGTTGAGTGAGGACCTATTCTACCCTCCTCGATGACCGTGAAGCGTCGCAAAGTAACGCATATTTGAAACGAAACCCCGCAACTTTGAAATATGGATATGTATATACGACCCAACGTGGCTAATTATAATAAATGAATGAAAATGTGGATGAGAATGTGTAACCAAACTATCGCAACGCTTAACAATCGAAACGGAACGCCAAAACTCAGCTCGCCGGAGGCGTTTGATCGAATAGCACTTTGATCGAATGGCCATCTGATCGGACAGCCATCCGATCCGATGCACTGCACCGCCTTTCTCCTCCCTTGCCTATAAATACCCCACTTGTCACATCAACAACAGTTGATGTGACTGCACTCTCTCGACCAGATGCCTTCTCGCCATTTTTCTCTCGATTTCTCGCAATCCTTGTAAGTTTCTACCTCAAATCTTGTACTTCTATGATCTACACGCACTACTTCATCTTTTTTCACCATCAAATCTCTCTTTTTCACCGTTAAATCCTGGGATTTGAGCCGTTCCATGGTGATGTCATCATGGAGTTCTTAGGAATAATGAAGTGTGACCTCATCACGTCAACAGTCCAGATCTGATAGATTCCACGGTGTATAATGTGACAACCCGTAACTTCGAAGTAAAAACATTTGTTTCGCTTTTATACTTATTTAATTTATAGTGTGCAAACATTTAGTCGAAACCAAAACCATATCGTGTTGAACCAACCCGTACCGTTTTGTTATGTGTTGGCTACCAAATTATTATATTAAAAAAAAGAATCATGACCTCCCCCACTATGGTATATATCAATAAATTAGATATGAACCCTTAAAAAAAGTATATACATGTATAAAAGTGGCAAGTCGAAGGCTACCATCTCTTCTTTCGTTGGCCCAACAAAGCTAAATCTAAATACCCTCTAGATCCCAAACACATTGGTTGTTCATGTGATACAATACTTTCTGTTATATTATTATTAATATAATACAATTATAAATATTAATCCTAAACCGGCTCCCAACGTATGTTTAGTATTTTAGCACAAATGTTATTGTTACAAGTCACCCATGTGCAGCCCAACAAACCCTCTTCGGCCCATCCTTTCAAACCGCCACATCCACCTCTTTCATTATATATGTATGATGCATGCCATAACAAACCCTAAACATTAGAAATCAACCGGCGACACTGTGACAACCCCTCTTCTTTGACGTGCAGTAGCAGCCCCTGTGACAACTCGTATTTCCAAACCGATCTTTGTACTTGTGTAACGCTACGTGCTTATGTGAAATATATTATTTAAGGATATGTTTGTTATGTGCATTGTGTAATATGTGTATGTATGTATGTTAATCGAGCCCAAGCCGCACAAACCGCACAACACAACACTAACCGATCGCACAAGGCCTTTGGGTCATACCATTGTATTCGGATTAGAGGCAGCCCAAGTAAGGGTCGGCCCACTCCCCCTTAAACGTGTAAACACTCATGTACCCTCAATTGTTACAATCACCTCACACACACAAAGAAACCCCTACTCTCTTTCTCTCCTCTTAAACTCGACGGCAGCCACAACTCTTTCTTTCTCGAAGCTCTCTTCGGATCATCTTTGTTCTAGCATCAAATCCGGTCAGTCTCACTATTATTGTATATCGCTATGTTTATATGTTAAGTGATATGATGATTACTATGATCTTGTTAGTGATTAGAGTCCTTGTTAGTCAATGTTAACATAGGATGTACGAGGAATCATGATGTGATAATAATACAATCGGTTCACATGTAAAGAGGTAATAGGATCGAACATATGTAATCGACTGTGTTTTGGTTAGATGTTTGATTGGTTCGTATGTATTGGCATGATAGTCGGTTGTGATTGTGCTTATGATTGGGCGGATTGTGGTGATGATATGTTAGGGTGCATGCTAGAGATCGAGATCATGAATCATGGTAATATGCATAAGTGTTAGGAATGTGATTATGTTCTTGTTCATGCTTTGATTCTTATTAGAATTCATATGAATTTTGTGATGGAAACCCTTGTTTGATCGGATATTGACTAAGGTAGAAACTGTTGATTTGTTAGTGTAAATAAGGAAACCGATTAACTGTTAAATTGATTGAATGAAAATAGGAAACTGTTAAAAACTGTAACCGAATGGCATGATTTCCGGAATGTTTAAACAGCCGCACAAGGCCTCTTGATCGCACACGAGGCCATTCGCACAAGACTCCGGATCACACAAGTCATCCGATCGCACAAGATGACTTGACCGCACAAGGGGTTCCCAGTCGCACAAGGCTGACGGATCGCACAAGTCATATGTTTCGTTTAACTATTGGGCCGGATGATATGTTGGGCTGGACCAGCTCTAATCGCACAACCCGGCCGGATCGCACAACCCAATTTGGACCGCACAAGTCACTTATGTGTTTTTATTTGGGCCGAAATGTGTTACGTGTCTGTATGATAGTTGGGCCGGTTACTTAGTTAACCACTTATGTTATTTGTTTGGGCCGGATAGGTTAGACGGTTCACTTATACGTTGGGCCGGGGATTTGTTGGGCTTAAACACTTAGATCGCACAAGATGGTTGGGCTCGCACAAGCTCAATGGCCCAACCATCCGAGTCGCACAAGTTGAGACTGTTATGTTATGATACGTTTATGTGACTTGCCCTGATCATACTTGATACAATACGTGTAGAACATACGTGCTATATACGAACCTGACTTGTATAATAACCATGATAGGACGTGGTTGACCACTTACTAGCTTACCTGTACTTTCCGTGTATCTGCCGAGCAACCCAAGGTGAGTTCACACAGCCAAGGCATGGGGTTCCCAGGGTGGGAATGGGATTGGATGATTATTTCGTGCGTACCTAGTTAATGGAACCTAATTATATAGTCCTCAGGTGAGGATGGTAAATGATAAGATACGGCTAGACTAGTATACCTACTTGAACTGATCTTCACACACACGCCAAGGGTTGGCTGCGATAATTATGACTGATCTTCGCACACATGCTTCAGGGAGGCTGCGAACTATAGAGACTAAATCTTCGCAAGTAATGCCAGGGTGGCCGCGATACAAATATACATAGTCTAGGATATTTGGGAGTATTAACCCAAATCTTCGCATACATGCCGAAAGGGCCCGCGATGGAAACCAATACTATACATGAACAATGAACGAACATAATACGACTCATACAATTACTGTTACTGAACTTACTTTCTGTGAACTCGCTCAACTAGTTGTTGACTCTCTGCTGCATGCCTTGCAGGACCTTAGGTACTATTGGAGCTAGCACAAGGAGGAGCGGGTCGTTGTGGGCAATGGATCATGAATGCTTATTAAACACTTATGACATTTCATACATTAATACTTATGTTTTGGGCTTTTATTTACATGCTTCCGCTACTTAAACAAAGTTTGGTTTTGAACATTACATTATCTACTTATATTATTAAATGCGATGTTTGATATGATTGATGGCTTGATCCTGGTCAGCCACGCTCCCAAGCGGTGATACCCCGCAGGTGGATTTTGGGGGTGTGACAGATTGGTATCAGAGCCATTGGTTATAGAGAACTTGGTTTTAATATGGGAAAACGTTTTTATTAAAACCAGACTATAACCAGAACAGTGCTCTCAACGATCCACAACGACGCTTCGCTCCACGTGCAAGACTCGACATCCTAGGTAATAAGGTTTATGTTTATTGCCTGCATGCTAGAACTATATAGAACTTTGCTCGCATTACGCTTAGATACACATGACTTTATTACATGAGAATACCTACGTGCTTACGCTTTTCTGTCATCGCCCTACTCGCGAACCATTCTCACTTACGCTACTTTTACAATGAAGATCATGTCTGGACGAATTAACATGACTCAAGCCCAGCTAGAGGCTCTCGTTCAAGCTCAAGTTGCTGCGGCACTTGCAGCCGCACAAGCGGGTAGTATATCCTGTAGTCATAACTTACACTAGGATCTTTAGATCCTACACTCCTAAACTAGCCCTTGTATTTAAACTTTGCCCTATTCGTACACAATAGGTCAACACGCGCAGCAACCTGTCTGCACTTTCAAGAACTTCATGGACTGTCGTCCAAGTACATTTAGTGGCACGGAAGGGGCAGTGGGACTGCTCCACTGGTTTGAAAAGCTCGAGTCTGTATTCGAGATGTGTGAATGCCCTGAGGCTCGCAGGGTGAAATACGCCACTGGCACGCTAGAAGGAATAGCACTAACTTGGTGGAACGCCCAAGTTCAGATCTTAGGGTTGGCAGCTGCTAACGCCACACCCTGGAACGACTTCAAGGAACTCATTAAGAGGGAATACTGCACGCGTGATGACATCCACAAGTTGGAGAACGAGCTTTATCACTTGAAAATGATGGGGTCAGAGATTGAAGCCTATACGAAACGGTCAAACGAACTGGCCATTCTGTGTCCAACTATGGTGGACCCTCCAGTGAAGCGCATTGAGTTGTATCTCAAGGGACTTGCGCCAGAGATCCAGAGCCATGTTACATCGGCAAACCTCGACAACATCCAAGACATCCAGCGTCTTGCTCATCGACTCACAGATCAGGCAGTAGAACAGAACAAGCTGCCCAAACGCGTCAGTGCAACTACTACTCCAGCTGCTACTTTTGCTACACCCAACGACAACAAACGGAAATGGGATGGGGATTCCAGCAGGGGATCAGTTTCCGTTCAGTCTCAAGCACAGCAGCGCAGGACGAATGACTACCAGAATTCGAGTCAGCAATCATCTGGCAGTCAGGGGCAGGGTGGATACCGGGGAGTTCACCCACTATGTAACAAGTGTAACAGGCACCACAGTGGAAGGTGTCGTAAAGAACGTCGTCAGAGATGTCTCAAGCTAGGGCACGAAGCCAAAGATTGCAGGAGCTCACGACCTGCGAACCAAAATCAGCAACTTCCGCCACCGGTTCCTCAAAACCCACAGCAGCAGCAACCACAGCGTGGAAACCGGGGATGTTTCCAGTGTGGGGCAGAAGGTCATTACAAACGCGATTGTCCTCAGTTGAACCAGAACCAGAACCGCAACAACAACAATAACCAGGGCAACGGGCACAACAACGGTGGAAACAACAACAACAACGGGAATGAAGCTAGGGGTCGTGCATTCGTACTAGGTCGGGGCGACGCAGTGAATGATCCCAATGTGGTTATGGGTAAGTTTCTCCTCGACGATATTTATGTTACTGTGTTATTTGATTCGGGTGCTGATACAAGCTATATGTCTTTGAAAATGAGTAAATTGTTAAAACGTACATCAACACCCCTAAACACCAAACACGTCGTAGAACTAGCTAATGGTAAGAGTTTAGAAGCCACGCATATAGTCAGGGGTTGTAGTATTGTCTTAGCCGGTCAAACCTTCTCCATCGACCTTATTCCCATAGTCTTGGGAAGTTTCGATATCGTTATTGGGATGGATTGGTTATCCCAACATCAGGCAGAAATCTTATTCAGCGAGAAGATCATCCGCATTCCCCGTACTGGTCAAGAATCTCTCGAAGTCCAAGGCGACAAGAGTGGTGCTGTGGTTGGCATCATCTCTTTCTTGAAGGCTCAGAAATGTTTGCGGAAGGGTCACACCGTAATCTTGGCACTCGTTACAGAAGCATCAGCAAAGGAAAAGAAATTGGAGGATATTCCAATTGTTCGCGACTACCCTCAGGTGTTTCCTGAAGATTTACCTGGATTACCGCCTCATCGTCAGGTCGAATTTCAAATCGAGCTCGCTCCAGGAGCAGCACCCATAGCTCGCGCACCATATCGTCTAGCTCCATCAGAATTGGAGGAATTGTCAAAGCAGCTACAAGAGCTCTTGGAAAAGGGCTTCATTCGTCCAAGCTCTTCGCCATGGGGAGCTCCAGTGTTATTTGTGAAAAAGAAGGACGGTACCTTCAGGATGTGCATAGACTACCGCGAACTCAACAAGGTGACGGTGAAGAACCGTTATCCTCTTCCGCGTATAGATGATTTATTCGACCAGCTGCAAGGGTCGTGCTACTATTCGAAGATAGACCTGAGGTCAGGTTATCATCAGCTGAGAGTTCGGGAGGAGGACGTCTCCAAAACAGCATTCAGAACTCGCTACGGCCACTACGAGTTTCTTGTCATGCCGTTCGGGTTGACGAACGCGCCTGCCGTATTTATGGACCTTATGAACAGGGTGTGCAAACCCTATCTTGACAAATTCGTCATAGTATTCATCGACGACATTCTGATTTACTCCAAGAGTCAGGAGGAACACGAGCAGCACTTACGTCTTATTTTGGAACTCCTACGGAAGGAACAGCTGTACGCTAAGTTTTTGAAATGCGACTTCTGGCTTCGTGAAGTCCACTTTCTAGGCCACGTAGTGAACAAGGATGGGATCCATGTTGATCCATCCAAGGTGGACTCGATCAGGAACTGGCCTGCACCACGTACGCCAAAGGAAATACGCCAATTCTTGGGTTTGGCGGGTTACTACAGACGGTTTATTAAGGACTTTTCAAGGATTGCTCAACCGCTTACGCTACTGACACAGAAAGGTGTCACCTACCGTTGGGAAAACACTCAGGAAACTGCTTTTCAGCACCTAAAGGATAGACTTTGCAGTGCACCTATCCTCTCCTTGCCAGAGGGCACAGATGACTTCGTGGTTTATTGTGATGCATCCATTCAGGGTCTTGGATGTGTGTTAATGCAGCGCGACAAGGTTATTGCTTACGCTTCACGCCAACTTAAGATTCATGAACGGAACTACACGACGCACGACTTAGAGCTGGGAGCTGTTGTTTTCGCGCTTAAGATATGGCGACACTACCTGTACGGTACCAGGTGCACGATTTACACCGATCACAGGAGTCTCGAGCATATCCTTAAGCAGAAGGATTTGAACATGCGTCAACGGCGATGGGTCGAGTTACTGAACGATTACGAATGCGCTATCAAGTACCATCCAGGCAAGGCCAATGTTGTGGCTGACGCCCTCAGTCGAAAGGACACTCTACCTAGACGCGTACGAGCCTTGCAGCTCACTATACAGTCTAGTCTTCCAGCACAGATACGAAATGCTCAGACAGAAGCATTGAAACCAGAAAACGTCAGGGCTGAAGCCCTACGCGGCTCAAGGCAACGATTAGAACAGAAGGCAGACGGCGCCTACTATGTAACGGGGCGTATTTGGGTCCCACTTTATGGCGGTCTACGCGAACTTGTAATGGATGAAGCTCACAAGTCTCGCTACTCGGTACATCCAGGGTCGGATAAGATGTACCACGACATCAGAACTACTTATTGGTGGCCTAGCATGAAGGCCCACATTGCCACTTATGTCGGCAAATGCTTGACCTGTGCGAGAGTCAAGGTCGAATACCAGAAACCAGCGGGTCTACTTCAACAACCCACGATACCGCAATGGAAATGGGAAGAAACTTCCATGGATTTCGTTACAGGCCTACCTAGATCTCAGCATGGGAATGATACCATATGGGTGATCGTGGATCGACTCACCAAGTCTGCACACTTCCTAGCTATAAAGGAAACGGATAAGTTCTCCACTCTCGCAGACATCTACCTCAAAGAAGTTGTTTCGAGGCACGGGGTGCCCACCTCCATCATTTCGGATCGGGATGCACGATTCACGTCAGAGCTATGGCAAGCAATGCACAAATCTTTCGGCTCACGATTAGACATGAGCACAGCATATCATCCTCAGACGGATGGGCAGTCTGAGCGAACGATTCAAACACTTGAAGACATGCTTCGGGCATGCGTTATTGATTTCGGCAACGGCTGGGAAAAGCATCTCCCTTTGGTGGAGTTCTCGTATAATAACAGTTATCACACCAGCATACAAGCCGCTCCATTCGAGGCATTGTACGAACGTAAATGCCGGTCACCTCTCTGTTGGGCAGAGGTGGGGGATAGTCAGATCACGGGTCCAGAAATTATAGTGGACGCCACAGAAAAGATAGCACAGATACGACAACGCATGGCGGCAGCACGCGACCGTCAGAAAGCCTACGCGGACAAGCGTAGAAAGCCTTTGGAATTTCATGTCGGGGACCGGGTTTTACTTAAAGTCTCACCCTGGAAGGGTGTGGTTCGTTTTGGCAAACGGGGCAAACTCAATCCGCGGTATGTCGGACCGTTCGAGATCACGGAGAAAATAGGCAAGGTGGCCTACAAGTTGAACCTACCAGCTGAACTCAGTGCAGTTCACAACGTCTTTCACGTGTCGAATCTGAAGAAGTGCCTGTCAGATGAGACCCTCATAATTCCTTTTAAGGAACTCACTATCGACGAGCGGTTGCAGTTCGTCGAGGAACCAGTTGAAATCACGGACCGGGATGTGAAGGTCCTCAAAAACAAGAGAATCCCTCTTGTTCGAGTACGTTGGAACTCCAAACGTGGCCCAGAGTACACCTGGGAACGCGAAGACAGGATGACAGAAAAGTACCCCCAGTTATTCGGAACCAATGCAACCACTACTGAGGCTGAAGCTACTACTGCGGAATTTCGGGACGAAATTCCAGATCAACGGGGGGAGGATGTGACACCCCAGGAAAACCAGTGAACGATACAACTTACCTAGCTTCCTCAGTAAGTGCATACCAAATTTCGGGACGAAATTTCTTTTTTTAGTTGGGGATAATGTGACAACTCGTATTTCCAAACCGATCTTTGTACTTGTGTAACGCTACGTGCTTATGTGAAATATATTATTTAAGGATATGTTTGTTATGTGCATTGTGTAATATGTGTATGTATGTATGTTAATCGAGCCCAAGCCGCACAAACCGCACAACACAACACTAACCGATCGCACAAGGCCTTTGGGCCATACCATTGTATTCGGATTAGAGGCAGCCCAAGTAAGGGTCGGCCCATTCCCCCTTAAACGTGTAAACACTCATGTACCCTCAATTGTTACAATCACCTCATACACACAAAGAAACCCTACTCTCTTTCTCTCCTCTCAAACTCGACGGCAGCCACAACTCTCTCTTTCTCGAAGCTCTCTTCGGATCATCTTTGTTCTAGCATCAAATCCGGTCAGTCTCACTATTATTGTATATCGCTATGTTTATATGTTAAGTGATATGATGATTACTATGATCTTGTTAGTGATTAGAGTCCTTGTTAGTCAATGTTAACATAGGATGTACGAGGAATCATGATGTGATAATAAGACAATCGGTTCACATGTAAATAGGTAATAGGATCGAACATATGTAATCGACTGTGTTTTGGTTAGATGTTTGATTGGTTCGTATGTATTGGCATGATAGTCGGCTGTGATTGTGCTTATGATTGGGCGGATTGTGGTGATGATATGTTAGGGTGCATGCTAGAGATCGAGATCATGAATCATGGTAATATGCATAAGTGTTAGGAATGTGATTATGTTCTTGTTCATGCTTTGATTCTTATTAGAACTCATATGAATTTTGTGATGGAAACCCTTGTTTGATCGGATATTGACTAAGGTAGAAACTGTTGATTTGTTAGTGTAAATAAGGAAACCGATTAACTGTTAAATTGATTGAATGAAAATAGGAAACTGTTAAAAACTGTAACCGAATGGCATGATTTCCGGAATGTTTAAACAGCCGCACAAGGCCTCTTGATCGCACACGAGGCCATTCGCACAAGACTCCGGATCACACAAGTCATCCGATCGCACAAGATGACTTGACCGCACAAGGGGTTCCCAGTCGCACAAGGCTGACGGATCGCACAAGTCATATGTTTCGTTCAACTGTTGGGCCGGATGATATGTTGGGCTGGACAGCTCTAATCGCACAACCCGGCCGGATCGCACAACCCAATTTGGACCGCACAAGTCACTTATGTGTTTTTATTTGGGCCGAAATATGTTACGTGTCTGTATGATAGTTGGGCCGGTTACTTAGTTAACCACTTATGTTATTTGTTTGGGCCGGATAGGTTAGACGGTTCACTTATACGTTGGGCCGGGGATTTGTTGGGCTTAAACACTTAGATCGCACAAGATGGTTGGGCTCGCACAAGCTCAATGGCCCAACCATCCGAGTCGCACAAGTTGAGACTGTTATGTTATGATACGTTTATGTGACTTGCCCTGATCATACTTGATACAATACGTGTAGAACATACGTGCTATATACGAACCTGACTTGTATAATAACCATGATAGGACGTGGTTGACCACTTACTAGCTTACCTGTACTTTCCGTGTATCTGCCGAGCAACCCAAGGTGAGTTCATACAGCCAAGGCATGGGGTTCCCAGGGTGGGAATGGGATTGGATGATTATTTCGTGCGTACCTAGTTAATGGAACCTAATGATATAGTCCTCAGGGTGAGGATGGTAAATGATAAGATACGGCTAGACTAGTATACCTACTTGAACTGATCTTCGCACACACGCCAAGGGTTGGCTGCGATAATTATGACTGATCTTCGCACACATGCTTCGGGGAGGCTGCGAACTATAGAGACTAAATCTTCGCAAGTAATGCCAGGGTGGCCGCGATACAAATATACATAGTCTAGGATATTTGGGAGTATTAACCCAAATCTTCGCATACATGCCGAAAGGGCCCGCGATGGAAACCAATACTATACATGAACAATGAACGAACATAATACGACTCATACAATTACTATTACTGAACTTACTTTCTGTGAACTCGCTCAACTAGTTGTTGACTCTCTGCTGCATGCCTTGCAGGACCTTAGGTACTATTGGAGCTTGCACAAGGAGGAGCGGGTCGTTGTGGGCAATGGATCATGAATGCTTATTAAACACTTATGACATTTCATACATTAATACTTATGTTTTGGGCTTTTATTTACATGCTTCCGCTACTTAAACAAAGTTTGGTTTTGAACATTACATTATCTACTTATATTATTAAATGCTATGTTTGATATGATTGATGGCTTGATCCTGGTCAGCCACGCTCCCAAGCGGTGATACCCCGTAGGTGGATTTTGGGGGTGTGACAGCCCCCATCTTCATCGCTTCTCCTCTCTCTCGCTATCTCACTCTATATCTCTTCAAGGTTAGTTAGGTTTCGGTCCGATTTTAGCTTCGTTCGGTGTCATTGATTAAGTGATTTCATGAAACTGTTGATGAACTATATTTGTTTGATGATATACATATATATATATATATATATATATATATATATATATATATATATATATATATATATATATATATATATATATATGAAACTGTTGATTTCGTTTGTTCATGAAAGCTCTTGTCGAAAATTTTAGGTGCGGCTATACATATGAAAACTGTGAGTTATGAGTTTATACTTGATCTTGATTGTGAAGTGCATGTAGTTGGCTGGATGTATGAGAGTTACTGGTTGACTTTGTGTTTAAAACCATGAAGACCGTACATGAATCCGTGTAATATTTGTTTATGTAACTGTGTAGGTGTATATATAACTGAAAGAAAATGTAAAGAACAAGGGTGAATACAAGATCCGGTTCGATCTCGGTTTAGAAAGATGAACTCGTAGGCAAACTTGTGTGTATGTTTCAGACATGAAAGGAAATAGAATCTATGTATGTGAAGTTATGTACAGTGTGCTCAAGTTGAATATATATGAATATATGTGATACAGATGTATGCGATATATATATGGAATGCATGACATGACATAGATTGAATGGAAGCTTGTATATTATATACAGATAATGTGATAATTGTTGCATGTGCATGAACTAAATTCAAGTAGGATACATGAAAAACAATTTAAAACAAGTAACGTTCCTTCAGCGATTTTCTGCAGAAAATACGCAAACTTCGGCAGTCTTTTTCGAGACTTAAACTTATCGAAACTCTATGTTTTCTGAGCCTAATATCAAGTATTCAGAAGTAGCTTTCAAACCTCTGTGATTTCATATTGTTCGGACAGGTCTAAGTATTTTTAACGAATTAAATCGCGAAACTGCTCTAAGCTGTCATTTTCTGCAGAAAACGCAGCTCACGTTTCGTGTCATAACTTGGTATGTGTTTACTGTTTAGATTTGAAAATTTTACTGTAGATGCTCTTAAGTGTCGGTGCAAATCTCGAACTAGAATTTCGTCAATCGGATAAACATATATTATTAAATAAATTTTTCGGCAAACCTAAGCAGATTATGTCAAATCTGATCATGGTTTGGCGCATGATTTTTCACGAAAAATCCGTAAGGAATTTGGTCACTAAATTTTAATGCAATGGTATCTGGTTCGATTGAAACGTTCTGTAATTCTACAGGAACTATCCGATGCCCGAACGGTCCCGATTAATGCACCGCAAATTGTCTGAAAATGCACTTAAAAGCTGAAATTTTGTGACAAGATTTACTTGTGATTTGTGACGAATATGTGGTCGCTAATTCAAATAGCGACACATTGCATGCATGTGTACATATATACATTATAATATTTTATATTCAACATGTTAGAAAACGTGTAGGAACTTTGTGCTCTATTTGAAACCACTAATTGACTAAATGTTAATCGTACTAGGACGTGATTGACCGACCTTGACTGTTAGCTATTTTTAAGAGTCAAACCTAGCAACCAAAGGTGAGTTCACACTCTTTCCAAGGCATGGGATTCCCAAGGGTTAGGAATGGGTAAATGAACTAAACGGTAATTACGACCATCCTCCGTGGGTAGGATGCCAAGAATACACATTGGACCAAACCTCTATCATTGAAGTCCCTCATCTTATCGACTTAATCGCCGAGGCCTATGGTGAGCGGGTCAATAGTTAATAGCGCTATTAGGTTTAACAAATCTCACACCGTGTCGTTCGAACGGGCGTGTACTAATGGACTATGGGCAAAGGGTCAATGCTGATAGACATTGACTTAGAGCACCTCTTACATTTTCGTAGCAGTCGATACATACGGTCTAGTAACACATGGGAAGCCCCCACTAATCTACGCACACATGTCTGGGAGACCGCGATACGAATTAATACGATACATGGTTTACAAAACAAACTTATGATTTATGAAACGAATACTATAACTAAACAACCAACTGTGAACTTGCTCAACTTTGTTGTTGACTCTCTGTTACATGCCTTGCAGGTTATTAGGTACTCATGGAGCTTGCACAGGGAGGCACGGTCGTTGTGGGACATGGCAGTGTGTGCCATGCTAAAAACATTACTTTATATCGTACTTAATACTTACGTTGGGTTTTATAATTATGCATCTGCTAAACACTTAACTACGTTTTTCATTTGAAACACCTTTCATATTATGTGGTTGAACTTTACTTATTACTTGTTATGTTCAATATGATTGGTGGCTTGATCCTGGTCAGTCACGCCTCCATGCGGTGATACTCCGCTTGTGGATTTTGGGGGTGTGACAGATTGGTATCAGAGCCATTGGTTATAGTGAACTTGGTTTTAATAAGGGAAAAGCTCTTTGATAAAACCAGACTATAACCTGTACAATGCTCAACGATCCACAACGAAGCTTCGCTCCACGTGCAAGACTCAACACCATAAGTGGTATGGTTTATACTTATATTGCCTGTTTATTTGTTGCATAATGTATTGTTTATGGTATGCATAGTAATGTAGCAACTGTTGATTGAAACCTTGTGTGCTTACCCTTTTCTGTCATTCTTTTTCTTCCCTTTCTGCGTCAATACCCTCTTTTGGTACATTGTGAGTGTGCATTCTTTCGTTTAACTTGAGTTACGTCATCAACTCGACAGGCATGTCTGCACTGTCCGCATCTTTCGACCAATCCCGGGCGCCAGGGAAGGCACCCGCTGCTACTCACTCACCCCCGCGTCAAGTGGAGACGCGTGCGGCTTATAGGAAGAGACTCGCGCAGGGCGGGGACTCGTCCTACCGACCTACGCATGCACTACCAGTTAACTCGCTCAGCGCCCAGGCCGAGTCTGCTGTGAATAAGGCCCTCCGAGATTATAACCAGATTTTAATAGAACAAAACCAAGTCTTAATGGAGCAAAATCAGAAATTACTACAAAAGGTTGCTACCCTAGGAGGGCGAGTGGAAGCTCAGGAGAAGCAGATACAGGAACTTAATAGGAGAACTACTGATTTGAAGGCAGAAGCCCTAAAAGGGCGCGAGGTAAAAGGTCTGATACTAAGAGACGCTCGAGTGGATCATGAAAGGCTTAACTCGCATGCCGAAAGGCTAGGGTATGATGAATTGGAGGGTCCATCAGTTGGAGGAAGCCCGCTTTGCACCTGAACCCGAGCCAGCCCCAGTCCCGGCACCTCCCGAGCCAGAGGCGGAAGAGGAGGAAGAAGAGCCGGAAGAGGAGGAAGAAGATCCAGAGGAGGTCCCGGATAATGACGGAGACGATGATGATGGTAGTGACCTCGGGGATGGAGACGTGGACGACTTACTCGTCTTCCACTCGTTTATCTAGTTATCTTTCTTTCAGTTGTTTTCGTGTAAACAATCGTGGTGATTAAAACTTTTGTGAATATTCGATGTAGTGACTTATATGGTTTAATTTGAATGGATTTTCTTCTTCTATTGTTTTAAGGATATTTCTTGTACTGAGTTGTCACCTTACCTCTTTTTCCCCTTGCACTACAAGAGTCACATCTTTGACTCTACGACAGTTACCTTAATTATGGTAAACCTCTCGCTAACCTTTGTACTAACCGGTGCCTATTGGTTGATGCAATGCCTCTTGTTCGAGTTTGTTGGAACTCCCGTCGTGGCCCAGAGTTCACCTGGGAACGAGTAAATCAAAGGAAATGCAAGTATCCCCAGTTGTTCAAGGAACGTAAGTCCACTACTGAAGCTATAGTGGAATTTCGGGACGAAATTCCCAATCAATGGGGGAAGGATGTGACACCCCAGGAAAACCAGGAAACCACGCAACCTAGTTAGCTTCCTCTGTGACTACGTGCTAAGTTTCGGGACGAAATTTCTTTCAACTTGGGAGATGTGACAACCCGTAACTTCGAAGTAAAAACATTCGTTTCGCTTTTATACTTATTTAATTTATAGTGTGCAAACATGTAGTCGAAACCAAAACCATATCGTGTTGAACCGACCCGTACCGTTTTGTTATGTGTTGGCTACCAAATTATTATATTAAAAAAAAAAAAAAGAATCAATACCTCCCCCACTATGGTATATATCAATAAATTAGATATGAACCCTTAAAAAAAGTATATACATGTATAAAAGTGGCAAGTCGAAGGCTACCATCTCTTCTTTTGGTGGCCCAACAAAGCTAAATCTAAATACCCTCTAGATCCCAAAACACATTGGTTGTTCATGTGATACAATACTTTCTGTTATATTATTATTAATATAATACAATTATAAATA
Organism: Helianthus annuus; assembly: GCF_002127325.2. NCBI lineage: Eukaryota > Viridiplantae > Streptophyta > Magnoliopsida > Asterales > Asteraceae > Helianthus > Helianthus annuus. The sequence goes on along the minus strand of NC_035434.2, from coordinate 39,258,570 downwards.
TTAATCCTAAACCGGCTCCCAACGTATGTTAGTATTTTAGCACAAATGTTATTGTTACAAGTCACCCATGTGCAGCCCAACAAACCCTCTTCGGCCCATCCTTTCAAATCGCCACATCCACCTCTTTCATTATATATGTATGATGCATGCCATAACAAACCCTAAACATTAGAAATCAACCGGCGACACTCTGACAACCCCTCTTCTTTGACGTGCAGTAGCAGCCCCCCATCTTCATCGCTTCTCCTCTCTCTCACTATCTCACTCTATATCTCTTCAAGGTTAGTTAGGTTTCGGTCCGATTTTAGCTTTGTTCGGTATCATTGATTAAGTGATTTCATGAAACTGTTGATGAACTATATTTGTTCGATGATATACATATATATATATATATATATATATATATATGAAACTGTTGATTTCGTTTGTTCATGAAAGCTCTTGTCGAAAATTTTAGGTGCGGCTATACATATGAAAACTGTGAGTTATGATTTTATGTATAAATTTGGAGTTTATACTTGATCTTGATTGTGAAGTGCATGTAGTTGGCTAGATGTATGAGAGTTACTGGTCGACTTTGTGTTTAAAACCATGAAGACCGTACATGAATCCGTGTAATATTTGTTTATGTAACTGTGTAGGTGTATATATAACTGAAAGAAAAATGTAAAGAACAAGGGTGAATACAAGATCCGGTTCGATCTCGGTTTAGAAACATGAACTCGTAGGCAAACTTGTGTGTATGTTTTAGACATGAAAGGAAATAGAATCTATGTATGTGAAGTTATGTACAGTGTGCTCAAGTTGAATATATATAAATATATGTGACATAGATGTATGCGATATATATATGGAATGCATGACATGACATAGATTGAATGGAAGCTTGTATATTATATACAGATAATGTGATAATTGGTGCATGTGCATGAACTAAATTCAAGTAGGATACATGAAAAACAATTTAAAACAAGTAACGTTCCTTCAGCGATTTTCTGCAGAAAATACGCCAACTTTGGTAGTCTTTTTTGAGACTTAAACTTATCGAAACTCGATGTTTTCTGAACCTAAAATCAAGTATTCGGAATTAGCTTTCAAATCGCAGTGATTTCATATTGTTCGGACAGGTCTAAGTATTTTTAACTAATTAAATCGCGAAACTGCTCTAAGCTGTCATTTTCTGCAGAAAATGCAGCTCACGTTTCGTGTCATAACTTGGTATGTGTTTACTGTTTAGATTTGAAAATTTTAATGTAGATGCTCTTAAGTGTCGGTGCAAATCTCCAACTGGAATTTCGTCAATCGGATAAATGTATATTTTTAAATAAATTTTTCGGCAAACCTGAGCAGATTATGTCAAATCTGATCATGGTTTGGCGCATGATTTTTCACGAAAAATCCGTAAGGAATTTGGTCACTAAATTTTAATGCAATGGTCTCTGGTTCGATTGAAACGTTCTGTAATTCTTCGGAAACTGTCCGATGCCCGAACGGTCCCGATTAATGCACCGCAAATTGTTTGAAAATGTACTTAAAAGCTGAAATTTTGTGACAAGATTTACTTGTGATTTGTGACGAATATGTGGTCGCTAATTCGAATAGCGACACATTGCATGCATGCGTACATATATACATTATAATATTTTATGTGCAACATGTTAGAATACGTGTAGGAACTTTGTGCTCTATTTGAAACCACTAATTGACTAAATGTTAATCGTACTAGGACGTGATTGACCGACCTTGACTGTTAGCTATTTTTAAGAGTCAAACCGAGCAACCAAAGGTGAGTTCACACTCTTTCCAAGGCATGGGATTCCCAAGGGTTGGGAATGGGTAAATGAACTAAACGGTTATTACGACCATCCTCTGTGGGTAGGATGCCAAGAATACACACTGGACCAAACCTCTATCATTGAAGTCCCTCATCTTATCGACTTAATCACCGAGGCCAATGGCGAGCGGGTCATTAGTTAATAGCGCTATTAGGTTTAACAAACCTCACACCGTGTTGTTGGAACGGGCGTGTACTAATGGACTATTGGCAAAGGGTCAATGCTGATAGACATTGACTTAGGGCACCTCTTACTTTTTCGTAGCAGTCGATACATACGGTCTAGTAACACATGGGAAGCCCCCACTAATCTTCGCACACATGTCTGGGAGATCGCGATACGAATTAATACGATACATGGTTTACAAAACGAACTTATGATTTATGAAACGAATACTATAACTAAACAAACAACTGTGAACTTGCTCAACTTTGTTGTTGACTCTCTGTTACATGCCTTGCAGGTAGTTAGGTACTCATGGAGCTTGCACAGGGAGGCGCGGTCGTTGTGGGACATGGCAGTGTGTGCCATGCTAAAAACATTACTTTATTTCATACTTAATACTTACGTTGAGTTTTACAATTATGCTTCCGCTAAACACTTAACTACGTTTTTTATTTGAAACACCTTTCATATTGTGTGGTTGAATTTTACTTATTACTTGTTATGTTCAATATGATTGGTGGCTTGATTCTGGTCAGTCACGCCTCCATGAGGTGATACTCCGCTTGTGGATTTTGGGGTTGTGACATATAAACACAAATCTCACCAAGATCTAAGCCGAATCTAAGTTTTTCAAGGTTTTCTTCAAACTTTCTTAACTTTTTACTCAAAAACCGATAGAACCAGGGCTCATTCAGATCTTCTACTCATTCGTTAGGGATGTGTCGGTTTGAGAACTAATTCCTATCAACGAGATGGCCGGCTTGTCGTGTTAAACACGAATAACCATCAAGAACAGTTAACTGATCGGACGGGGTGATTCCCATCTGATCCGGTGACTCGGACCTGGTGGAGTTCCATTGTTTAGCTCGTAGTCGAAACGTCTCGATCAAATCACAAAAACTTAACGGAATAGCCAAGATGTAAAACGATAAGATTGCGGGACAGGTTACCGTCCGATCTGATTGCCGTCCGATCGGACTGCCACCCGATCGACCTGCAATCCGGTCGGGTTGCACTTGGGGTCAAGACTTAAACAAATTTTCAAACATTCAAGGATCTGAACAATGAATGGATTGTCATCCGATCGGATTGCCATCCGATCGAACGACCATCCGATCGGCTGACTTTTAGATCCTCAACACTTAAGCGTTTTACAAATCCTCATCACACATTAGTTCCAACGGATTGTCACCCGATCTGATTTCCACCCGATCGAGCCACCAGTCTGCTGTGAACTTATCATCAACCAAAGTGCCTTGCCAATCGGATCACCGTCCGATCGAATAGCTACCCGATCGAGTTACCACCCGATCGACCGGCCGTTCGATCGACCGACCTGAAAGGTAGAGATATTTCTCTGTTTTCAAAATGCTACAACGAAAACTTCAAAAGGCAAACCATCATACACAAACACATCTTTCCCAATGAGGTAGCAATCCAATCGAATGGTCACCCGATCGGATGACCATCCGAACGGATTGTCACCCAATCGACCAGCCACTCGATCGGATTACCATTCCGCACTTGTTTCCCCGCCACCGTTTAACGCATTGTTCGGCGCTTACGCTATCAATCTGTAATCAGGCTAATCTCAGACGCGCTCCCTTCAATCCAACCAAGTTGTGCTTACTTGCCGAACACCGACTGTGAGTATACTCGAACCCCTTTTTATCGCATTTTTGGGTGTAACATACGTCGAAATCGAATTAAAATAAATTAATCAAATGTTTAATCTATTCTATGACATGCGAATAACTGAATTACATATTTTACACGTGATGCTAGTTACATAAGTGATAGGACTGTTACTCGCGAGGTCCCGCCTTAACTAGTATAGTACTATAGAACCCGATGGGGTCTAGTTAGGATAAATAGCAATCGCAATCGCAGCTCGAGTGACTTAGCTGGTAGTAACTGTCTGGTGTTTATGTGTTAGCATATCTCGTTTATGTAAGTGGTATTTGCAACACTTTTATATCGCTTTTAATCTATTTTCGCTACTCTATCAAAACTTGTATACTCGCCTATACTTTTGTATTGACGTTGTTTTAACGTATGTTGCAGGTTTAGTCGCAGACTACATCAAATCAAGCTAGGAAGTCTAGAAACTCACCTAAAATCTATTTTGTCGAATTTGTATTGTTCGAGAGGACAAGAAATCTGTGATACCTTATGTGATTGTATTGTTTATTAGTATGGGATAATGAACGCATTAAATACTGTCGCAATATAGTTGTTATGGATTCTCTTGAGCAATCTGATTCGCCTAGTGTCGCGCCCCGATGATTCCGCCATCGGTTGGGGTGTGACAATTCAACCATTACAACATCATCAAAACACCATTCAATAATTAAAAGCCATAATTCCTTAAAAAACGACAAGTACAAAGATCCTAAAAATTAAAAATAAAGTTGCTAAAAATGAAAAAAATACAAAGATCCTAAGATAGATAGGTCATAAAATGCAGGAAATCAATAAGGAGTTCTACCCTTAATGTTGTAGGAATGACAAAAACCCGGAAATGACTTTCCGGTAATTAAGGGCTTTGTAGAACTCGGAACCGGGGGATATCTTTTAAATGTCGTTGAGCCATTCCTCTATTTCCCTAGGGAGAAAGAAGGTGGCCTCATTTTCCACAATGTCTTGTGGAGGAGGCGCAACGGCTACCGGAACCACGTGTAGTACGTCTAGAGAAGGTTCCGGAGGCATGACATTCCACCCGACTGGAATAATGACTTCTGGCATGATATTCCACCCTCTTTGTGCGACGATTGGCACCATGGGAGGAGAAGCAAGAATATTCAATCTTTGGTGCAAAAGGTTGACTTCTTGAAGGCAACCCTCTAACCCCACCGACAAACGGTTAATACGGTCAATTAAGGCTTCTTCCACTGATGTCATCTCATCAATGGCTTCTCGCAAGGCGTACACATAGTTGACCAAGGAATCTTCCACCGATGTTCTTCTTCCCCTTCGATCGTTCCTTGAGTGAGCTGAGGATGTTCCGCTGTCCCGGCTCGACATTCTAAGAAAACAAGTAGAAAAGTTCAAAGTAATGAAACAGTAACTCCGGCCACGGCCCCATTTCCAGTGAGCACGACCCCGTGGCCACCATTCTGCAGGTTTTTGAACTTAGGAATGTTATAGTTTTAAACTATTTTTCTAAACTTTGAGACATTTCTGAGCAAAAATAACTTAAAACAGTGTTATAAAACTTATTTTTGATAAGATTCCTTAGTTAAAGCATAGCAAATATCACAATAAAGCTTCAAAACATGGAAGTTTTAAGCTTTAATGGAGGTTTGAGGAGTTTTTGGAGAAGAAAGCAAGAGACAAAAGTGGTAAAGACAAGATGGTTGTTGGGAACCTTCTTTGGAATATACCTTGTAGGGTATATGTGAAAATCCCAGCAGATCTTGGTCTTTGGAATGGGTCCAAATGTGCAGGAATCATGCTGACTTTATAGAAAATGACAGCACGCTGACCACGGCTCCGTGTCGGCTGGACACGGCCCCGTGGTCAGACATGACTCTGACACATTTTATCTGTATTCTGAACACGGGGCGTGTTGGCCTGGACACGACCCCGTAGTCAATTTTTAGGCGGGCACGGGGCGTGTTGACCTGGACACGACACCGTGGCTATAGAGTTTTTATGAAGTTTCATCTTATTTTAAGGAATTTATCCAGATCGGGCAGTTCCTTACTGGACGGAACAACACCGAAGTGCCTAAGGTACCTTGATTGCACTTGATTTAAACAAGAACGCAAAGAGGTTATCGGAAAGGGTAAAACCTAAGCTAAATACCGGTGGGCGAAACCGACCTTTATTCCCCTTATCCGGGCTCTCGTTAAAGAAGGTATATGTCGAATCGCTCAGGTCTATGAACGCATCGGCAGAGACCGATGGAGAGTCCTTCACGGCACAATCGACACAGAGACGATTATCGCTCAAGTCCTCACAAGAGTTAGAGGTGCTTTCGGTATCGACGATGTTGTTAGATTTCGAATGTGTCCCCAATAATTCTCCTTGATTATCGTCTTGTGATAAATAATTTGTATCCATCTCAAGTTCTTTTAATAATCGGAGAATTATTTCTTCGAACTGGCATAATTCTTCGAAAATTATGTCATTCAAAAGAAATGAGGTTACAGGGAAACGATGGGTCTATATAGTGGGGAGTGTAATTTAGAAAGTAACATTCTAAATCTTTATGAGATCCACCACATATTTGATACCACTCGCCATAAGAGGAGCGAAGGTAAAAATAATCAATATCACTCATGTTTGTGTCAGAAATTACCAACCGTCAGGATCTTACGGTTCTATTTTCAGTAACTGGGGTTTGGACACGGGGCGTGTTCAGTGGGCACGGCCCCGTGTTTAGCTACTGTTTAACTTAAAACAGGATTGCCAGTAACAAAGATTGGGCACGGGGCGTGTTCAGTGGGCACGGCCCCGTGCTGAAGTCTGCAGAAGCTGAAAAATTAAGAAAAAAAATAGAAAAATAAGAAAAATGATTAGGCCTTTGATTCCTAACTTTGTTAAAATCCTTGTGTCCCCGGCAACGGCGCCAAAAACTTGGTGTGTGCAAAGCCTGATATATTTTTATTGATATTTTAAGCCCATTTTACGCATTAGTCATGTTTTAAATTTATAAAACACGATATTCTACTAACACTAAACACACACTTGAGCAAGTGCACCCATCGTGAGCGTAGTATAGCATTGGTAAGACACCGAGGTCGTCCAAGGACACAAGAGCTTTTAGTACCGGTTTATCCTCAACGTCTAATCAACCTAAAGTTTTTAAGAAAAGATTTTAAACATGAAAAGTAAAACTAAAAATGCAGAAATAAAAATAAAAAAAAACAGATAGACAAGATGAATCACTTGGATCCGACTCAGCTTTTAAGTATCCTTTGATGATTTTTGCACTTTCGGACTTTTAGGAGATTATCTTAGTTATAGTAATAGGCCCCTCTTTTGAAGGTGACGTTACCCTCAACCTAGTGGTTTGAGTCAGCAAGGATACAATCCCAAAGGGTCGGAATATTAAAAGATAATTAATTAAGTTATTAATGCGAAAAGTGGTAGGCCCCACTTTTGAAGGTGACGTTACCCTCGGCTAAGTGGTTTGAGTCAGTAGGGATACAATCCCAAGTAGCCAGTTTAATGCATTAATAGTAGTTTACATATGAGGGGATCAAGCCATTCTCACCCCCGCCATCCAATACCAGTGGGTATTGAAGGAGGTCCTAGTAAGCTTGACCCAGGTCCTTGCAGGATCTATACACTGAACAAGACAAGAACCTTACTAAACCATTCTCTTAACCCCCAACCAGGTAGCCAACATACCTCTATATAGACCGTAGAGATATGAATGGTGTAAATCTTTTAGTTTATATAGACAGTAAAGTAATGCCAAGACATCACGGATAAATGATAAAGAAAATTCACCTTCAACATAAGAAACTAGTTAATATAGTCATTAATACAAAACCAAATAAAAAGTGCCGAAAGATTAAAAATCAAAAGTAATACATAAAGTCTTGTCTTCACCAAGTGATGTAAGAGACTTAGCCAAACATGGCCTTTGATTGACAAGAACTCTTACTATCAATCTTGGATCCCGAGACTACTACACATTCTAAAGGTGGATGATGGATGATGGTGGTGGGTGGGTGTTGGTGGTGTAGTGGTGGTGGAGTGGTGGCAAAGTGGGAGAGTAGTGGTTTGCCAAGGATGCCTTTGAAGTGAGCCAAGCACCCCTATTTATAGTCTGAACAGAAGCCCGGCCATAGCCCCGTGTCCAGGGGACACGGACCCTTGGCCATCTATTTCTTTTCCTTCATTAATTGCATTTATCAGCATAGGGCTCCACACGGCCCGTGTTCGCTGGGCACATCCCTGTGGGTAGAAGCGTATCTGTACTACCAATATTTTGCAAGATACTTCGTATCTTAGCATTGACCACGCCCCGTGCTGAGCTGGGCACGCCCCCGTGGTGGGCGTGGAAGCTTCCACAGCTTTGTCCTTTCTGCAGACACCTGACCACGCCCCCGTGTACAGTGAGCACGACCCGTGGTCAGTCTTCTGTTTCTTGTTTTTGCTCTTGGGGATACTGTCGAGGGGTCGGGCATGTCACGTTTATTCCTTTTCTTTGTATTTATGTTGGGTTTTTGTTGATGCACTTCTAATAAACAATCATTTTATATATAAGTTTTTGTATTTTGGATCTTTTTATCATCTATTATATGTATTTCTTTGATTACATACATGTTAAAAGTAGTTTACATATGTTTAATTGCAATAATTATATATATGTGTCATAACTAATTACATATATGTAAAAAAATAGTTTAGATATATGTAATTATAAAATTACATATAAAAATGATAAAACTACTCTTAACATGTATGTAATAGTAAAAATACACATAATAAATGATAAAATTATCCTAAACATAAAAATATATAAATAAAAAGATTGTTTATTAGGAGTTCTGGGAGTTCTGTAAATATTTATGGTTCTGAAATGATTCTGCCCTATATATATATATATATATATATATATATATATATATATATATATATATAAGGTTGAGTTCATTTCAGAACTTTCAGAACTCCTAATAAACAATCATTATATATATAAGTTTTTGTATTTAGGATTTTTTATCATCTATTATATGTATTTCTTTGATTACATACATGTTAAAAGTAGTTTACATATGTTTAATTGCCAAAATTATATATATGTGTCATAACTAATTACATATATGTAAAAAAACTAGTTTACATATGTGTAATTATAAAATTACATATAAAAAATGATAAAATTACTTTTAACGTATATGTAATCGTAAAAATACACATAATAAATGATAAAATTATCCTAAACATAAAAATATATAAATAAAAAGATTGTTTATTAGGAGTTCTGCGAGTTCTATAAATATTTATGATTCTGAAATGATCCTAGTTCTCTCTCTCTCTCTCTCTCTCTATATATATATATATATATATATATATATATATATATATATATATATATATATATATTAAAAAATAAATCGAGCCAACCGAGTCGAACCGAACTGAGCGGAGCTTTTTGCTCGTGCTCGGTTCATTTAGAAACCGAATCGAGCATTTTTTTCAATCGAGCTGAATCGAACGAGCAAATTCCGAGCATTTTTCGAGCGAGCATCGAACGAGCGTCAAGCGCCGAGCAATTTGAACAGCCCTAGTTTAGTTTGACTCGGTTCGGTTCAAGCCCGATGTCACGACATTCCTCTGTCGTACGCCCCAGAGTTCGATACGCGAAACACGAAGCGCCGCGAGCTAACATCCCCATGACATCTATCATCATGATGTCATATATCACATGTATATCATGAAATGCTTTTTGCATGAAAAGTCTACGAAGACTTATGTGTTCGTAGTCATGGAAGGTTCACAATGAAGAATAACAAAGTGGACGAAGACTTTACATGTGATAATTGTTTGTGACCTTTAAAGTTCACCAAAAAGAGTTCGTGGTATCTCTAAGGGTTCGTGGCCCATCATTGTTCGCTGGTTAGTGCCAGAAACATTAAAGTGTTCGTTAACATTGATGGTTCGTCGAAGGCTATGGTTCATGGGCTCTTGACTGTTCGTCCATAATGTCCACGAAGACTCTAGTCTTCGTGGGCTTGTTAACTGTTCGTGGCCAGTAGTCACTCTTCGTAGTGTACTAGGTGTTGGGGCCTATATAAACAGATATTTGTTTCTCTTTTGTTCTAGGAGAGTCAAGAGAGTTCTGTGTGAAACTTGTAATCACTGTGTGTATGTGTATACTGATTCTCTTCACTTAATCAAAGTTGTGAATCTTTGGTTACTTTGTGTTTGTTCCTTTTTGCTTTGGTTTGCATACTTAAATGGATTCCGCACTCGTTAGTGTGTTAACAAACAAGAAAGTAGGTTTAATCTTGGTCCTCCAAGTGGACCTATAAGTGGTATCAGAGTTTTGGCTCTCTTCCTTATTTAAAACCAAGCATAATCTTGTGTTTGAACACTTTGTGAAGTTTCTGGATGTGGTTTTTGAGTTTGAGAACAAGTAAATCAAGTTTTTTTTTTTTTTTTTTCTGAAAAAGTGTTTTAAAACTTAGTAAAAACTTGTTTTTTGGAGAAAATTTTTACAAAAACCCAGTTAAAACACATGGAGACATGTTAGGACTTGGTTTTTCTTAAAATTTCTTTCAAAATTTGTGTTCGTCAAATTTTCCGGTGAGTCGGTTAACCGGAAAAGTCACCGGTTTTTGGTAGGTAGAGATAAGATTCAAAAGGATTTTCTGAAAAAGCTTGATTTCGAATGTTTGTTTTCTAACCAACTTAGGATATCCAGCTTTCGTCTTTCCTAAAATCAGAAAAGTTAGTTTCCAAAAACAGGCGAATCCCACCTACTACTCTGTTCACGAAGAGTCTTGTTGTCGACGAAGAATCAAGTGTTCGTGGGGAGTTCACGAAGACTCAAGACTTCGTGGGTTTCACGGTTCGTAGGCTTAGGAGTGTTCGTTGAAACATTATAGAGTTCGTAGACAGTCACCTTTCGTAGACAGTCACCTTTTGTGGGTAACTAGAGGGATAACCCGCGCTACGCAGCGGGTTTTCTATCGGTATCAATTCAATTAGTGTGATATCGACATTTTATGTACCAACCGAAAGAGGAATTCGATTGGTATTGTTATGCCTTATTATGGTACATTGCAAATATGTTCAAAAGAATATTGCGGCGCAGGTACATTACAAATATCGAATGTATTAGTCTAATCGTTACGTAATGCGTTAAAAATATGAAAAAAAATGACCCACGCGCGTTGCAGCGCGAGTACGTCGCAAATATCGAATGTATTAGTCCAATCGTTACGTAATGCGTAAAAAATATGAAAAACGCATTTAGACGTATTTGATGATTTCAATGTAACCTGTAGGTGTAAGCTCGAAACTTTAGAGACTTGAGGGAGTAAAAAAGGTTTTAAAAAGTTTTTAAAAACAACGACAAATTAGCGAACGAAAGTTACTGAACGAAAATTAAGTTATAAAAAACTTAATAGGTTGAAAACGTATATTATATGTGATACATGGGTAAAGCTAGAATGTTGAAAATTAGAGGGGTTAGTTTGTATAACATGTAAAATGGAGTAAGGGCTAAAATTACTAATTACGAAAATAAACGGGGTAGCAAAAATGAAAAGAAGTTGTTGCACTCCCCTTTTCTTTTTCGCCTGTCTTTCTTTGGGGGGGGGGGGGATAGAAAAATAATAAGTATATTAACAAAGAAGAAGGACTGGACGCATTTAGACGTATTTGATGATTTCAATGTAACCTGTAGGTGTAAGCTCGAAACTTTAGAGACTTGAGGGAGTAAAAGAGGTTTTACAAAGTTTTTAAAGACAACGCCAAATTTGTGAACGAAAGTTACTGAACGAAAATTAAGTTAGTAAAAAACTTAATAGGTTGAAAACGTATATTGTATGTGATACATGGGTAAAGCTAGAATGTTGAAAATTAGAGGGGTTAGTTTGTATAACATGTAAAAGGGAGTAAGGGCTAAAATTACTAATTACGAAAATAAAGGGGGTAGCAAAAATGAAAAGAAGTTGTTGCACTCCCCTTCTCTTTTTCGCTTGTCTTTCTGGGTTGGGGGGGGGGATAGAAAAATAATAACTATATTAACAAATAAGAAGGACTGGAGCAATAAAAGTTGAGACATAAAGGGGCAAAAAAGAAATAGCATAAGGGACTAATAGAAAAAAAAAATATTATATCTACTGTTCATGCGTCTTTGCAAATGTTATATAGATAATAATAATATCACTGTTCGTGGAGATACTTAAGTCTTCGTCAAGTTGAAATCTTTTTGGCCCAAGTCGTCAAACCCGATAGTCTTCGTGGCCATAACTGTACTCTTCGTTAAATATAAATCTCCGTGGGATATCAAAAGCTTCGTGGGCCACATAATCTGTCTTTATCCCAATTGTAGGTTGGCCCAATATACACAATCTGTTGGATCCTATTAACTCTTCGTGAGTGTTTAGAAAAAGTAGTAACTGTTCGTGGACTTCAAATTAATTTTCATGGTCAACAATCTTCGTGGATATTTTCATTTAATTAGTTTTTAAATTAATTTTCATGGCCAACAATCTTAGTGGATATTTTCATTTAATTAATTTTCAAATTAATTTTCGTTTTCATTTAAATTTTATTGTCTACTCAACTGTTGGTGGAATATAGTCTTCGTGGTGAACATATAGTCTTCGTGGTGTTAGTCTTTGTAGACATTGACTTGTGTTTTTCACAGAAGACTTATAAATTTGTTATAACTTAAAAATTTTTGTTTTAACTTAAATTGTTCTTTATAAAACTTCATAATGAGTTCAAATCCTTGGAGTTGGAGTGAAAACTCAAGTATGCCACAAGATCCTTCACAATGGGTGAAAGGATTAATCCCGAAAAAGGAAATTACCGAACATCAATGGGCATGTCTCGCGAATCAAAACAATAGCATTCAAAATCTTCTCTTAAGCGAGAGTGAAACGGGAAAAAACAATCGTCCACCAAAATTGAATCACATGAACGATTATCCAACATGGAAAGGTCGTTTTCATACGTATGTTCTAGGGTAAAATACCAAATTGTGGACATGCTTTATCACACCTTACAATCTAGCTCTCGAAGAAGCAGGTTCCAACGCACAAGCTTTGGCGGCGTTGAGCGAGAATGATAAGAAGGCGTATGATCTCGAGAAGAAAGCATTCGCTATCCTTACGCAAGCACTTCATAAGGATATATCTATCATCAATTTGCGTATTGCACAAGTACAAAGAATTTGTGGGACGTGTTGGAAGCTAAAGGAGAAGGAAATGCTGCAATGAGAAAGATTCGGCACGATTTGTTGAAGAAGGTCTTCGAAGGATTTCGGTTCATGGAAAATGAAACACTCTACGAGATGGCTACTGGATATTATCACTTGATTAGTGAGATACACTCATACCGGGTTCAGGCTACACATCAAGAAATGGTCATGTGTTTTGCTGATGCTTTGCCACCCAAGTTGAGTCAGTTCATTGACTTGCTGAAGAATACTGGTGTTTTGGATACGGAGAGCATTTATGAATTCGTCCAGAAGCTCGAGAACAAAGATGAAGAGGAAATTCGAAAGGCTAGACGACTTCCAGCTCCACAGAATCCCGAGATATACTATGGAGGTATCAATATGGGGGTTAGTACCAGTCAACAACAACCGAAGCTTCAAACCGCATTTGTATCAAATACAAATCCTTATGGTCTACAACTACCTTGTCAACCATTTCCTCAACAAAAACCCTCTTCATTCACACAATCTACCCTACAACCTATGGGGGCGCTATGTTTGATTTGGGCGGTATATCACGCTCCACTACGCATGGCCTAAGAACATGAGTAGTGGCGAGACATGTGAAATGTTATTTTACGTTATTATTGAGCGTTCACGTCATCAAGACCATTTGAGTAGGTAAAATGGTGTAGTAGTGAGGCATGTGAAATTAATGAGTTATAAATGGAAAACAATATTAGGACCGGGTAACATTCACTAGCCAACGACTAGTTTTTATTTTTATTTTGATTACAATCTTCATCTCGTGGGCTAAACCATTTGATCGCGGTTTTGACACTTGGATGCTTGGTTACGTTTTTCATGTTCATCTATTAAAATCTCTAACATTTCATCGAGCTCCTTAGATAATGACTTAGAGCGTTTAGCCAAGCCCTAAGCATATGCATCAAGTAGAAATGTTAAATTGGTCGTGGTTGTGAATTCATGGGTAAATTTCCCCAATATTGCATGAACCGAAAAACCATGTTACATACATGAACCCGTACACAATATGCTTATTCAAAGGTTGGCAATGATAGAGTCTGTATAAACCGAAATATAAGTTGTTTTTCCCATGTATAAGTACTCTAAATTTAAAAATATGCAACGATAAATATAAAAGAGGTACAAGAATAATTACTTTAAACTTTAAAATGACCTTATGCTTGATTCTTTCTAATCAACAATAAGCTTGTATAAAAAAAACACAACCATCGGATTTATTCTTTTTTACATGTACAAAGTTTAATATTCTAAGCTATATATTATTTGCATCCTCCTTAGTTATGCTAAGCATTACTTTCACTTTAATATTATCAATAGTAAACGGTGCAATCGATTAAATTATTGCTATGAATTTTTACAACTAATGAGTTATAATAATCTGGATAATTAACTCTATTCACTATGTTCTAAACCGAGAGTTAAATTGGATAAAACTGGTACTAAATCTCCGTTAGTTGGTTTTATTTATTTTTTTCATAAAAGAAGTTGCTATAATATATCGTATCTACACAAAGCCAGTTGTCTCACATGTGCCACTATTATAATTTGATGGAAAATCAAAAGAAATCATAAACTTACACCTTTGGACCTTTCAAGCCCTCATTTATATACTCTTAATTTGAAACAATTGTGTGCATATATAGTTGTAAGTTGTGTTTAAATAGTTGTACATTAATCAATATAGGTTGTAAGTTGTGCTTAAGTGGTTGTACCTTAATCAAATAATAATGGTTTCATTACCTTACCAAATATAATCTGTTTTGTATGCATGTATCGTTGTAAATTGTGCTTAAGTGGTTATACCCTAATCAAATAATGGTTTCATTATCTTACCATATTCAATCTGTTTGATCCATTCAAAGTTGTGTTGTTTTATTTGTAAATTATTATTTATAATAATCTAATTAATTTAGCCAAAATCTTGTATAAATATAATTTGCAACATATTGATGCAATGGTTGTTGTAATGTATGCATTATGGTTTGTTTAGTGGTAATGATATATATTACATATAGATTACGATGAACCTGTCAAACGAGAAAAAAATTGACGCCGGTTCATCGTAACGCGCGAGTCCTAGATCAACTTAGTTATTTTATTCTACGTTTTACGTTTCGGTTTAATTTCTTCGCATTAACACCGCAACTTCAGTGTCGACGGTCGCTGCTGTTAGTAGTGTGGCATCAGTGCTCGCCCCCGCCGCAACGCGGGGGTTGGTTAATACTAGTTGAAAATAAAAATAAACATTCCCGCTTCTATCTTGGCTCGCTGTCTCCCCTTTCCCGCTACTCATTCCAGCCCTAATCTTCCCACCAAAGAAATCGACTAGCCGATGAGTAGGCGACGACGAAGATAGAGGCCAGAAGCTGCGTTCCAGACCGTGGTTTCAGGCGGCGCTTCAAACTGTGAAACTAGTAAGTTGACCTGATCCCAATCGTAAACCCTAAGTCCCTAACTTTCATGGTAGTTTTGTAAAACCTAAATTTGAGTGAAATTGTGAAATTTATTTAGTGTTTTTTTGCTACTATAAGTGTTTTTTTTGTTAGTATTAGTGTATAAATGTGAAATTTATTAGTGTTTTTGCTGAAGTATTGGATAAAAAATCGAATTCCGGCCATATTTTGACGAATTTCTGCACATTCCGGCTAACTAACTTCTGGTGGTGAAAGAAGTAGATTTATTCTGCTGGCTAAGTTCCGTGATGTTGCAGAGGAGGTGGTATTGCAGGTTTGTGAGGGTGTGAGGAAGTTGATAGTGTTTTAAAATAGTTTTTACTCATTAGTGTTTTTGTCTTGGTAAAGTTAGCTACTGTGAACGGTGACTAGTCACAAATGAGGACTAGATTGGCTGATTGGCAACAGTGATGGGTTGCAGGGAAAGTGCAGAGCTGAAGTCTGGCTATTTTTGTTTTAACATTTTTAAATGAATTGTGTATAGTTTTAAATGGGTTATTATGTCTATTTTTTTTTCAGGCATACTAGAACTTCAAACTGAAGGCATATAATATATATAGTTACTTAGTTAGTACATATAATATATCTATTAGAATTTTAGATTAAGTGAAGGTCTTAAAAAGTTTTATATTTCTTGATGCTAGTTAGATGATTTTAGTATCTGTTTAAATATATTAAATATTACTCTCTAAATATATTTATAAGACTAATATAATTATCCAATATAATATATTTTTTTTCATTTAAGTGTGTTTTTTTTTTCTCAGGACCTCGCTTTTTTGCGCCTTGCGCCCTAGGCCATAGGCGAGGCCTATGCGCCTTAAGTGCGCCTAGCGCATTTGATAACTATGGTTTGACCAAATCTCAAATGGTGACCATTTTTTTTTTTAAATCCTGGACCAACTCGAAATTCGTTCTGATCCGGACCCGTTTCAACCAGAACCTGTTTGCAAAGAACTTATGTCCAAGATCTTTGTTTATTTCTATTATTTCTATTTGTTTATTTCTATTATTTATGGTTCATATTGTATTCCAATAATTATTGGTCGTTTACTCTTGGTGATTTAGTGATTGGAAGATCGGGAAGCTTTACAAATAAGCCAATTTGCATCATCTAGTCGAGACTTATAAGGTTAGTTCTTTTGATACCCCAAACTTATGTGATGTAGAAATATTTATTATATAATTGTCATACTAGATTACTAGCTAATGTATGTCTTTAAGTTAGCTTGATGGATCATGCTAAGCCTAACAAACTTAATTTATAGACCAACAAGTCACTTTAAGCCATACGCGTTTGATATAAACAACATATAAAATAAAACTGATATGTATGAAATTATTTTGATTGATCATGCTAAGCCTAATGAAGGAGACAATTATGGGTCACTTCTGATTCTTATAGGCATTTGTAACTAGCATGATAATAAACTTTAAAGATAAGTCATGTATGTGCATGTATTTGTGATCTTCCTGTGTTAGGCTCTAACACTTAGTGGAATTTCGTTATAGATTAATAAAAATGTCGTCAAATAGAGAATGGATGTATGGGACCAGAACCAATAAAGACGGTACTATAAATTTGCAATTTCAACAACGTGTTGATTATTTCTTGGATTTTGCATACAAAAACGCAAAGAACATTGAAGGGGAATGTAACCCCCGTCAAAATCCGACCCGTTTTAAATTTTGGATCCTAATCCTTGAAACTCGAGAGCTTCGCAAAATAATTAATAATTTAAGTCGTTTATAAATATGGTTATTTATTTGTTTAAATAATTAAACTAATTAATGTTGTCATTAAAAGTTTTTACTTTTTATGAAAATAAGTTAGTTAAACTATGTTAGAAAGTTAGTTTTGTTTAAGAGTTTAACTTAATGAAAGTTAACCTAACTAAATAATTATCCTTCTAAATGTTTAGGGACCTTAGTGTTATTTGGTAAAGTGTAAAAGATAAAAATAACAAAAAAAGAGCAATGCCCAGGATTCGAACCTGCGTCCACCCTGCTTTCACATCCACATCGTATACCAGTTGAGCTACAACAGTTTTGGTACAAACGTTGCAAGCAAATAAATTATATTCGCTTGCTTTCAGCGAGTTTCCTTTTGAATCAATTTTGCCGCCAAGACAGAAAGTTGACAACCCTTTGTTTCCTTTTTCTTCTTCGCTGATTTCTTGATGCCTAACTGTGATTCCGCGTTTCCTATTTAATTCCAATCATGAACATCTTCAAACAATCAATCAAACCGTTTCCATAATTCGCGACCCTTCGAAACGCTATAAATATCGAGACTCTCATCACCTTTCGGAACACAATCATACTCGACACCCTCATACCTCACACACACCCGCAACACGTTTCGATATCCCACACACTCACCGGAATCCTTATCATACGACTTGAAGTTGCCGGAGAAAGTTAGACGTTACCGGAGACACGAAGGCGGAGAAGACAACCGTAGAACCCGCGACTTTTTCGTCGTATTTTTGTTTCGTGTTAAGAGTATCGCACGCCGCCGGAAAAACCTTCCTTCGATCCACTGTTGTCACCGAGCACGTCACCGGAGTCGGACCTTCGCCAGAGATCGGAATTTATTTCGTGTCTTGTCACTTCGTATTCGGATAAACACTCTCGTTTCGCTCGTTCCTTTGGATAATCTCAACTCTTTACTCGTGCGTATTTACAAGAAACGCAACGCAATCAAGGTTGATAGACGAAGTGATCAAGAAAACAAGCTAGGATGAACCTAGAAACCCATCTAGAATAAACAATGCTTTGAACTATTTTTGGTACAATGTTTGAATCTTGTATGACATCTTAGCATTTATGAAATTTGATTTAATCTATATTGTCACAATTAGTGTTATGTTGTTTTGAGCAATTTGTTCGTCTCATCCCGATGTTTCCGCCATCGGTTGGGGTGTGACAGATTGGTATCAGAGCCATAACTATAGGGAATTAGGTAGGATTGCCTTACTTTTCCCTAGTCTATAGTAGGAGTACTCTGATACCAGATTGGTATCAGAGCCATAACTATAGGGAATTAGGAATGCCTTTCCTAGTCTATAGTTTAGGAGCTTTCTCACTATGTGTTGCTTAAAACAACTTCCTTCCTACCTCACTTGCTTCTCTCTATTCTTTTGGACTTCTAATATACATGCCTTTCCTAACGCTAACACAATACACACTTGGAGACTATGAAGACACTCTTACAACACAATCGAAATGACTTATCAAGATAGGGGTGATTCCCACACTTGGTGATGATTTTCACTCAGCTATACTTTGATTTTTGCACGAAATCTACCCTCAAGTTAGGAGTGATATCCAAACCTTCAAGGGAGTTTTCCATTTCATATTCCAGTGGACCCTTATCTTAAGATAAGTACCAACCACATTAGGGTACGATGTTATCAAGTTAGAGGTGATACTCGCATCTTGTTTAACTAGTCCCACTCCTCGATTTTCGCTCTCGCCGAAGTTTCGATTTTCCCAATCGATTAAGGACGTGTAGTAACTGGAAGGACAAATATCGTTAGTCGCTCCTCGATGAGAGTATTTGTCTAATAGGCCAAAGCACGTTTCCTTAATTTGAAAAGGACTTTGATTCACTTTGGAATTGTCATATGTTACGTTCCGTGACAATCCATATTTTACGTTAAATCTCTTTTATGTTATCTCAATTATTATGTGTTTTACATTTGAGCGTTTCATTCATTTCTAGCTAGGAGACACATTTCGCACTATTGTCGCAACCTAAAACAATTAATGTTACTCTCTCGTGAACAAATTAAATTTATTATGCTTTCATCATACATGTTACTCTATGTGAAAATTCATGTCACTTTATTCATGTTATACTATGTGAAATTCTAGGTGAAACAAGGTGCTATATGGTGCATTCATGAAAACAAGTTTTTCCTAAACAAACATTATGATCAAGGTCTCATCTATTCTCATTTTTTTTAAAAAAATTCACCTTTTCTAAAGTCTTTCTCTTAGATTTCGAGGACGAAATCTCCTAAAGTAGGGGAGACTGTAACATTTCGTATTTCTGAACTTTCTATTTTTAGCAAGTCGTGTCGTACTTTCCCAAATTAATCAATTGTACTCTCGTTGCACTTTATTTCGTTCCAAATTTTATTTAGAGACTTGAATCATAATGAAAAATGCATTGCTTTGATCATATTCTTGTTTTAATACTATGTTATGTTATTACACTTGGAAACACGTTAAACTATGTCAAACACGTAAAAACAGTGGAAAGATATCCTAATCTCGACTCTCGAAACAAGTATTATCAAGAGATTACCCTAAACCGTACAAAAATCGGGAATTTATACGTAATTCGGTAAAATACCCAAGATTTTTGGGCTAAATCAAATAATTATAATATATATTATTAGTTAAAATAAATAAATATAGTATTTATAAATTAATTAATTAAATAAATTAATATTGTAATTAATTAAATAAATAAACGTTTTAAATAAAAATGGTTAGTTTAGTTAAACTAAGTTAACTAGGTTAATTGAATCATAATAGAAAACATAACTAGGTTAGTAGTTTTTCAAGGGAACCCACTAACTGAGTTAGAAAACTCAGTTAAATGCGGTTAGGTTCAGTTAAAAAAAAGGGGATCCTTCTTTAAAGGATCGACCCTTACACGATTCGAACTCACGACCTCTCGCACACAAAGCAACGCACTAACCACTCGGCCGGGCATGCCACATCCGAACTGTGACACCCCGAAATTATCAGAGCATTGGTGTGACTGGACTGGTATCTTCATTGCACAGCGGAAGCAAATAAAGCTAAGACTTCTAGAAATTGAACGCCACTAAGTACTCGACTCTTCATGGTCCTCCTATTCCAACCGTGCCTTGTCTTAGAAATGCAACCTGAGAAAGAAACATGCGAAAAAGTCAACATAAAGTTGAGCGAGTTCATAGTTTATTTGTAAAAGATTTGAAATAAATCTTTTTGAATGACCGGTTTTTGTGGTATTGTTGAATGTTTAAATACTTGAGTGTTTAAAATACTTGAATGTTTAAATACTCGAATGTTTAAATACTTGAATGTTTAAATACTTGAATGAAAACATGGTATGTAAGTTGTAGAATGTATGAATGTTTGAATGTAACTTGTAAAACGTATCTGTAACTGATTACTATGAATGTTTGCTTGTATCTTGTAGAATGTATCTGTAACTGAGTACTATGAATGTTTGAGATCGCTAGTGGTTTGCAAGGCCACTAACATGTGTCACGACATAGGAAGCCACCAAACCTAGGCATTTTTGTCACCTTGACTGAGACACAGAAGCACTCATTGGTAGAAGTAGGCCAAGAGTGGGGTTGCCTGAAACCCGTTAGATCTAACCTTTTGTTCCGCGGTCTGAATGTATACGTTGATTAATGGTGCTTATGGTACCCTATTCGAGACATGATTTAGAATGTTTCTCTTGAATGTTTTTGTACTCCATCACACCATTTGTAAACATTGTAACATATGTATCTTGTAAACTCTTGTATTTGTATTTTTTCCGTAGTTTAGAAAACTAAAACTCGTGTGTATGCATTCTTCGAAAAATATGCTTGTTTGAAAAACAGGTATAAATCATAAGCTTTTCGTAAACCATTTGTGTTCTTTGTGACATGGTTTAAAAATATATACTTCTTGTATGCTTTGCAAAAAGTGCATGTCTTTCCACCCCGAAAACATTTATAAAAGTGTAAAAATGTGGGCTTATGAACTCACCTGAATATTCCCGTGCAAAGCTAGCTAATCTACGACTTCTTGATGTCGTTTCCAAGGCTCGACTTGCTAGCGTGCATTCTACAGTATTCCTAACATGGAATATCTAATAAGTTTCTAAATAAACGCAGTAACTAACTACGTGTCATCGAGCTCTACCGAATCGTAAATCGAACGGTTCAATGGTACGTAGTTAACTTATCGGAAATGATAGGTCTTGTTTGATAAGTGTTGTTTATTGTCGATACAACCACTAAGTCTTGAAAAGACTTAATTCTCGAGAGATTTAAAAATAAATAAATATTTATATATAAAATATATAAATACTTCGTTGTAATTGCGTTGTATTTGCCTTAGCCGTCTTGAGTAGTCATACGAAAATAATATATAATAACTTGTATTATATATATCACGTCTTGTGTATATTTGCCAAAAATATACGTATATGCCGTCTAGGCGTATAAAATAAATATAACAGTTATATTTATTTTGTAAAAGAATCGTCGACTTGTATTGGAAAATAAATATATATAACTATATTTATTTATAAAAGGATTCGAGTTCGTTTGAAATAAATATATAAATTATATTTATTTTTATAAAAGCGAATCCATCTTGTTTGATATTTGGAATAAATATAAAAACTTTATATTTATTTTTTTACAAAATGAAATCATGTCATTTGATATTCGAAATAACATATAACTATATTTAAGCTTATATAAGAATCGTCGCTTTTGTAACGTATCGTCAAAAGAAATTATATGTTCGTATTCGTTTTTCCAAAAAAAATCGATAGTTTATTTTATAATAAAACGCTTTGTGTACTCCGGATTTTCTCGAAAAACGGGCAGAGTCTCCTCTGTTTTTGGACGCCCCGACAACACGAGTTGTCTTTATATCAAAATTCAACAAAACTTTAACAGTATAAGCACTTTATATGTAATTTTTGCCAAATGTACCAAAAGTAAACTATTATCAAATCAATTCGGGTCGAGCTCGTTCACGAAATAATTAAAATTACGTAAATATTAAACGTGTCGTTAGTCTTTACCCATCTTCGCGTCAAACGTTGACTGAGTTGACCGAGTCAACTGAGTTGACCGGCTCAGTTGACTGAGTTGACCAGATCGACTCGGTTTGACCGAGTCAACCAAAACTGTTGACCGCACCCCAATCTTGATCCGAACCACCATTGACCCGAACCTGCCGAGTCCGAAACCCGAAACCGAGTCATTGACTTGATGTTGACCAGATTGACCCGAGCTGATTCTGAAGCGAATCTGTTGAACCACTCACCTGAACCGAACACGAACCTCATCCTTTTCAACATAACATCACCTCTTGTCGCCTGAACCAAATCGAAACCACAACGAAACCCGAACCAAAATTCCGTTGATACCCAAACTGAAATCTAGAATATTATGAACCAACTAACCTGCCACATCTCGAGTTTCTCCCCGATCCGACCCGAGCCGCAGACGCACCACCGCCGCTGTCACCGCCGGCCGCCGCCGCGTATGGTGGTCGGCACCGCCTTTGCTTCGTCACCTCTTTCTCTCTCTCGAAGCCACACCACCACCGGTTCTCTCCTGCCTCTCTCTTGTTCTTCGTGTCACGCCAGTCATCAAGAAGGGGAAGGGAGTGGAGGCTGATTGACGAAGGGGGGGGGTCGTCTGACAAAACGAACCCCCGGCAGTCGCCGGAGTTCCCTGGGCTTCACCAGTTTTCCGGTCAACGATCATGGAGAGAGGAGATGAGTGAGATCGAGAGGTTTGGCTGGGTTGGGTTTTGCTTGATGTGGAAGATGATTGGCTTTGTTGTTCTGTGTTTTGAGGGGGAAAGGAAACGAGAGAGAGAGAGGGGATTCGGGTGTAAGGGGTGTTTGTGTTGAAGGGAGCTCTTATCTTCTTTTGAGTGTGTGTTGTTTCTTTTAGTATGAGGTTTGTAGAGAATATAAAATCTCTTGTGTGTTTGTGTTGCCTAGATGCATAACCGAGAGAGGTTTTATACTCATTCTGGTGGGTAGTGACTAATGTGTTTTACTTATGTCTTGAGTACAGAGATCTCATGAAGATTTCTTGTGTCCATCTTTTGAGACATAAATCTTTTGGAAGATTTATAGAGATATTTTAGAGATTTTGAATATCTTGTACAGATTTTGAGAATCTCTTGTAATTATTGTGTAAGATTTTTTAAGTATTGCATAGAGATCTTGTATGGTATGTGCGGGTTTAGGCTTGTGGGGTTTGGGCTTGGGCCTAGGGCCCACAAGCCCATCTCATGTGTAAGTGGCCCGTAATTCCTACGAGACCCCATATCGCACCCTCATTCCATAAGCATAAAAATTTTCGTGTAACATCCATATTTGTCGGTGTCGTCAGTATTTCGTACGGTTTCAGTCTGTTGTCATTTGTTGTTTTGCAGATTCCATGCGAATCCTCATACGCGTACAGTATAGCTGAACAAACGTTTCTGGGCACTCCAAGGGCCTGGTTAAGTTAATTAGCGTCGTACACACTATTTATTATTGCGTAATCACCTGTTAATCACATAATTAAGCGCGTAAATTACCGGTTGTCACATTCTCCCCCTGTTAATAAAATTTCGTCCTCGAAATTTAGACTACGTTAACTCCCTAGAGTTACGTTATGCGTAGAAAATACGAATAGTACCAAAGTGAACGATTATGAAATCAAATCAAGACTTATTCGAATGATGTGAATTCAAGGACGTATCACAAGACGCAAATGAATTCTAAAAATGATCGCATCCAATAAATGAACTTAGATTCAACAAGCTCAAATGTAATAGTTTGGATGAAACGCTCGATCATGATCAGCCCAAGCCGCAAGTTCTACCGACGCCACAAGGTATCGTAGTGATCAAAAGTAATTCAATAATAGTGGTGATCAATCAAGTATCACCTGTGTTTGAAGTCAAATGAAAGCGCAATAATAAATCGAAGCGGATTTAATCTAGATCAATAAATAGATAATTAAATCCGTGTATGAGATTAGCGCAAGCTTCATTTTAGTGAAAATGTCACCTCAAGGTGTCGAAATCAACAAACGACTTAATGTAGTTGTAGACCAAACAAATCTACTACGACTCAGAACAATGAAACAATTGTTAAAACGAATTCGAATATGATGTTTTCAATACATCATATGGTGTCTTGAATTGAATATGTGAAATGAACAAGTTCAAACAATTGAATTTTGATTTCGGCGCAAGCCGACAATAACTGCATGTATCGACAAGAACACTTTCGGCATGGTCACAACGAAAACCATGTATGTAACTTGAAAAAGAAAGGGATTTCAAGAAAATGTGTTGACTTGATTACAAAGGAGCCAACAGTTACAATAATGCGGGTCATTCGAATCACAAATCAACAATTAGATTTAGCGAAACAATATTTGAACTTCAATGAAACGCTTTATTCGAAACGGAACCACATGCGTAACAACCGATGCATGCATAACATATGAATTTTTCAAGAATTGAAGCAAATGAACATTCCCTATAATGAAGAAGTTATTGTGATGCAATGACCATTAAGAGGAGTAGAGATGCTAGAATCTACTTAGTAAATGTGAAAGTCGAAATTTCAAATAAAGAAATTTTAAGGACTTTACCTGGGGTTGCATGTGACGACCAGTTGTTAGGTGACATTACCATGGAATGTCGAACATAGCATGTTCGTCGTTATTGAGTTAGGGGGAATGTGGAGACATACGTCTTCTCCTTAGCATGACTCGTGTCGTTTGCAGGACCGTGTGCCCACTGCCGCTTCCTCGAAAGTCGTGTGTGACGTACTTCAACCTCCGTTGATGTATAGCTTAAGTTTCACGTATTCCTGTGCACTAGCATTTCGTTATGCGTAGGCTGCCTGCTCGGAAAGTCAAAATATCATAGACAATATGAACAATAGTGTGTGCCCGAGTTAATATTCGCAGTTCCTACGTGATGACCTTTAATGAACTTCAACAAGAGTTTCCGAAGGTCTTAAATGCATGTTTCCTAAACTCTCAGAGTTTTGTGTACTGTATGCTACTATCTTGTGTACCGTGTGTAATCGGCACAATAAAGTATGTTTGAAAACAAAATCTTGACTGTTAGTTTTTCGGCAACGGTTGGAGACCATATTCGAGTACTATGCGTTCCGTATGCATTCAGGTTTCAATATTCTAAGTTCCCAGGGGAATATGAGGTTAGAGCCTAGGTATCTCTACAGAGAACCCTATTCGCTGTAACCTGTAGCTCTGATACCAATCTGTCACACCCCGAAATTATCAGAGCATTGGTGTGACTGGACTGGTATCTTCATTGCACAGCGGAAGCAAATAAAGCTAAGACTTCTAGAAATTGAACGCCACTAAGTACTCGACTCTTCATGGTCCTCCTATTCCAACCGTGCCTTGTCTTAGAAATGCAACCTGAGAAAGAAACATGCGAAAAAGTCAACATAAAGTTGAGCGAGTTCATAGTTTATTTGTAAAATATTTGAAATAAATCTTTTTGAATGACCGGTTTTTGAGGTATTGTTGAATGTTTAAATACTTGAGTGTTTAAAATACTTGAATGTTTAAATACTCGAATGTTTAAATACTTGAATGTTTAAATACTTGAATGAAAACATGGTATGTAACTTGTAGAATGTATGAATGTTTGAATGTAACTTGTAAAACGTATCTGTAACTGATTACTATGAATGTTTGCTTGTATCTTGTAGAATGTATCTGTAACTGAGTACTATGAATGTTTGAGATCGCTAGTGGTTTGCAAGGCCACTAACATGTGTCACGACATAGGAAGCCACCAAACCTAGGCATTTTTGTCACCTTGACTGAGACACAGAAGCACTCATTGGTAGAAGTAGGCCAAGAGTGGGGTTGCCTGAAACCCGTTAGATCTAACCTTTTGTTCCGCGGTCTGAATGTATACGTTGATTAATGGTGCTTATGGTACCCTATTCGAGACATGATTTAGAATGTTTCTCTTGAATGTTTTTGTACTCCATCACACCATTTGTAAACATTGTAACATATGTATCTTGTAAACTCTTGTATTTGTATTTTTTCCGTAGTTTAGAAAACTAAAACTCGTGTGTATGCATTCTTCGAAAAATATGCTTGTTTGAAAAACCGGTATAAATCATAAGCTTTTCGTAAACCATTTGTGTTCTTTGTGACATGGTTTAAAAATATATACTTCTTGTATGCTTTGCAAAAAGTGCATGTCTTTCCACCCCGAAAACATTTATAAAAGTGTAAAAATGTGGGGTTATGAACTCACCTGAATATTCCCGTGCAAAGCTAGCTAATTTACGACTTCTTGATGTCGTTTCCAAGGCTCGACTTGCTAGCGTGCATTCTACAGTATTCCTAACACGGAATATCTAATAAGTTTCTAAATAAACGCAGTAACTAACTACGTGTCATCGAGCTCTACCGAATCGTAAATCGAACGGTTCAATGGTACGTAGTTAACTTATCGGAAATGATAGGTCTTGTTTGATAAGTGTTGTTTATTGTCGATACAACCACTAAGTCTTGAAAAGACTTAATTCTCGAGAGATTTAAAAATAAATAAATATTTATATATAAAATATATAAATACTTCGTTGTAATTGCGTTGTATTTGCCTTAGCCGTCTTGAGTAGTCATACGAAAATAATATATAATAACTTGTATTATATATATCACGTCTTGTGTATATTTGCCAAAAATATACGTATATGCCGTCTAGGCGTATAAAATAAATATAACAGTTATATTTATTTTGTAAAAGAATCGTCGACTTGTATTGGAAAATAAATATATATATAACTATATTTATTTATAAAAGGATTCGAGTTCGTTTGAAATAAATATATAAATTATATTTATTTTTATAAAAGCGAATCCATCTTGTTTGATATCTGGAATAAATATAAAAACTTTATATTTATTTTTTTACAAAATGAAATCATGTCATTTGATATTCGAAATAACATATAACTATATTTAAGCTTATATAAGAATCGTCGCTTTTGTAACGTATCGTCAAAAGAAATTATATGTTCGTATTCGTTTTTCCAAAAAAAATCGATAGTTTATTTTATAATAAAACGCTTTGTGTACTCCGGATTTTCTCGAAAAACGGGCAGAGTCTCCTCTGTTTTTGGACGCCCCGACAACATGAGTTGTCTTTATATCAAAATTCAACAAAACTTTAACAGTATAAGCACTTTATATGTAATTTTTGCCAAATGTACCAAAAGTAAACTATTATCAAATCAATTACGGTCGAGCTCGTTCACGAAATAATTAAAATTACGTAAATATTAAACGTGTCGTTAGTCTTTACCCATCTTCGCGTCAAACGTTGACTGAGTTGACCGAGTCAACTGAGTTGACCGGCTCAGTTGACTGAGTTGACCAGATCGACTCGGTTTGACCGAGTCAACCAAAACTGTTGACCGCACCCCAATCTTGATCCGAACCACCATTGACCCGAAACTGCCGAGTCCGAAACCCGAAACCGAGTCATTGACTTGATGTTGACCAGATTGACCCGAGCTGATTCTGAAGCGAATCTGTTGAACCACTCACCTGAACCGAACACGAACCTCATCCTCTTCAACATAACATCACCTCTTGTCGCCTGAACCAAATCGAAACCACAACGAAACCCGAACCAAAATTCCGTTGATACCCAAACTGAAATCTAGAATATTATGAACCAACTAACCTGCCACATCTCGAGTTTCTCCCCGATCCGACCCGAGTCGCAGACGCACCACCGCCACTGTCACCGCCGGCCGCCGCCGCGTATGGTGGTCGGCACTGCCTTTGCTTCGTCACCTCTTTCTCTCTCTCGAAGCCACACCACCACCGGTTCTCTCCTGCCTCTTTCTTGTTCTTCGTGTCACGCCAGTCATCAAGAAGGGGAAGGGAGTGGAGGCTGATTGACGAAGGGGGGGGGTCGTCTGACAAAACGAACCCCCGGCAGTCGCCGGAGTTCCCTGGGCTTCACCGGTTTTACGGTCAACGATCATGGAGAGAGGAGATGAGTGAGATCGAGAGGTTTGGCTGGGTTGGGTTTTGCTTGATGTGGAAGATGATTGGCTTTGTTGTTCTGTGTTTTGAGGGGGAAAGGAAACGAGAGAGAGAGAGAGAGAGAGAGAGAGAGGGGATTCGGGTGTAAGGGGTGTTTGTGTTGAAGGGAGCTCTTATCTTCTTTTGAGTGTGTGTTGTTTCTTTTAGTATGAGGTTTGTAGAGAATATAAAATCTCTTGTGTGTTTGTGTTGCCTAGATGCATAACCGAGAGAGGTTTTATACTCATTCTGGTGGGTAGTGACTAATGTGTTTTACTTATGTCTTGAGTACAGAGATCTCATGAAGATTTCTTGTGTCCATCTTTTGAGACATAAATCTTTTGGAAGATTTATAGAGATATTTTAGAGATTTTGAATATCTTGTACAGATTTTGAGAATCTCTTGTAATTATTGTGTAAGATTTTATAAGTATTGCATAGAGATCTTGTATGGTATGTGCGGGTTTAGGCTTGTGGGGTTTGGGCTTGGGCCCAGGGCCCACAAGCCCATCTCATGTGTAAGTGGCCCGTAATTCCTACGAGACCCCATATCGCACCCTCATTCCATAAGCATAAAAATTTTCGTGTAACATCCATATTTGTCGGTGTCGTCAGTATTTCGTACGGTTTCAGTCTGTTGTCATTTGTTGTTTTGCAGATTCCACGCGAATCCTCATACGCGTACAATATAGCTGAACAAACGTTTCTGGGCACTCCAAGGGCCTGGTTAAGTTAATTAGCGTCGTACACACTATTTATTATTGCGTAATCACCTGTTAATCACATAATTAAGCGCGTAAATTACCGGTTGTCACATGAACAAATAAGGAAACGTTTGAATCTTATACACAGTTTACGCGATTTCTTTTCATTCCTTTTAAAGAGTTACCGCCCAAAAGGGCAACAGTTGACTTCCTTTCTTTTCTTACAAATAATCGGTTTCCATATCCTTGATCAATCACCCAGCCAATCAAACCACTATTTACAGAAACAACCTATTTCGTTCCTTGATTCGGATCAATCACCATCATTTCCGTATTTACGTAACCTCGAACCAACCTATAAATACCGAGCACTCAACCATTTCGACACCACCCCTCCTGTTCGAGCTCACCGGACAACCTCCTGGCATTCACCCTCACACCTCCGAACTACCTCACCTCCTGCCATCATTCGACACCCTCCTCGCCTTCCGTTACATCGTCAGAGTTCACCAAAACCAACTTCGAACCTCGCACTCTCGCAACACCCTCATTCTTAAAAGCCGGTCCCGACCCCACAGTTATCACCGAAGACTGCCGGAGTTGCGGTGACTTCGCCAGAATCGCCACCGTTCGCCGGAGAAGACGACCCAGTCGCCGGTAACCTTTCCTTTTCCGTCCACCCTAGTTGTTTCTGTTATTACTATTATTATTATTATTATTATTATTATTATTATTATTATTATTATTATATTATCATTACTATAATTAATAAAATTCAGTTACAATTATTAATAAAAGTTAGTTATTAATATTACCAAAAATCAGAATTTTAATCAGGAATTTATTATTATTAACTATAATCGGTAATATTGATATTTATTCAACATTTTTTTGATATAGATTTTTATGATCATTAATATTTTTAAATCAGAATTTATTTTTATTAACATTATATACAATCCAATATATAAATCAGCATCTTTATTATTTAAAATCAGTGATAGTAAAATATATGTATATATAAAATCAGAATTTTTCTTAATACATAAATAATCAAAATTAATTGATATTCATTATCATTAACTTATACATTATCAGAATGAGTATATTAGAATTATTGTCATCACGTTTATAACATTAATATTTAGTTATTTACCTTAAATACTTAACAAATCCTCAATCAAATAGGGTGAATCTCTTGCACTCACTTGGAATCTCGTGGGCAATCTCTAATCTCTTACAAGAAAGCGCAACGCAATCAATGTGAGTATACATGACCCATTTTCGTTTTACACTTTTTGGGTGCAATATGTATTCCTTATCAAATTACACAATCACGTTAAACATTTTATGCACACTCTATCCATACTCTATGTGATACATTTTAATCATGTTAGACATGTTATGCTACTGTAAACATTCATGACTATGTGTTCATTAACTTTGCAAGCCTCCCCTAACAATGGTAGCGCTATAGGTTGAGAAACGCCCCACTCGTTATATTAACGGGTATTGTTAGGTTAAACTATGTTAAAACCACCCATACTCTTTTGGGTAGGCACATTAATTGCGTTAAACTTTGGTTTGGACACGTAGAGTAACATCGTTTCGAGTATACTGTTAATATGATATTGTATTTCACATTTGGATATGAGCAACATTTTAAACACGTATTATGCTATGTATGAAAACTTGTATACTCGCCAACATGCTTTTGTTGATTGTACTTTAATACATATTGCAGGTTGATGTTCAAGAAATAAAGCAATCAAGCTAGGATGGAACTAGAAACCCATTTTAGCATAGTATTTTATTATGTTTGATTTATGATGTACTTGAAAACAATGTATTCCCATTTGATATTTATGAAATGAATTTAATTCATATTGTCACAATAGTGTTATGTTGTTTTGAGCAATTTGTACGTCTCATCCCGATGTTTCCGCCATCGGTTGGGGTGTGACAGGGAAACTATAAATGGGGTTCGAAAGTTATTAATTAGATGTCCGTGTAAAACATGCAACAATCATTTTTACAAGATGAGAGGCATTGTGGATTTTCATCTAACTTCACAAGGATTTATGAAAGATTATTTGGTATGGTACGCGCATGGCGAATCTGATGAGCCAATGGATGTAGGCCAATGCTCAAACCCTAGACCGTCTCAACATCTGGTATGGTACGCGCATGCAAATTATTTTTTCCCAGACTCACCCCTAATTTTTATCATTACAGCATTGGAACACCGAAAAATGGCAAAAGAAGTCAATAGCCGGGAGAGCAAACCACAAAAATGACTTGTGCCGTCATACAGGCGGGTCAATACGATTTGATCAACATCTTATCAACTTGGTAAGCTAATCATAATTATATATATTATTAACCATCTCTATATTTAACACTTATAATTTACAATACTCCTTTTTGTGTAGGACAAAGAAGAGGGTAAAACAGTTGGATACAAGAAAGTATTGTTACAGACCCACGCCACTAAGAGGTGCAAAAAAATGTTACAAGATGGGGAGATAAGTGAAAATGATTTTGATTGTTTGGAGTTTGTTACCTACCGTGCAAAGCGTTCATATGTAAGCTCTCTTCTATCATTTATTTATAATTATGGTGTCACTTTTACCGGTTGATAACTTTCACTTGATAAAATTATAGGTCGCATACTCGCAACAACTTAAAGATTTGTATGGGGACATCGATTGCGATGATTTAGCCTTGTGGAAAAGTTTTCATCCTAAGTGTAAGGGTCGCAAGATGTTCGGGATACGATCTTCTGATCCTGATTTTCCGGTGACCGGAAAAAAATCATCTAGAATTTGCGGTTCTAATGATGATGCCCGACACTCGCAAGAGGTATCATTATTTATTCTTGTTATTTAGATAGCATAAACATTTTTAAGATAGTCCCATTAGTGAAGGTAACAGTTTAGGTTTTAAATGGGAAGAATGAGTTTACTGATATGGGTTCCATATGGTGGTATTGAAGGTAGCTTGTTTGTGATTGATTGAGTACATTGCTGGTTGAATAGGTTTGTTATGGGCGGGCTTGGGTCACGGGTCAGAATGGGTTCAACCGTGCGGGTCAAAATGGATCGGGTCAGAATAGGTTATTTTTAAACACCGTTAATTTGATTCGGGTTAGAACGGGTTCACGTCAATTTTGATTTGGGTCAGAAGGGTTCATTTTCAAGGTTTATTTGGTTTGTGTCATGAGTTTTTACAAATTAAGCACGAGTCGAGATGAGTTTTTATAAAAATTAATTAAAGACCACTCATGTATAAATATGTTTAATAAAAGTAAAATTGCAAGAAACATAAGGAATTGCGTACTTATAAATACTTTTTAATAATTTATTAAAATAATTAAGTACAAATAAATAACAACATTTTAATACGATATTTCATTTTTTTAATATGTATGTGTGTTTGTATTTTGTTATAAGGGATTTTACGTTGTTAGTTAGATTTTTGTAGGGTTGTATTGATCGACCTGTTTGGGTTGAGATGTGATGATTACGATTTTATAATTTTCAGCTTCAAAAAGTTCAAGCGGAATTAGAAAGAGAACGAGAGGCCCGACAAAACATAGAAGCCTGTTTCGAACAATTTCAACAAGAGCGTGAAAAAGAGCGGGCCGACCAAGACGCATGGCGAAAAAATATGGAAGAAATGGTGAAAAACATCAGAAAGAAGTAAACAAAGCTCTCGTTTTGTTAAGTATTGGAATGTTGGATTAGTTTTGAATAAAAAAACTTGCTCTTAATTAGGATTTTTTTGTGTGTTTTAGAATGTTTTGGAACTTTTGGAATGTTTTAGAATTTTGCTTCTTGCAATTGTTTTGGAATGTTTTATAATTTTGCTTGCTGCAATTTTTTTAGAATGCTTTATATTTTGCTGCATTTTTTTATACAAAAATGGTTTTTTTAAAATTCTCTGATATTAATATGTCGCAAAAACTTGTAGAAATTTTGTGGCAAACCTTAATTTCTAACTTGTAAGAAATTTGAAGCTACATTAAAAAATAATTTTTTTTGTTTGTAGGAAATTTGTTGCAAACTGTTTAGAGAAAGTTTAATAACTTTGTAGGAAATATGTTGGAAACCGTTAATTTTGTAGATAATTTGTCATAAATTGTTTTTAGAAAATTTATAAATTTGTAGGAAACTTGTGGAAAGTTTTTTGATTTGTAGGAACTTTTGTCGCAAGAAAGTTTTATGATTTGTAGGAATTTTGTCGCAAGAAAGTTTTATAATTTGTAGGAATTTTGTCGCAAGAACAATTTATAATTTGTAGAAATTTTGTTCGGAAAATAAAAATTATGAATATTTTTTAGAAAACTTTCGTTTTACTCCCTGTGGTTTGGTCACTTTAATGGTTTTGTCCCAAACCTATAAAAATAGCCAGTTTACTCCCTGATCTATGTAACTTATCACCATTTTGCTACTCGCCTCTAACTCCATCCAAATTGTCTATTAAAAATAAGGGTATTTTAGTAATTTTGTATATAAGTATTTAATTAATTATTATTAATTTCAAAAATCCATTCTTATATTGAAAATGAAAATAAAAAAATAAAAACATAAGTATTATTATTATTATTAGTAATATAGACACACGTTACCAAATCATCCCTCTACCCTTCTCTCTAGTATCTACTGGCAGACTATCACCACCACACCTCCTTTTTCCTCTGCCACCACAGC
Organism: Helianthus annuus; assembly: GCF_002127325.2. Lineage (NCBI taxonomy): Eukaryota > Viridiplantae > Streptophyta > Magnoliopsida > Asterales > Asteraceae > Helianthus > Helianthus annuus. Next base: position 39,224,953 of record NC_035434.2, on the reverse strand, counting down.
CACCTCCTGGGACAACCACCGCAACTGCAACCACCTCCTACAAACACCACCATAGCATCTCCTACGACCACCGAAACCACCCCATCTGACCAACCCCGTCATAACCATCCAGCCGCCACCACCTGCCATCACCACCATTTTGCCATCACCACCACCTGCTACCGTCACCCGCCTAAGATCTTAGATCTCAGATCCAAACATGTTGGAAAAAAAATACAGTTAATGTAATAGCTTCTAGAGCCTTTGATGTCGATCACAAAGATGATCTCTTTGATGGAAAGGTATCGTGCTTATTATTTTGGGGCCTCGATAAGTACCAATCTCCGATAAGCCTGTGTCTTCTTCTTAAGCATCCCTGTTTTGCTCAGATCCAAATGGCGATTGAACTGAGATTAGCCCTAACCCTAGGTTGATTGTGATGATTTTAAAGGTGAAGAAGAGTTTGTTGTTGGTTTCGGCTTTCTGTTTTATGAAGATGGGATTTGGGGAAAAAAGGATTTCAGATTTATGTTTTGTTTGTCGTGCATCTTCTTCTGATGGTCGTGAAGATGAAGAGACTAATTCACAAATTACCCATCAGTTTGCTTGCTTCTGATGGTTTGGAATTGAAAGGCGGTGGCGGTCGTGCGGTGTAATGGTAGCAGGTGGTTGGTGAGGCAGTGGCAGTTGGTGGTGAGGGGGTGGTGGCAGTGAGGTGGTGGGTGATTGTTTATGGTGATGGAGAAGATAGGGTATGTATGTAGAGAGAGAAGCGAAAGGAGAGAGAGTGTGTTTGTAGAGAGAGAGTAAAGACTGTATTATATATGTGTATATATATATATATATTAATATTTTACATTTAAATATAAATTACCAAAGTACCCTTATTTTATATTTGATATTACCAAAATACCCTTTCAGTTAACATACAATATGGATGAAGTTAAGTCTGTGGAGTAAACTGGCGATAAAACCGAAACATCAGAGAGTAAACTGAGTAAACTGGCTATTTTTAAAGGTTTAGGGCAAAACTATTAAAGTGACCAAACTACAGGGAGCAAAACGGAAGTTTACTCAATATTTTTTTAATAATGTTATTAATTTTAAAAATAAAATATCATAAAATAATATATAAAAAAGGCAAAAACGTGGAAGAATTGTCGGAATTTTGCAAGAAGAGTGTTTTGTCAGTATTTTGTAGCAAATTTTGCGATGAGAGATTTTGTAGGAATTTTGTAGCAGATTTTGTCATATTTTTGTAGCTAATCCGGTTATCCACAAGTTTATTTCCTACGAATTTTTTTGTAGGAAATTTGTGGGCAAGGCCAATTTTAGACAAATTTGCTTGTCACAAACTTGACAATTTTCTAGTAGTGGGTAAATGGGTTCCAGTTTGCATGGACAAATTGTGTAACCACATATGGACACCGTGACAGGGAGGAACAAGACCATAGTCCAATGGCCGATGTTAGCAGACTACGGTTGGGATAGTAACAATTCAGGCGTTAACATGGTCACCGAGGAGCCGGCTCCGGCTTTGCCAGTAATGATGGAAGAGGAAGGTTTGAGATGATGAAGAGATGCATAGTAAATCGGTGACAAACCAGTCAGCTCAGGAGCAGCAGTGAAGTTTGAAACGGTAGCTAACGATCCTAATTCAGGGTTTAGGGGACATGAAGAATCATCTAAGGGTTTAGAAGAGGAGACAATTACTTCCAATGGTTGCAATAAAAAACTCGTTTAAATTTGGTGGGGATCAAAACACGGGTAAATTTGGAGGTGGTAATGTGGGGCCTAAGTTAAGTAAATCAAGTGGTGCAAATGAGATCAAATGAGATAGTGGAGTGGTTGGGGAAAGACTTGGCGTTTCTTATGACCCAGGTTCGACTCTCACTCTCTCCATTATTTTCTGCGACATCCAGGTGAAGGCGAATACTGGTGGAGTTGGTTCGTCTTGGATGGGAGGCGAGGTTTTATCGATTATTCCACCGGCGTGCCTTCGGACGGGTGGAGATCGGGTTTCCGTGCATCTGGGAGAGCCAAGGGGCTGGTGGCAGTCGAGTAGTCGACCTTGGCCACAGCACCCGGTGTCACGGTGGTTGACACGTCGTTCCTTGTCTTTAAAAAAAAAGTAAATCAAGTGGAGGCCCACTAATAAGTCCAATGACTTAAAACAGATCAGGGGATACTAATGGGCCCTAAGTAATAAAAAGGGCCAGAATGGAGGAGGGGCAGGCCAATAACGACAGACAAGCCCAACCTTTTTATTACCCTTTTCCTTCACCCATCAATCTAACCCCCTCTGTGGACACTAGTGACCTTTGCCCTAATTCTTATACATGGAAGGTGACTAGAGGAGTTAGACTATAGCATAGAACCCGACGAGAAATTTTCAGCAGGATAATACGGACACAAGTCAACTTGGTTGGAAATGAAAATTTGGTTAGAGATGAAATAAAGGGTGAAGGTGTTGTAGGTGGTTTACAATGAAACTCCTTACAATTAATATTAATTGGGTGGGTAAATCAAGTAAAGAAGGGTTGATTAGTAGTCTTTGTAATTACATTAGGGTGGACGGAATGATGTAAATACCCTATATATATGTTGTAATTTCTTTGCCCATTGCCCGTTTGGGTGGGGGTTTTGTAGCTTGTTTGGCCTTTTGCCCGTTTGGGTCGGAGGTTTGTTTTAATGAAGTTCAATTTAAAAAAAAAAAAAAAGTTCCAGGATGCAATTCTCGAATTTTTGGGGTCAAGGATGCATTGGAGGAGGAGTGGGTTGATGCTACAGGTGGTTTGGTTGGGATCTCTTGTTTATGAGATCCTAGCATTTTCTCAAGATCAAATATGGTGATAGACCAAAAATTTTTGTTACTTAGTGGCACTATGATTGGAAACAATTAATAGGTATACGTCCTCAATATATATGCACCTTAATCTGTGGTGGGTAAACGACATCTATAGGAAAAAAAATTGTCTCTTTCAAATTAGCAAGAAGCGGTTATTGGATATTGTTGGGTGACTTCAACTCGGTAAGAGTTCCCAAGGAATGAAGAAACTCGATGTTTGATGTGGTGGTGGCTAGACATTTCAATGACACCATCCACCATTCAAATCTATTTGAATTGATTATAGGACACATGTTCACTTTTAAATTGGCGGATCTTAAGAAGCTGAGTAGAATAGATCGAATCTTTGTTTGTTCTCAGTTTGTGAAGTGGTGGCCAAAGGCATGTTAAAGGGCTCTTGCGTGGGAACTATCTGACCATACTCCGGTCATTCTCATATCTTGTCACTCAAATTTCGGTAAGATCCATTGTATGTTTTACAACTTCTGACTATGAAATCCATATTTGTGTGTGGTGGTTATGACAGCTGCGAGTGAATGTTCTACTGTGGGGATGTCAGATGTAGTTTTCGGAACACAATTGAGATTAGTTCAAGTTGCAGTCAAAAAGTGGGTTAAAAAAAGAACGAACAAGATGGGGTGACACTTCAGCAAACCGAGGAAGTGGTAAAAAGAGCTAGATGCTTTAGTGGAGATACGTGATTTAACCGAAGAAGAAATGCAATTGGGGTTGAATGCAATAAATGAAGCTAAACTTGAAGCAGAAATCACAGGTTCGTTATGAGGACTCTTCCTACTTTCACGGTTGCATAAATAGCCTGATTGGTACAAGTGGACTTAACGGGTTGTTGGTTAAGGCGAGTGAGTGTATTACTAAATATTGAGTATCATTGACTTACCAATTTGATACCTTGAAACTTGAATTTTATTGTATTATTATCTTTTTCTTTTTTGCTTGACTTAATTGGTGGAGTAGATTATGGACCACCTCATATATGTATTTGTATCATTGTATTCTTTACAAACCACCCTCAATACAGAAAATTTTAATGCTTTGATAACTCTGTGCCAATCTCAAAATGGTATCATAGCAAAATACGAATTTGCCAAATAAGCCATCCCATTTTCAACTTCATTCAACCCAAAACACTACACTATGTCGGACAAGAACACCATACCGAACAACGCTCAGAACTCTGAGACAAAATCCCCATTCTACCTACATCCATCCGATTGTCAGGGACAACTTCTTCATGTTACCGAACTAATTCACAATGGGAACTATACATAATGGGCAGATGTGATGAGTAATTTTCTTCTCGGCAAGAACAATATAGGAATCGTTGATGGATCAGTCCCTACCCCTGAAGAAAGACATGCTGACTACGAGTCATGGAGGTGATGCAATGCCATGATTAGAGGATGGCTGAGCATAGCCATGGACAAAGAAATCAGAAACAGCGTTCGATATGCCAAGATTGCGAAACAAATTTAGACTGGCTTAGCGGAGAGATTTGGCACTGAAAAAGCTCCCCAGGCATACGAATTAAGGCGAGATCTTGCCCAAACGCATGAAAACAACTTGAAAGTGTCAACTTATTATACATACTGAAAGGGATCTGGGAATAAATCCAATCTTTTTCTCTGGCTCCCAAATGCACATGCGCTGCAGCGAAAGAAATTATCGAGAACAGGGAAAGAGAGCAACTGTACGAGTTTCTCATGGGACTCGATGAGGCCTTCAACACTGTTAAGAAACAAACATTGACTAGAAAGCCAATACCAAGTCTTGGTGCAACCTATCATGTTGTCTTGTTTCGGAAGATAAAAAAGGCGTGAGATCGTCACCTCTACACGTCCTAACAACATTGAAGTTGCGGCCTTCCAAGTCCAAAACAGAAGCAAAACTCCATGTCAAATCGAGTCCAATAGAATGGGTTAGCTTTGATGGCACAGTACATTTGAGAACACACTAAGGAAGAAAGCAACGAGGAACTCCCAACAGTAAATATGGCAGGTAAGTCACTGATAAGTCATCCATGGATAATTGATTCTGGAGCGACCGAACACATTACTTGTGAAGAAGGAACATTTGATGCATGACATCAAAAGGGGATGTGATAGTAACAATACCAAATGGCAAAAGGGTACCTGTTAAAGGCATCGAAACGTCACTTTGCCGAATGGTTTAAATATCAATATTGTTTTTAAAATGCCAGATTTCAAATGAAAGCAAATTGACTAAAAGTCTGAACTCATCTTGTATGTTTTATCCGAGTTTCTGTTACATGCAAAATTTACGCTCGAGGAAACGGATTGGAATGGTAAAGAACGAGATGGGGTATATTGGCTAGAGCCGATTCAGAAAGTGAAGTTGGCTTTGGTGGCCTCAACAGATCTAGAAGCATGGCATTGGCGGTTCGGTCATGCATCCAAAGAGAAACTCCATCAGGTTTGTTCTTTTAACATTTTTTGTGCTTCTTTTATGAGAGCAAAACAAACACGCTCACCTTTTCCTACTAGTTCAATAAAAACGTCCAATTGTTTTGAGTTAATTCATTGTGATATCTGGGACGATAGAAAACTGCATCTTTCACAGGTGCGCATTATTTTTTAGCAATCGTTGACGATTATAGTAGAGGAGTTTGGGTGATTCTTGTGAAGTACAAGTCCGAGGTGACGCAATTGTTCATCATCTTCTATAACATGGTCAAAACCCAATATGGGAATACCATAAAGAGAATCAGGACACACAATGCGATCGAGTTCAAATTACACTATGTTTCTGATTTTTATCACAGAAATGGAATTGTTTTGGAAACTTTGTGCACCAACACACCCCAACAAAACGGAGTGGTTGAAAGAAAGCATAGACACATAATAGATACAACTAGAGTGTTGGGATTTCAAGCCAACTTACCAATAAAATTTTGGGGGAATGCATTTTAACGGCCACATATATTATAAATCACTTACCTTCCACAGTTATAAACCGAACCACACCATATGAAGTTTTGCTGAAAAAGGCGCCCACTTACAATCGTACAAAAAGTATTTGGTTGCCTTCTTTACGCCCGAGACACGAAGAAAGGGGGAGACTAATTCGATGAACGCGGTAGACCATGTGTTTTTGTTGGGTACCCTCAAGGAAAAAAAAGGATATAAAGTATATAATTTGGAGCTATATAAAATATACACACCTAGAGACGTAAAGTTCTTTGAGTACATATTTCTGTTTTCCACCACTGGTGATATCATGACAAAACATGATAAAATAAATTTTGCATGGTAAAATATATAGAAGAATGGGAAGCTCCAGTACCTCAAACCTGCGATAGTGTCCAAATAAACCATGATACAACAGATAGAAGTCAAGAAAATAGAAACATATTTCCTACAGAAAGTATCAAGTGCATCCCAATGATATTCGAAGTAGCACTAGAGAAAAACAAAGGCTGAGACATCTTGATTATTACCAAGTCGATATTCCCGACTCTCTAGACCATTCGCCCCCATTCCCAGATCAGAAACCTCGACGGTACATCCACTTGCTAATTATATTTCCTATGATATATTTTCAGCTAACCACAAAGTTTATCTTGCGGAAATCACTTCCCATGATGAGTCAAAACATTTCTCACAGGAGGTAAAAGATCCAAGGTGGCGAGAAGCCATGAAATAAGAAATTCACGCCTTAGAATCCAACGAAACTTGGACCTTGGAACAACAGGAAAGGAGGGCGTCGACTCAAAATGGGTCTACAAGGTGAAGTACAAACCAAATGGAGATATCGAACGTTTTAAAGCGCAATTGGTAACAAAAGGATTCACTTATAGAAGGTGTTGATTTCCATGAAACATTTGCACCGGTTGCCAAAATTGTAACCGTTCAGACACTATTAGCCGTTGTCACTAAATGCAATTGGTTTATTCACAAACTTGGTGTTAACAACGCGTTCCTTCATGGGGATTTAGATGAAGAAGTCTACATGAGAATCCCACAAGGTTTCGTTCTTTGCTAAGAACGGTGATACTCGATTTTGCGTCAATTTATGGGTTACGCCAAGCATCCCGAAATTGGTACCACAAGTTCACTCATGCACTCACGTCTATTGGATTCAAACAATCAAAAGCTGATCATTCATTATTTACCTTCTGTCAAGGAGAGAATTTTTTCGCGGCACTCATATATGTAGACAACCTAATTCTAGCCGGAAATGACAAAGCTAAAATCCAAAATGTAAAATGCTTTCTGGATGCCAAGTGTAGTATAAAAGATTTGGATCCTCTAAAGTACTTCCTTGGGATCAAAGTGGCACGAACCAAGGATGGTCTAGTATAAAAGATTTGGGTCCTCTAAAGTACTTCTAGGAATTCGCTCGAGGTCGTTTTCTATGGAACCCAATGTAATGTGCATTGGGATTCTGGGTAGAGGTTATTTTTTCTGGTATTGATTACAACTTTATTCTTTCTCGTATTGATTACAACTTTATGCTTTCTCGTATTGGGATTCCGGCAGTTCATTTGATGACTGTCGTTAGGGTCAATCAAAAACCTAAATAAGCTACGTAGAGAGCGTAAATAGGGTATCGTATCCACGGGGAATTTGTGGTTAATGTTGCGTTTATATCTAAGAACTAAATTAACTAGATTGGGGGTTTTAATGAATTTGATTGTAAAAAACTAGAAAGCTAATTAATAAAGTTGTAATCAATACGAGAAAGAATAACCTCTACCCGGAATCCCAATTACCCGTTTAACATAAAAACCTGTTTACCGATTCAAAACACCACATAGACATGGCCTCAGAATTAATGAATTTGATTAGTTATCAAGGATAGTTTTTAAGATTCACCACCTAATAACCCGTTTGATTGTATCAACTACCAACCAATTTACTAACCCGCTAACAACGCAAGAAAGTTGCCAATACGCTTAATAAACGACAAGTAATTCAAACACAAGAAACGTTTACCAAGAATCCAACACAAGTGGTCAAGTTGTACCAGTTATACGAATCCGCAAACAAGATTTAATGCAAAACAATGTAAAAGTTCATCTGGGTAGAAGTTATGAGAAGTTTAGCCGCTCATTGTTGTCTTTGCCACTTCGGTTGTCATCCCGATTAGGTTAGACTTCATGGATTGGCTTGGAAGATGAATAATGAAAGGTGATATGCTCAATTTCGTCCCTATGTTCATAACCTTAATGCTGTGCGACGGCTGTTGTCTTCGAATATAGGGTTCTCCTCTTTTTACCTTAATGTTGACCGACTTTCCTTTCTTTAATCCCAAAGCCCAAGATATGTATGATTCCTTTTAATACACCGACCCATGATCCATGACACCATTTTGCTTCTTTAATTCCATAATGCAGCCCATCATTATTCTTAATCTATAATTCACGTGCATGTACCTTCAAATAAGACAAATAAATTTGGTTAATACTTATTCTTTTAGTGTTTATATGTCATAATCTTCTTATGTAATTTATTATAAAATCTCTACAACAAACACTTATATATTAACTTAAATCTCTATCAACCATTTTTTCTCATCTTTATTATAACTAAATCGTTTAAGCGCGTTTCCATCCAAACCCGCATTATATGTCAAACCTATGTTTTCAACTCGTTTACTCTTATTAACACCTGTTACGCACAAAAACACCCATACACTATAAATATATAACACTTAATAATTAACATACTTAACACGCTAAAAGACGACACGAACTAATATAAAATACGACTTATTTTGACCTGACATCACATCCCCACACTTATCTTTTCTCGTCCCGAAAAAATTATTCGCAATGGAATCACAATCAAAACAAATGGCTTTCAATATATTCAATTATTTTATTAAAACAAATCTAACCACACGTTACCAAGATTGTGAATATACGGTCCACTTAAACCCAACCGCCGGTTTCGAAGCCCTTATTTTCGATCTATTAAGTTCAAGTAATTTATAGTCATCTATGGATCCCACACTCACGAGACTACGACTCCACCTATTCCCGTTTTAAGCTTATGAGATTAAAAGATTTATAATCTACCGCCTTATATAAAAAACTCTTATATTATTCCGATTAAACTTTATGATGGATAGATGGATGATATTGCGAGCTTACATGCTTTTGTATACGATCAGTTCAGCGGACATACGCCATACGAGTCACCATCCCCATGGTTAATGCCATAAACTTCACGTTTTTTTTAACATGTGCTCAGATGAATGGATGGAATATATATATTTTTTTTGGGCGCCACACTGTTTCGGATTTGTTTTCACAAAAAGAAACATGTGTGCCAATTTAATCGGAAAAACTTATAAGTTTTTTACTTATGACGTACCCCTTATACTCTCTACAGTTTCAGTTTTACCATAGCTCCTAAGGCGGGAACCTACAAGACTCCTATTTTAAGTTATTTTATATCAAGCCTAAGGAACCTTTCAACCGGCTGGGCCTACCCACATATCCTAAGTTAGACGCGTGACCGATTATTTATTATCTCATATATATAGTAATCGAAAAGCCAATGATTCAATTATACCTTTCATTTTCCATTTTGTGCAAAAACCTTCACGGGACATTTTTTATTTTTCAATTTTTTTGGATTTTTTATTTTTTAATTTTTTTAATTTTAATTTTTACGACACTACTGACACGACTAAGACACACTAGACGTTAGTCTCCCCTCCCCACACTTATTTCCTTCATTGTCCTCAATGGAGCGAGAAACTATCTACGACACAACTACCTAAATAAAACAAAGTACAAAGATAAATGGAACAGACTCCCCTGATTTGACGCGGTTGAATCCATGTGAGCCTTGTTCCACAGCAACCGTATAGCATTTCATTCGCGGCTGCTTCAACATGGGATGCTTGTCCTTCTATAATTGTTCGAAACACATTCGTCCAAATGGAGATTGATTATGGACAAAAGCGATAGACACCTGCAAAATAAAACTCACAAGCTCCAAAAATAGGTTAAACGGTTAGTAACAAAGAGAAACGAGAGAAAAACAAGTTTTTTTTTTTTTTTTATATACCCGAGCCACGACTACCAACCTGCCTAACTTTTCACTCAACTTACTAGCCTCGACACTAATCATCCGCTCATCGACATTACCGCCTAATAAACATGCACTGAATAGAGCATCGATGTCATCGACCCTTTCCACACTTTACTTCCAAAATCAATGCCTATATGCCAACTATCATTTCATATTCCTTAAACACTCATCAAACACTTACTATCCGCATCACATTCTCAACTCGCTTCCTTAACCACAATACACCTCGCGCCTATATCCGACGTAACGCAACTAAATGATTATACCTCAATAACTACCCACATTAAACAACCTTCATGACAAACATACCACACATGTGAATTAACCAAAAATCAAAACCTCATAACTCGCCATAATCGTCTAGACATGTACTTCGACTTTATCACGCGTTCTACCAATCCACTGTGCTAATTACCCAACTCGCACCTAAATCGCTGTTTTGCAATATGTCTCAACTCAAAACCAATTTCCACACAATTTACATTCACTACCCCTGCTCAAAAAACTCACATCAACTCCAATTTTATCATAGTTTGAACCTAAATCCAACCTATCTCGATGTGTCTACTGCACTTTCTCTATATTCACACACAAAGTACCATTAATTACCTTCAATACCCCCCCTTTAGCACCATCAAATAACATTCAAATTTGCAACAATAATAAAGAAACAACCTTAATAACCAGTAAAAATGCAAGCTTCATACCTGGATTGAGATTTAGTTTGGAATTAGAAGAACTATGCAAGCTTTTGTTTGTTAACCAGAATCGGAATTGTCTAAAGGTCTGCCGCCGGCCGTTGGTTTTAATGGTGGTGGTTATGAATGGTGTTTTCTGATGAGTAACCGGAGATGGTGGGCGTTCGCCAGAGAGGTGGTCGCCAGCGGCGACGGTGGTGGTGAAAGGGTGAAGGTCGACGGTGATTAGGTATAGTGAGGATGGGGAAGGAAGTGTGATGTTGATTAGCGATCGACGGATATTGTTCGCCGGAGAAGCAAGAGACATAGGAGAAAGAGTTTTCATTTCTAAAAATTCTGAGTTGTTCTGTGAAGGAAGGATTTTATTAAAAAAATTTGACTTTTTGACTACACATCTAAGCGACACGCGGAAAAAGGAGTGAGTATTCCCGCGACACGCTTGGGAGTGTGTTTTCAACCAATTTTTGGCTCTAATGCCTTAGAAAATTTTCATTTTCTTCGTGTTTTCACCTGCAAAACCTCTCGAACGAATTTTCCTGATAAATTATCAATAGAAACGTACCTGGAACTCCTTTTTTAATAGTTTTCCTTCTCCAAATCATATCGTTTTCCTGAAGCACTCCGCAAATATCCCGAAAACAACCGAAACAATGTCCAAAAACGCTTCAAAAATCATTTTTTTCGGGCCAAATTTTTATGTTAACTTATAATCAATTTGCCCTACCCCCAAACAAATGTGCGTTGCCCTCAATTGCACTAGAGCTTAACCAAACCTCCTGGACTTCCCCACACTTGAACGATAACACGGTTTTGAAACAAAAAAAAATAAATAAATAAACTACACTAACACAAAAATAAATAAATAAACGACAAACCTTAGGTTGCCTCCTAAGAGCGCTAAGTTTTAGATCTTCAACCAGATCATACCTTCAATCTTCAAGGTGGTTCAAAGATTGGCTCACCTCCAGACCTCTCCACAGTGCCTAGCTTCGCATAGTCTGAAAAGTTTGCATAGTCATGTGAATTATGTTCAACCTTGGCCTCGCCTCTCCATGTGTTTCCACCATCGGGTGGTTTACCCGCTTTTCCTTTCTTTTTCACTTTCACCTTGTTCATCGATTCTTTGTTTATCTTATTTTCAAACCTATCACACTGAATACCAATCTCGTCAGTAGTAACTGCTTCATATGAATCATTAATAATTTCGTAAGTAATAGATTTTGAATACACATTAAAAATTAACTTACGGTTTTCAGAACTCATTGTAATCAATCCTTCTCTGCAGTTGATTTGAGCATTGGCGGTGTTTAAGAACGGACGCCCCAATATTACTTTTTGTTGCTCGTTCGTCCTTGTGGGTGCATAATCCAACATTAAAAAGTATACCAAATAATAAAACTCACCAAGTTGGATCTTCACATCCTTAACAACCCCACGTGGTTGTTTCCAAGTATCGTCCGCCAGGATTTCATTCCTGTCAAACTCATGCAATGGACAGAACTCGTACTGATCAAATAAGCTCCCAGGCAGAATATTCGTGCTCGCCCTGTAATCCAACAAAGCCTTGTGAATTTTCAGCTTCCTTACTTTAATAGGCACGTGCGGTGCTCCTAATTCACTTTCTTCACCTCCATCACTTATACCCGCGACTACTTGAGACGAAGACGTAAGATCTGTATTAACAATTTTAAAAACAGGAATGGTACTTACTGAATTAACCCTCGCGTGATGTTGTGGATTCTTCGTGGTGTCACTCGGTAGTTTCCCCGGATCTCTTCTCACCTCCTTCACATCGACTGCCAACTGGGCAACTTGCTTTTCCAATGGTTGATATGCCTTTGCTTGCAAGTCTTGATCCTTCTTGATTTGTTTTAGCATTTCCATCACTTCATTATTTGAAACTTCGCTTTGATTGTTGGATTTGCCTTGATCTTGGTTTTGTTGGTAGGTCCTTTGATTTCCTGGGTTATAGCCTCCTTGGTTGTAATTTTGATTATTGTAACCCGGCTGTCTACTCTGGTATTGCTGACCTCCCTGATTTGGTACCTGAAAATTTGGATTTAACTGATTAGTAGTATTACTGTACCTAAAATTAGGGTGATTACGCAAACCTGGGTGATATGTGTTTGAATTCGTATCATATCTCTGCTGATCACCATAGACTTGGTTAACTTCCTCCTCAGCCGCTACGAATTGAACCGGGCATGCATCCAAAGTATGACCCAACTCTCCACATGAATCACAAACCGGAAAGGTTTGCGCCGCATACAATGCATCCCTTCCACCAAGACCCTTAAATTTCGCCAACTGGCGTTCCAACGCCTCCTTTTCTCTCTCTAATTGAGCAACCCTTGCATTAGAAGCTCCCGTACTTGATGGTGCCACAATCGGATACTTTTTATTCCTATCCGACTGTGCTTGCCTCTTCGAATCCGCAGCAACAATATCCAAGTAGTCCCAATCCACATCCACATGGTTCCTCAAAAAGGTACCCCCAGTGATAGCCTTAATGTGTCGGTTATCTTCATTTGAAATCCCATCGTGGAATGCGGTAATTAACTCCCATCTTTGAATACCGTGGTAAGGACAATTACGGATCAATTGATTGAACCGTTTCCAAGACTCGTAAAGAAGCTCACCCGGTAATTTTTGGAACTCTCTAATTGCTGCTCTCCCCGTTTTGGTTCTTTGCGGGGTATAATACTCATCCAAAAATTGTTGCTGCAGCTCTTGCCATGTATGAATACTAGCATATGGCAAAGATGTAAACCAATCTCTCGCAGCATCCTTTAGTGAAAACTGAAATAACACCAACTTAACCTGATCTGACATGAACCCGTGTCCCGCAATCATACCAAAAACTGCCTCAAAATCTGCTATGTGTGCATGTGGCTCCTCACTACCCTTCCCGCGAAAGGTAGGTAGCATGTTCAGAATATGTGGTTTTGCTTCAAACGAACGTTCCACATTACCCGGTGCTACTTGCATCACTATCGGTGATGCATGCTCAGCAATGTGTGGTCTGAAGTGACTCTCAACCCCTCGAATAGTCGGATCCGGAAATCGAGGATCTCTTTGTCTTTGACGAGGTGCAGCTGGTGCCCTATGAACCTGTGGCAGGGTCTGATAAGCATCTACTCCCCGTGGCTGCCTCTGTTGCTGATACATCGGTTGATTGCGATTAAATGCTTGATTTTGGTACCCACCTGGATATCCTATATACCCATCGTTTATTCCCTACTCCTCATCTCCGTAACCATCATCCCATGTATCTGTTCTCGCCCTATTGTCCACTTGCTCAAACATAGCACCCGACCGGTTCGGGTGTGGAATGAAATTTGCTTGATTGGCGGCCCGCAACGGATTGGGCTGTAGTGGTAGTCGGCTTTCTAGAGAATATAATGGTTCACCAATAACATGAAATTCTCCGGTTGGAGCAGAAGTTGGTTGGGTGGTTGTGCTTGATGATGGTGCAATGGGTGGGGTTTGTTGGGTTTGGCTTTGTTGTGGTGGTTCAAATGTAAATGGAGGTGGTGGCATTGGTGGTAATTCAGTACTGGATGTTTGTTGGGGTGGTTGCTGTTGTGGGGTGGCATGGTTTTCTGATGGATTCATGGTGGTTTGAATTGCTTTTCCCTTCAAGGCTGAACGAAGAAGCAGATTTTGGCGTGCGGTCTTATCAATTTCAGGATCAAACAAGAGCGGAGAAGATCTTCCTGAAAACCCAGTATGCATGCAAAAAGATCAGCTGCACACAAGGAAAAAAGAAGACAACGCGTAATACCGAACAAGACAAAAATACACAAAAATAAATATTTTTGGGTTTTTTTTTAGATTTTTTCAAAACAATAAAAGAAACAACTACTACTAAACTAACACTAAGCGCACGAATTCCCCGGCAACGGCGACATTTTTGATGACTGTCGTTAGGGTCAATCAAAAACCTAAATAAGCTACGTAGATAGCGTAAGTAGGGTATCGTATCCACGGGGAATTTGTGGTTAATGTTGCGTCTATATCTAAGAACTAAATTAACTAGATTGGGGGTTTTAATGAATTTGATTGTAAAAAACTAGAAAGCTAATTAATAAGTTGTAATCAATACGAGAAAGAATAACCTCTACCCGGAATCCCAATTACCCGTTTAACATAAAAACCTGTTTACCGATTCAAAACACCACATAGACATGGCCTCAGAATTAATGAATTTGATTAGTTATCAAGGATAGTTTTTAAGATTCACTATGCAACCTAATAACCCGTTTGGTTGTATCAACTACCCGCCAATTTACTAACCCGCTAACAACGCAAGAAAGTTGCCAATACGCTTAATAAACGACAAGTAATTCAAACACAAGAAACGTTTACCAAGAATCCAACACAAGTGGTCAAGTTGTACCAGTTATACGAATCCGCAAACAAGATTTAATGCAAAACAATGTAAAAGTTCATCCAGGTAGAAGTTATGAGAAGTTTAGCCGCTCATTGTTGTCTTTGCCACTTCGGTTGTCATCCCGATTAGGTTAGACTTCATGGATTGGCTTGGAAGATGAATAATGAAAGGTGATGCTCAATTTCGTCCCTATGTTCGTAACCTTAATGCTGTGCGACGGCTGTTGTCTTCGAATATAGGGTTCTCCGCTTTTTACCATAATGTTGACCGACTTTCCTTTCTTTAATCCCAAAGCCCAAGATATGTATGATTCCTTTTAATACACCAACCCATGATCCATGACACCATTTTGCTTCTTTAATTCCATAATGCAGCCCATCATTATTCTTAATCTATAATTCAATGGCATGTACCTTCAAATAAGACAAATAAGTGGTATTCTCCGCCCCTGTCAAATAAAGTAGAGATCTCTGTCAACCATTTTTTCTCATCTTTATTATAACTAAATCGCTTAAGCTCGTTTCCATCTCAACCCGCATTATATGTCAAACCTATGCTTTCAACTTGTTTACTCTTATTAACACCTGTTACGCACAAAAACACCCATACACTATAAATATATAACACTTAATAATTAACATACTTAACACGCTAAAAGCCGACACGAACTAATATAAAATACGACATATTTTGACCTGACATCAGACACCAAAGATGGTGACCCTCCTGTTGAAACTACTCGGTATCGTCGCTTGGTGGGAAAACTATTGTATTTAACGGTCACACGACCCGATATACAATATGCCACAAACATTCTTAGCCAATTTGTTGCACAACCACGTCAATCTCACATGGATGGTGTCATTCGAGTATTACGATACTTGAAAGCTACACTCGACCAAGGCATTTTACTCTTAAACAACAACTCTGTAGGAATCCGTTCGTGCAAAATAAATAAAATTCTTTTATTAACTTGAATTACAGTAACAAATCAGAATGAAAAAAAATTACAGTACAATTTACAACTGAAAAAGAAAAACAAGAACAGAAAGACTCGAACAGAAACACTGTTCTTTGGCTGAGGATCGTGTTAGACACGGGTCCCTTAAAACAAATTTCGTGTCTCCCAGGAGAACATGTTTGTTTCCAGGATACAACAGCCGCAAGCAGTTGCACTGCCGGTCTTGACTCCAACCCGAAGGTGTACCTTGAACTCTTGAAGAAGATGAAGATTTCTGTGAGAGAGGAAGAAGATAGCTTTGTGTATTTCGGTGTGTATTTCTGCAATAGGGTAGCACCCTATTTATAGTTGCAGGTCTAGGCGAAACTGAAAAACGAATTAAATGGAGAATTAAACTGCATTAGACGTCTTTAATGCACTTTAATTCGTCACTTAATTCTCAGTCAAACGCATTAACTTTGTCAGTTTCAAATGCTGAATGTAACTGCACTAGCATTAACTGCAGTAGGAAGTTTCCGCGCGCGCGCGCAAGACATATTGGTGCGCGCAGGTTTGCACCCTCATGCGCGGTGCGTTCACTTGGCTCACTGCCATGCGCACGTGCGCCATACTCACTCAGGTCCATGCGCGCCTGAGCGCGTGTGCCACGTCACCTGTGAGCCTCTACGAGCACGCCACACAGTCGCGCCGTTTTGGCTCACTATGGTGCGCCGCGCACGTCACCTCAGGCCCCTTGCACTGTGCACGCAACCACGCGCTCATGTGTATTCGCTCGCGTGCGCGCATGACTGCCACGTCATGCGCCACTGCGCGCGGACCCACCAGGGTCATGCACATGCATCCCACATCACCAACTTGGTCCTTGCAACCCTTGTGCTTCACCACGCGCGCGCGGTCAAAAATACAAAGGCGGCTCTCAAAGCGCCATATTGCGCCTCATCGCCCACGCCACGAGCGCGCGCGTGTGGGCGAGTGCGTGTGCGAGTGCGAGTTAGGGTGCTCCGCACCCTTCGCGAATACACTAGTGAGTGCTTCCATTAAACAATAAGGATGAAGAGATCCTACTTAAATACCCCTTTAAGTTTCATCTCTCATCCGATGTGGGACATGGTGGCACTTTCCCACATTTTCAGCATTCAAGTTTCAAACACCAAACTTTGGGCATCGATATCTCATTCATCTTAGCTCCGTTTTGGACGTGGTTTAGTTCGTTGCGAAGCTCTTCCGACATAGAACACAAACCAACAAATAAATATATAAAACCCGCTCATTTTATTATATTTATTTTTAGTCCAAAATAGGAAAAAATCATTTTCCTATACAAAATTTCCAACAATCCCCCACATGAATAGAAATCGATCTATCAAGTTTCAACGATACACGTTCAACAGTTGAGCATGCAAGATAGGTAGGTGTAACCTTTGAACCTACTTTTGTGAAGCATACTTAGCCTCCTAGGGTCTTGTTGACACGGTGTCGTTGAACAATCCCCCATTTATGTAGGCGACAATATACATTCACACAATACTCTCCCTAGTCGAGCCAACACCTCATGGTTGTGTCCGTTCATGGTCATGGAACACGTTCCTGGTTCTGCCAGAGCTCTAGGATTTGCGCCTCCCCACAAATCCATTCGAAGCGACCCCACTTCTCTCTAACATAGGTGATTCCTCTGAATCATTAAAATCATCATGGTTAATTTGGATTTCCTCAAAATCCTTAACCTCAACATGCTTAATCTTTCCTTCATGTCACTGATTGGAATGGACTAGGAAGTATACAACTCCCTTTATTGATTTTTGGGGCACCCCCCACAGTGACTCCCTTTGGGTTTATGATTAAGTTTGCCTATTGAACCTAGATCTTGGGATCTCCAGTCAACTAGGTTAGGTTTCCCTCATATTCCCTTCATCTATGGGCTTTAGTCCCATTCCTCTTGACACCTATACACCTTATCTGTGCTTAAGCCTTTTGTTAACGGGTCCGCAATGTTCTCATTTGACCTCACATAGTCAACTGAGATAACACCCGTTGAGATAAGTTGTCGTACCGTGTTGTGTCTACGTCGAATGTGCCTTGATCTGCCATTGTACATCATACTTTGTGCTCTAGCAAGAGCAGACTGATTGTCACAATGTATGCAGATCGCCGTCAACGGCTTGGGCCATCTTGGAATATCTTCCACAAATTGACGTAGCCACTCCGCCTCTTCCCCGCTTTTATCTAAAGCGACGAATTCGGATTCCATCGTGGATCTTGCTATAACCGTTTGCTTGGAAGACTTCCAAGCTATAGCCGCACCCGCAAGTGTAAACACGTAACCACTTGTGGATCTATGATCCTTTATATCCGATATCCAGTTCGCGTCAGTGTATCCTTCGATCACTGCTGGATCACGGGTATAATGCAATCCATAGTCTCTCGTGTATCTTATTTATCTGAGCACCCTCGTGATAGCTTTCCAATGATCCTCGCTCGGATTACTGGTGTATCTACTTAGCCTGCTCACAGCATACGCTAAGTCGGGTCTAGTACATGTCATTAGATACATTAGACTGCCAATGATCCTTGAGTACTCTAATTGAGAAACACTCTCGCCTCTATTCTTCCTTAGGCATTGGGTATTATCAATTGGACTTCGATCTATACTCGTATCGTCAGAATTGAATTTCCCAAGGATCTTGTCCACGTAGTGAGATTGACTCAACACAAGACCATTTTGGGTTCTAGTGATTTTAACTCCAAAAATCACATCCGCGAGACCCATGTCTTTCATGTCAAACCTCGCTTTCAACATGTCTTTCGTTGAGTTGACCATGTTATCATTACTCCCAATGATAAGCATATCATCTACATAAAGACATAAAATCACATAACCTCTTGGTGTGTCTTTAAAATAAACACACTTGTCGCACTCATTTATTTTGAAACCATTGTCAATCATGACATGATCAAACTTTTGGTGCCATTGTTTTGGAGCTTGCTTCAAGCCATACAAAGACTTGACCAATTTACATACTTTACCCTTGTTTCCAGGGGCGGAAAAACCCTCAGGTTGTTCCATGTAAATTTCTTCTTCTAAATCGCCATTTAGAAATGCGGTCTTTACATCCATTTGGTGAACTTCCAAATTTTTAGAGCCGCAATTGCAAGAACCAATCGTATAGAGGTTATTCGCGTTACAGGCGAGTAAGTATCAAAGTAGTCTAGACCCTCCTTTTGTCTAAATTCTTTGATCACTAACCTTGCCTTGTATTTATCAATACTTCCGTCAGCTTTCATCTTCCTTTTGAATATCCAACGATATCCAAGTGGTTTACAACCAGGTGGAAGATCTATTAACTCCCAAGTATGATTTTGCAATATAGAATCAATTTCATTCTTAATTGCTTCTTGCCATTGAGGTCCTTCTGCGGAGGTAACCACTTCGCGGTAGGTATTGGGCTCACCTTCAACCATATAGCACATGAAGTCTGGACCAAAGGATTTTTCAACCCTTTGTCGTTTACTTCGTCTAAGCTCACCCTCCTCGACCTCGGGTCGTTCATGTCTTTCATCTATCCTCGTAGATGAACTTGGTCCTACTTCATCTAACCATGTAGACGAACTTGGACCTGCTTCATCAACCGCTCTTGATGAAGTCGCATGTGTTTGTCCTAACATAGGAAACACATTCTCAAAATATGAGACGACATTAGGATTTGCCTCTATGATAATGTGTTTGTGTACATCGGGATTCTTGGACTCATGTACAAGAAAACGATGCGCACTACTTTGATGTGCATATCCAATGAAAATGCAATCAACAGTTTTGGGTCCTATCCTAAGAGCCTTAGGAGGTGGTACAATCACCTTAGCTAGGCACCCCCACACTCTCAAGTATTTGTACGATGGCTTCCTTTTTCTCCATAACTCATATGGAGTTTCGTCCCTATTTTTCAAAGGTATCTTGTTTAAAAGATAGTTTGCTGAGAGAATGGCGTCCCCCCACATTTCTCGGTTTACTCCCGAGCTTATCAACATGGCGTTCATCATTTCTTTCAATATGCGGTTCTTTCGTTCCGCAACGCCATTTGATTGTGGAGAATAAGGAGGTGTACACTCATGTACAATGCCACTTTTTGCGCATAAATCCGCAAAAGGTGCAACATATTCACCTCCTCGATCGCTTCTCAAAGCTTTTATCTTCTTTTTAAGTTGATTCTCAACTTCATTTTTGTACAAGATAAACTTCTCTATTGCTTCGTCTTTACTCTTAAGTAAGTACGCATAGCAATATTTAGTACAATCATCAATAAACGTGATGAAGTACTTATTTCCTCCACGCGTGGGAACCGCTTTTAAATCACACACATCGGTATGAATTAGATCAAGGGGTTCGGTTATTCGTTCAACCAATTTAAACGAGGATCTCGTAAGTTTGGATTCAACACATGTCTCGCATTTGTGATTGGACTCGATATGGAATGTTGGTATTAAGTTTAATTTAATTAAACGTCGTAATAAATTAAAATTTACATGTCCTAGTCTACCATGCCAAACATAAGAAGACTCAACCATGTAAGTAGAAATAGAATTTTCATTCATTTCCTTGTTTTCGTTTACAACAGAAACATTCATTTTAAACATTCCATTAAGGGCATAGCCCTTTCCAATAAAGGTTCCACGTCTAGACAAGACAAAATTGTCCGATTCAAACACTAGACGAAATCCAAACTTGTTGAGCATCCAGCCTGATACGAGATTCTTCCGTATCTCTGGAACATAAAGCACTTTGGTCAAGGTCAACTCCTTGCCAGAAGTCATCTTCAGGATGACTGTGCCTTCCCCTTTGATGCTTGCGGTAGCTTTATTTCCCATATAAAGCTTTTCTTCACCCGACGCTTCCTTGAATGTAGAGAAAAGAGCCTTATCTCCACAAACATGGCGGGTTGCACCTGTGTCAACGAACCATCCTTTTTGGTTTTCACCAATCGCGTTGACTTCTTCAATCATTGCCGCTTCCTCGGTTATCATTGCGATTAGAGGCATACCATCCTCATCAACCATGTGCGCACGCTCACGCTTAGGTTTCTTGCATTGGTTAGCACGGTGCCCCGTCACGTTACAATTATAACAAGTACCTTGTAAAGGCGCAGACTTCTTTTTCACAGCCCCCTTTTTCGGTCCGAGGTTGTTAACCTTTGCTTTCCCCTTGTTGTTGTTTTTACCCTTGGCCTTCTTGCCCTTTGAGGACTCCCCAAGTTCCACCATGTTTGCTTTAGCCGCAGCTTGCAAAATCGTGCCTTTTTGGGCCACCGTGTTGTCCTCTTCTATACGAAGACGGACGACAAGTTCCTCAGTCGTCATTTCCTTCCGCTTGTGTTTAAGATAATTTTTAATATCCAACCAAGCAGGAGGTAATTTCTCAATCATGGCTGCTACTTGAAACGTCTCGCTGAGTACCATACCCTCATCGTGGATGTCATGAAGTATAATCTGTAACTCTTGGACTTGGTTCATAACAGTCTTGTTATCAACCATTTTGAAGTCCAAGAAACAGGCGACAACAAATTTCTTTGTTCCCGCATCTTCCGTTTTGTACTTTTTATCCAAGGACTCCCATAACTCTTTGGAAGTCTTGATATTATAGTACACATTATACAATGCATCCGAGAGACCGTTGAGAACATAGCCTCGACATATAAAGTCCGAGTGCTTCCACGCCTCAACCGCGCTCAGAGCCTGAGCATCGGTCTCCCCTTCCGCAGATTGGGGAACGGTCTCCGTCAAGAACCTCGCAAGGTTCATGGTGGTCAAGTAGAAGAACATCTTCTGTTGCCACCTTTTGAAGTGGAGACCCGAGAACTTCTCGGGTCGTTCAGCATGATTCGCCACTGTGGACGCTCCCACAGTGTTGGCAGGGGTTGCAACGACAACATTAGTGTTGCTCGTGTTCACATTTTCAGTCGACATTCTGAAAAAGTTTCAAGAAAACAAGTTAAAAAATCTATTTAGAAATAATAAATGTGCTAATTTATTATTGTCCCAAACTAAACAGAAGCAAGAGTTTTGAAACCACTGCGCAGGTTCTAAGTCCAACTTTGAAGACTACAACAGTAGGTTTTTAGAACTCAATAAAGAATAAAGAATGGAGTAGAAGCAGAGTTCTGTTTTGACAAAGTCGCTCCTTTGAATCAAAACAGAGAAAAATCTTTTTAAAACACAACCTGCTGTGAGAGAAAAAAAATTGAATTCACAGCAGAGAAGTTTGTGATTCTACACGAATGGTGTTTTAAAATTTGTTTTAAGATTGTAGGAATCCGTTCGTGCTAAATAAATAAAATTCTTTTATTAACTTGAATTACAGAAACAAATCAGAATGAAATAAAATTACAGTACAATTTACAACTGAAAAAGAAAAACAAGAACAGAAAGACTCGAACAGAAACACTGTTCTTTGGCTGAGGATCGTGTTAGACACGGGTCCTTTAAAACAAATTTCGTGTCTCCCAGGAGAACACGTTTGTTTCCAGGATACTCACTGCCATGCGCGCGTGCGCTATACTCACTCAGGTCCATGCGCATGCATCCCACATCACCAACCACTTGGTCCTTCCAACCAAAGTGCAAAGTGCGCCATCAAAGCGCCTCATCGCCCACGCCACCCCACGAGCGCGTATGCGCGGTAGGGTGCTCCGCACCCTTCGCGAGTACACTAGTGAGTGCTTCCATGAAACAATAAGGATGAAGAGATCCTACTTAAATACCCCTTTAAGTTCCATCTCTCATCCGATGTGGGACAAGGTGCCACTTTCCCACATTTTCAGCATTCAAGTTTCAAACACCAAACTTTGAGCATCGATATCTCATTCATCTTAGCTCCGTTTTGGACGTGGTTTAGTTCGTTGCGAAGCTCTTCCAACATAGAACACAAACCTACAAATAAATATATAAAACCCGCTCATTTTATTATATTTATTTCTAGTCCAAAATAGGAAAAAATCATTTTCCTATACAAAATTTCCAACAAACTCTTTCAAACTGGAAGTCTACTGCGACGCTGATTGGCACGCCGATCGCAAAGGGATATTATATATCTATTGGTGGTTCTCCTATCTCTTGTCGAACAAAGAAACATTCGGTTGTCTCCCGCTCTTTCGCTACAATAGAATTCCACGCTATGTCTGCCACTGTGAGTGAAGTATTATGGTTGCGATGACTTAAGGAATTTGGTGTCACACAAACAAGTCCAACATCATTGTTTTTGTGAAAAGCAAGCAACCCGTCACATTGCGAACAACCTTGTGTTTCATGAATGAACTAAACACGTGGAGATAAACTGTTATTTCGTTCGAGAAAGAGTTGATTCAAATGAGATTATACCCTGTCCAATTGCCTCCTCAATGCAACTCGCTGACATGTTCACCAAGGCCCTTAACGGTGATCGACTTTGTTTCCTTCTTGGCATGATAGTTGTTCGAGACCTACATACACCACCTTGAGGGGGAGTATTGAATATTAAGTATCACCGACTTACCAATTTGATACCTTGACACCTTGCATTTATTGTATTACTATATTTTCATTTTTTGCATGACTTCATTGGTGGAGCAGATTGTGGACCACCCCGTATATAGTTGTATCATTGTATTCTTTACGAACCAACCTCAATACAGAAAATATTCATGGTTTGATAATTCTGTGCCAATCTCAAAATGTATTAATCCTGTACGTCACTTTTAAGAACGAGGTAAAAAATTTCTTTGCTCTTAAGTTTAAAGTGCCAATGAGGAATATACCAGAATTTCATTGTCACCATGTCAAGACATTATCTAAAATGGAATTTAGATATCTTATCTAGCCTTTAAGTATGGTGGAAGTTAAAAACGTTGTCTGAGATTGGGACGATGATCGGGCACCTAGCCCGGACGACTTTAATTTAAATTCATTAAACATTTTTGGGAGTACTTAGGTGAGGATTACTACAAAGTGTTGTAACGTTTTCATGATACGGGGATAATTAGTCACGGGTGTGCATCCTCTAAAAATTCTTAATTCCCAAGTCGAATTATGTGTCTAGTCCCAACGGTTTTCGATAGATTAATCTAATTGAAAACATAAGTAATTTCGAAAGTGTTAGCAAACCGCTTAAAAATGGTCAGCATTTCGGTCATATCGGAATAGCAATCAGCTTTCTTAGCTAATGGGAACATCTTGGACGGTTCGATGATCATAAATGAGGTCTTATGATGGGTTAAGAAATCTAAATCAAAAGCCTTCTTATTAAAATTGGATTTCAGTAAAGCCTGTAATTCGATTTCCTGGTCATTCGTGGACTCGGTTATGAATCAAATGAACTTCTTATTGAAGTGGAGACTTAGGGTTAAAGGTATCTTCTCCTTCCTCCACTCTTCGGTTCTAGTAGATGGCTCCCCCACACGGGAGTTTATTTATGATCAAGGGGTGCGCCTTCAACCACAGTTTATTAGCGATCTAATCAGGGGGGGGGGGGGTATTAGTTAATTGACTTCAACCACAGTTTATTAGTTAAATGTGCATGGAGGTTTATGACTAAGCATAATAGGCTTTGGAGATGTGCGGTACAAGCTTTGCATCATTCGCCATGCCGATTGGAACTTCTCCCATTAAAAACTGGCTGGTCCGGTATCTGGAGGAGTATTAATAGTTGAAAGCGATCATTTGATGGAATCTTATTCAGGTGGCTCCTGGCATGGGTGCGTCCATTCGATTTCAGGTAAATTTATGGGTGGGAAGTTCTGGTCTGAAGGTGTTTTTCCCGACTCTTTTCAGACTTGAAAAATCAAAGCCGTGCACAATCGGTCAAAGGTTTGTTAATCTTGATGGCTTAACAATTTGCCAATGGGATTGGTGTAGATTGAGGAACTTCATGGTTGTACTAACATGATCAACTCAGTAAGGTTGAGTGACAAAACGGATTCATGAAAGTGGTCTGTTTTGGCGGATGGCTGGTTCTATGTTAGGTCGCTTCACACTCTTTTATCAAATATCAACTCTGGCCTCGTCACAAGACGGTTGTGCTGCTAAGTGGAATTGCTGGTTGCCATAAAAAGTAAACATCTTTAGGTGGAAGCTTGCGCTTAATCATTTATCGACTAGAGCGGCGCTTGTTAGAAGAGGGATTGGTGTGAATTCATTATGACAGCATGCTATGTATCGGCGATTATTTGGAAGAGGGTATCTACATGGACCATGGTGCCGTATCTCGCCGATTTTTGGGTTCTCTATCCTGGATCTTCTCAGCATTCACAAAAGTGTGGATGGATCGACCTCGACGGTCAAGTTAAAATTGGTTCAATCGATGATCTTAATCGCATGTTGGTTATACGTACCGCACTTAAGTTCTGTTTTTTCTTTATCAAATGAATACAAGATTTATTAAATCACTAAACACATTAATAGCCTTAAGACCCATTGTCACCTCTAACAACACTCATAAATTCTTCATCAGATTCAAAAGCCGCCATGTTTTCGGGCAACATGCACACTTCTAAATCCATGGTTCCTCCACCCTTCTGTCCGGCATACAATGTCACCTTCCCATCAAACTTATTAGCATACCCACTCAAAACCGCTAATCCTTTCCCCAATCCAAATTCGTTTCCATACATGTCAAACCTAGGTGAGCTCCCCATCTGTATACTATCTCCAACAAAAAACACACCCATTTTATACACAAATGGGCTATTTACCCACGAATCTATATACTCCCTGATCTCCTTATCACCATGGTTAATCACCGCCTCGTGCAACCGCCATGCTGTCCACCCGATACCTTGATCGAGCAGCTCCCCCGCGGTTGTTGTTACCCTCAACAATTGAATACAATTACCGAAGTAATTGTCTGGTAAAGGTGGGGATAGCCTTCTTCTGTTGTTCACAGCCAACCTGCAATTTGCAATCACAAACTTCACTAAGAATTTCTTTTGCACTAATTGGCAGGTTAATTCGGACAATAAAGCCTATTTTGAGCTCAAATTTTCAGCTTGGTTCCGAGCTGAAACTATTTAAATTTTGAGCCAAGACTGAGTTTGGCTCTATTTCTGCTTTAAATATTGAATTCTGAAAAGCTAAGCTAAACCGAGCCGAGCCGAGCCAAGACAACTTGGATTAAACTGAACCAAATCCAGATTAACATTTTCATCTTGGTTTTAAATCAGAGCCTACTCGGTTTATAAAACTTGAGCCGAGCCCAAGATGCATCGGCTCGGCTCATCTTAACTGGTGAAAAAGCCATACCTACAACCAGTTTCTTTATCAGCCGGAAACTGCCTGGCACGCGTCATGCACCGCCACACAAGAGCTGAGAGGGACTGCAAAGTGGATATCTTTGTAGTTTTACATTCCGAATTCACCTTTGCTTTGAGTTTAGCCAGAGAATCGGACGTGAACCGAAATATTCGCTCTCTCAACACTGGTGGATTTGGTCTATCAATAAACTCATCCTGATGCATAAACGGTAGGGTCAGTATCGGTTTGGATCCCGCCGGAACCCATCTTTCTATAACCGGAGGCCGCGAGATAGGATCCAAAAGATCATTTCCCCTTTTGGATCGAAACATCTCCGACCATGAGTTAAAAAAATGCCAAAACGAAGTTCCATCAACCACCATATGATTAATCGAACACCCGATAAAGATTCCATCAATAAGCTCGGTCACCTGAACAGACAACAACGACTGTTCATGCCCATCATGATCAATAGCTTTATGATGATCAAAAAATGATTGCACAACCAACGGGACATCATTCGGTGTAAGGATATCATCCACGGTTAAGTTAACGGAGGAATGTATGAATCTTGCTCCCGGGCTGTTGTCCGGGTTGATAAAGATGGCTAAAGAAGGCGGGTTTTGTTGTTTTAAGGTGGCTAGACGGGCCGCAAGCGGGTGGAAGTGAGTAAGTGTGGCGGAAAGCGAGTCTTTGAGGTCGTCCAAGAAGGTGGTTATGGAGAAATTTTGATCATCTGGCAAAGGGTATAGGAGACCCTTTTGGATGTAGTTTACGTTGATCATGGCTAGGTCCCATGGGGAGAAGTAAGTTGGTTTTTTGGCTTGTGCGGTTATGAATTTTGGTTTGATGAAACAGTCTGAAATGGTTTTAACATTTGCAGACTCCATTGAAGAAGATGGAGATGATGGTGGTGACTTTGTTTGAAGTTGATGTTGGGATTTATGTCATATATTGCATTATTGAGGATGGGTAAATGCTAGGCTAAGTTGATTGGGGATTGATAAATGCTAGACTTTATTGTACAGTTGAATACTTGAATATGGTGGGGTCAACTTAAAATAAAGGAGAAACGAAAGTACCTAGAAAATTCCAGTTATTAAATTATATAGGCGATCCGGTGTGGGACAAAGTCACGCCACATCAGTGCCATTTAGGTGTTACGTAGGTTTTAGAGTAGCAATGACGCCCCTTAACATCAACGTAGTGTGATAAAGCCCCTATAAAGCATCGACTTTAAATAAAAAGTTAAATGTCATTTTAATCCCTGTGATTTGTGCCATTTTGTCAGTTTAGTTCAAAGTTTTCATTTTTCGTATATGGATATAAAAATGTTTCACCGTTACCATTTTAGTCCAATGGGTTAACCCCATTAATTATTTTTGTTAACGAGAAGGGCAATTCAGTCATTTATATGGCCGAATTGCCCTAATAGTTAATAGAATTACATATAAAATGATCGAAATCCTCTTCTCGTTAACAGAAAAAATGGATGAAATTAACTCAGTGTACTAAAATGGCAATGATGAAATTTGCACCCGCATGCGAAAAATAAAACATTCGGATTAAACAGATAAAATGACCCAAACCACAGGGACTAAAATGACATTTAACTCTTAAATAAATTCTACAAAAAAGCTCAACAAAGGAATTTGATTGGATAACTTACCTGTGGGCCTCCCTTTTCTTCCTTTAGCGCTCGTAAATCAAATGGCGAAGCCAAGGATGGCAACCCTTTGCGAAGGAGGGGTGGTGTTTGGGGTGCCACCCAACTGATATGACTGGAAGCTATCCCACACAGTATAGCCTTATAAGTAATATCATAGAACATTATAATAATCTTCTTTCAAAAGAAAACGTTTGGAATAAGTTGTTTTAGCTCTATTAACATTAATTAACATATGATAATAAGCAAAGGAAATGAATAGTTGCAATCAGCTGATTCACCTGCCTGCCTTTCTGCTTCACCCTCTTGGTTTTTACACGTGTTGTCTGCCTCTCTACCTCTTATTTGCCTCTTTTTGTTGGTATTTCTCACTGTTCCGGTGATGGCTGCGATCGACACCTTCTGGGGTTGCTCTGACGATGTTGGACCACCATTACAACAACGGTTTACCTGCTGGATTAGGAGTGATTGTTAGGGTTTTTTTGCCTGTATCAATCACTCTCGAACCCTTGTGGCAATGTTGTGGTGGTGGCACCGTTGACATAATCACCAGGTTTTGGGGATTCGCCGCCTGGTTAGGGTTTCGTTGCTTATGGGGTTTCGCCGCCTGTAGGGGGGGTTGCTCTGACGATGTTGGACCACCATTACAACAACGGTTTACCTGCTGGATTAGGAGTGATTGTTAGGGTTTTTTTGCCTGTATCAATCACTCTCGAACCCTTGTGGCAATGTTGTGGTGGTGGCACCGTTGACATAATCACCAGGTTTTGGGGATTCGCCGCCTGGTTAGGGTTTCGTTGCTTATGGGGTTTCGCCGCCTGTAGGGTGGTGGTTAGGGTTTCATTGCCCAAATCA
The DNA here is from genome assembly GCF_002127325.2 of Helianthus annuus. Classification (NCBI taxonomy): domain Eukaryota; kingdom Viridiplantae; phylum Streptophyta; class Magnoliopsida; order Asterales; family Asteraceae; genus Helianthus; species Helianthus annuus. Next base: position 39,196,220 of record NC_035434.2, on the reverse strand, counting down.
GTCGCTCCCGAACCCTAGGTGGCGATGTTGTGTTCGACGCTATAGACCTAAGCTTTGCTTTCCTTTGTCTATCTCTTTGCATCTTTTAGCTGAGGCTATGATGAGTCAGTAAATCTGAATGTAATGTTGTTGTCGATTTGGCTTTGGCATGGCAGGGTTCAAGGATGGCACTTCATTAGTTGCAACCTCCCTGCAGCCATGGTGGTATTGTTGTTTTGTGGACTCTGAGCCTGTTTCAAGTTGTTTACTGTTTACTGTGTTTAGTTTATTTGGGTGGTATTTTTTCCACATAGAGGTTAAGAAATTCCCTTTGAACATTGCAAATTTAAGTATAATGTGGGTCGTCATTTTTCTCCGATTGCATCAATACTTTTGAAAATCTGGTTTTGTTATAATTTGCAGAGTGTTCATGGCCAATGGAAGCACCATAAGCTTAAGGTGAATGATAAAAAGACCCTTTTTTGGCCAGAAGCTAGGTATTGCAATTGTGTTTTTTTGAAAATCTGGTTTTGTTATAATTTGCAGAGTGCTCATGGCTAATGGAAGCACCATGTTTTTGTTTGATTACTTTTAATGTTGTGTTGCTTTTTAGCGTCAGGTTGTTTGAATGTTTCTCTTTTCTTTTGTTTGTTATATTGAATTTGGCTACAATGCTATACCATTGGAATTAAAATTAGGGTTTATATTTGTGGAAGATGATGATTGGAAGCAGGCTTTTATGTTCATTTAATTCTGTTTGAAACCAAACAGCATGTCTAGCACTCTAGCCCATCTGGCTTACACTCCAGTTTGATAACCATCACTTCTCAAGCAGGTATTGGGTTCGACTTATGGTTGCGAAGCATTATTTTTTCATTGCAATTGATTTTGAAGTGGGTATAGAACCAACTCAGACCTGATCCGGTTCAGAACCCGATTCGCTTAGGCTATTTCACATGTTATTGTTTTCGATTTACATTGGTAGTAGCCGCAAAATCAAAGTGAGTTCTACATAGTGATAACCATACATGTTGTTCGTGGGTTAGAGCTTCATGCTTTGGATTATGCTTTGACGATTGCTTCTGTTAATGTGCCCTTACATCTTCGTGTTATCTAATAGGATTGTAAAGATTGATACCTTTAGTTTTCTATGGCTTAGTGTTAGTCATATCAAAATATGTTGTACTTTTAGATTTCTCATTTGGCACATGATAGCTGCTGTTGTAAGTTTACCTCTTTGAACGTAAAGTCATTGGGGGTGTTTGGTCTAGCTTTTCTCCTTCTCCTTCTCAGAAGGACTTTTCACAATCAATAAGTCACAAATTGTGACTTCTTCTTTTCTCCTTCTTGAAGACAAAAAAAGCTTGAAAAAGGACTTATTTCCATAGTGTTTGGCTAAGCTTTTATCCTTCTCCTGACTTCTACATAATGTTTGGATCTCCTTTTCCTCCTCAAAAGTCCTTTTAGTCCTATATAAGTTAATAAGTTGTTTTTGAGAAGGAATCCCAAACACCACCATTGTATGCGCATGTTTTCTTCTAGAGTTATTCCATGCTTTGTTAATAGTTGCATGAGGCTTTATTATTTTACCTATTTTTGATCTGGGATATTCACATTCTATATAAAAATTCATAAATTTCGAAATATAATTTATACTAAAATATATGTTCTTTTTGTTATGAAAGCAGAGGATACTTTATATGCCAGCAGTTTTAGAGGTTGTCCTACAAGAAAAAAAGGTGGAGAGATGTTTGGATGATTTTGGAATGCTTATCGTCATTGTCACTTATGAGGGTGAGCATAACCACCCTTTATTATATTTCCAATCCCCAAACACATAATATAAGATTCATTTGATGGATTTCAGCACCGGTCCAATATGGGGGTATCATCTATAACTCTGTTAACTGGTATTTCACTAATTTGGCTCTTCATGTGTATATATTATTAGAAGTTTGTGAATATAAATAAAGCAAATATAGAGTTTTGATGATTTGGTAGTTTAGTACCCTCTAAATAATTCATTATAGAGTTGAGCGATTGATAGATTTGTTTACGTATCTTAGCTATGATTGGGCCAAGTCAAAGTCACGAGTTATGGGAGATAGTAGAATAAACTAAATTGCAATCAAGTTGCTTATGATTCCACACCATTTTTTTTTAACTTTGGTTGTCGTTTAATAATCAAATTGCAGTGGAACTACTTAAGTTTATACGCCGCCGCAACGCGTGACGGGTAAAAAATCTAGTTTAAAATTAAAGGATGGATTTAAATCGTGTAAAATATAGATATATATGGATAGAAGAAATATTTCAAGAGTAAATAAGGTTTTTTTTTTTTTTTTTGAAAAATAAATTTACATAATCATTTTCTTTTTGTTTTTTTTTGAACGGTAAATGAATTATTTAAATGTGTTACTGGCGAAATTCACCAAATCGGAATACACTTGTCTTCCGAACAAGAGAAAACCCTCACCAAGGGCGTAAGCCCATGAACACTCGCCCGAAGGCACGAAAGTGCGGTGAGGTAAAACCTGCTCAGTTTAAGGATCGAACTAGCGATCGACATCTATTCGCCTAGTCTCCTATCATCACTAGGTGTTGCAGAAACGAAACGCTGAGTATAGAAATTGAACCTGAGTCACTTAAAACACAAGGTTTCTAACTTACCACTCCACCGATAGCTCATTGGCCATCATTTTTATTAGTGCCTTTAGTAGTCAAAAGATATTCAAAGTTGTAAAGTAATTTAATAACATCTTTCAAAATAGTCAAGTAATTTAATAATGATTTGTTTTTTTTTTTATCGGCAAACAAACATATCCATTCCATAATCACCAAAAGTTACAAGGAAAAAAAGTTGACAGCAAGGTGCTTACACCTACAGCCAACACCCAGCAACACCAAAAACACAATTATAAAACATACATATCAAGAGAAACTAATTCACCCAGGTGTCCCAATCTGTATTGTTGGTTTTTGATCTATTTCTGATCCATAGAAAGGCTAACGCTTGCATTTCTCCAAAAATTCTATCGAGAGACACTCTTTTTCCGTTGAAAATTAGATTGTTCCGCGTCTTCCAAATTGCCCAGCATGAGGCCAAAATTATCACCTGCAGTAAACATCTCATATGCTTGGATGCTATCACGCCTTTGTGCACTTTAAAGAGATCTCGAATTCTGAATGCATAGAGTTGGGGTATGTTGCACCACTCGCTCACCTTTTGCCACAATAATGTCGACGTATAACATGATACAAAAAAGATGGTCAGCATCTTCTCGGGCTTCTCCACATAATCCACATATAGCTGAACCCCTAAGCATGTTCCTTTTTTACAGGCCACTAGGTGTTGCGAGTCGATCTTGTTAGACTCGCCAAGCAAATATTTTTATTTTTTTGGAACCCATTATTATATATATCAAATCCTAACATGTGTTTGCGCTAGTGTATTTTTAGAGACTTTTAGTTTTAACACCTGGGTTTTACTTTTTTATTCTATTACCACTCAATTTTACTTTTTTATTCTATTACCACTCAATTTAAAAACAAACCTTCACACAGCCACACGTCTTCTCACAACCTCTTCTTTCTTAAGAATAAATAATAAAATATTTTTAATAAATTAATATATTTGTGCTTCTTTCTTAAGTTTATAAACTATAAAACCAAATGTTTTATAAATTATCAAACCAAACGTTTTATAAAAGATATAATTTACTTACGCTAAAATTGTTTTAGGTACAAATTCGTACGTAAAACTCAATGTTTTTCTCAAATTATTATTTTTAATTAAATGCTATTTAACATTAAAGATGTTTTGTGTTGTAATTGTGAACGAGATGACCCATTCATAAGCTACTCAAAATAAGTTGGATACAAGCTTCTTTTTACATTTCCTTTTTTTTTATTTTGTTTTATTTTTGCCTTCTTTCAATTCAAAAGTATTGTAGCATTGTTTTTTTTTTCGATTGCTATAGCGATTAGCGGAGTATCATTATCATAGAGAAGCGAGACGTTATCAACCGAATTCACTGCGCAAAGCGCGTGATAATTTTCTAGTTTAACCCAAAAGTAAGGGTAAAAAGGTAGCGCGTATTTAGCAAGTAAATCTCGGCATGAAGCGACTGAAAAATCCCCACTTGAATTGAGGGTCCACTCCCATGTATCTTGACTCATACCCACTGATGTATTTTGTACCAGCATTCGAAACCGTCCCAATAAAATCATTTTTTATTACTGACAGATTTTTATCTAAATTTTATATCTATTTGGCTGCGCAATATTTAATATATATTAAAGACAAAGGTCGGAGAACCTTTGTCTTTAATTCCTTAACTTTCGCAAAACTACAAATATAACCTTTACACTTTTATCTTCTTCAACTTTCAAATAAACACCAAAAGTTACAATTCTAACCCTTATATATACTTTTAATTCTTTCATTTCACACTCTCAAACTATGTAAGTTACACCAGTGGCGGATCCAGGAATATTTTTCACTGGGTTCACTTTTTTAGATACTCCAATTTCATGTAACCGAACATAAAGAATTTCGGGTCGGTTCGATGGTTCGGATCGGGTAAGATTCATCACATAATAAAAGTACGATACAACGATGAAAAGAAAATCGTCATTAGAAATTTAAAAACACAATATAAAATACGATAGTCTTTACAAATAAAAAAACTACCTAAAGTTGTTGACGACGGGTTTTCATCTTTTGAAAACGTTGCATTACACTCTCAACGGAAACTTGTTGTAAGAACTCCTTTTCAATGTAACAAATGCAAGAATCGTTCATGTATCCATCACCCATCCTATTACGCAATTCTGTCTTCACAAGCTTCATTGAAGAAAAACTCCTTTCAACACTAGCCGTTGCAACCGGTAAAACTAGTGACAACTTTATTAAACGATAGACCAACTGATACTCAATGTGTTTCCTTGTTTCCACCATCCTTTTGGCAAGATCACTAACCCCATTCAGGTTATCAAACCGACTATCTCTTTTCATATTAGAAATGTAGTGGCCGAGTTCATCGATAAGCTTATCTTTTTCATCAAAAGTAAAATCATACGGATACATTTCGGCCAACTTTAGCAAGTTTAGTTTATTAAAGGAACTAAAATTATCACGCGGGCTCAAAGAACTCATACACGTAAGCAAGTTAGTGGTTACCTCGTTAAAACGGTTTCCAAGCTCTTGAATTTGCATGTCGAGAACCGTGTTGAAATTATTGACCACAAAATGATGACGATTGGTGATATTGGTCTTTCTTCTTCTGTTTTTCGGGTCAACATACTCATCTTCCATGTTAATCATCTCAATATCATACTTGTCACAAAAGGATGTGACATCTTTTAAAAGTGAGTCAAAGCCTTCAAGTCGATACCTTTGTAATTCTTCTTTGGTAGATCTAACCAACTCAACTGCATTCAAAATATCTTGATTCTTTCTTTGAAGAGCGACACACAATAAGTTAGTAACTCCCAAGATATGTTTCATCAAATGTAAATAAAATACAAACTTGAAACTTTTCATGTATAATTGAAGTCCATTTGCTTGAGTTTTGTGAATTGGTTCCCATGCCGAAGTTTCTATATATTCAAGCACTTCAATAACACAAGGATATAAGGTAAGCAAACAAAGAAGTGTTTTTTCGTGAGAGCTCCAACGTGTATCTCCGGGTCTTGTAAGTGCCATTTCTTGATTATTTCCACTTCCGATTACAACTTCCGGATTCAATGCCAAAAGCTCTCTTTGACTTTCTCTTAGCAAATCTATTCGTTTGCACGATGCACCAACAACATTTATTAAATCTGTTATTTCCTTAAAAAATCTACAAATTTCAAGATGCTTGTTTGCAAGGGCCACAACAACAAGTTGAAGTTGGTGGGCAAAACAATGAACATAATATGCCGAAGAATTTTCTTTCAAAATCAAAGTTTTCAAACCATTAAACTCACCGGACATGTTGCTTGCACCGTCATATCCTTGGCCTCTAACCCTACCCAAATTTAAATTGCGGTGAGCAAATAATTCATCAATTGCAGATTTAAGAGATAAAGCGGTTGTTTCCATAACATGAACTACACCAATATATCGCTCCTTCACAAATCCTAATTTATCAACAAATCTCAAAACCACGGCCATTTGTTCCTTTTTAGAAATATCCCTCGATTCATCAACTAATAAAGAAAAGACATCATCACCAAGCTCTTCAAATATCATCTTTAACACTTCTTCTGCAAAACAATTACAAATGTCTTTTTGTATTGATGGAGCCGTCATTTGGCAATTCTTCGGAGCATTACTTAATATATACTTTGCAATTTCTTCATTTATTTGTGCGAACAATTTTAAAAACTCTATGAAATGTCCTCTATATAAGGATGCTTCAGATTCATCATGACCCCGAAAAGGTAATCCGCCATTCAACAATCCTTTAGCGAGTATAACCGAAGTACTTAATCGGATTCTATATTCTTTGTTTTGCTCGGGTTTTTTTTGAACCGCTGGTATAGATTGGGCTTCTTTAAGTAAGTCTTCTCCTTTTTGAACCGCCCTGTTGTGAAAACTATTGCTTTTACCAACATGAATTTCGAATCTTTCTTCTTTCCTATGCCAACATTGTACCCCCTCACTCGCAAATGCATCTTTTTGTCCACTTTCTTTGAATAAGTAACAATATAAGCAATACACTCTATCCGCTTTGACACTATATTCCAACCAATTTCCATGCTTTTCTGTGTACCATTTTGGATTGAACCGTCTTAACTTATCACTATTACCAATAAGTGTTTGTGGAAAATCTGTTTTTTTCCCTTTCGGTTGACATGGACCTCGAAGCAAATATGTTCGTCTAATTTCATCTTTTTGACTAGGGTGATAAGATGAAATTGGTTTCCTTTCGGAAGGATCCCACGGAAGATCATCCAAAACGATTTTCAAGGGTTTACTAGTTGAAGATGACGATTCAATGTTAGGTGGTGGTTGCCTTTGAAAGAAACTTGAAATATTCTTCTGCATAACTGATAATGCCTAAATACCAAACAAATTCAATATTAACTCTAAGCAGCAATATTAACTTAAAAACCACTTAATGGAAATTTTTAAACCCAATTTTTAAACCCACTGTTAACTTAAAACCCCAATTTTCAAAACCCAGTAACCCACTGTTAACTTAAAACCACAATTTTTGACCACCACACCACAAAAGGCATATACAATTTGGAATTCCTACATGTTTTTTTGACCGACGTGTTTGATATATGAAATTAAGTTTTGATAAACAATTTGGAATTCCTACAAAAGGCATAAACAAAGCTTGGTAACTATCCTAGGCCCAACAATCATCAACCTCGTTCATATAATCATATAAAACAAAGAGATAGATATAAAGTTAAAACTAACTGTAAAACTAACCGGAAATCGAACTGAGATGATGATAATCAGGAGCCGGAGCCGGAGCCGGAGGCGGCGGAGCAGCCGGAGGCGGAGGAGGGCGGAGGCCGGAGGCCGGAGGCCGGAGGCGGACTGGTGGCGGAGATAATGATGTTCGCTGCTGCTGCTGTTCGAGTGTTCTACAAATGTGCGGCGTGTGTTTTACAATATAACCCTAAATGGGTTTTAATGTTTCTATTAGTTTAAAGAAAAAAAAAAACTAAAAGGGAAATTAAAAAAAAAAAACCGGACTAAAATATATGCAATGACGGGATTCGAACCCGGGTGGGTTAGGAAGAAAAGCGGGATTATAACCAGTGGAACCAAGGCCTTTTATGTTTATGGGTTCCTTTTATAATATACTTATGGGTTCCTTTTCAGCTTCTTATATATATTTACACTAAAAATAAAAAAAAGACTGGGTTCCCGGGAACCCGTAATTTACACGTAAGTCCGCCCCTGAGTTACACATTCGTTTCCAACTTTGGTAATTGATAACTTTGATCCACCAACTTTTTGTATTTAATAACTTGACATCTCATTTTACTACGAATTGTTTTTACAAGTTAATTATAGCGTCACACATTAATATACTTTTCTTTATCTATGTATAACCATGTTAATGTCTAAATTATTTTTACGACTTTACACGGTTATCTAAAATATTGTTACAACTTTACACCACAATGAGCGATTCATACTCTTTTTTATCCATATCTAATGACGTTAATGTCAAGAACATACTGTATATAACAAAGCCAAACACGTGTAAAAAATAATACGTTTTTATACTTATTTTGTGTACGTTCGTAAACTGTGTTCGAAAGCGAGTCGGGTCAAACATAATGTGTGTTCATTCAACGAAGACGTATTTTTTTTTAACAAAGAGCGAAGTCAAATATACTCTATAAATGCAAGTTATTATAAGCGTGGCAGTTCAAGATCCTAGTTATAAGATGAAGAATCAATACAACTACTTTCCATGAGGTATCTAGATGCATAGAAGCACCGACAAGCTAGGAATTATACACGCAATAAAATCATTTTTTTCTATTCCATTAAACAAAACAAAAACTGGAACTCTTATAAGTGGACAAATTCAAGTTTCTATTTGTAGGTCCGGCTAGGAGGATCTAGTCGCCTAATCCTTGTATACAAACACACCCGGTTGTGCGGAATCCAACCGGAGATGCAAACCGAGATCGAACACGACAAGAACACGAGATACAAGACCGAGACTCAACGATTAACACCAATGTATTAATACTTGAAAAGTCGGTTACAAGCTCAATGTTTACAAAACAATCTTTGCAAACTCTCTCTTGAATCTCTCGGGTATATCTTCCTTGTGCGGTTCTTGTCTACCACCGAAAACACTTCTGTTTTCTTGTTTTCCTTGTGTCCACCGAAATCACCAAGTGATTTCGGTATATATATGTTGTGCGATTGGGCTGGGCCTTGTGCGATTGGTCTTGTGATCGGCCCAAATGAAGAAGGCCCAACATGTTTACGTTAAACATGCAGATAGAAGATTTGTTGTTGTCATGCAAGTGTGACATCACCATGACATCATCATGGTGATGTCATGCTGATGTGTCGACGGCAACGGTTCTCGGCTCACCGTGCTTCGCGTGTTGAACTCTGGGGCGTACGACGGAGGAATGTCGTGGCGTCGGGCTTGAGCCGAACCTAACCGGGTCGAACCGAACCGAGTTGAACCGAGCCAAGTCGCGTCCACATAATATGTATCAACAAACTCCCCCTTGGACGCTACTCGTGAGGTTCAACTTCGATATCTTCCATGTTGGAGGATCTTCAAAGTCTTCACGTCTTGAAAGCAGAGAGTGTATCAACCAACTCCCCGTTTCATGTAGAGAGTGTGTTGACAAACCCCCCCTTAACATAAGCTCCCCCTTGAGTCATGCTCGTGAATGACTTGATCTTTATAATTTGGGATCCTTGTGGTGTTGATGATGGTCAGCGGCAACTCGATCATCTTCAACACTTGAGTGCCTTCACGTCGTGTCTTCATTCCGAAGCTTGTCATCGACCATGTTCTCCTAGCCTTTAGAATCTGCACATGCAAGAAATCTAAACGCGTAATGAGAACAACTGCTTGGAATATAGTTAGTATAAACAAACGACACACGAATGACCATGTCACAATCAAACACCGTCCGACAGTTTGAAAGTTTAACAAAATTTATCAATTTCAGATTTATCTTTCAAAACTTGCAAATTTCGACCGTTTATGAAGATTTAGTCAATTCGGTTTTCGTTCAGGTTTCAGGTAACGAAGACTCGAGATCCAACATCGTACGATCGAAAATAAAATAGAAATAAAATCTTTTTGGCTTTTATAAAGTTTATATTAAAACACACCTAAGATCTTTTTGGAATTTTTGAATATTTGTAATGTAAAGACTGAAAGCAGTAAATAAATATATGCAGACATTCTTTTTACGAGTTTCGAGGGTAAGAGAATCATATCAGTGTACGGTCATTCCAAAACACTCTTGTTGTTCAGTTAGTTAACATTAAGATAAGCATCCTATAACAATTATCGGTATTGTTGTCCACTTAAACTCAACTTATCAGATGTAATCATGGCGAGGGGATACGTTAAGGTATGATTTATACTTACCAACAGGTGTTCATCCACATCACGACACATTCCCGTATCAAGGTATGCACGAGGGTTCATCTTACCGGTGAGTATATCGATTATCATCTGTTTGACCGTATATGATGTGAGATTCTCACTTATTTTGAATGAAAACAAGCCATATGTGATATAATCACTTATTGATGAGGAACTTGATTTTCAGATGCATGACGGCACAGGAGCAAGTCCGTGAACAGGTCAGTACTTCCGTACAGCAGAGAGACGAACTTGACTCCCGGATAAATGTGATATTTTATCACTTATTTGATATGGACATGTGATTGTTTATCACTTATTGAGGTCGAATGCAGTATGAGATATGTACACGTATGTATAGTATCATGGAAGATCTAGACTTGCGTCCCCGTTATTTTTCGGTAAAAGATACAACCATGATACCCAGATGATAAGCAACATAAAGACCGAATATCTCAGAACCTCGGCAATCTCTCAAACGAAATTTCGTTACTAAGACCATATGCCAATGAATGGTTCCCACCTGGTCTTCAGTCAGTTAAGATTTATATCACCCTGCACACTTTAAAATGATTGTGAGCCTACCGATACATCTTATATAGAGCTGCTTATCGTTTTTCATTTAAGATTTAAAGAGGTTTGAATAGACCACTGATGTACTATCATTTTCTCTTTTGCTCGCCAGGAAACTCATTTTTGTTTTTCTATTGTTTTTGTGTTTTTGAAATTTTTCGATGTTTTTGGATTTTCAGATTTTTGGATTTACTCCCCCTAAAATCAATAAACTAAGACAAATTTAAAACACAAAGATATTTACAACAATGATTTTCCGATGTTGGTTTTACTCTTGCTTGACCTTAATGCCGTTTACCAATAATAAAAAGTCAAATCTTGATTTGTCAAATGCTTTGGTAAAAAGGTCGGCACGTTGGTCATCGGTGTGGACCTTAACAACATCGATTAGCCTTTTCTCAAAGCAATCACGTATGAAGTGATATTTGATTTCGATGTGTTTGGTCTTTGAGTGCTGCACAGGATTTCTAGTGATCTGTAATGCAGCAGAATTATCAACGTAAATAGGAGCAGTTAGGAATTCAAAACCGTAGTCGCGTAATTGTTGTTGAATCCAAAGAACTTGGGAGCAACAACTTGAGGCAGCAATGTATTCAGCTTCGCATGTTGATGTAGCGACACAAGTCTGCTTCTTGCATTGCCATGTGACTAGGCGATTTCCTAAAAACTGACATCCAGCCGTTGTGGATTTGCCGTCGATTTTGCATCCGCCAAAATCAGAATCATTGAAAGCGACCAATTCAAAGTTATTATCCCTAGGGTACCATAGACCGGTGTCAGGGTAACCCTTCAAATAACGAAAAATCCTTTTGACAGCTGCAAGATGTGAGGCCTTCGGGTTGACTTGATATCTGGCAAGCAGGCACGTTGGGTACATTATGTCTGGTCTTGATGCTGTGAGGTACATAAGAGATCCGATCATTGCACGGTAGTATGAGGGGCTAACAGCTTCACCCTTCAAGTCTGGAGTAATTCCGTGATTTTGTGGTAGTGGGGTACCAATGTGCCTTTGCATCAGACATCTGGAACCGGCTCAAGATGACACCAACATATTTAGTCTGATGAATAAATATCCCAGACTCAGTTTGTTGCACTTGTAGGCCCAAAAAGAAAGTCATTTCCCCCATAGCACTCATCTCGAATTTATCCTGCATTATGCGCTCGAAATTCCTACACAAGACATCATTAGTAGAACCAAAAATAATATCATCAACGTATACCTGTACCAGAAGAAGATCTCCATCTTGTTCTTTGATGAAAAGAGTACAGTCGATAAGACCTCTTCGAAAACCGTTCTCCAGCAGATAGTTAGATAAGGTTGCATACCAAGCTCGTGGTGCTTGATGAAGACCATAGAGAGCTTTGTTGAGCAACCAAACCCGATCGGGATGGATAGGATCTTCAAAACCTGGAGGCTGTTCGACGTACACCTCTTCTTCAACCACACCATGTAAGAATGCACTTTTGACGTCCATCTGGTAAACCTTGAATCCTTTGAATGAGGCATAAGCCAGAAAGATCCGAATTGCTTCCAGACGTGCAACAGGTGCATAGACTTCATTGTAGTCGATTCCTTCTATCTGACGAAAAACTTGAACGACTAAACGTGCTTTGTTCCGGATAACAACTCCGCGGTCATCCTTTTTGCATTTGAAAACCCAACGGGTACCAATCTTCTTGTATCCAGCAGGTTTCTCTACGAGTTTCCAGACACCAAGCTTCTGGAATTGTTGCAGCTCTTCCTGCATTGCTTCAACCCAAGAGTTATCTTTCATGGCTTCTTTCCAAGTTCTTGGCTCTTCCTGTGAAACATAACACGCGAAAGACCAATCGTTTTGTTGCCCGGATTCTCGAATAGCTGCATACAAGCCTGCATTGTTGTTGTTTCGCAACATGTTTCTTGTTTGAATGCCACTTTTCACATTTCCGATGATATTTTGTTGAGGATGGGTATTATGAATCCTTGTTTCTGGATTATATGGAACTGGAATATTTATACCCAGGTTGTTGAGATTGAGATCAACAACTAAATCAATGCCCGGAATTGACGAAGAGGATGATGCAGTAGCTTCAGCTGTTCTATGGGTATCCACTGGAGGAGTACCCTCTGAAGTACCATGAACTGCTGTTGTTGGAGCTTCCTGATCTGCATCTAGAAATTCATCATCCTCTGAAGATTCGTTCAATTCGGCAGCATCGTGAAAATCCTCATTGTCGAGAGTATTATTGTTCACCGAAGAAGGTTCTTGATTGACAAGAATTGGACGAACCACCGGTGAAACTGTTGCATTGTCACTCTCGAAAAACATCCTTGCCGCAGCACTTTCTTCAACGGCTTCAACATTGATCGAATTGAAAAAGTCATCGTACTCAAACATCCAAGGCTGGCCAGGACATTTGACTGGCAAAGTGTGCCTTTGTACTCTGACCTCAGACCATTCCTCGACCCTTTTAGTCTCTAGATTCCAGACTCGTAAGTTAGGGGTGGCATACCCAAGAAAGTATCCATCAATTGCTTTTGCCCCAAACTTTCCATTAGGATCGATGATTGTACATGGAGCTCCAAACGATTCAAGATAAGACAAATCTGGTTTCCGTTTTTGAAGAAGCTCAAAGCAGGTCTTGTTGTGCCTTTTGACTGTAAGGACTCGGTTCAATGTATAACATGCAGAGGCCACAGCTTCAGTCCAGAATGGAATGGGCAACTGCGACTCTACCAACATTGTCCTAGCAGTCTCGATCAATGTGCGGTTCTTACGTTCAGCGACACCATTCTGTTGAGGAGTATAAGCTGCACTAAACTCATGAAGAATACCCTTTGAAGTGCAAAACTCCGCCATGGCATGATTTTTAAATTCAGTACCATTGTCGCTACGTATCCGCCTAACCTTCAACTTATACAAATTCTCAATCTGAATGATCAAGTTTTTGATAATGCCAAAGGTTTCACTCTTGTGTGCCATGAACGCCACCCAAGAAAATCTTGAATAATCATCAGTTATCACGAGGCAGTATTGATCACCCCGAATACTCTTGTGCTTGACAGGACCGAACAAATCCATGTGCAAACGTTCAAGAGGAACTGCCACCGTGTTGATCTTCTTAGTAGGGTGCTTCTTCTTCGTTTGTTTTCCCTTCTGGCACGAAACACAGACGTCTTGAAGATGGAAATTTTTGAGAGGAACACCATTCACCAATTCATTTGAAACCAAATGATTCATTTTGCGTAAGTGAATGTGACCCATTCGTCTGTGCCAAGAGATAGAGTCTTTTTCTGTGGCTTTGGAAACGAAACAAGTTGCTTGTGCAGACGTAGTAATAGCTTGGCTCATATCAAGGACGTACAAATCATTTATCCTTGGAGCTGACAAGAGAATCCATTCTTTTGGAATTTTGAAGCCGGGTTTCAGCACATAACATCCATTAGCATCAAAGTGTACTGAAAATTGCTTGTCACAAATTTGAGAAACACTAAGAAGATTGTGATCAAGTTGTTGCACAAAGTTGATCTTGTCAAAGCTGACAATCCCGTTGGATATCATTCCTTCACCCGTAATATAGCCTCCCTTATCTCCAGCAAAAGCAACATAACCTCCTCTAATAGATTTGACGTCGTAGAGAAGCTTCATGTCGCCTGTCATGTGCCTGGATGCCCCACTATCAACAATCCAATGACTACTGATAGTTCCTCCTGGAACACCCTGCACATGAACTCAAATGATTAGTTGGAGATGGGGACCCAAGCCATTGTGGTCTTGGGTCTTCCATTTTCATCAATAACAATAACTTCTTGTCTTTGATGATTGGTAAATTGTGATGGTCCCCCTGATTCATTAACCGTTTTTGGTTTCCAGGTCTGTTTTGGTTTACCAGTGTTATCTTTTAAAACTTTAACTTCATGGTTGTCTGAAGTTTTTGAATTGTCTGGTTTGACAGAAACAACTGTTTTGTTAACCACATCGGTTTTAATCGCCTTTTCAATTTTCTTGACCTGTTGGCGTTTCTGTTTCTTTTCCCTTTCTTTTACAAGTCGGGGATCTTGTTTTGCAGAAACAGTTTGCCTGCGGTCAGTTTGGTCACGGGGAACATCAACTTTTTCTTTTTGTTTATGAAGATATGGACAATTTCTAATTATATGTCCAATTGTTCCACACTCAAAGCATGATCTTCGTTCAACAAACTCCGAAGTATCATGTTATCGTTTAGCCGATGATGTTGAACTTTGTGAACCCGAGGTACTAGGCTTTGAACTGGTTTGTTCATTTCTTTTCAGAACAGTAGCTTTCTTGACAAAATCTAAGTTAGATTTATTTTCAAACGTCTCAATTTTGTCCGTTCCCGTCGATTTCACAAAGTTTACATTCTTGTTTTTCTTCCGATTCGGATTCTTTTGAGTTTGAGCCGGTGATTTTGCTTTTGGCTTGGTGTGATTTTGCTGTTTCTGCACTGTTGGTAATTTCTTGTTGCCAAATTGTTTTCGAATTTCGGCCTTTGGAATAGGAGGACACTGTGTAACTGTAACACGTGGTCCTGTCTTTCCCAAAAACTTACTTGTCGAGTTTTCAAAAACTTTGCTGATTAAGGATTGATTCACATTCTTAATGGGAAAGTCTTTGTCTGAATAGATTTTATCGTCACCAACAAGAGTGTACAGCAAGTTCACACTCTCCGACTCTTTTGCAGACCAGGACTCAATTGCAACAGTCTCAGCGGGCTTTGCAGGAGGATCACATAGAATGTGATTCTCGAGAGGTATGTCCTCATTTTTTACTACCGCATCAGACTTTGCTGGGACAGCATCATCAGATTCATCATCAGAAGAATCAGCATCCTCAGTAATGACTGGAAGATCCTGATTCAGTTCAGCAGAAGACACACATATATCTGCTGATACATCCGAATCTGATGATACTTCCTTTGTATATCCGAGCCCTGCTGCAAACTCTTTCACATCTAGAGGCACAGATGGTTCAAAGAACACTCTGTCCTCCTCATCCGGCATGGCATCATAATTATGTCTCACTGGTGGTGGACAATTCTTATAGCCTATGCACGTGACGTCCCTTTTCTCCTTTTGGACATCAATGATGTGATCCAACACATAGCTAGAACTCAAATAACTATCTAACTTGAGTTGGATTGCCTCACTTTCCGTTTTTACACAAGCCATCTCTTTTTGCATTGTCTCAAGGCGAGATATATACAAATTAATGTCAGTTTGTTTTCTGGAAACCATTTTAGTTAACTCGGTTTCATCTTTCTTTAACTTTTCGATTACCGATTTAAACTCCTTTTCATGATTTTCATAAAACATATTGGCTTCTGTACATTTGGAAAGGTCCACAGTCAATTTCTGATTGTGAATAAAAGTCACATCATACTTTTCTTGCAAAGCTTCATGCTTACTTTGCAAGTCACACAAATTCTCATTCACTGTAGTATGTTTGTCTTGCAAGTCAAACAAACTAGCTTGTAAAGCATCATGTTTGCCTTGCAACTCAGACATACTTTTCTCTACATCAGCACATCTAGCACGCAACCTATCACATTCATCACAATTTACAACAGTGGGTTCATCGACACATACCTGACTTGATGAACCATCGACATTAGCCATAAAGGCTGAATGGAGAGAAGACGAAGAATAAGCAGCTTGATCCACCAGAATAGATCTTCTTTGTGTTCCTGCTTCAGCTTCCTCCAAAAGTTCATCAATATCTGCATCGATTGCTGCATTTGATGTCTCACCCACATGATCATCGCCTGAACTTGAGGATTCTTCATCTGAACTCCTGCTATATCCCGAAGAGTCTTCATCCTCAGAAGATTCACCACCATTGGCGGAAGATTCTCCACCACTGGTGTGAACTAACTCCTTAACCACTTCAGCAAAACATGCTGTTCCATCGGGAGCATCACCACTCAACTGGATTGACCAGTCACAACCTTCATCCACTTGAACCACAAGTGCCCGGTTGGCTTGGTTGTTGACAGGCACTAATGTACGCTCATTGTTTCTGTTCTGGTTCTGCTGGTTGCCTTGGTTTCTGAAGGGGTTCTGGTTCCCGTGCTGTGCTGGCTTTGTACATTCCCTTTTAAAGTGACCCCGTTCACCACAGTTGAAGCACTTTACAGCCTGTTTATCGAACCCATACTTGGTGTCTCTCTTACTCTCCAAGATTGTTCTGCCAGTACTTTCCATGAAATCCTTTGCCCTTCTCACAGCACTAGCAAAGGCCCACTTGATATCCATCAAGTCCATCTCTTCCTTATCAATCTGCCGATAGTCTTCTTGTGTCAGATTAATGTTGCCAATCTGACCTTCTATTAACCCACAGTACGCGCTCACTACAGTGTTAAGCAGCTCCATGTGTTCCCTTGCTACTTCTACACTGACTTTAGAGAAGCTTGAAGTGTCGAGCTGTACTGTATTTGGTTTTGATTGCTGACCAGCAGATGATGTTCCTCCATAACACGCATGTTGTTGTTGAGCAGGAGGAGGAGGAGGTGGTTGTATTGGATTTCCATACATGTCTGTGGTGGGAGGTGGCTTAACAGGAACTTGCACTGGATTGCCATACATATCCGTGCTTGTGACAAACGCCGTTTGAAGTGGAGCATGTGGACCGGTTCTTGCAGACGAAGAACTGGAAGTTCCATAATACATTTCTGGATTCTGTGGCAATGGAACTCTTTTTGCCTTCAATGTTTCCTCCTGATCCTTGTTTTCTAGAAGCTGCACGAAGTCGTTGATATTTGTAGTTCTCAAAACTCCGTTATACTTCAAGATTTCCAAGAAACTACTCCATTGGGGAGGCAAAGCATCAGCAAACTTCTTCACCACCTCTGCTGTAGTTGTCGCTACTCCAAAATTGTTCAACTCTGTAAGCAAGTGATAAAACCGGCTTGTCATGTCTCCCAAAGACTCCTTATCCATGCACGTGAAACAGTCAAATTCTTTCTTGAGAAGATCATGACGCAATTGACGTGTTGCTTCATTCCCTACTCCTCTGGTTTTCAACCCGTCCCACAACTTCTTTGTTGTCTTGAAACTGACAAACTGGTGATAGATATCTTTGCTTAACGCCTGAGTGAGAATGGCGTATGCTTTCTTTTCCAGATCATACGTCTTCTTTTGATCTTCAGGAAGATCGGCAAACGTAGCAGTATCTGAAGCAGCAACCTCTATAGCTTGATCGAAATCTGTAGTGAAACGTATCCACAGTTCGGTGTTTTGACCAAGAACGTATGTACGAAATCTATCAACCCAGCCCGGATATTCGTTTAAGTGCATCAACTTTGGAGGTCGATTCAAACTTCCGGTTTCGCTTTCGCTCAATAAGATACTTTGAATGCTCGGAGTTTGATTCGATACTAATGCCCATTGACTTGACGATATGGCATTTGCTTGTGAAGATTGCTACCGGAGATTCGGCCCATGAAGGAGATAAACTTGTACTCGTGTACTTTCCACTATCTGGAGCCGGTGTACCCCACCATGAGGGAGTGGAACCTGTACTTGTATATTTTCCACTATCTGGAGCCGGAGTTCCCCACCAACTCGGATTCATATTGATACGGAAAAATGATCACCTGAAAAACACACCTCAAACAAACAGTTAACAAAGAAATAAAAATCTCCTGTTAGAAAAAAAAATGAGTGATTTCTTTGAGATGGACAATAAGTAATTTCGGCTATAAGAACTGATTTCGGTGTGTAGGTCCGACGAAACTGAAGCCCAAATAGAAGCCCAATTATTTGTTGTGCAAGCCCAGCTACTTGTGCGACTAAACAACTCTTGTGCGAGCCAACAACTTGTTCGACTAGCTTGTCTTGTGCGACTCAAATCTGCAGCCCAAAAAAAAATTGTCCAATGTAATCAGAAGCCCAGTTCTCTTGTGCGAGCCCACTATCTTGTGCGATAACAAATCCTTGTGTGACTCAATCTCTTGTGCGATTAAATGACTGTTGTGTGATCCAGCTAACTTGTGCGATCCCTTGTGTGAATACCAATTCTTGTGCGACTGAATGTGTTGTGTGATTCAAATATCTTGGCTTTCTATCCACTGACACAAAGTAGATCACTTTTTCAACTCAACTTTCGGCTACACACTTTTTTATTTACCAACCAAATGATGATGCTGTATATTTTAATCAACAACAACTTCCAAGACAATAACAACTTTCAAACAATTCTGAGTAAATATAATCTTATGAGATCAAAATATCTAATCACCTTGACTTTCTATCCCTGACACAACCGACCCACTTCCATTTCAAAGTAAGCTCAATCCTACAACCGACCCACTTCCATTTCAAAGTAAGCTCAATCCTACCAACCAGTAAGGTGTGTACTATAATAATCCTTTTACAAATTCCAAAACACTAACAACTTCCACCAATAACTTCTAAGGATCAAAAAGTAGAATTATATGAAGAACACTTGAAGATTGTTGAAGATATAAAGAACTACCCAGAAAATTTGAATTTTCCGGTAAACTAAAGAGTTTTCCGGTGAACCGAAATTTTCCGAACACGAATTTTTTGCAAGAAACTTCACTAAAAACCTTAACACAACATGCTAAAAAGAGTTTTAAACAAGGTTTTCTATGAACTAACCACAAACACACCAGAAATTTCGAAGTTTAAAATTAATTTTTCAGAAAAATATGAACTTCAAAAATCTGAAACACACTCGAAAACCACTCGGTTTTAACAAGGAGAAGAGCCAAGGCTCTGATACCACTTGTAGGTCCGGCTAGGAGGATCTAGTCGCCTAATCCTTGTATACAAACACACCCGGTTGTGCGGAATCCAACCGGAGATGCAAACCGAGATCGAACACGACAAGAACACGAGATACAAGACCGAGACTCAACGATTAACACCAATGTATTAATACTTGAAAAGTCGGTTACAAGCTCAATGTTTACAAAACAATCTTTGCAAACTCTCTCTTGAATCTCTCAGGTATATCTTCCTTGTGCGGTTCTTGTCTACCACCGAAAACACTTGTCTGTTTTCTTGTTTTCCTTGTGTCCACCGAAATCACCAAGTGATTTCGGTATATATATGTTGTGCGATTGGGCTGGGCCTTGTGCGATTGGTCTTGTGATCGGCCCAAATGAAGAAGGCCCAACATGTTTACGTTAAACATGCAGATAGAAGATTTGTTGTTGTCTTGCAAGTGTGACATCACCATGACATCATCATGGTGATGTCATGCTGATGTGTCGACGGGAACGGTTCTCGGCTCATCGTGCTTCGCGTGTTGAACTCTGGGGCGCACGACGGAGGAATGTCGTGGCGTCGGGCTTGAGCCGAACCTAACCGGGTCGAACCGAACCAAGTTGAACCGAGCCAAGTCGCGTCCACATAATATCAACACTATTAAATTGGTCGATGATTATTTTAAACTACAGCATAATTTAAAGTGAAAGACTTATCAAATATAATATAGCAAACGTGATTCACTTTTCCTTTACATGTTTTATTGTTAAGAAACTAGATTTTTATCCGTCCACGTGTTGTAGCGGAAACATCATATGCACAAAGCAGTAAATAAACCTTAGCTGACACTATTTGATCTTAAACGAAACACACAATATATAACATGTGATGTAAAGTAAATGAAAATATATAAAAGCTGGCATTTCGAATGCCTTTACTCTCGATTTTGATTATCTATTTGTCCCCATGATTGAACTGTTGCACCTTCTTGTACATAACAACTTTAGAGCTGAAGAGATTGAACTCGTACGCACCTACGTCCAGAGCCGTGAACAGCTATGTTGGTAATTTTAGTGTTATCAACGGATTTTGGTGGTATTGGATTAACTTGTCGACTAAGTTAATCTTATTTTACAATAAACGAGTTAGGAGATGCGGGAGTGCATGCTCGTTTATATCTAATAAGATTAGGTATTTCATCGATTTGTATTTATAATCTATATTTAATTTTGGGCCTGTTTATTAATTGGTTTTGGGACACTTAATAAATTGTATTCTCTTAATTAAGATTAATTGGGCCCAAGGTTTGTTATGGTAATGTCGATTGGGCTTCATGGCCTAAATGGATCACATGATTAATGTGGATCTATATAGTAATTAAAAGGAAAATCGATGGGAGGCCTTTTTTGGGAATGCCTTTTCTTGGTCGTCGCAGGGAGGAACAGTTTTTTGTTCTTTGTTCAACATATGCGAACAAGTGGTATGGTTTCAAGTATTCTCAAACATTCAACAGATTCGTTCTTGTGTGTTCTACGCATCTTATTTGATTAATTATTGGTAGTACCACCAAATAGGTTAATCTGAAAGTGAACACACGATTTGTGTAGAAATCCAGGTTTTTTCTTCATCTCAGTTTTCTTGCAATTGTTTCGATATTGGTTAGTAATCACTCAAAAATACAACAAAGATTAACCTATTTTCATTGTTTGTTATACTACTAAATCCAATTTCGAGACAACGTGCTCGATTTTGTTGTTGGGTCTCGGTTTGCAATTCGTGTTTTGCCACAGTGGTGTTACTTTTATTGGGTTCTTGAATTATATTATCTTCATCGGATTTGTGATTGTTAAAATGCTTCATGTGTGTGTGATTGAATTGATATTTGAGGTTTTCATCATCAAAAACTAGAAACACATGACTCATAGAGTTTGTTGAAGGCACATATAAATCATCATGTAGATTTTTCTTAAAAGTTGATTGTGGGACCATGGAATGGGTATCCAAACATCTGACCTTTAGGGTTATTTTATGTTTATTAATGTTAATTTTGGATAACTTAACATGTGTTGGATAATTTAGGCTGCTAATTGATAAATGATTCATTAGTTACCAATTCAGTACGAATTGTTTGTCTTGAATTGCAATTAACAATTAAATTTGGCTTCTTATGGATTTATAAGTAAAACAAGAAACGTACCATCGTGAATCGTACGGGTAGTCGGTTAATTTTGGTTTGAAAAGAATAAACTATCTCGGAGTTCATGGATGAATCGGACGGGTAGTCGGTTGCGTGCTTTGTTGGGTTCAGTGATGACGACGTCTTCGATTTTGTTTGAAATCTCCGGCCTCTCGATCGGGGCTGTTGTCAGTTAATTTTGGTTCGAAAATAACCGGGTAGGAAAAAAGAAGAAGAGACTGCCGCCACGGTTTTTCTTTTGCTCGGAGGACACATTGATTGCCACCCGGCGGTCGGCGGCGGACGTCGGAATCGGCTTTAACACCCCAACAATTAATGAGACAACAAGCATCGGCTTTCTCGCATGATTGTGTATATGTTTTTCTTTGTTTGCTAGATGAACGATTGCATGGGATGAATGTGAGTTTAGTGACTTAGTCATCAATCTCAAAATGACTAAACACAAATCTAAGTGATGATTGTTCAATTAATTTTCATTAGTATGTAAGATTAAATATATTACGTATTGGTATTTAATCTATAGCCATCATAATCATTTACATTATAGAGATCAAAATATATTAGAACCTATTAAATAATTAGTTGGTAATTGTTGATGGACCATATTACCCTTATTAACTAATTAGGGTTTCCTCCTGGGTGCTTATATAAGGAGACTTATGTGGAGGTTAAGGGTTTACACAGTTACACAATCAGACATCCCATTAGCCATAACATCATAATGCTCGACCTCCTCTCCTACAACCGATACCCTTTTCGGTTTTCTTAGCCACCATCATTAGATTGCACCCTAAGGAGGAACCAGACCAAACTGACAACTATGTCAAACACTATTGCTGCATCTACATCTGGATTCTCTGCTGGCCTGTGCTGATGCAATCAAAGGCATGTTTTCCTTCATGAATAAACAGAACTGATCCAACATGTGGTATCAGAGCATATGTTGATTAGTCAGTTCTGTTTTCGTATCCATAATTCTGGGATTGAAACTTGGAAAACGGAATTTTGAAACCTTATGAATCATAACAGCCGGTTTCGAGTCGGCCTTGTCCACTCGAGATCATTGTTTTCGGATAAAAGCTTAATCATATGTTTATTCGAAATTAACTGGTTTATGTTTTAGCCGAAATCTGTTTAGAAAATTATTAATTTTCAGGTTTCGGGTTCCAGAATTTTATGTTTTACTTTTTTAGGGTTCATCACTTGTTCTTAGAAAATTCGAAAATTCTATTATGTTTTGGAATATGATTCGGATTATTAAGTGTTTTTCCTGTTTTTGATCTGTTTTGTCCTCTAAAGATTTCGAAAAAACTGTTATTAGATAAACAGATTATGATTTTGAAATATTTGATAAAATTAAATCTTTATTAAAACAGGAAACACTATCATAAAATCCCTTAGATTTCGAATTTTCGGTTATGATATCACAATTAACAGCTGTTGACGAGGTTGCTACTCGCAACCATGAGGTTGCTACTCGAGACCATGAGGTTGCTACTCGCAACCATGAGGTTGCTACTCGAGACCATGAGGTTGCTACTCGAGACCATGAGGTTGCTACTCGCAACCATAACGTCATTAGTCGAGACCGTAGTTGCGACTCGCAACCATAACGTCATTAGTCGAGACCGTAGTTGCGACTCGCAACCATAACATCATTACTCGAAATCTTGGTTGCGACTCGAAATCTCATTATTTTAGGTTGTTTAATGTGAACTAAGATTTAGCTCGGGTGGTTTGCTATTAAATGATTGGTTTTTGTAATTATTTAGTTAATTAATGAGGATCAAATAATGTTTTACAAAACCAAAAATGGCTTTACTTGAATGAGTTTTTGATATATCATTTCTGGCCAAAGCTGACTTGATACATCTACTTATCGTTCAAGTATTACGAAAGCTATGTTAAGTGTGCATCATAAGCATGAATGTTTTAATATCTGGCCAAAGCTGATTTAATTCCTTCATAGATGGCATACTTAACAAGTGCATAACTAAAGTGATTGTCTCAATTTCTGGCCAAAGCTGATTTGTTACAACCACTTTGCACACATGCTTAAATGATTACACTTCTAGCCAAAGCTGTTTTGTCTTCGTTTAAGTAGAACTTTAAGTATTCTATTATTTTGATGTTAGTAATAGACGTATCACAATCTCTTCACATAATGATCCTTATATTAATGATCCTCAATTAATTTTTTGTGATCATTTTGTCTGCCTTATTCTTAGTACCCATAATTTTACTCACTATAATTTTCTTCTAAAAATCTCATCCACTCTAATTCCTAAACCTAAAATGTTTGCTTTATTTAAAGTTTCTATAAGAATTAGCTCTTAAATTAAATACTTGATTATCTCTTAAGACACGATAACCCTATTGCTCTCTTCTGATTAGGCACTACAGAAGAAACGTAGAGCGTGATGATTAGGATAAATCGAACATGATGTCTCTTATGATAATCAAGAACTCTCTTACATAATTGCTATCACTAAAGTTATTCCAGATTAAGTTTTTCCTAAGACTAATCTATAATTGTGGAATAATCACTAGAACTCCTAAGATGCATGCCTTCATTTAAAATTATAAATTATAAGGTTAAGTGGTATATGTGAATATATTATAATGTACAATACCATGACCCATAAAGTTAAGGGCTTACGCATGGAAATGAGTACATTTTCCAGTACATTACACACTAAGTTTTCATTTGTACAATTTGATGCATTATAAATCAGCTATAACACTCCAAAGTACCAAAGTATAACGAGTGTGTTGATAAGCAACATATGTACATAGAAATAAATGTTTAAAACTGGAAAATAAGATGTTATTCACCTTACAACCACTAAAACCTTAAGAGAGGATTGTTCTAAGGTCCATAGACAAATTACAAGTGCTAATCCCAACGTTAAGGTTCTTCAAGGGAAAATCTCATTGCATAATTATGTCATTAGACTAGGCATAAGCAACGAGACTATCCATTATTCTAAAGAACAGTTGGATAAATTAATTAGATAGTAACTTCCTAATGATATTTAAGTCTGATAATTTTAATGTTCCAATTAACACATGATTAGTT
Source organism: Helianthus annuus (assembly GCF_002127325.2). Lineage (NCBI taxonomy): Eukaryota > Viridiplantae > Streptophyta > Magnoliopsida > Asterales > Asteraceae > Helianthus > Helianthus annuus. The sequence goes on along the minus strand of NC_035434.2, from coordinate 39,171,573 downwards.
GATTCTAGTTCCATACGTTTCCTTACCAGAACTCGACAAATAACTAACATGAGAGTTAGTGACAAAATTAAAATGTTAAGACTATAAGAACCATAATGAACAGTCTTCCAACAACGCTTTTCGATACCTTATATATTCTGAAGATTAATCAGAATATAGTATCATAATTAAGCAATGTTATGAAGGTTGTGAGGTTTGCATAGTCAACATAAAGTCACACTTATCTTAAACTCTCCTCTTATTTGTTCTAAATATCTGGATAGAAACATTACTAAGATGAAACTAGATGATACCTTACTTTTTCACAACTTTTGTCATCATGCAAATGAGAATTTGACAAAAGGAAAATGAGACTTACAAATTTCATCCATTAGAACCAAAATTCATGAGAAATCATGACATGGTTAATGAGGATGATTATTCATCTAATCTCATTTTAAGTGATTTTAAATCATGACGTTAAAGCCCTAAAATATGACTTGGCTTGAGGAATAAGCATAGGTCCATCATAAGTCATTCATTGACATTCGTGGAACTTATTCCAAATGGAATATTCAGACATAATTCATTTATCATTTAACAGACTATCAACTTGTATCTAAATTTTGTCACATATGGCCCACGGTCTTAGAAGAAATTTATTCATACATATACTTTATAAGATTTCTATTAAATATGTCCCTAAGTTTCTTATGACATCTGGACGTTAAAGAAATCAAATAAAGTCTAACTATATGTGATAGGTTTCCACGTCACGTAGCTCATTGAAACTTCTCTTGTAGCATTCTAGAGATATTAAAGATCAGTGGGAGCATTAAGTGTCTTAATAATAACTTGCAATAGTTGCAAGAGGTGGGGGAGTGAAAAATTTTAAATTATTTTAAATCTACACCTCTTGTACAAGACATCGCTCCATCATGACATTGTTCTATCAAACCTTATCTCCTTAAATCTAATGCTACTCTTACAAAAGTTTCATTGTTGCTTAATTGTGGGCACATTTAGATTTCTTACCTAAAATAACATAATCCTCAACAAGAGAAACTACAACGACTAACGTCATTAACTTGTTTCTCTATTAGAATTTGTTGGTCGTTACATATTGACCCTAAGCATGCTGAGTTCCTAAAGATTTCTAAGGTTAGTAGGAGCAGTCAAAGTCCTTATCATGACTTGCAAGGAATACAAGAGGCGGGGGGAAGAGTGTCATTAAATTTCACTCCGAATTTAACTCCGATTACACCTCTTGTATACCATACTGCACCAACCCTTACAAACTTAGAATAAAAATGATAGCAACCTAACCAAGAGCTAATCCATAAAACTGAAACTTCTAATGAACCCAATAATCAACTCAGGAGGTCATCTAGGTTTAAAAGCCTACTAACTTTGATGATTACATAACCTCCCTAATGAAGTTGAAATGGATTTTTGGAAATGTTTAATGATCCTATCTCTTAAAATCAAGCCATTAGCGTAAATCAATCATCTGAATGGAATAAAACAGTTTTCTAGTAAAACTGATTTTATGTGTTCGTGTAACGTTTGGGATTTGATTGAATTACCTAAGAGTGTTCATAACTAAATCAAATCCTAATATAAGCGTTAAGACACAAAGGGGCATCATTGGTTGTCAAAGGTTGTACTCAGGAAGAGATAAATTATTAAAGAATCTTTATTACATATCTAACAAAAGATTTCTTTGAGGATCATCACTGTTCTAGTAGCTTATAATAGTTTTAAGCTACATTAGATGAACATTAAAACGATTTTCCCTAAAGTTTGCATGTTCATTAGATAACAACCTAAAGTTTCAAACTGAAGGTTAAAGAACACTTTATTTGTAAGCCAATAATATCCATGTATGGGTTAATGCAAACATCATAATGTGATGAAAAGCTAACGTAATTATTTTCATCAAGAATCAAGTGGATTAATGTACCTACCTCAAAATGAGTGGGAGCAACTAAAATAAACTTGTCTATATAGATGATATTCTTTTGACAAGTATATGTTACATAAGTCAAAGCATTGTTAACACAAACTTTGATATAATAGATCTTAGAGATGTCTCTTATGTAATAGATATCATAACGTACCGAGATAGACCCAATGGGACAATAGTTTCGTTCTATAAGTTTAACGTTAAATGGGTCCTTACATATGTAACAAAATACTGCTCTCCTTTAGAGGATAATAGGATAAATGAGATTATTTCCTTATGCTTCATTAATTGGAAGCCTTATGTAAGTTTAAGTCTATACTCGTTTAGATATTACTCACATTGCAACACACAAGATATGTCTAGATTAATGTGAAGCATCTAATGGAGTATTACAATATCTTTAAAAGAAACGAGAGACTACAATTTAAAGAAGAAGTGAGAATTTAAAACCGGTTTACTACTCTAACTTTGTGATATTCAAAGATTATAAAATGTAATTTCGGGTATATCTTTATGTCAGCAGACAAAACCTATTTCATGGAGGAGTCATAATGCACTGATATTAACAACCTAAGTTATAACGACATAATATAGTCACTAAATGTTGTTGGAAATTTATCAGTGGACTCATAAGTTTATTAACTCCATATAATTAATGTTTTGAAGAATTAGTGTGATAAAGTCAGCTACCATGACTCCTTGAACAGTAACAGTTCAAGAGGTGCTGCATTAAATTTCGATACGCAATTAATTATTCGTTTATGAACGAATTGAGGAAACTAAGTTTTGTATCGAATACATTCATGATATGCTTAAGGATCCTATAACTAAAGGGCTATTACCCATAAGTCTTATTAAGAGAGCTCATAGACGGGTGTTAATTAATAGTCGTGCGCAATTGCATATCGTACTATGAATGACTAAGTATTAGTTAATTTTCCTCATCGGTTTGATTTTGTATGTCTCTAAGAATATGTCAAGCTAGCATAATGGCATATAGACAAATATAGTTACAAATCAAACAAAGGGCTTACGCGTATTTTGATCATAACGATTAGGTTTTAAATTAAGGCTATAGTATGATTAATGGGGGCCCTGAGTCGCATAATGATTCAACGGCTGTATTTTTCTGCTATAGTACTTGTTTAAGGCTAAAATGAGTGTTAACTCCTGATCAGGCTTATCTAACACTCATAGTAAATGATTACTCGGCTAAGTGGGAGAATGTAAGATTAAATATATTACGTATTGGTATTTAATCTATAGCCATCATAATAATTTACATTATAGAGATCAAAATATATTAGAACCTATTAAATAATTAGTTGGTAATTGTTGATGGACCATATTACCCTTATTAACTAATTAGGGTTTCCTCCTGGGTGCTTATATAAGGAGACTTATGTGGAGGTTAAGGGGTTACACAGTTACACAATCAGACATCCCATTAGCCATAACATCATAATGCTCGACCTCCTCTCCTACAACCGATACCCTTTTCGGTTTTCTTAGCCACCATCATTAGATTGCACCCTAAGGAGGAACCAGACCAAACTGACAACTATGTCAAACACTATTGCTGCATCTACATCTGGATTCTCTGCTGGCATGTGCTGATGCAATCAAAGGCATGTTTTCCTTCATGAATAAACAGAACTGATCCAACATAGTATACTTGTTGCATATATGTGTATACATATAGATACATGTACGGGTGTTTTTTTTTTGCTTGTTGAATTGAATGGGACATGGGTATGTAAAGAAATAAAAGGTTTTCTAAACACTATACACACAAGTGTATGGATCATATTTTAAACAAAATACAAGGGTTTTGTTGTCCGTTTGTCAACTGAAGTGAAACCAAGAACAACACTTGTGTCGTAAATTCGTCGACCAGAACAAAACCCGTGGAGTGTTGTAATTTGCACAAGGAAAATCAAAGAAGGACTGCATGTGGTCTTTCAATCTTCGACCGTTGAAGGGGCTATTTCTTGATACGAACCGAAGGAACAATGGTTTTCTTGCTTGTGATCATCTCAATTTACAGGTAAGTTTTTTATCCCTTCCATACATAAATTTTATGCACCGATGCATGAACAAGTAACGTGTTTTGATTAGTAACCGAGATCGATTGTGATTCGTTTGTTTAACGGATCATGGATGTGAATTGAATTGTGTAAGTACGGCGGAATTTTACGTGCTCGACACGTTGGGTTCGCCCTTGCGTTTGTACCCTACGTTATAGGAGTCGTTTGATTGGATGTTGGTTCTATCGTTAAGCGTGATTAAAAAAAAGATTGTGTGAACATGATACTTGTTAAATTATTCTTACTAATTTCGGATGTAACTCGTAGTAGTGTTTGATTAGCTATCTATGAGGTAAGTTGTTCTTAAATTGTAGATAATCTTGAATGAGTGACATGGAAAACATGTTTTGTATGAACGTCTTGTATATATGCGGTAGCTGTTTTTATAAAACAAGCATGTTATTTGACTAAACGATCACCATATTTGATGTATGGATTGAACGGGAGAAGTAAAACTCTCTAATTTCAAAACTCTTGAATGATAATAAATTTAGTGGTTCTTTTAACTGGGAAGAGTTTGAGCTACTTTGATATATTAACTCATGTATATGTGTATTTTTATTGCTAAGCATGCCATGTTGATTTGATTGACATGTAGTATTTTCTTAAAAATGGTTAAATCCGTGTTGTTCAATTCATGTCTATGTGAAATGTTTCTAGGCTATGTTAGCAGCCCAGTATTTGCTACATAGGGTTCCTAATAAAAGGAACTAGACTACCCTTAATAAACTTAGATGCATGAGCCTGGAATTGAGCTATCTAAGAGTTTGGGATTGTGGTGCTATTGTACATGTTACTAAACCTAAAAGAAAGATTTTAGGCGAGAAAGGAATGGATGATATATTCATAGACTATGCTAAAATTCAAAAGTCTATTGGTTCTACGTCTTGGAACTAATGACTGAGTGTGTGTAAAAAATTATCATAGAATCAAGGCATATCATCTTTAATTCATAATTCCCTGGACAAGGTTTCTGATCCTATTGAGAATGTAGTTGTTGATTCTGATAGAGCATTTGCTAGTGCTGGTAGTGTATCTATTCCTTCCGAACCTATGAAAAGCTAGAGAAAAAGGAAGACGGTTATGACTTTAATCATTATTTAGTTAAAGGGACCAAGAGTTGGGTTGGACATCGGGATCAATAATGTTTTAATATTGAAGATGATCAATTCCTGGGCAAAAACTAAAACAAGCACTACTGAAGTGATATTATCTAATGGGTTAGACAAATATTTATGTAGCAGTCTTAATTCCTCTCGCAAAGGAGTGATCATTTGATACAAAGGATTTGTGGGAGGATGTTGACATCCTAGGAATAAGGATGAGGGGGAGGAACAAGAATATATTTATGATGTTGTCTCATTGCATTGAGAAAGTTATGAAGAAATTATATTACTTTGTTTGTTCTTCGGTTGGTACTCCTATAGGTCCTAATATCCGACTTGTGCGAAATCATGGTGAATCTACTTCACAGATGGGGTATTTAAAGCAATTGGATGCCTAATGTATGCTATGATTTGTACAAGGCCTTATATAGCATACGTTATGGGAAACTGAGTAGATTTACCAGTAATCCAAGTACTCGGCATTGGCAAGCTGTGAATAGGTTTTCAAATGTTTGAAAATAACCATGATCTATGGTTTGTGTTATTAGGGTTTCCTTCAGTTTTAGAAGGGTATTCTGAAGCAAGTTGTATAACCAAGTGGATGGGTATTCCTACTTGGTGGAAGTTTTATCTCCTAGGCTTCAAAGAAGCAGACTTGCATCATAAATTCAACAATGGAATCTGAATTTGAAGCTTTAGTAGCAGCTACTGGTAAAGAAGCTGAGTGGCTAAGAAATTTGATCTTTGAGGTTCCTTTGTGTTCAAAACCGATATCACCAATATATCTATCAAATGAGATATTGTTGGCTAAGGATTTTTGTCAGATGTATAATGGAAAGTCTAGACGGTTACGTGTAGCATGATTCATGAGCTCACCATGCATAGAGTGATATCTGTTGAATTTGTAAGATCTAAGTATAATTTGACTGAGTAGCTAACTAAAGAGTTAGGAGAGATCTCGTGAATAAATCAGTCATAGGGATGGGTTTAAAGTCCATACTTTAATATCCTAAGATACCCAATTCCCATCTAATACAACATTATATGCAGAATTCAATGTGGAAAGCTTGTTATAGAGATATTGGAACACATGATCAAAATCATCCCAAGGTTGTGTTCAGACTGCAAGATAAAGGAGGTTGAAGTATAACTTCTTAATAGTTTTTTGAAAAATTGCATTTGCAGGGGCGAGAATAAAAGAACTACCTATAAGAGTATGAAGTTTAGCCGCTTCAAGAAGCTTGGACTTGGCTTTGATATACTCTTTGAAGGATTGGACACAGGCTAGTAAAATATTGTGTCAAGTAAGAACATATGAATTTGTTAACTTATGTGTATATTATCTTCAGGTATTCATTACGAATAGAAAGGGTTCAATCCATAGCGACACCCTAATATTCGAATATTTGGAATGTGTAATATACCAAGGTGAAATTCAATCGTCGCGATATTTCATTTATGCATATGTTTGTGTTTGCTTGAGAAGTATTTTAAGTTAATCATGGATATCACTAAAATGGGGGAGGAATGTTGGTAATTTTAGTGTTATCAACGGATTTTGGTGGTATTGGATTAACTTGTCGACTAATTTAATCTTATTTTACAATAAACGAGTTAGGAGATGCGGGAGTGCATGCTCGTTTATATCTAATAAGATTAGGTATTTCATCGATTTGTATTTATAATCTATATTTAATTTTGGGCCTATTTATTAATTGGTTTTGGGACACTTAATAATTGTATTCTCTTAATTAAGATTAATTGGGCCCAAGGTTTGTTATGATAATGTCGATTAGGCTTCATGGCCTAAATGGATCACATGATTAATGTGGATCTATATACTAATTAAAAGGAAAATCGATGGGAGGCCTTTTTTGGGAATGCCTTTTCTTGGTCGTCGCAGGGAGGAACAATTTTTTGTTCTTTTTTCGACATATGCGAACAAGTGGTACGGTTTCAAGTATTCTCAAACATTCAACAGATTCGTTCTTGTGTGTTCTACGCATCTTATCCGATTAATCATTGGTAGTACCACCAAATAGGTTAATCTGATAGTGAACACACGATTTGTGTAGAAATCCAGGTTTTTTCTTCATCTCGGTTTTCTTGCAATTGTTTCGAAATTTGGTTAGTAATCACTCAAAAATACAACAGGCAACACCCATGGTAAACCCCTACATAAAAAGTCCAAGAAAAGCCAAACTGTTACCAAGGATGACATTGCGGAACCACTATACTTTCTTAATATGTGTTAATAGTATAAAGTTATAAAGTAATAATGGGTTCTGATTAGAACTATTGATTTTGGCAAGTTCCCGTTTGACACGTTAGAGATGAAACATAACCTGAACCGACCGACTTATAAGTATGCGAAAACTTTTATCTCCACCCTTAAATCATTCAAACAACAACCTTATGAGAACAACACTGAACTTTGATGGCAATTAATCTATTACGAACATGTATACATAGCATCCTAATCATAGAAATTTGTGTTGACACATATCAGTCTGATCCAAAAATGTTAGCTGATACCCGTATACAACACAACGTTTAAATAAAGTCTAGTGTGAATCTGGTCAAAGTAGTGTTGCTGGTATTTTTTCAATTTCTACATTATCTTATTTATATCGAGTGAGCTTATGTACTCTACCAAAGAAAGTGTGAAGTACCTTGAAAGAGTTCCCCTAGTCCGTGTTCCGTGTTGGATGGTTCCTTTTTGTGCCCGCTCCCTACTCAAGCTCTGCATTAAACTAGTATATTGTCATATGGGATATATATTAGTTTGCACTTTGCAGTTTATGTAGTAATGGTTACCTCCATATGACATGCATATTAAAGCTTACCTCCATTAGCCTATTAATACCGAAAGTAGACATTGCGCTTTAAACCATAGCTTACCTCCATAGACAAAAAAAGAAGATATCCAATCATGTCATCGTATAGGGTGTACAATGATAAGTAGTTTAGAGCGCTTTAAACTAAAGCTTACCTCTATTAGCCTGTTAATACACAAAATTAAACTAAAGTGCTCTGCCATTGTGTTTTATGGAATTAGTTAAGATAGTAACATTATTAGAGCATTCATGATGAGAGCCTAATGGAAAATACCAGTAGGTTGTTAAGATCACAAATAGAGTATGCATCTTTTGATGTATTTCAAGGTATTTAATAAATATAGAACGCATCATCAACCACACAAAACTTTCGTAGGTTTATACGATGACTAATCTATTGAGGATTATAGATTGTTTTCTTACCCAGCCACACTAACTAGAAATATTAAACGTATTGAAACCCAGAAGAAGAGAGTTATTCTAGAGAACTGCCAATCTCCAAATTGAAGCATTGACAACTAAAGCAAATTCTAGTAATGGCTACTACAGTTACCTGTACACTCATGCTCTGGGATTTTGATTCTATTGGGGGCAGGAGATTGACTAACGATAGTAATCAACAACATATATCACATTTCAAACTAACCAAAACTAAAACTTTCACAACTATCTGTCAATTCTTTAACCAGAAAAACGAAAATGGCGGATAGATGAACTGCAAAATTAAGATGCTTTACTCGTCGGTAGATTTAACACACAAAAACCAAATATTGCAATTTAGCCTCTTCGTCTACCTTATCTATGTTGTATAATTGGTCTATAACAAGTAATTCTCTTAGTCATGTTGAAACCTGGATTATTCTCTATATCATGTGTATCAGATTAACCTATTTGCGGGTTACACGCAATGATTTATCGGATTACACAGAGAATTGCTCTTGAAGGAATTCGGACTTGATGATTCTCTGTTATTGAACTGTAGAGTTCTGTATAATGTAACAGTACATTCCTTTTTGTTTTTGAGTGTTCTGTATATACGATCCAGATTAACCACTCAAAACAACCATGTACTTTTTAATACCAAACAAGCCATCATTGGCCCAAATTTAGTCCAATTTTTTAATAGAATCAACAAATTAATTGGTTTCAACTTAATGGGCTTTTAATAAAATCAACATATAAAGATTTTACTTGTACATACGATGTGTGTCCCAAATCACCTTAGTCAAACGAATTACTTTTACAAACATAGTCTTTTCATTCCTCAAAACTTCCATGCATTTTCAACACGTTTCAAACTTCAAAATTTCGATTTTAGCCAAGCATTTTAACTAAAATGCCTTATTCCAAAGTCTTCCTCTTGAATAAATTTCGGGACGAAATTTTCTAAAGGAGGGGAGACTGTAACGCCTCGCTTTTGTAACTTTCTTTATTTAGAAAGTGAGATCATTTTTCTATTTTTGGAAACTGTAGTCGTACCGTCTTCGTATATTATTTTCAATCTTGTAACCGAGACTTTGATCATAATGGAATAATATTTTTATACATGCTTATACGTGTTGCAATACTTGTGTTACACGTTACAACTTACATCCAAACTTATACACTCAACCGATACTCAAATACTTGTGCTTATATTTTTGGACGTGGTCGATACTTATTAAATACGTAGTTACATTTTAGTTACATTTTAAACGGGTTAAAAATACGTAAAATTATTACAACATAACCCAACCCATGACCTTCGTGGCCTTGGTACCACATAATAATAATAATACTAATAATTGTATATTACTAATAATCTTCTATATATAATATATAAAACTTATGGTGGGACAGGTGTCAAATTGACAAGCAATCCATTGCTAGATTTTCCCGCTCATATGTTCGGGTCCAATTTTTTTGGCCCATTACGAATTAACCGACCCGTCTGACAATGCTGAATTCACCGGCTTTATTGTTTACATTCTCTCTCCATTCTGCTTCATCTATTTGAAAACCCTAAAGCCACCCGAAAAATAAAGAAGCCGCCAATCTACGATCCTTTAGCTTGATGATTTACAGTTGTTTGTTAACATAACCTAGCCAATCTTCGTAAGTTTTTGTTGATTAGCTATTTATTATTTGATTTGTTTTACATGAAACAGAAAGTAGCGCACATCAGTTGGATGATTTTTTTGGAAATAAACATGACCTACAATTCATGTTCTACATTTTATGGTTCGATTGATATATTTAATCACAATCGCTGCAACCAAGTTTTCAATCGAACAATTCATGTTTCTACATATTAGGGTTTGTTTGATTTGTCTACCCACAATCACTACAACCAAGTTTTCAAGCGAGTAGAACAAGTTTTTTCTAATCCTTTTTATTATTAGTTGTTTTATGTTGGGTCTACATATTCACACACCTTATTCCCTATTTCCACACCCTTCTAGACGCCTCGTATAGCCCTATACGAGGCGTATAGGTTTGCTTTTCCCGACCAGCTTCTGCACCTCGTACAACGTCACATCAGTCACATCAGACGGGGAGTCTAGCCCTGTACGAGGGGTCAATACGAGGGTACTTAGACGCCTCGTATAGGTCTATACGAGGCGTCTTGGGCTGACCGATTTGACTATGATGAGACTATGCCCGACATGACTTAAAGGCATACGGGGAGTAAAGACCTATACGAGGCGTCTTTAGCTCACATAAAATGCAACCTACAGTGCGTTCTTGGTCCACATCCGAGCATTCAACAAACAAACACTCACATTCTGTTTCTTCTTTTATTTATTCGAAAGACTCTTGTTGTTTGTATTTGCGTTCTTATCATCCCGGAGTGTTGAAATGTCATCATATTGGGACGGCAACTATATCTTCGGGCAGTATTCTAGCGAAAAGTGGGGGCACGAAAGCGTTCCGGTAACAGTTATTAGCGTAAATGTTTTAATTACTTGTTGTTTTAGTTTATTATTTACTAATGATGATACGGTTGTCTATTTTGGAGGAGTCTGGCGTTCCCGATTCTAATGAGCAAGAGGAGGTTGTGTCTAGTATACAAGGAAAACAAAACAGCCCGTTTCTAGATTTGAACAAGCATCCTCCTGTTGATGAAACAGCCCCTGTAGATGAATCATACCATGCTAGTGGATACAGAGGAAACGGTGGATACGGAGGAGACGGTGGATACGGAGGAGACGGTGGATACGGAGGAGACGGTGGATATGGAGGAGACGGTGGATACGGAGGAGACCGTGGATACGGAGGAGACCGTGGATACGGAGGAGACGGTGGATACGGAGGAGACCGTGGATACGGAGGAGACGGTGGATAGAGATTGCTGAGACGCCGAGAGTGCGTCGGTTTATACCTGTCGATTCGCCGTGGCATCGTCTTTTTGATTTGGCGCACACGCCGACCTACAGGGAGCTGCTGGTCGAGTTCCTTTCGTCATTCACATTTCACCCTCCTGGGGTCCCAGTGCCGCTTCCGTACCCAGGTGCTCCCCATCCGCCTGAGGTTTCTTTCAGGCTTGCTGGTGTTATGCGTTCGATGATGCTAGCAGAGTTTGCGGTGCATGTGGTTTATACATGCAGGGGGAGATCGAGACTGAGATTTACACAGCGGGGCTAGTGGTGGTTGAAAAACCCACTCTTGTAGGGTTTTGGCAGGTGATTGCGGGGGCGGATCATTGGGAGCACGAGAAGTCGAAGGGGAGGGTGTCGTTTGTTAGGGACCCACTATACAGGTATGTACGTTTATTATGGCAATTATTGTGATTATATATGCACTGTTTATTAATCTCTGTTTTTGTATTTCGCTAACACTATCTGCAGGTATCTGCACCATTTGCTCGCTACTTCTATTTCAGCGCGCGGCTACAGCCGTGAGTGGTGTACGACCACAGATCTTTTTTTCCTTTATTGTTTGTTGTATAGGAGGCCGTGCGCGCTAGCACACGGTCTAGCCCAGTACTACGCCTCCGCCCATCACCGGCAGGAGCGCGAATTTTTGTATGGCGGGGCGTACGTGACCGTCATTGCCCGTTCAATGGGCCTCGTACCACACCAGGACCCACATCTGCGGACGCCGGCAATCATGCCGACGCGGATGGGTATACAGTCGCTGTGGGGGATGAGGGTAATCAAGAGGTTCCCCGTTGGCCCGCGGTTTAAAAACCACGAAGGGGGCGTATGGACAGAGGAGCCCCTACCAGAGCATTTCGAGCCCGTTCATCCTCCTGCAGATCCTGCTGATGCAGTGCCCGTGGAGGACCCTCCGGAGGATGTAGACGGTGCAGCGGTGCCACACCCACCGCCACCTGCCGGGGCACCTCAGTTTCCACGTCACGTTATTCCAGGTCATGCCCCAGGAGCTGCGCTACATCCGGATGTACGAGCCGAGCTTCACAGGCTCAACGATTTGGTAGGTTGGCTGGTACGGGTGGAGCAGGATAGACGAGAGAGAGAGGGATTACCCCCGATACCGCTTCCACCGGTTCGAGCACCACATCAGCAGCACCAGCCGCAGCAGCAGCATCAGGATTCGGATTCGGATTTGGATGCATAGACCTGTTGTTGTTTTTATTTTTATTATGGATGTACAAACTTATCTTATATATTTTTGTTATGGATGTAAAAAGTTATCTTATATATGTCATATTTATGTTTGTTTTCAGTTATTCGGTTACTTAATGATTGTTGTCTTAAATTTAGATAATATGGAAACAAAATATGTTTTGAATATAATACGGAAACAATATAACCCCCTGAATATAATACGAAACAATATTTGAAAGAGATAAAATTTTAATCGAAAGAATAATATTTAAAAAAGTAAAATGTTAAAAACAATATAATATTTAATCGATATAATATATTTAAAGAGCCGATTTTTAAAATAGTTGATTTAAAAAAAAAAAACAAAAACTTTTTATAGTGTAAAAAACAAAAAAAAAAAACAAAACAAAAATTTTTTTAAAACCAAAAAAGGACGATTTTTAAAATAGTTGATTTTTAAAAAACAAAAACTTTTTATAGTGTAAAAAAGAAAAAAAAACTTTTTTTAAAAACAAAAAAATTTTCAATAAAAAACACATCTTCCAAACTATCCAAAAAACCATACCAAAACCCACCAAAACACCCCTCATTTCAGCCAAAAAAAAAACCAAGCATAGACGCCTCGTATAGGGCTATACCCTTCGTATAGGGTTCCTTAAACTTCGTGCCTGACACCCTCTGAGACCCCCTAGAATTCAGTGCATATACGCCTCGTATAGAGCTATACGAGGCGTCTAGGGCGCAAAAAGTGTGAAATTAGGCGGAGAAGGTGTCCGGATAGTCTGGCCCTTTATGTTTTATAGCCATAAACAGGGGCGGACTTACGTGTAAATTACGGGTTCCCGGGAACCCAGTCTTTTTTTTATTTTTAGTGTAAATATATATAAGAAGCTGAAAAGGAACCCATAAGTATATTATAAAAGGAACCCATAAACATAAAAGGCCTTGGTTCCACTGGTTATAATCCCGCTTTTCTTCCTAACCCACCCGGGTTCGAATCCCGTCATTGCATATATTTTAGTCCGGTTTTTTTTTTTTTTAATTTCCCTTTTAGTTTTTTTTTTCTTTAAACTAATAGAAACATTAAAACCCATTTAGGGTTATATTGTAAAACACACGCCGCACATTTGTAGAACACTCGAACAGCAGCAGCAGCGAACATCATTATCTCCGCCACCAGTCCGCCTCCGGCCTCCGGCCTCCGGCCTCCGCCCTCCTCCGCCTCCGGCTGCTCCGCCGCCTCCGGCTCCGGCTCCGGCTCCTGATTATCATCATCTCAGTTCGATTTCCGGTTAGTTTTACAGTTAGTTTTAACTTTATATCTATCTCTTTGTTTTATATGATTATATGAACGAGGTTGATGATTGTTGGGCCTAGGATAGTTACCAAGCTTTGTTTATGCCTTTTGTAGGAATTCCAAATTGTTTATCAAAACTTAATTTCATATATCAAACACGTCGGTAAAAAAAACATGTAGGAATTCCAAATTGTATATGCCTTTTGTGGTGTGGTGGTCAAAAATTGTGGTTTTAAGTTAACAGTGGGTTACTGGGTTTTGAAAATTGGGGTTTTAAGTTAACAGTGGGTTTAAAAATTGGGTTTAAAAATTTCCATTAAGTGGTTTTTAAGTTAATATTGCTGCTTAGAGTTAATATTGAATTTGTTTGGTATTTAGGCATTATCAGTTATGCAGAAGAATATTTCAAGTTTCTTTCAAAGGCAACCACCACCTAACATTGAATCGTCATCTTCAACTAGTAAACCCTTGAAAATCGTTTTGGATGATCTTCCGTGGGATCCTTCCGAAAGGAAACCAATTTCATCTTATCACCCTAGTCAAAAAGATGAAATTAGACGAACATATTTGCTTCGAGGTCCATGTCAACCGAAAGGGAAAAAAACAGATTTTCCACAAACACTTATTGGTAATAGTGATAAGTTAAGACGGTTCAATCCAAAATGGTACACAGAAAAGCATGGAAATTGGTTGGAATATAGTGTCAAAGCGGATAGAGTGTATTGCTTATATTGTTACTTATTCAAAGAAAGTGGACAAAAAGATGCATTTGCGAGTGAGGGGGTACAATGTTGGCATAGGAAAGAAGAAAGATTCGAAATTCATGTTGGTAAAAGCAATAGTTTTCACAACAGGGCGGTTCAAAAAGGAGAAGACTTACTTAAAGAAGCCCAATCTATACCAGCGGTTCAAAAAAAACCCGAGCAAAACAAAGAATATAGAATCCGATTAAGTACTTCGGTTATACTCGCTAAAGGATTGTTGAATGGCGGATTACCTTTTCGGGGTCATGATGAATCTGAAGCATCCTTATATAGAGGACATTTCATAGAGTTTTTAAAATTGTTCGCACAAATAAATGAAGAAATTGCAAAGTATATATTAAGTAATGCTCCGAAGAATTGCCAAATGACGGCTCCATCAATACAAAAAGACATTTGTAATTGTTTTGCAGAAGAAGTGTTAAAGATGATATTTGAAGAGCTTGGTGATGATGTCTTTTCTTTATTAGTTGATGAATCGAGGGATATTTCTAAAAAGGAACAAATGGCCGTGGTTTTGAGATTTGTTGATAAATTAGGATTTGTGAAGGAGCGATATATTGGTGTAGTTCATGTTATGGAAACAACCGCTTTATCTCTTAAATCTGCAATTGATGAATTATTTGCTCACCGCAATTTAAATTTGGGTAGGGTTAGAGGCCAAGGATATGACGGTGCAAGCAACATGTCCGGTGAGTTTAATGGTTTGAAAACTTTGATTTTGAAAGAAAATTCTTCGGCATATTATGTTCATTGTTTTGCCCACCAACTTCAACTTGTTGTTGTGGCCCTTGCAAACAAGCATCTTGAAATTTGTAGATTTTTTAAGGAAATAACAGATTTAATAAATGTTGTTGGTGCATCGTGCAAACGAATAGATTTGCTAAGAGAAAGTCAAAGAGAGCTTTTGGCATTGAATCCGGAAGTTGTAATCGGAAGTGGAAATAATCAAGAAATGGCACTTACAAGACCCGGAGATACACGTTGGAGCTCTCACGAAAAAACACTTCTTCGTTTGCTTACCTTATATCCTTGTGTTATTGAAGTGCTTGAATATATAGAAACTTCGGCATGGGAACCAATTCACAAAACTCAAGCAAATGGACTTCAATTATACATGAAAAGTTTCAAGTTTGTATTTTATTTACATTTGATGAAACATATCTTGGGAGTTACTAACTTATTGTGTGTCGCTCTTCAAAGAAAGAATCAAGATATTTTGAATGCAGTTGAGTTGGTTAGATCTACCAAAGAAGAATTACAAAGGTATCGACTTGAAGGCTTTGACTCACTTTTAAAAGATGTCACATCCTTTTGTGACAAGTATGATATTGAGATGATTAACATGGAAGATGAGTATGTTGACCCGAAAAACAGAAGAAGAAAGACCAATATCACCAATCGTCATCATTTTGTGGTCAATAATTTCAACACGGTTCTCGACATGCAAATTCAAGAGCTTGGAAACCGTTTTAACGAGGTAACCACTAACTTGCTTACGTGTATGAGTTCTTTGAGCCCGCGTGATAATTTTAGTTCCTTTAATAAACTAAACTTGCTAAAGTTGGCCGAAATGTATCCGTATGATTTTACTTTTGATGAAAAAGATAAGCTTATCGATGAACTCGGCCACTACATTTCTAATATGAAAAGAGATAGTCGGTTTGATAACCTGAATGGGGTTAGTGATCTTGCCAAAAGGATGGTGGAAACAAGGAAACACATTGAGTATCAGTTGGTCTATCGTTTAATAAAGTTGTCACTAGTTTTACCGATTGCAACGGCTAGTGTTGAAAGGAGTTTTTCTTCAATGAAGCTTGTGAAGACAGAATTGCGTAATAGGATGGGTGATGGATACATGAACGATTCTTGCATTTGTTACATTGAAAAGGAGTTCTTACAACAAGTTTCCGTTGAGAGTGTAATGCAACGTTTTCAAAAGATGAAAACCCGTCGTCAACAACTTTAGGTAGTTTTTTTATTTGTAAAGACTATCGTATTTTATATTGTGTTTTTAAATTTCTAATGACGATTTTCTTTTCATCGTTGTATCGTACTTTTATTATGTGATGAATCTTACCCGATCCGAACCATCGAACCGACCCGAAATTCTTTATGTTCGGTTACATGAAATTGGAGTATCTAAAAAAGTGAACCCAGTGAAAAATATTCCTGGATCCGCCACTGGCCATAAAACCCCTAATCTAACCATCAATTTATGTTTCTGCAGATTAGGGTTTGTTATTCTGTCTAACCATAATCATTGCAAACAAGTTTTCAATCGATAATGGCAGGTTCTTTCTAAACCCTTTTATTATTAACTTGATGCCCTCTAATGTTTTTTGTATTTTATTATTCATATATTTATCACATGCTCCATTAGTTTGTTTTTATCAAAAGAACCTATTCTATTAATTCTAATAGTGTTATGCGCTACGGATGATCCTCAGCTGTTCTGTTCTTTTGTCTTAGATTCTTTTTAGTAAACTTTATATTGAACAACTGATTAAAAAAATGGGATTGTAAATTGGTCCCTAAACCGTTAAGACCTGTGAACTCGTTAAGACCTGTGAACTCGTTAAGACCTGTCTTGGCTCTCTAGGTTCCATCATAGGAATAACTCTTCGACTTTGTGAACTCGTTAAGACCTGTCTTGGCTCTCTAGGTTCCTCCAATCGTTACCAAATGCGAGAATATGACAATAAACAAAATTCTTTCGAGCATGTACGAACACCGCTAATCAATCATAAACATTGACGTGCGGAAGTGAACATACCGTTTTGTTTTTGGCCCATAATAGTCAAGTCACCAAAATTTAACGTTTGCATCGGTAACCGTGACTACCCCACATTTTTTTTAAAAAAAAAATAAATCATTTCATCAAGCTTCATCATCCCGCGCGTTCCCGAACCCGTACGAATCTGATGTTGACATTTAGAAGCGCGGTTCAAATAAACTTTGCGAATACCCGAGCTGAAAAATATTCTTGTACTCTTGACCCGGTTCGAACTTATAGCCAATCATAACTACTATAGTCCATGGCCCAAAGCTGAATGTAACAGCTATTGTTTTACCAAAACATTTGGCCCACCAAGTTCTAATAACAACCTTTCAATTTTGGCCCAAATAAAAATAGTCTTTATGAATTCACGACCCATTTCATTTGATGCCAGCTAATAAAACTCAAAAGTCAAACAACCAAAACTTACAAAACCCTATGAGACACTTTTACATTCCCAACACCTGCCATCATACTGGTCATCGTCCACCTTTAATTGTTTTTTTTTTTAAAATCCCTTTTCATCTTTATCTAACTTCTGTCTTTCTTATCTTTTGCGATACCCAAAGAACATCAAAAAAAAAAAAAAAAAAAACCCAAACAAAAATCACCATTCAACCAGACATATACATCCCTTGACTCTCTTGAATCCCTCATCTTCTCACTCTCTTCGATTCAAACAAAGTAGGCCGTAACCCTCTGCACATTCAAACCCCAGCTGAAATCCTCTGCACCCTCAACCGCCATTAGTATAACATTAGCTGCTGTTAGCCGACAATAACCAGGTTCAGCCGCTGAGATTCATTTGCAAAGCCATCAGAATCGGAGAAGTTCACATCTGGTTGATCTTCTGGTCGTTTGAGAAGAATCCAAGCCGGCGATGAGTCAAGGTTCGATAAAGAGTGGGTCCGACGGACAGTGGGTCCGACGAAATTGTGTGTCAACGAAACAGACTTAGATTGCTAGGTTGTCGACGAAACTGAAGGTATTTTGGGCCTGACGAAACTGAAAAGCTATTTTGGGCTATCAACTTCAACGAAACAGGCCCACATGCCTAGAGACGAAACAGGCCTGATTGAGTTTTTGATGTTCGACGAAAGTGGAGGGGTGTTTCGTTATTAGATCAGTTTCGTCGGGAATGAGTATGAAGAAACCCTAGTTTCTTTAAGCAGCCGCCAAGAACATCAAGAACAGAGTGTACTGTTACTTCCTAGATTTGTATAAAAACATTTTGTATATGATTTTTGATGATGATAACTTGAATATTTAGGTGAAAAACATAAAACCCAACACTCGTTTCAGCACAGATCTGAATATTCGGGTCCAGATCTGAGTTTTTCTCATTTTCACCCAACTTTTCTTCTTGAACAAAAATCACTAAAATCATAGATCTAGAGCACATGTGACTTAGTAAACGGTTAGATTTACTAAATCGGGCACCATGGCTCTGATACCAATTGTAGGTCCCGTTTTTCCGGTGGATCGATAACGTAAACCTATCCTTGTTTATCACAAACACGGTAACGGGTGCGGAATCCCCGTGACGGTGCAAACCAAACAAAGTGTAAAATAAGAACACGTAACCAAAAGATTCAATATCTATTGATTAGGGATGAGTACAACCCGAAACATATACAAACAATGCTTACAGAGTTTCACTAAGTCTCACAGGTCTCTCATACTCGTCCAAGTTTCACACAGAAACTATGAGACCTATTTATACTAAAACAGACACAGGCTATGACGAAATACAAAGGACTCGACGAAACACATTTGGGTCAGACACTGGGCCTGAAGAAGCCCAACACACGACGAAACAGGGGCAAACCACTACAAAATTGACGAAACACAATTGTTTCGTCAATTGTTTTCTTGAATTCACAATTTTCACTATATGACAAAATGTGTGACATCATCATGATGATGTGTCATCGGGAAATGTCGCGGCTCTCCGTGCTTCGCGTGTCGAATTCTGGGGCGCACGACGGAGGAATGTCGTGACGTCGGGCTTGAGCCGGACCTAACCGAGTCGAAACCAAGTCGAACTGAGCCGAGTCGAACCGAGCCGAGTCGCGTCCACACAAAGTGTATCAACAGTAACAACAACAACAACAACAACAACAACAACAACAACAACAACAGCAACAGCAACAGCAACAGCAACAGCAACAGCAACAGCAACAGCAACAGAAACAGCAACAGCAACAGCAACACCAACAGCAACACCAACACCAACACCAACACCAACACCAACACCAACAACAACAACAACAGCAACAGCAGCAGCAGCAGCAGCAGCAACAGCAACAGCAACGACAACGACAACGACAACGACAACGACAACGACAACGACAACGACAACGACCACGACCACGACCACGACAACGACAACGACAACGACAACGGCAACGACAACGACAACGACAACGACAACGACCACGACAACGACAACGACAACGACAACAACAACAACAACAACAACAACAACAACAACAACAATAATAATAATAATAATAATAATAATAATAATAATAATAATAATAATAAACCAACAAAAAAAAAAGATGCAAAAGTGATTTGTGGGCCTCCCCCCCCACCCCCCACACACACACGAAAAACAATGGCCTTTGTGCCTCTTTTGTTATCCTCCATACGAAACACATGTTGCCGAAGGCCCATGTGCTTCGCCCCCTTCGTGTCCAACACGTGCACACACGCACAACTTATAGAAGGTTCAAAAACCTTCTATTTCGACTTAAAAGATAGAAAGATGTAGAAGATGAAAACCTTTGTTAATGAATCAATCATCACAGATTGCAAACCGAAAGAGTGTACATCATCTACAAGCTGGTTTAGATCACAAAGATCTAAACCGAGCTTTCTCTCACTAACACAGTCACTCTCTCTCTCTAGAATGTGCACACACTGTTGAGGAATTCCTTAGGGTTTGTGAGAGTTGCACACAGCAGATCACCACAGAAATGAATGAGTGCCCTAATTCTAACCTATACCCACATATATATAGGCTAGGGCACACCCATAAGTCCTAATACCATGTCAAAGTCCTAATTTATTATTCACCACTCCATCCATCTGAATTTGTGATAATAAATACGGACAAGAAAATACACTAAGTTTTGACAAAACCCAACTCACAAATTCGGATCCTTTTGCATATAACTGTCCGAATCTATTAGTGTATTTAACATATATGTCCGAACTTGTTGGATCTTGACTTCTCTTAACTTTGGACTTTGACCAGAACTGATAAAGCACAGTTACCCGATGAGAACTGCACTTACAGACTCCCCCTTCATTGTTGCTACCAGTTCTGTTTGGCATCGACAATCTCCAGTCACCGGATACTGCACTTACAACTCCCCCTTGACTGGTGATGTCATGCCTGCTTTCTACTTTGGCTGAGACATGATCTTTCCGGCAGAGCACAACGATCTAAAACAACTTCTAATTAAAGACTTGTTGACGATCACTTAAATGGCCGTTTTGTGAATCCTGAAGAATCCAACATCAAACACTGTAGATCCTCCCCCTCAAACTACTCCCGAATCAAGTTAACGCGAACCAACCTATAACCAAATGTAAGAATATCGCTCGAAACCATAATCTTCAAACCTAACCGGCAGCAGAAAGATACATTGGATTTTCAATCCCCAACCTTGAACATTTCAAACTTCACAAAGACATGAAGTTCAGTTCGATAAATTAATAAGAAACTGTAGGATCGTTTTCGGCCCAGAATGAGTCGATCAGAAGATTTCTTATCCAAAACAAGAGGCGGAAACTAATGTTTTGGTGCAATCTCAGCCGTATTCACTTTTAACTGTTGTTTTATTGATCAATAACGCGTTTACAATCCTGATAACACTTCGGCAGCACTTCGTGGCAACCGGAATGACTATGACCTAGAACTATATCTGATTTCGCTCCAACTGCCACTATATATAGTGGGCTTAATTCCGCTCGAAAGATACATAAACATTACGAGCGAAATCAGGAAGATACAATTACGAGCGAAATCAAGTCTTTAAACATTTCGGGCAGAATCAGAATGATAGGGGTTTCGCTCCTAATGACAAGATGTCATTTGGAGCGGAATCACTGCTAAATACGATTTCTAGGATTCCGTGCCCTGTTCTAGCCTATTCGATACAAGACTCGATACAAGACGCAGGCGACAGACGGATGCACCAACAAACTCTCCCTCGGATCTTGACGGAGTCTTCAGTGTCGAGTCTTCGGTTGTCAACCTTTAGTCTTTATCGGTCTTTATCACTAATAAACTCCTCTTCCTCTAATGCAGTTTCAGAATCAGCATTGACTCTAACTGCTTCCTCAACTTTACCTTTAAACTCCCCCTCTCAATTTGCTGGGATCGTAGTCTGGAATTCATAAATTCAAGATCGTGACCTGGCTCTCTTCCAGCTCAGGTTATCTGCACAATCTCTACCCAACATATAAGTTTCTCAAAGATTAAATCTCCTTTTTTTAAAAATTTTGAAACTTTTGTTGGTAAACATTTAAAATGATTTGTTCTCTGAAAGCCACTTAACAAATATTCAATCATTTTCACTCACACTCTTTATCCAAACCTGTTTTTTATGTTTAGCACTTGGAATTTCGAACGTCAACTTTTCAACACCAATTGTAAAAAAAAATTTTGGATTTTTCAAAATTTATGCTAAAACACACTAAAATCTTTTTGGATTTTTGAATAAAAGAAAATGCATAAATGAAATATTTATAGACAATATTTTTTGTGAGTTCGTGCAAGAGGATCATATCAGTTTTTGAGACACATCACCAACACCGTTAAGCTAGATTTCATTTTAAGTTTTAAACAATTCACCTAGATTGTCAGTATGTTTGTCCTCTTAAATTTTCACACAAAATTTCAACTGTTTCGAGATACACTATTAGTGTCTTAATTACTTAAACTTATTCGCGTGTCCCACCACTTGAATATACTCCCGTATCCAGATCCCAATATTCAGTCACAGGTGAGTATACCACAGATGATATCTGTAAAGGGGTTAGATGCGAGGGTCGTGAGAGCTCACATCGATACTTCCGTATACGCAGAGAGATGACGGCTTCAACTTTTGGTGTGTCCCCTTTAGAGGATCTTTTCTTCAACAGCAATGATTATCAATTTTATTGTTTAATCATAATTGCTGAGGGCTTTTGCTATGTTTCAAGCATTTTGTAGTAAGCATTATACGGGGACTAGGTCAGAATTTCCATTCAGCAGAAGTCCCGGTATAATACCCCAGATATCACTGAGCATAAAGACCTAGTATCTCAGACTAAGGGACCTTTCAAACAAGATTTCAGGGGTTACCTATATATCCAAGAAGTTGTTACCCACAGAATAAGCAAGTTTGAAATTTTAGGTTAATATCTCGTCACAATTTACTAAATGTGTAAAAACCTACTAAGACATCCACAGTGAGATTGTTTATTACATTTTGACTTTAAATATCTTTAGCGTGTTGTGATAGTCCACTGATGTACTATCATTTCCTCTTTTATGCAACAAAAACTCATTTTTCATTTTATCATGTTTTTGGCTTTTTCAGATTTTCTAATGTTTTTGGATTTTCTGAAAAAATTTCTTACTCCACCTAAAATTCAAAAACATTTAAAGAAATTATGAAAACAAACTATACAAAACATGACAACTGATATGAATCGCCTCAATTCTCCATCCACTTGGCATAAACATTCAGAACTCCCCCTCACAACAAACTATTTTCCCATTAAGATTTCAAAACACTTAAGTTTGTTTTAATCAGAATGGTTTTTCCGGAAAATAAATTTGCTTATCAACCATTTGTAGGTTTGGGGTCGTTTCATCACATTGTTTACCAATCTTTTGAATAATAGTTAAATCAAGTTCAACTTAATGACCTTGATTAACCATATGTAGAATCGATGATTTAACCACTTGTAGGATAAAAAACCAAACACCTGCCACAAACCTTTTCAACCAATTATCATCTGTTGGTTGAATTCTCAAGATGCCGATTCCTACTCCACACTTACCAACCTGGGAGTTCCAGCAATTCACACTTCTCAAAACAAATATTACAAAGATTTTCAAGAATAATGCCGATTCATGCTCCACGATTACCAACTTGGGAGCTCCGGCAAATCAGGTTTCTATTCAACAAAGAATATGTCCACCCAAGCCTGACCAGCCTGGGGTGTAACCTTTTCAGTCTCCTTTGGGGTTGTATCTTTCCATTTAGCTTAATAAAACTTTTTTACCCTTTTAGACTTCCTCTGAATCATTTTACCAAAAATGTTTTTCACAGTAGGGCTAAAGGCTTTTTCAACATCCAAATCTTTCTTTTTTGGAAAGAATTGGTTTGAAATTTCAACTTTTCCGATTTTAGATTTGAAGTTTTTAGCACTCAGTGGTGGAAAATTCACATCATCCACTATCGGAAATTTCTTCTCATCTTTCTCAATAACCTGCGGTTCCTCTGTCTTTGTGGAGACAGATTCATCACCAGACCTGTTTCCTGAACTCTTAACAACCCATTTTTGATTTTTCAAATTATCTTTTCTTTTTAAGGCATTCTTTGAACATTCTCCCACTTCAAAGGTTGAATTTTCAAAGCATGTAAAATTTTTGGTTGTAAGTTCAGTTTTCTCAACAATTTTCTCTTTCAGTTTACAAGAGACTTCCTGTTTTGGTTTTAATGTTTTAGGACAGTTTCTAGCAATGTGACCAGCAGTTTTGCACTGAAAACAAGTTCTTGTTTCTGTCTTTTTCTGAACAACATTCTTCTTCAGCTCTTCTTGCTTCTTGGCAAGGAATTCTTGATTCGTCTACTTCCTGAAAGCTTGTTCTTTCTCAGCCTCTGTTGTTTTTCCTGAAACAAACACAGTTTTTGGTTTATAAATTTTTTCATTTTTATAATTTTTCGTTTGATTAAATCCAAGACCTTTCTTTTTGAAATTACGATTATGGTTTGGTTTCTTTTGGAAACTATAACCACAATTGTAACCCATTTTCTTGTTAATTCTTTGTTGGTCTCTTGAAGTGTATTGTTTAGGTTTTCCGGAAAGATTTAAATCTTTTATTTCAGAAATATTAATTTCTGTAATTTTGAAAACCTTTTGAATCATTTCAAGTTTAACACTTCTTATTGGAAAAATCTCATTAGAATATAATTTGTCAGAATCTTTCAAAGTGTATGCAACTTTGACCGGTTCATCATTCAAATTAGATTTTGATAGCAAAAATTTCGTATCATAAACCCGTTTGTCCTTTTTGATTATTGGCTTTGACGTATCGGACTCAGACTTTGACTCGGGTTTGGACTCCATTTTGACTCCTTACTGTCATCTTTATCTAACACCTGATCGACCACGCTTTTTATCAATTTGGACTCATGATCAGTGTCAGACGACGTGTACGTGACATCAATATTTTCTGGCAAGTTATCTGATGGCCCAGACTCCCATTGTAAGTTATTTGCCTTTTTGACTCTTTCGGAATTTGGATTTCGAGGCGAATATCCATTTTCGACCGGGGCGGACATCTATTGTAGACCACACTTGGTTTCTTACCAGAAATTTTCACTTCATGTCCATCTTTTGTCACGAATTTCTTTTCTTCCGAAGTCTTTACTTCTTCAAAAGTCTTCAAACTCTCCACAATCGGATAAATCCTGTCAACAACAAAAGTAGAACATGAGTAACTATCCAATAGATTTTTAACTCTCTCAGTTTCTTTTCTTTGTGTTGCCAGCTTCAACTCCAGATCAGCACACTTCTTTGTGTAAAAATTGACATCATCAAGCTGTCTTATGTAAGCTCCTTTGAGTGTATTCATTGCAACAGCTTGTACACAATTCGACTCAGTATACTTGTTGATCTCTCTGTTCATTGTATCATATGATTCTTTCAATCTGTTAATGTTATGCCACCGTTCATTGTTTTGCCTGATTAAAGAATCAAAATTCAAGCACTTTTCAGAAACTTTGACTGCTTTAGTATCAACTTTGATCTCAAATTCTGGAACGTCTTTGACTGTTCTATTAGATTGGAAAAACTCATTTCTTTTCTTTCTCTCGGCTTCTTCTTCAGCTTTTAACCTTTCTTCTTCTTCTTCCTCTTCTTCAATTTTTCTCCATTTTTCTTCTTCAGCTTCTCGGACTTTTCTACATTTTTCTGCCATTTCAGATCGTAAGCATTAGCAATAAAGACTTTAACATTTGTCGTCCCTTTTGATATCTCTTTGGCCATGAACTCTTGATCTGGGAAGAAATTGTCCCAACTAAATCCTTCAGCCAACTTTTCATCATCTTGATCTGCCAAACACACTTTGCTGTTTGTTGGAAGATATCTATCCCAGCTGAAACCTCCATCCTTGCCCTGATTGACTAGACATGCTCTTTTTGAATCTTCAATCACACTTCTCCCATGTGCAGTTTGTGCCTGATGCGGTGCTTGTTGTTGTTGTTGTTGATACGACTGTGGTGTGACTTGATGATAAATTGCCTTTTTGTGGTAATCGTTGTTTCCAAAAGGGTTTTGAGCTCCACTCGCTTCACGATTTGTGCACTCCCTCTTGAAATACCCCTTTTCCCTGCAATGAAAACAAGTAACTTTAGACTTATCAAAACCTAAAGTTGACAAATGAGCCTCGCGAAAATCATCTCTGCCTGTAATTTTTTTGAACTTTTCAGCCCGTCTCAACACACTAGCAATGCACCATCTAATATCCATTAATTCCATCTCCCGGCATTAATTTGATCATAATCCTCTTTCGTGAGCATTGGATTACCGATCCTTCCTGCAACTAATCCTCCATAGGATTCAAGTATTGTAACCACAAACGACATGTGGCTTTTAGCAACCTCTTTAGTATAGTTCTGATCATTTTCCAGCTTTAAAGCAATGTTGCATTGAAGAACTTTGCCACTCTTTGTTGTAGTGAACTGTGGATCATATGTCGGAAATGAAGAGAACCCTGTAGTGCTGCTTGATCCCTGGGATGGTTTTTCAGAAGAACCTTTAGCATTATAAGCTGTTTCAATCTTTGGAGAAAGATTTGTCTTCTCACTAACACCACTCTTGAAATACAGACTGATGTCTTGTTCTCCATCGTAGTTCTTCATCCTAGCGATCTTTCGCTGCTCCATCTCTTGGGCTTCCAGGTGTTTGATGAACTCTCCCAGTGTTAGCTTTTTATATTCTTTTCTGTTGTTTCTCAGCATCATCAGAAACGTTCCCCAGATTTCATGTGGTAGTGCATCTGCAAGTTTTTCAATCAATTCATCAGTATCCTTTTTAATACCAAGTTTTGACATATTTCTCACCAAGTTACAATATCTTTCAATAATTTGCTTGGTGTTTTCAGATTTCAGACCCTGAAAAAGATCAAATTCTTTCTTCATGAGTGACATTTTGTTTTTAAGCATACCATCGCTTCCTACAAATTTTGCTTCCAATTTAGTCCAGATCGAATAAGCAGTTCCATCATGTTGAAGCAAAATCAAAATGTCCTCTTTGATTGCTTGCTGAAGCAGACTCACCATCAATTTTTCATCTCTATATTTCGTTTTCTCTTCAGCACTCATTTCTCTAATTGTTTGCTGAATACCATTCCTGGTAGGTCTTACATATGGTTCTTCAGTATGTTCCCATGCATCCAAGTGATATGCTTCAACCCAATTTCCAAACCGTTCAGACCATGCATTGTAATCATCAATATCCATGAGCTTAGGTGGTTTCTGAGATGTCCCGGTTTCATTTTCAAGCAAAGCATTCTGAGTGATTGTAATCGGACTAGCAAAGGCATTGTAAAATTCGTTGTCCATTGTTCAATTGTCCAAAAGTTCACAAATTCCAAGTTTCAGGCGAAATCAGGTTTGGAGCGGAATCAACAGTTAAGTCTCATGCGAAATCTCAGTTTGAATTTGGAGCGGAATCAAACTGTTGTTTGGAGTGAAATTAAACTGAAGATCAACTGGAGCGGAATCAATCAAAAACTAGGAGCGAAATCTGTATTTGGAGCGGAATCAGCTTTACTTTGGAGCGGAATCATGTTCTGAGCGGAATCAAAAACTGATTTCGAGGGGAATCAATGTGCAATTCAGGCGGAATCAGAATGGCGTCATGATATCGATCCAGATTTCAAGCGGAATCAAGTAAAACTCAGATTTTAGATCGATTTTAACTTTGAAACTTTCAAGGGTTTATCAATATATGATTACGAATGATGTGTGTGAAATTGAGCCGATTTTACCGAGAAAATTTTTGATTTTTTAAGAAGAATGTGTAGAAAATCAGAAAACACAACAGAAATGGCAAGAACTCTTCCTCCTGAGCTCTGATACCACTTGTAGGATCGTTTTCGGCCCTGAATGAGTCGATCAGAAGATTTCTTATCCAAAACAAGAGGCGGAAACTAATGTTTTGGTGCAATCTCAGCCGTATTCACTTTTAACTGTTGTTTTATTGATCAATAACGCGTTGACAATCCTGACAACACTTCGGCAGCACTTCGTGGCAACCGGAATGACTATGACCTAGAACTATATCTGATTTCGCTCCAACTGCCACTATATATAGTGGGCTTAATTCCGCTCGAAAGATACATAAACATTACGAGCGAAATCAGGAAGATACAATTACGAGCGAAATCAGGTCTTTAAACATTTCGGGCGGAATCAGAATGATAGGGGTTTCGCTCCTAATGACAAGATGTCATTTGGAGCGGAATCACTGCTAAATACGATTTCTAGGATTCTGTGCCCTGTTCTAGCCTATTCGATACAAGACTCGATACAAGACGCAGGCGACAGACGGATGCACCAACACAAACTGAACTTTGTAAAGTACATACACCATCTTTATCATGATCTGCAACCCTTCACGTATGATCTCATCTCGTCACGAATCTTCATGAATCAATCTCCTATCTTCATGAATCCGCTGAATCCCTGATGGCTTTCATCTCCGATCTTCCCCTTCTCAAGAAGCACCACATTATTTTGAGCATCGACTAGCAACCGTCTTGGAAGAGGGACCAAGAAACCAATCTTCTCTACTCTAAACAACAATTAAAAAGGCTGAATCTTTAACTAGTCGTCAACCGAGAATCCAACTTCATCACGTCCATACTTGATTGAAAACACAAACACACGTGACAAAACTCTATCGCACATGAGCCTTTTTACGCACAAGCTTTCAAAGTCCAACCAAGTCACGATAATAGTACAAGATTGTCCCAAAACTCTAGCAAGAACCAAATCCGAACTCCGAGAATCTTGAAAAGAACATTGTGGACCACCATTACCACTTCTCATCCCATCAGTTGATCCGGACAACATAAGTACCCTAGAACTTTTTAGTAATCCGAAACTGACTTCAAAGTTCCGAATTACACAAAATTCTGACTCTTGTTAATTATCCGGTACCCCCGGTAACCCAGGATAACTGGAAAAACTCAAAAAATGCAAAACTAAGAACCTCCAAACTACACAAACTTCTAAACTTAACTAAAAATCTAGTACCCCCCGGTAACCCGAAAATCTAGAAAATTTGGAACCCGTAAAACCCGGAAGCTTTTGAAACCTCAGATCAGATTGTCTAAACAGTAATTCAGAATACAAAGATAGTCGGAACAAGCCAACAAATATAACTCATAAATTCAAACTTCAAAGGAATGAAGAGATCCTTACAAGGAGAATGAACAATTCCTGACAAACTTACAAATCCTGACAAACTCACTCAACAAATTCGGACTATAGAAGAATAAGTTTGAACAAGAATTGATTAAGTACTGAAAATCCAAATGCAACAAATAAATTTGGACACAAGAATAAGTTTTCACAAATTAAATTCGGACAAGTCAAGATAACTTCTCACAAATTAAATTCGGACAAGAAGATAGTAAATTCTGATTACTAAATTCGGACAAAGGAAACCTAAATTCTCACAAATTCTAAGTTCGGACAATGAAACATAAGTTCTGATCAAACAACTAAATGCGGACAATATCCTTTAAGTGCGGATGAAGCTTAAGTGCGGACAAGTAAGTAAGTGCGGACAAGGAATGAAAAGAGTTCTCACAAAAACTTAAATGCAGATAAGTCTGAATTGAAGAAAACCTATAAGTGCGGACCAATTCCCAAGTTCTGATAACTCTTTTACAAAACCTTAAGTGCGAACAACTGAATCAAAAATATGCGGACACAAGTCATGTCTTAAGTGCGGACATGAGATTGTACAGTATAAGTGCGGACCTTAGAAGGTTTGATTAAGTGCACACAAGTTCAACACTCCTAAGTGCGGACCCACACATCAAATACAGATAAATGCAGACAACAAATGCAACTCATATGTGCGGACGAATACATTCAAATGCGGACAGAAGTTAAAACTCACAAACCATTAAGTGCGGACAGCGGAATCATTCATACCCTAAGTTCGGACAAAAACAATGATTCTAGGTGCGGGTGAAGCTTTTTAAATGCACAGAAGGTTTAATGCGGACAATGAGTAAATGCGGACAATGAGTATGTGTGGACAATGAGTAAAATAAATAGTGACAAGTGTGTCTACACACAAGTCATCAAGAAGATTAGAATAACAAATACGGACAGAAAACTTCTAACACTCAATTAAATTCGGACAATACAATTTTTAGATCAAAGCACAAATCTAAAATAATCTTGGAAAACAAGAAAACATCTCAGTCAATGAACAACTTCAAAATCTTTAAGTTTTCTACTGAATCTTCACGTCTCCATGATGTTTGCCGGAAACAAACATCAAATCAAGAGTAATGGTGATTCAGAAGGCGGTTAAACCATTCTGAATCGGTAACCATGCTCTTGTTCTGATACCACTTGTAGGGTCTCCTACCCAAGGATCTCACTCAAACGAACAATCACCAGGTGTGCGGAATCCACCTAGCAATCACTAACGTAGAGTATTGGATCAAGAAACAATAGAATGAGAATGATGAAGATGATGAATGACGTCACACATAGTAGCCGTCAATGCACACACAGTGGTAATGATTAGGGTTTACTTGAGGAACAAGCTTTCCACAAAAGAAACCTCCACATATAACATTTCACTAAAGAGTATATGTACAAGGAGAAGTCCTTACTACAAAAGTCAGGACATAGAAGGGCCCAAAGCCCAAAACATACAAATCCTGGCAAACAAAACCCTAAATTCGAACTAGATGAACAAATAACTAACTCCTGACTATTCCATATACAAGTAAATTCGGACCACAAGGAAACCATACAATACATAAACTCTGACAAATATAAACTTTAAACAAATTACATAAAGACCCTTGAAGTTTGGAGAGGCTGCACTTATCACCCAAAGTGCATCTACATACTGAAGTAAAAATGGTATCTTTGATAATAAAGATCGATAATTGGATAATAATATGATTTAATGGTATTATTGTTCAGGTGTGTTAGGATTTAGAATATGTGGTAGTGAACCTTCCTTTCAGTGGCGGAAATGTCGACTAATGTTATAAATTTGTTACATACTGCTTAGGGACTGTACATTTGATGAACAACATGTTGTCAAACAAATGCAGATTAAAGAATATGGAATGTTGGATGTTTTTTGTTACTTTTTGTGGCTATAGCATAGTTATGTAGTAGGTTATGTATGTATAGAGAACAATGCGAGAGAACTTAGAACGATCTATAAAGAGCACTATGATATAACATATATAGAAGCTTTGGATGTATATAGCAAGCTTTGGATGTATAATTCAAGCATGTGGCAAGTGTTTTTTTAACTTACTTGATTCTTTACGTTTTCATATATATATTTTTTTTTGCAAAATGAGAACCGATATATGATTTGTAAACGTTTTCTAATATAATAGTATCATTTGTGTAGGTTAATGGAAATATATCCAATTGGATGTGTTGGCGTGTTCAATTCTTGAACTTATATTAGATCGTGTATTTTATATTTATTTCAACTGTAAATAACTTTTTTAGTGAGTTAATTGCCACCACATTTGTGAACTATTGTGTCGTTCATTAGCGCCTCTCATTTAGTTTACAAATCATATATCTGCTCATAGGGGCTTTATCACGCCACGTTAGTGCCAACTGGACAGGGGCTTGCGATGGGATAGCCCCGTAAAACCGTTGTCATTATTAATCAATCATTAATTTTTATTTTGTTTTGTTTTTTAAGTATATAAATAAAATAACATAATTTAAAATATACCAAGTAAGACATAAAAAATCCCAATTAACTAGAATTAAAATGAAATTACAAACGATAAATAAAAAATTACAATTTAGAAGTTTATGTCAACACTGTTAACTAATATAATTTATTTTGAGACTCTTAAATTACCGGTATAAATGTGCTTTTATATTTATATCTCCTGTATTATAGTTGTTTTAATTATTTCTTTTTTCCTCTTATATTTGCGAGGTATGGACTAGGCTTATTTCTTATATTGGTCCTGGGCTTATTGCTGCTTCAAGTTGGGCTCGTTACAACTGGCTTGTAGTTGTCTAGTGTCACACCCCAACCGATGGCGGAATCATCGGGGCGCGGCACTGAGCGAAACAGATTGTTCAGAAGTTTCCACAACAACTATCATACAATTCAGTTATATAACACGTCCCATACCGTGTCCCAAATAATAACAAGTTATCATAGAAATCAACTAAACAATATGGGAACTGTTCCGACAACTCAAATTCTTAATTATTACAGACCGAATGTAAATATTGTCTTAAGACCTCTAGACGGCTATCCGTAAATCTTACTGACTACAGGTGCCAGTACAAGATCTACAGATAATTATGGCCCTGGAACAGATACGTGGACACTGTCCTAGGGTCACAGGCTCCTAGAAGCTTATTATTGCCTCGCTTCCCTAGCACGCTAGTAGCTTAAACACCTGTCACATACGTTAAAATAAAAGTCAATACATATAATGTAAAGGTGAGTACACAAGTTTAATATAGCATATAGAGTTCGAATAGTTTACGCATAACCAAGCACGTACACAAGGGCAAACGATGCATGTAAATTATCAACATGGGACCATCGATACCAACGACTTCGGGTTGACTGTCCGAGACAGTTCGCAATACATGATTACCACCGTAATCCATGCAAGAAATTGTCCTTAGCAACCCCCGTGTGAACGGGTGCTGAGTCCAAACTATAGTACTATGTTGCTAAAGCAGGTAGATAGCACTCCACGTGTAAACATAATAAACATCAATCATTTAGTCAAGTAGCACATGCAAATAGGTTAGCGTTCAAATAGTTTGTGTTGATCGTGATTTTGATAGTTTACGTATGTAACACCCAAAAGTGCTGAAAGCAAAAAGGGATCGAGTATACTCACAGTGGTTGGTTGTGGATTGAAGGGAGCACTGAGAATAGTTTAGCCTGAATAGTTCGATAACACAACGATGAGTAACACGGAAAAAGGTAAACAATGTACTTGGATCGAGTAGGCCATTCGATCGGACAGCAGTTCGATCGAGTGGGCTGTTCGATTGGTTTGAAAGTCCGTTCGAACATCCATTCGATCGGCCGGCTGGTTCGATCGGCTGGTTCCTTCAAGTGGATTGTTTCTTCCTTTGATGTGAAGGATGTGTTCGTGTATGATGGGTTGTACTACCTTTCAAGTTGGCCGATCGAACAGCTGTTCGATCGGTTAGCCCAACCGATCGGTTAGCATTGCATTGCTTTCAAATATGTCACTCGATCGGCTGGCATGCTCGATCGGGTGACATCCCAATGTTTCGAAAAGTCTAAGTGTTTTGAAGTATAGTATCTCATGATTCGAGCAGTAATGATTACAATCGAGTGGCGTAGTCGATCGAACAGTACCTCGTCAATACTACACTTCATGAGTTTGTGGGACTAAGTGCTAGTCGATCGGTTAGCCTAGTCGATCGGCTGGCATAGTCGTTCGGTTGGGCTGTTCGATCGAACAGCCTGACCGTTCGGCCAGCTTCTGACATGGTTAGCCGTTCACCTAACACTTGGTTATTTCCCGTTACTTGGTGATGTTTTAGAGATATTTTGACTACGAGTTGAACCACAAAGCTGAAGTCCCTACTTAGTCTACTGACTCGAGCAGGAATCACCCAAACTCGGTCAGAGACGGTTTGGATCCCAAGTTTAACATTTAACCCGGAATCGGTATATCTCTCGGTAGAACCCGAATCTTGAACCATGTGTTTGTTTAGATTGATTTGTAAGTCGGTTCAAGTCTCATTTTCTCCCTTTTGAGTGTAAAAGAGTTGAAAGATAGATGAAAACCCATCTTCCAATCCTTTTCCACCGTGAAATGTTAAGATCTTTGGAAGATTTTTAGGTTATTGATGTGGAAATCGGTTAGATCTAGCTTATTCATGGTTGAATGAAGTCAAGAACATGAAGTTCTTGATGATCACCAAGAACACCATGATGACATCACTCAAGAACACCTAGATCTTGGTGATTTCATGGATGAAATTCAGATTTTGAAAGATAGAAAGGTGGAGAATCGATTAATGAACAAAAACGTACAAGGATTAGAGCAAAATACTTACCGGTTTGAGAGAAATCTGAGATTTAGTGAGAAGAAGAGGCTGGTCGGTCAGAGCTTTTCCAAAAGTGGAAAGGTTGACAAAGACAGCCCTATTTATAGGCTTCCAAAAGAGGAAAGGGTCCGCTGATCGAACAGCATCCCTGATCGAGCAGCTGTCCGATCGAACAGCCTGTTCGATCGGCTAGCCTGTTCGATCAGGTTGCCCTGTTCGTTTGGCTTGCCTGGTTTTGAGTGTTTCGCGACGATTTTTGATATTTCGACTTCGCTGAACGATGATTTGAGAATGATAGAATTCCTAATCAAATTACTTTTAGTCTCAACTATTATATCTAACATACAAGCATCCTTACACCCATTTCGGGTTCGATTTCCATTGAGTTTGATTCACCTTCGATTCTTGATTGATTTGATTGATTCACCACACACTTTAACATAAAAGTAAACATGCACAAGTAACACATAAGGCACACGCACACGTATAAAAAGTACTAAAATCCCCACACTTGAGTTTGATGATTGATTTGATTAGCTTGATTATTGATTGACTATCTTTATTGCATTGTTACTTCCTATTATTCACAGTCGGTCGCTGATTCACAGTTCGATTATCGTCCGATTAGTTTGATTATACAACACTTACTCCAAATAATACGAAAATCAAAATGAAACTAAAATGAAATTAATCTTCATTAATCTTTAATTCCAATAACAGTCAACACTTGACTTTGACTTTGACTTTTGGAAAACACGGGGTGTTACAGTCTCCCCTCCTTTAGGGAATTTCGTCCCGAAATTAGGCCGAGAACCGTACATCGCCGTGTGATCTTACCAATTTGATGCTTCAGATCTATCTGAACCACTGCGGGTACTTGGCCTTCATGTCACTTTCGAGTTCCCAAGTGAACTCCGCGCCTCGTTTGCCTTCCCATCGCACTTTTACAATAGGAATGCGGGAGCGTCTGAGTTGCTTGGTCTGTTGGTCCATGATTTCGACAGGCTTTTCCACGAAGTGTAGTGTCTCATTGACCTGAAGATCGTCGAGTGGTATTATTGCGTCGTGGTCGGCAACGCATTTTCGAAGGTTTGAAATATGGAAAGTCGGGTGGACATTGCTGAGTTCCTCCGGTAATTCGAGTTTGTAGGCAACTTTACCGATCCTTTCCAGAATCTTAAAAGGTCCAACAAATCGAGGCGCAAGTTTCCCTCTTTTGCCGAATCGGACTACTCCCTTCCAAGGTGATACCTTTAGGAGCACGTAGTCGCCAACTGCAAATTCTCGGGGCCTGCGTCGTTTATCGGCGTACATCTTTTGTCTGTCCCGGGCCTTTACCAAGTTTTCCCTTATCTGGTGGATCTTGTCAGTCGTTTCTTGCAGAATCTCGGGCCCAGTCAATTGTGAATGACCGACCTCGTGCCATACAATAGGCGAGCGACATCTCCTACCATACAAGGCTTCGAAAGGTGCCATTTCGATGCTGGAGTGATAGCTATTATTGTACGAAAATTCAACTAACGGTAGGTGTTTGCTCCAACTACCACCAAAATCGATAACACACGCACGGAGCATGTCTTCAATAGTACGAATCGTTCTTTCAGTCTGCCCGTCGGTTTGCGGGTGGAATGCGGTACTCAAATTCAGCGTCGTACCAAGAGCTGCTTGAAAAGTTTCCCACAATCTCGATGTAAACCGAGCATCGCGATCAGAAATGATGTCTCGAGGCGTACCATGATTCTTAATGATCTCGTCGGTGTAGATTTGGGCTAGCTTGGCCACCTTATAGTCTTCTCGTATTGGCAAAAAGTGGGCTGATTTGGTTAGACGGTCGACTATAACCCAAATACTGTCGTGACCTGATGGCGTGGTCGGAAGCTTAGTTATGAAATCCATAGCTATGCTTTCCCACTTCCATACGGGTATCGGCGGTTGTTCGAGTAAGCCTGAAGGTCTTTGGTGTTCAGCCTTGACTCTTGCACAAGTTAAACAGCTACCAACATATAGGGCAATATCCCTTTTCATCCCAGGCCACGAGTACTTGTAGTGAAGGTCCTGGTACATTTTGTCCGCACCGGGATGAATGGAATATCGGGATTTGTGGGCTTCGTTCATGATAATCCTTCGCAAATCTGTCCTTCTCGGAACCCAGATTCGGTCCAGATAATAGAATATCCCATTGGCTTTGCTCACGAGCTGAGTTCCATCGTGATAGATTCATTCTTTCTTCAATGTACGCTCGTTAAAGCAAGCGTGTTGTGCTTCACGGATGAGAGCTTCGAGGTTATACTGAGCCTGGATGTTTCGAACACCTATCACGTAATTCTTTCTGCTGAGGGCGTCTGCAACTACATTCGCCTTGCCTGGGTGATAACGGATCTCGCAGTCGTAATCGTTGAGAAGTTCTACCCATCGGCGTTGACGCATATTGAGTTCTCTCTGGTTAAAGATATGTTGTAGGCTCTTGTGATCGGTGAAGATCGTACACCTTGTACCATACAGGTAGTGTCGCCAAATCTTTAAGGCAAAGACAACTGCGCCTAGCTCGAGGTCATGGGTTGTATAGTTCTTCTCGTGGATTTTGAGCTGTCGAGATGCGTAAGCTATAACCTTGTCTCGTTGCATGAGAACACAGCCAAGTCCAAGGTTTGAAGCATCACAATAGACAACGAAGTCATCGCTTCCGTCCGGCAGTGTAAGAACTGGTGCATGGCACAGCATGTGTTTGAGGGTTTGGAAAGCAGTCTCCTGCGCGGTTCCCCACACAAAAGGCTTGTCTTTCTGAGTAAGGGAGGTAAGCGGTACAGCAATCTTTGAGAATCCTTCGATGAATCGCCGGTAGTAACCAGCTAATCCGAGAAAAGAGCGAACTTCTGACGGATTCCTTGGCGTAACCCATCCCTTGACTGCCTCAATCTTTGCAGGATCAACGTGTATACCCCGACTATTCACAATATGACCCAGAAATTGAACCTCCTCCAACCAGAACTCGCACTTGGAGAATTTGGCGTAGAGTTGGTTTCCCTGAAGCAACTCGAGAACCAATCGCAAATGCTGCGCATGTTCGGCTCTCGATCTGGAATAAATCAGGACATCGTCGATAAATACAATGACGAAACGATCTAAGAACGGTTTACACACGCGATTCATCAGATCCATAAAGACCGCGGGTGCGTTGGTCAATCCAAAAGGCATGACAACAAATTCGTAGTGGCCGTATCGGGTTCGAAAAGCGGTTTTGGGTATATCTTCCTCTTGAATCCGCAACTGATGGTAGCCTGAACGTAGATCAATCTTGGAGAAACACTGAGCACCTTGTAGTTGGTCAAACAGGTCATCGATTCTTGGTAAGGGGTATCGGTTCTTGATGGTCAGCTTGTTCAATTCCCGGTAATCGATGCACATTCGGAACGACCCGTCCTTCTTTTTGACGAAAAGGACTGGTGCGCCCCATGGAGAAGTGCTCGGGCGAATGAAGCCTTTTTCAAGTAACTCTTGGAGTTGGTTTGAGAGTTCTCGCATCTCAGATGGAGCGAGTCGATACGGAGCTTTGGCTACTGGGTTGGCTCCTGGAATAAGGTCGATTCGAAAGTCGATATCACGACTAGGAGGTAATCCAGGAAGATCATCAGGGAACACCTGAGGAAATTCTCGGACAACAGGAACATCCTTGACTTCAACTTTCTTTTTCTTGTCCGTCTCTGCTACAACAATGTTGGCCAAGAAGGCTCGATATTCCTTGCGGAGATATTTGCGAGCTTGAAGACAGGACATGAGCTTGAGATCTTTCGCAGTAGTTTCACCGTAAACACATAGAATATCACCACTAGCTAACACAAAACGAATCATCTTATCGGAACACACAACTTCAGCACGGTTTTCACGAAGAAAGTCCATGCCTACTATGACATCGAAACTTCCGAGTTGCATTGGAATGAGATTAATCGGGAATATATGATTGTTGAGCTCGAGAGTACAATCACGGAGCACAGAATTGACAGCAATGGTTCTTCCGGTAGCGACTTCTACTTCGAAGGGTGTCGAAAGATAAGAGCGCTTACGTCTAAGAAGCTTCTCAAATTCAAATGACACAAAGCAGTTATCGGCTCCAGTATCAAACAAACATGATGCATATATACCATTCACAAGGAACGTACCATTGACCACGTTGTTATCAGCTTGAGCCTGGCGTGCGTTGATGTTGAAAGTTCTAGCGTGAGCTGCTTGTTGTTGAGGCTGTTGTTGTTGTTGCTGGGGTTGTTGAGCTTCTTGTTTCACCACCCTGTTCGGGCACCGGTTTGCGAAGTGGTTAGGGTCACCACAT
This sequence comes from Helianthus annuus, assembly GCF_002127325.2. Classification (NCBI taxonomy): domain Eukaryota; kingdom Viridiplantae; phylum Streptophyta; class Magnoliopsida; order Asterales; family Asteraceae; genus Helianthus; species Helianthus annuus. The sequence goes on along the minus strand of NC_035434.2, from coordinate 39,133,295 downwards.
GCAAAGCAGGTCCGAACATTGTTTGCCGGGGCCTGTGCAGCTTGAGGAGCTTGAGGAGCAGGGAGTAGAGCCTGGTTGACAGCGGCTTGAGCTTGCGTTTGACGGGGACCATAGCGGCAATTCGCAGTGAAATGCCCGTAGACGTTACAGTGAGCACAGAATCGGCAGGCCACACCCACCGGGTGATGATAGGAACATGTAGCACAGAGTGGGTGGGGGCCGGTGTACGCACGCTTCGCTGGCGGCGCATTGATCACTGGCGCTGAACGCTGTGGCTGTTGCTGCTGGGCTGGTACAGACTGTAGTGGAGCAGCAGTGGTTGCGGCAGCGCAACTTTTGTTCTTCTTTCTTCTTCTCGAAGACTTGGAGGCTTGAGTGGTAGGGTTGTCGGTTGATGCGGTAGTAACTTGATGCAACGACTTGGATGGCTTATCCCAGACACCAGCCTTAACTCGCTTGTCGTTAATCTCAGCAGCGAGTAGGTAGGTTTCCTCGATTGATGCGGGTTTTGAAGCTAGGACAAAATCTGCGACACAATCCGGAAGAGCACGGATGTATTTCTTGATGGTCATTTCGGGAGTCTTGACCTGGTCTGGACAGATAATGCTCAGTTGTTTGAAACGGGCGGTGAGACCAGCATTGTCTCCCTCCTTTTGCTTGATACTCCAGAACTCATCCTCCAACTTTTGGCGTTCGTGGGGAGGACAGAACTCGTCCATCATGATCGCTTTCAATTCTTTCCACGTCAGCTCGTATGCAGCGTCGTTCCCGCGCTTGTTCCTTTCTGCGGTCCACCAGTCCAAAGCTCGCGACTGGAAGACACCGGTAGCATTGAGAGTACGGAGGTGATCTGGGCATCCGCTTTGACGAAGGGTGACTTCTACCGAGTCAAACCAATGAAACAGAGCCGTAGGGCCATCTTCACCGGTAAACTCTTTTGGCCCACATGCCTTGAATTGTTTGAAGCTGAAAGTAGCTTTGTTGGAGTCTTTGGGCGTGAGGGTTCGGGATTCCTCAGATGACTTGCTTGCGTTCTCGAACACATCACTGACGGCTTTCGCCACGGTCTTAGAGATGATAGCAGCCAGACGTCGATCTCTTTTCTCCTGGCGGGTAAGACGCGAGTGTGATCTGGGTTGTCCAGATGACGACATGGTCTGCAATAGACATCGTCACAGGCTCAACACAATGAATTCGAGTCTCACACGTTCTTAGATCTCTAAAGCTTAGAATCACGTCGCATCTCTCGTCACGTATCACATATAATCACATAAGCACGTAATCATAGAGGCACATAAGCACAGAAGCAATTAGGGCACATAAGCACAGAAGCAATTAGGGCACTTAATTTCCTAACACGTACGAAATTTTTATCACAGAGGCAATTAATGTCACGTACTTCCTCCTACAGTACGTAGTAGCACACTTAGTTTCCTAACCGCCTCTAAGTTTTGAATATAGCGGTCACATACAACACATCGAGTAACATCACACTGTATCGTCTAACTTAGTCGTATAGCGTAGCATAGCACACTGGTTTCGTTTAGATCACATCAACAGGGATTTGAATCGAGATCGAATAGCAGCAAAGGTCACGCAGATTGATAACAAATGGAGTAACCAACAAATCTTAAAACACGTAAACAGGTAAATCATATAAAATCAACGAAGCAACACTTAAAATCGGAAAATGGATTGTCTGCGGCTACTAGACTTTGACTAACCATGGCAATTTAACTATTCACAGTTGACTTGTCGTCACTTTCGACTCTAGGGGACATGTTCCTGCCTCGATTCTTGGGCATTATGCACGCGCATTCTAGGTCATACTCGTGAGTTCAGGTCGTTGGAGTCCGTCAATTGCCTTGGCGAGATAAAATTAAAGTTGGAATAACTGCCAAGGTTAGGGTTTCACCCCTAGCTCAGCGATTTCTTCCTTGTTTTAAGAAAATTTAGAGGAAATTTTCATCAAATTATGGGTTTCAGCCCCGAATTTGGTATAACTTTCCCCCGTTTTGTTGATAGAAATTAGCACAAAGTAATTGGCAAAAATTTGTAATTTAGGCAGGAATTTGCGGGTTTCACTCCTAATCCCGTCCAAATTACAAAATTTGGCTCGGAGTTCGGATGTAATGATAGAATAGAAGGAAACAACATAAAATAAGCACATAAACTTGGTCTCTTGGTTCCTAACTATAGTCTAGGTCTCTAAGACAGCGATCCGGACTAGATCGTGTCTAACCTAATTCCCTATAGTTATGGCTCTGATACCAATCTGTCACACCCCAACCGATGGCGGAATCATCGGGGCGCGGCACTGAGCGAAACAGATTGTTCAGAAGTTTCCACAACAACTATCATACAATTCAGTTATATAACACGTCCCATACCGTGTCCCAAATAATAACAAGTTATCATAGAAATCAACTAAACAATATGGGAACTGTTCCGACAACTCAAATTCTTAATTATTACAGACCGAATGTAAATATTGTCTTAAGACCTCTAGACGGCTATCCGTAAATCTTACTGACTACAGGTGCCAGTACAAGATCTACAGATAATTATGGCCCTGGAACAGATACGTGGACACTGTCCTAGGGTCACAGGCTCCTAGAAGCTTATTATTGCCTCGCTTCCCTAGCACGCTAGTAGCTTAAACACCTGTCACATACGTTAAAATAAAAGTCAATACATATAATGTAAAGGTGAGTACACAAGTTTAATATAGCATATAGAGTTCGAATAGTTTACGCATAACCAAGCACGTACACAAGGGCAAACGATGCATGTAAATTATCAACATGGGACCATCGATACCAACGACTTCGGGTTGACTGTCCGAGACAGTTCGCAATACATGATTACCACCGTAATCCATGCAAGAAATTGTCCTTAGCAACCCCCGTGTGAACGGGTGCTGAGTCCAAACTATAGTACTATGTTGCTAAAGCAGGTAGATAGCACTCCACGTGTAAACATAATAAACAGCAATCATTTAGTCAAGTAGCACATGCAAATAGGTTAGCGTTCAAATAGTTTGTGTTGATCGTGATTTTGATAGTTTACGTATGTAACACCCAAAAGTGCTGAAAGCAAAAAGGGATCGAGTATACTCACAGTGGTTGGTTGTGGATTGAAGGGAGCACTGAGAATAGTTTAGCCTGAATAGTTCGATAACACAACGATGAGTAACGCGGAAAAAGGTAAACAATGTACTTGGATCGAGTAGGCCATTCGATCGGACAGCAGTTCGATCGAGTGGGCTGTTCGATTGGTTTGAAAGTCCGTTCGAACATCCATTCGATCGGCCGGCTGGTTCGATCGGCTGGTTCCTTCAAGTGGATTGTTTCTTCCTTTGATGTGAAGGATGTGTTCGTGTATGATGGGTTGTACTACCTTTCAAGTTGGCCGATCGAACAGCTGTTCGATCGGTTAGCCCAACCGATCGGTTAGCATTGCATTGCTTTCAAATATGTCACTCGATCGGCTGGCATGCTCGATCGGGTGACATCCCAATGTTTTGAAAAGTCTAAGTGTTTTGAAGTATAGTATCTCATGATTCGAGCAGTAATGATTACAATCGAGTGGCGTAGTCGATCGAACAGTACCTCGTCAATACTACACTTCATGAGTTTGTGGGACTAAGTGCTAGTCGATCGGTTAGCCTAGTCGATCGGCTGGCATAGTCGTTCGGTTGGGCTGTTCGATCGAACAGCCTGACCGTTCGGCCAGCTTCTGACATGGTTAGCCGTTCACCTAACACTTGGTTATTTCCCGTTACTTGGTGATGTTTTAGAGATATTTTGACTACGAGTTGAACCACAAAGCTGAAGTCCCTACTTAGTCTACTGACTCGAGCAGGAATCACCCAAACTCGGTCAGAGACGGTTTGGATCCCAAGTTTAACATTTAACCCGGAATCGGTATATCTCTCGGTAGAACCCGAATCTTGAACCATGTGTTTGTTTAGATTGATTTGTAAGTCGGTTCAAGTCTCATTTTCTCCCTTTTGAGTGTAAAAGAGTTGAAAGATAGATGAAAACCCATCTTCCAATCCTTTTCCACCGTGAAATGTTAAGATCTTTGGAAGATTTTTAGGTTATTGATGTGGAAATCGGTTAGATCTAGCTTATTCATGGTTGAATGAAGTCAAGAACATGAAGTTCTTGATGATCACCAAGAACACCATGATGACATCACTCAAGAACACCTAGATCTTGGTGATTTCATGGATGAAATTCAGATTTTGAAAGATAGAAAGGTGGAGAATCGATTAATGAACAAAAACGTACAAGGATTAGAGCAAAATACTTACCGGTTTGAGAGAAATCTGAGATTTAGTGAGAAGAAGAGGCTGGTCGGTCAGAGCTTTTCCAAAAGTGGAAAGGTTGACAAAGACAGCCCTATTTATAGGCTTCCAAAAGAGGAAAGGGTCCGCTGATCGAACAGCATCCCTGATCGAGCAGCTGTCCGATCGAACAGCCTGTTCGATCGGCTAGCCTGTTCGATCAGGTTGCCCTGTTCGTTCGGCTTGCCTGGTTTTGAGTGTTTCGCGACGATTTTTGATATTTCGACTTCGCTGAACGATGATTTGAGAATGATAGAATTCCTAATCAAATTACTTTTAGTCTTAACTATTATATCTAACATACAAGCATCCTTACACCCATTTCGGGTTCGATTTCCATTGAGTTTGATTCACCTTCGATTCTTGATTGATTTGATTGATTCACCACACACTTTAACATAAAAGTAAACATGCACAAGTAACACATAAGGCACACGCACACGTATAAAAAGTACTAAAATCCCCACACTTGAGTTTGATGATTGATTTGATTAGCTTGATTATTGATTGACTATCTTTATTGCATTGTTACTTCCTATTATTCACAGTCGGTCGCTGATTCACAGTTCGATTATCGTCCGATTAGTTTGATTATACAACACTTACTCCAAATAATACGAAAATCAAAATGAAACTAAAATGAAATTAATCTTCATTAATCTTTAATTCCAATAACAGTCAACACTTGACTTTGACTTTGACTTTTGGAAAACACGGGGTGTTACATCTAGGGTTGGTGCTGTATAACTAAAAGAAGGATCCAGAGGCAAGGCATTCATTCGAACCTTCTCATTCTCTTGCAACCAGTGCATCATTTGTTCATCTTTCACCTTCATCCTCACAAGTACATTTGTGGGAGTTGAAGGTTCTTGTTCTTGTTTGAATTACATAATTGATAATCATCTGATTCACCAGTCAATCTGTGATGACTAGTTCATCATTCGTTTGTATTTGATCTGAGATTAAGCAATAAATCATAGTTCTGTTTGTTCAAACGCTGAGTTTTGACATGGTATCAGATCCCCGAGGTTGAATCGGTGCTCTAGTGTCCTTCCGCTGCATTTTCCTAGGGTTTGTCTTCCGTGAATCAACCTAGGGTTTCCGATCGGAGGCAAGGCTGCATATCTGATGACTCGTAAGGTCCTTGTAGTCCACAAGGTTCTGCTGACTTCATACTTGGGTAATCCCCTTCTCTTCGTTTTGTGCCGCTGCGATGTATGAAACCCTAATTTTAGGGTTTTTTTTCTTGGTACTTTTGAAGAAGGTTCTCGTTGGTCCCTTTTAGGGCAAACCAACAGGGCCAGTGTGATTGTCTAATGATCAAATCGTTGTAACCCAAAGTGAAGGTTACAAGCCTAATTCATCGGAATTATACGCACCCTCTGTGAGTTTGTTCCATCTGTCCTTTTTTAATTTTTTGTCTACCGCATCATTGAATTGTTGAGTCTAGGCATCTTGATACCGGGTTTAGGCAAGACCGGTTTTTTTATTTGGGACACAGAGAGGGTACACTTTGTTGCATTTGTAGTTTGTCAGTTGTGTTGTGGCTCCCTGGATATCGTCTGTGGAGGCACCTTGAGTGACGAACCTCTGATCGTACCTCTGACCTGTCTTCATTGGTCCTGTTCTGTGTTTATCTTTGTGTAGTGTTTGCTTATTTGTCTTTCCTTGTTCGTAATACTGTGTTACCTGATTATTGTGTTATCTAATTATTGTGTTACCTGGTTATCGTGTTCCTGCTCCTTTGTGTATTGTTGACTGTTTTGTCTGCTTAACTGGGTGATAAAACTGAGTCTTTTGTCACTTTGGTTAGCAAACTTGATGCTAGTGATCCTTTATATCTTCATGCCAGTGATTCAAGTGCTCTTACTATAGTCAATATAAAATAAAAGGAACTGAAAACTACGTGGTCTGGTCAAATGGTATGAGACTTGCATAATGGCCAAAAACAAGTTAGCTTTTATTGATGGTACATGTGTTAAGTCTAAAACTGATGATGTTCTAGCTAGTCAGTATGATCGTTGCAAATCTATTGTGTTAACTTGGATTTTGAATTTTGTTTCTGATAAGTTATATGTTGGTCAAGTTTACTTAAAGATTGCTTCTGAAGTTTGGGATGAGTTAAAAGATACATATGATAAAGTAGATGGTTCTGTTGTTTTTGGTTTGTATCAAAAAATCAATTCTCTGAGTCAAAATGGTGCTAGTGTCTCTGAATATTATCATAAAACTAACACAATGTGGAAACAATTTGATCCCATGCTTCAATTACCCTCCTGTTGTACCTGTAATGCTTCTACTAAGTTTAATGAGTTAAATCAATTAATCAAGCTTATGCAGTTCTTGATGGGATTAGATGACATTTATCAACCTTGTAGAACCAATCTTTCAACAAGGGACCCTTTACCCACTATCAAAACTGCTTTTTCAATTATCTCTAGAGAGGAATCTCATAGAGGATCAAACAATGTTTCAAAGGTTCCAAATGTTGGTTTTGCTGCAAAATCAAATAATTTTAATGATAACAAGAAAAAAATTAACAAAGGTCCTAATCCAAATCTAAAGTGTTCTCATTGCAATAAGATTGGACACACTGTTGATAAATGTTTTGAACTGCATGGATATCCTTCAAATTATAGATAAAAACCAAATCAATGTGGTCATCCGTGGTCTAGATCTAACAACTCAACTAGTAATGGTACTAGTTCTTCTATGAGTAACTCTATAAATGATAAAAGTGCTAGTCTTGAACTCTTTGACTGCTGATCAGTTTTTTAAGATGCTAGGGAAGCTGAATGAGAATGAAACAGAGGACCCAAATAAGTCCAATGTAGGAGGTAAATGTTTTAGTTCTTTCTCTTCTTTTGGATGGTACAAAACATTTTCTGTTTCAATTCAAAAACTTTTCAACACAAAATCTGAAGTGGATTATAGATTCTGGTGCAAACCAGCATATGATTATGTCTAGCAAAAACATGTTCAATTTAGTTGATGTGTCTGAATATAATATAATTGTTAAGTATCCAACTAGAACTGATGCTAAAGTCACCTAAATTGGTTGTTTTAAACTGTCAGATTCTGTGATTTTGAAAGATGTGTTTGTTATACCTAAATATTGTGTGAATCCCATTTTTGTGTATAAGCTAGCTAAAGACAATAAGCTTAGCGTAGTCATTGATGAAAATACTTGCTATATTCAGGATTTATGCTTAAAGAAAACCCTAGTGACTGGTAGACAAACTGAGGGGTTTATATTTTTGTGGTAACTCTCTTAGTTCTTGTTTTTCTTGTCTAAGTAAGGCTGAAAATGTAAAGCTTTGGCATTCTAGGCTAGGTCATCTTGCTGAACAAGTGTTAAATGTTCTTCAAATTAAATCTGAGTCTACTACTAACCCTTGTGATATATGTCACAAGGCTAAACAACATAGGGTTCCCTTCCCACTCAGTGACCATAGGTCAACCAAGGTTGGAGACCTTAATCACCTAGATGTTTGGGGTCCGTACAAGGTCACTAGTGTGGAAGTCTACAAATACTTTCTCACTGTCATTGATGATTTCACTAGATTTGTTTGGGTTTACTTGATGAAATCAAAATCTAAGGTCTTTGAAAATATACAAAGTTTTTAAAATCTAGTTAACACTCAATTTGAAGCTAATATTAAAATGTTTAGGAGTGATAACGGTTCTGAGTTCACAAATTCACAAAAGTCTGCCTTTGTCAAACTAAAAGGAATTATACATCAAACATCCTGTACATATACACCTCAACAAAACGGTGTTGTGGAAAGAAAACATAGACACTTGTTGAACATCGCAAGAACTTTACTATTTCAGTCTAATGTCCCCCTTAAGTTCTGGTTGAATGTGTTCTCACTACTTCTTACTTAATTAACAGGCTTCCTTCTTCTGTGTTGCATGGTTGTTCTGCTAAAGAAGTCTTGTTTGGTTTCAAACCTTCTCTTGATCCCTTGATAATTTTTGGTTGCCTTTACTAGTTTACAATCTTAAATAATCCTGATAGAAGAAAGAGCTGAAAAATGTATTTTTATGGGATACTCTAATGTTAAAAAATGATACAAAGACTGGAGTCTAGAACAGAAAAGGTTCATTTTCTCCAGGGATGCCAATTTTCATGAAACTGTTTTCCCTTTTAAGAATGAATCATATTTTGGCCTAGATAATCCAATCAACTTAAATCAATTAAACTTCTTTGATAATTTTGAATTTTCAAGTGTTGTAAATCCCAATTATGAAGAGAAGGATTTTATTGAGTCAACTACTGTGACTCAACAACCCAGTGATGTAGTCGAATCAACTGTTGATAATGATACACAGCAGCCATCAGAAACTAATGGCAACTGATGGCATGGCTAGTAATCATGAGTCTATAAATGTTGAAGCTAGTCCCGTGAGGGCTGATTCTAGTAGTGTAAATGATGAGTCAAACCTTCCTGAGGGTATTCAAACCACTAGAAGATTGACTAGACCTGTTTCCAAAAAGGTTTAATGACTTTGTTGTTGATAATGCAAGATGTAGTTATGATAAATTTGTTGATTATTCAAATCTGCCTAGTGAAAATGTCTGCTTTGCTTCTAACATTAGAAAATTGTTGAACCTTGCACCTATGAAGATGCTATTAAAGATAAAAGATGGATTGATGCTATGAATGATGAGTTGTCTGCCCTATACAGAAACAATACCTGGGATATTGTAGACTTACCTAGTGGGAAAAAACCTATTGGGTGTAAATGGGTTTTTAAAGTAAAATATAAATCCACGGGTGAAATTGATAGATTTAACGCTAGGCTTGTTGCTAAAGGTTTTAATCAACTGGAGGGTATAGATTTTGAAGAAACATTCTCTGATGCCGTTAAAATGGTTACTGTAAGATGTGTTATTAGCATGTCTGTTCAAAATGACTGGCCATTATACCAACTTGACGTGAATAATGCTTTCTTGTATGGTAATCTTAGAGAAGAAGTCTACATGTCTCTTCCTGATGGTTTGAGTCTTGAAAGTCAAAATCAAGTTTGCAAACTGAACAAGTCATTATATGGCTTGAAACAAGCTCCACGTATGTGGAATGAGAGACTTGTTCATTCTCTGCTTAAAATTGGTTTCGTGCAGTCTAAGTGTGACCAATCTATGTTTCTTAAGTTTGAAAAATCTGTCTTTATTATTCTCCTTGTCTACATTGATGATATTGTGTTAACTGGGAATAATGAAAGTGAGATAAAAACGGTTAAAGATTTCTTAAAAACTAAGCTTTTGATTAAAGACCTTGGTTTATTAAAATTTTTCCTTGGAATTGAAGTAATTGAAACAAACGACGGTGTCTGTCTTTCTCAAAGACAATACTGCATGGATTTACTAAATGAATATGGGATGAGTGGAAGTAAGCCAACTAGTTGCCCCATAGAACAAAATCATGTGTTAGCGAATTTAACAAAAAAGGACACAAAAACTGTCGATGTTACTCAATATCAAAAGCTGGTCGGTATGCTAATTTACTTGTCTTACACCAGAACAGACATAGCCTATTCGGTACATTACTTGCCTCAGTTCATGCACAAACCAACTGAGGCACATACACAAATAGCCTTTAAAGTGTTGAGATCACTGAAAGGGGTGCGTGGTACTGGGATTCTGTTCAAAAAAGGCAGTTCTTTTCACTTGCCTGCCTTTGCTGACTCGGACTGGGCAAAATGTGTTGACAGCAGAAGGTCAGTCAGTCACTGGTTATTGCATTTTTCTTGGTGCTTCTTTGGTTTCTTGGAAAAGTAAGAAACAAAGTGTCGTGTCAAGATCTTCTGCTGAGGCAGAACATAGAGGTATGTGTACTGCAACTTGCGAAGTATTATGGCTGATAAATATTTTAAGGGAGCCAAAGGTTGACGTTGATATTCCCGTGGTGTTAAAATGTGACAGTACAACTACATTATCTATTGCAACAAACCCTGTATTTCACGATAAAACCAAACACTTTGAAGTTGACTTATTTTTCTTAAGTGAGAAAATTGCTTCGGGCCTGATTAAGACTCATGGGGTCAAAACTGAGCACCAACTAGTTGATATGTTCACTAAAGGCCTACTGCCGAAGGCTCATTCTGAAATGTGTAAGTCGTTAGGGCTTATTAACCTTTTTGCACATTTAAAATGAGAGGGATGTTAATATACCAGTATAAATAGTATAAATGTGCTTTTTATATTTATATCTCCTCTATTATAATTGTTTTAATTGTTTCCTTTTTCCTCTTATATTTGTGAGGTATGGAGTAGGCTTGTTTTTTATGTTGGTCCTGGGCTTGTTGTTGTTTCAAGTTAGGCTCGTTACAACTAGCTCGTAGCTGTCTAGGGTTGGTGCTGTATAACTAAGAGAAGGATCCAGAGGCAAGGCATTCATTCGAACCTTCTCATTCTCTTGCAACCGGTTCCTCATTTGTTCATCTTCCACCTTCATCCTCATAAGTACATTTGTGGGAGTTGAAGGTTCTTGTTCTTGTTTGAATCACTTAGTTGATAATCATCTGATTCACCAGTCAATATGTGATGACTGGTTCATCAATCATTTGTATTTGATATGAGATTAAGCAATAAATCAGAGTTCTGTTTGTTCAATCGCTGAGTTTTGACAGAGACCATCCGTGTAAGACAAGGGTACTTAAACTAGTACATACAATAGTTAAAAAAGCGACTCCAAGAAAACCGAAAAATGGGACATTTAGCTGTAACCGTCTACAATACTCTACATACAATGTCCAATTAAGATCAAAACATATAACAGGGATTAGGGATTGCATAGTGGCATCAAAATTGTTAAAAATATCTTCTCTAAAATTCATGGAATTGAACATGTAGAGTAGCCTGCAGTTTTCGTCTTGGGGTTTGTTTAAAAATGTTTCATATATACTTCCCTCGGTTGTCCTCTGCAAAGATAGGAGGAGATGTGATATGGCGTTGAGGTGTAAGTCAAGTATAAGGGAATTGAAGAATATAACTAGCCTATTTTAGGAGGGGTGTGACATGGAGGTATGAACATGGATCATTTTGGGTCTTTTTTAAATTACTACGGGTCATTTTGGGCTTCTATTTAATTATTAACGGGTCAGGTTGGATATTTCTAAAACACCAATAGATATTCACGGGTCTAATTGGGTCTAGAAGAAAAAAGAAACTGGTGGAGAGGGTTAGGAGAGTTAGGGTTTTAATACTAAATTGGGTTCTTCTCTCTAAATTCTTTTTTCTTTTTTTTAACTGCCAATGAATACTATACAAGTCTAGGCATCCGGGTAAACCCAATGGCAAGAAAGGCCACCACACCCTGTGAACGTAGACAACGTTGTTGACTAGGCCCGCCAACCATTCCAGGGGAAACCGACCGCCCGAATGCCCACTTTGGTAAAACCCCTAGCCCACCTGGAAAATATTGCACCAAATGGAACTCCAACCCACGGCCTCCGCATTGGAAAACTATGGGACGCCCTCTTCCAAACCAATTGATCTAAGACTCATTGGCCTCTTAATTTGCATTTATTTTATTTGTAAATTTCTTAAATAAAACTCTTCTCTTTTAAGTTTAAGAGAGTGTTTGGGATTGCTTATTTTAGCCAACTTATAACTTATTGACTTTTTGAAAAGTTAAATGGTGTTTGGGATTGGAAGTGTATGTGAGGGGAAATGTCAATAATTGTGACTTATTAACTTTACCAAAAAGTCATAAGGAGTTCGGAAAAACTAAGGCAAACACCTCCTAATTAAATTAAATTTGGTCCTCCTATAAATATATGGTTTCTTTTCAATCTTAAAAAAAAACAAAGAAATGATATTATCATCATTTTGTTTCTCGGCTCCATACGTACGTATGACAAGGTTCGGCTAAGGGTGAAACAAATCACAGACGAGCTGTTCGTGACTGTCATCATCATCGCTACATACAGCGAAAGCACAATGATACACAATGGATAAATCTAATTTTAAAAAAAAACCAGTATTTTTTAATTCATAAACATTTAAATTAAGTAACGGAATAAACAAATGTAACTGTTAAAGAAAACAAAATCCTAGTGTAATATAAATTCATCATCGAGAGAGATGTGTAAGGTTTATGACTGAATTAATCTTATCATGATGCAAATACTTCACACTTGATATTATAGTTTTCAACTTTTATGTGACTATCAATAGTTTCTTGAAGTACTTATTTAAATGCTAAATCTATTACTTATTAGACATGTGTAAACTTATGTTATATATATCCACCACAATGATGTTAATAACCTAAAACATTTTAAGAAAACATAATAAGCTTTTGAAAAAATATATAGGCAATACAAAGTTTTTTATGCATTACATATACAATATTTTCCTCACATATATAACCAGATTATTTAACGCCAAGCCTTAAGCCAATGTTTAGATATTCCAAAGTTTAATCAGCATAGTTTCAGAACTAACCTAGCGACGTACAGACAAACTCCATAATTACCTTTTTGCGCTGAAGTTCGCTAATAGGTGCAAGTTGATTGTTCCTGAGCCACTCAGTCGTTTCATCAACGACGTTCTCCATTTTCTTCAAGCTCTCAGGGTGCACCCTCTTGCTGAGTTTGTATTCTGTAACCTTTTTTTTCATGTTGTATAAACAATCCTCTAAATCGTTGTATGCATTCACTCTCTGCTTGTATTCTTGGTCCTCAAGTTTGTACTTTTCAGCTTCTTTTATCATCCTTTCTATCTGGTCATTGGAAAGCCTTCCCTTATCAGTTGCAATTGTGAGTGTGTTTATCAAACCATTTGATATTATCTTTGATGTTACCATTAGGATACCATCAGGATCTATCTCAAAGTAGATCTCAAGTTGTATTTCTCCTTTCGGAGCGGGTGGTATCCCAGAAATTGTGAACTTCCCCAACAAATGGTTATACGTAGATTTGGCCCGTTCACCTTGATACACCTTGACTTCTGCCGAATATTGGTCATCTTTTGCTGTAGTATATGTTTTGAATTTCTTGGTAGGTATCTGTGTGTTTCGCGGGATCACAACACTAAATACTTCTCCTTTTACCTCTACACCAAGTGACAAAGGAGTGACATCAAGTAGCACAAAATCCTGAATACTCTTATCATTGCTACCACTTAACTTTGTAGCCATAACAGCAGCACCGAATGCTACAGCCTCATCAGGGTTCACGCTCTTGCATAACTCCTTCCAACCAAAGAGTTCTCGCAACATATGTTGGACCTTAGGAATCCTAGTCGAGCCACCAACAAGAATAATCTCGTCTACCCACGATTTGTCCATCATAGCATCTCTTAAACATTCTTCTAGTGTTTCAATGCACTTACTGAACAAGCTAATGTTCAGCTCTTCAAACTTAGCTCGAGTGAACTTCATCGAAAAGTCAATCCCATCGTGCAAGCAATCTAATTCGATTGAAGTTTGAGTAGTGCTTGAGAGAATCCTTTTTGCTTTCTCACAAGCAAATCTCAACCTCCCCAATGCTCTTTGGTTCCCTGCCAAGTCCTTATTCCATTTCCTTTTGAATTCTGAAACACAGTGATCAACCATTCGGTTATCAAAATCCTCCCCTCCCAGATCAGTATCGCCAGAAACAGCTTTCACCTCAAAAATTCCCCCTTCCTCAACTGTAGACAGAGAGACATCAAAAGTACCTCCTCCCAAATCAAAAACGAGCATGTTTATCTTACCAACAAACTCAGACTTATTGTCGAGACCATAAGCAATTGCAGCTGCTGTAGGCTCGTTAATCATGCGCATGACATTCAAACCAGCAATAGTACCTGCATCCTTGGTTGCTTGACGTTGTGAATCATTAAAGTAGGCAGGGACGGTTATCACAGCGTCTTTCACAACTTTTCCAAGGTAGGCCTCAGCGATTTCTTTCATCTTTCCGAGAACCATTGATGAAATTTCTTCGGCTAGAAATTCCTTCTCTTGACCTTTGTAGGAGACAACAATCTTTGGAGTATCGGCAGGCCCTTCTATCACCCTAAATGGCCACAGTTTCATATTCTCTTGCACTTTGGAATCACTGAACTTCCGTCCAATCAACCTCTTAGCGTCTGAAAAAACGATGGATGATTATTCAAACAATACGTTGATATCCGAAGTTTCCAACAAAATCAAAGTTAAATGGATGTTTGTTGACAAGATCACTTGGCGCTATTGATTCGTGGTATTTCAACATGTTTCAAGGTTAGGTTTTTGTCCAGAATCATAAACATAAACTGTAAGTAAATCATAACATGTATTTTTTTTCATTAGGATTCGATTTCAGTGGATGGTTTGGTACAATTTTTTTAGTGATTGTTGACTTCTATTATTATTTAATCAAAACTGAATGAAAAGTAGGAACAATTATTGTGAGGTTCTGGTAGAAATGAGCCTTAACATACAAATTGACCTTAACATGATAAATGAAAGAGGAAAAAAGTGAATTTTTTTCCATCTTGTTAACACGTATTTTAGTCCTGGAATTTAAAAAAAATATCATGTTTTTACATTAGTAGAGTAATTATAATTACTCTAGTAGAGTAAATACACGATTTTTTTTACATTTTGCAATTAAACATCTTACTTAAGTAGATGAAAAAGAAAGTCATTTTATATATTAGGACTCAAATACACATTTGTATTTGATCCTTATATACTAGACTGACCAAATATAGTGTTAGCAGGGTTCATGGCCACTTGGTTCTTGGCCCCATCACCAATGAGACGTTCTGCATCAACGAAGGCAACGGTAGAAGGTGTGGTTCTATAGCCTTGCTCGTTGGGTATGATTTCGATTCGACCATGGTTCGAGACCGCAACACAGGAATACGTTGTTCCAAGATCGATGCCGATTGCTGGAGCATTGTTTACTTTTCCCTCCATTGATATATGTAATGCGCAAGCCTTTTGCCCTGCTTATTATGTAGATGGAGTTGATGCCTCATTCGATGATAAGAGTATGGATTTTAAACATAAAATATAAAATCCAATCAGAAAGGCATAAGTAAATTACAAAAGTCGTTTCTTGTTTAGATATGACCAATATGCCATATTTTGTTTGTTGGGTTTTATATGTTATCATCTCTATTTTCTATATAACTAAGAGCATATCCCCCGCATAAACCGGATGGAGTCCAGTGGCATGGATAGTAGAAGCGGAGAATTAAAGAAATATATAGATTACGAATTAAATCCCCCCACCCACCCACACACCACACAGCTCGTTTAAAATACAGAATCATGATGTAAATTTTAAATTGGGTAAATTACAATTTTCGTCCTTTATGTTTGTAACATATTGCAATTTCAATGTATGACCTTTAACATTAATAATTACAAACGCAATCATTTTTTTGTTAAAAACATTACACTCTTGATCCTTTAACACTAACTTGGTTAATTTTTAACTTTAAGTGAAGTCACGTTCATCTCATGT
This sequence comes from Helianthus annuus, assembly GCF_002127325.2. Lineage (NCBI taxonomy): Eukaryota > Viridiplantae > Streptophyta > Magnoliopsida > Asterales > Asteraceae > Helianthus > Helianthus annuus. Next base: position 39,117,496 of record NC_035434.2, on the reverse strand, counting down.
GAGGGCAATTAAGTCTTTTCACCCTTGTTTCATCTCCCCTTATAAGGGCATGTTTGGCTAAGCTTTTGAAAACAACTTATTGATTTATTGACTTATTGGTTTTTGGAAAAGCCAGGATGGAGTGACTTTTTGAAAAAATCACTTTTCCTCTCACATACACCCTTATTGCCAAACACCATTTTAGAGCTTGTAACTTTTTTAAAAACCAATAAGCCAGTAAGTCAATAAGTTGTTTCAAAAAACTTAGCTAAACATGCCCTAACTCTCATCTCTCTGCTATCCTTCTCTCTATCACTGCACTTTTTCTGTCTCTAAGTTCCACCACACCACAGAGATACCGTCTTCATCCACGAATTGACCCCTGACCACCAGTGGCGGAACTAGAAGGAAAATTGAGGTGTATCCTTAATTTAAGAGCCCGGTACGGCTAGTAAATATGGACCCAAAATATTTTTAACCTAACGTCGTACCTAAGAATTCGAGAGCTCTTTGGGGACCTAGGCGACTTTTTAAATTGGACCTTCATATATATATATATATATATATATATATATATATATATAGGGGACCGCTAAAATGAAAACTACGTCCAGTTGTAAGAACCGCGAGAACCAGTTCCTAACCATTGGATCTTCAAGATCAATGAATGAGATTAAAAATAGTTAATATTAATATTAAATAGTTTTTGTCTTATTATGTCTTTAATATTTTAATTAAAAGGGTAATTTAGTAAAATTACTTTTTTTTTGTCTTTTAGTCTTTACTATTTTTTTATTACCTTTTTGTTTTATTATATTACTTTTTATTTTTTAAACAGAATTATTTTTATTATAAATCAATTTTAAATTCAGATTTTTTAACAAAACAAATTATTTTGCGCGCCGGTTTTTGCACGGCGTTTTTTTACCGCCGGCTTTTTTACGCGCCGTTTTTAACGCGTTGTTTTTTCACGCCATTTTTTTTAAAGCGGCGTGTTTTAAAAATCGCCGTTTTTTACATCCCGTTTTAACGCGACGTTAAAATTTTTACGTTTTGCGCTAAAATTTTTACGTTTTACTTTTTACGTTTTACGTAAAACTTTTTACATTTTACAAAAAACTTTTACGTTTTACGTTAAACTTTTTACGATTTACGTTAAACTTTTTACGTTTTACGTTTTTTCGTTTTACGTTTTTACGTTAAATAAACTTTTTACATTTTACGTTAAAAAATTTACGTTTTACGTTAAAAAATTTAAGTTTTACGTTTTTACGTTAAAACTTTACGTTTTATGTTAAAAAAATTTAAGTTTTACGTTTTGTATTTTACGTTAAAAAAATTACGTTTTACGTTAAAAAGTTTACGTTTTACGTTAAAAAGTTTACGTTTTACGTTAAAAACTTTACGTTTAACGTTTTACGTTAAAAATTTAAGATTTACGTTTTACGTTAAAAACTTTACGTTATGTGTTTTACGTTAAAAAGTTTACGTTTTACATTAAAGAATTTACGTTTTTTGCTTTACGTTAAAAACTTTACGTTTTACATTTTACGTTAAAAAGTTTACGGTTTTACGGATTAAAAAAACAATTTTTACGCCAAATTTTTTTTACAGGTGTTAAAAAAAACTTTTACGCGAAACAAAAAACTTTTTACGGGTTTAAAGTCGTCTCAGATAAGTTGAAAACTTATCATCATGGACTGAAAAAAAAAAACCAACAAGAATCAAAAAACCATCAATTGGTCTAGAAAAAAAGGGGTTTGGCTTAAAGTTTCCAATAATCATGGCTGCAAAAAGTGGGGTTGCAGGTTCAAAAACCTATCCTCCGCCATCCTTGCCACGCCATCGTCATTAATTGTCGGAAAAAAAATTGTTTTTCGTACTATCACTGCCAACTCAACCCACTCTAAGGTTCGAATCTAGAACACCGCACTAAACAAACAACTAAACGCAATCAATTATCAAGATCAAAACAAACCACCGAAACAAATCAGCGGAGGAAAGCGGGGATAATCAGAAAAATCAAACGCAAAATCAAATTCATCTGCCAACCTCGAGTCGCCGGGCATCATCGGTGAAAAAGTCACCTCCGCCGGCACCACCGGGGATGAAACAAAGATCACCGGCACTGCCGGCACCATCGGGACCATCGGCACAAACCGACTAAAAATATATAAAAACACCGGCACCACCGGGCACCATCGGCAAACCCGGGCACCATCGGCACCGCCGAATTTGATTACTTGAAGTTGCATATCATAACCATTAACACGTGTCGACCACCATCACCGACATCTTCACCCTCCCCCGGTCGCCGACAGCGCCAACACCCATCACCGACCTCTTCACCCCTTCCCCGGTCGATCACCACCGAACACCATTGTCCACCACTAAAAACCTGCAAAACCCCAAAGTATATTCAAATGATATTCAAACCCTTTACTCTAATTGTTGAAACAGATGGGTAGCATTTTTTTAAAATTATTTGAAGTCCATATAATTTAATCCTTATAATAACTGTGTTTGAAGGTCTTAACAGTTTGTAATACCAAATGATATTCAAACCCTTTACTCTGATTTTCTTGAGATCCAAATGCCACATATGTAAGATTTTATCTTTGATAATTCAAGATTTAATTTTTGTGCTTGTCGTCTTTAGATCTAAAAATACTCATTTAATATCTCCACATAATCCAATAAACACACACAAAAATAAAAAAGAAGTAAATTTAACTCACCATTTTTAACCCTATGCAATGTTCAATCTCCTCAGCCGCCATAGTTACAGGCCCGCCGTCGCCGACTGCGGCGGCGTCCACCGGAACCACCGGAGCTCTTATCTCCACCTACAAACCATCATAAAACCTTCAAGATCACCCTCACCCCAGCCACCGTTCTCCTTCGCTCCTCACCACCTCCCACCGCTGACGATATCGACTGAAACAGGGGATGGTGCCGGTAATGAGTCGGGTGTTTGGGGGTCGCCGGAGAAACGAGTGGGGACGCCACCGGTGTGGGTGTGGTGTTTTGGGGTCGCCGGAGAAACGAGTGGGGAGCCATTGCGGGTGTGGTGTTTTTGGGGGTTCGCCGTTGTGGGGTGTGGTGCTGGTAACTTGATCTATATACTCAGATGAAGATGATGAACATTTGATTTTGAATTCTTGAGATGATTGTGGGTGAAGGATGATGAGAGATTAGAGGTTTTTAGAGAGAGAGAGATGAGAGATGAATGAATTAATTTGTTTGTGATGTCTTTAAAAGAAAGAGACAGAGGAGAGAGACAGATATAGACATATATGACAGTGTGTGAAAATTACTATAATACCATTTATGTTGGCATAATCTGATTGGTTGAGAGTGGTTCTCACGGTTCTTACAACTGGAGGTGGTTTCTATTTTAGCGGCTCCCTATATATATATATATATATATATATATATATATATATATATATATATATATATATGTATATATATAGGGTAGGGTTCATGCGAGAACCACCCTTATTGCGAGAACCACCAGAACCAATGTGAACATGGGGCAATTTTGTAAATACCAAACAACTTTAAAAAACCCGCTTACCTGCCTCCATTTACTATCGGACTTCAAACAAAAGTTAAATTACATTTAATACAATTTTTCACGTCCACTCTCCAAACTCTCTGATTACATGCAAGTATCTCAACATTCTCAACCTGAATCTATCAAGAATTCATCGATAACAATCGATTTCATCATCGTCTCAAACACATCATCACTTCACCAACATCAATTCACCACATTGAAGCATCTGGATTGAGATTTTATCTCAGATTTGAGATTTTACCACCAGATATTTCATATTTCGTCATATAATCGAGGTTAGTTCCCAAAATTCGTCCAGTGATTATAAGAATATATGATTCAAATGAGTGTGTCAGTACGACGGTATCGCCGGAATCAGTCGCCGTCGGAATCGCCGCCGCCAACGGAACCGTTGACGGATTTGTAATACAGATATTTTCATATTAATCGAGACACCGTTTTCAAGTTTATACAATTCGTTTATATTGTTATATGATAGATAATTTGTCGTTTATACTTTTATATGATAGATAATTTGTCGATTCAAAATTCGTTTTGTATTGTGTGATATATAGCTATGCACATGTGCATATTTTGACATCATATGTTTAACAGAATTGGCTATTAAGGTAATTCTTGTGTAATATGTGATTATGCACATGTGCTTAGATTGTAATAAGAAGTCAATATGCACATGTGCATAGTGTGCAATAACATATGAATAAGGTAGTTAATGTTGATGTAGATGACATTGAATAAGGTATTAGTTGTATTTTGGTGTGATGTATAGTTATGCACATGTGTATTTAATGTTAGTTTATGTTCATAATGTAGTGTTATGTGATATATAGATATGCACATGTGCATAGGTTGACAAAATATGTTAACATGCAGATGCGCATGATTTGTTATAATAGGTTAGTAAGGTATTTAACGTTTATCCACATGTTCATTGTAGATCATCAATGGAAAGAAATGAAAAAAAGTAACATTTGTATTAAAGTCAAGGGATGAAGGGTCATTAAGAATGCCGGACGCAATGGACGCAAAGGAAGATGAATATGTGAATGTTAAACAAAAAGGTTAGAAGATGTTGATTATTTAGTATTATTTTTTTAGTAATTAAATATGAGTTTATGCACATGTGCAACGTTGTATTACTTTTTTTGTTAATATTATAAGTTATGTAAACACATTAAGTTTATAAATGTAGGTGTGCATCAGTATGTATGAACATTTTATAACATGTTTTATTTTCTTTGCACATGTGCATCATTGTGTGGGAATGCAAAAATACGGTAGGTTTGGTAAGTTGTATGATTTTGTTTATTATTGTAGATCAACGATGGAAAAAACGAAAAAAAAGGTTCCATTTATTATAAAATAAAGGGAGTAAGGATCAAAAATAATGTGAGATGCTACGGAGGACGAGGGCGGGCGTAATATTAAAACAAAAAGTTAGACTAGGTTACTTAATATTTAATGTTTCAATTGAGTAAGGATGCACATGTACATTATTTTTTAGTTTTTATGTTAAATGATGTTGTCATTCATTTAAACACATATATTATACCATATGCAGATGTAGATATAGGAAAAGACATTCAAAGGAGGACAAGTAAATATGCAGATATAGATATAGGAAAATACATACATTGTTACATTAATAACGGAACTACTTATGATTTCTGTAAATGCTTAAGTTGTACATAAGTTCTAGTTTTAAAACGCTCACAGGAGATTATTCTTTTTCCAATTGGGTGTTAACTGATTAAATGTTGCAGGTGACACCTAACCTGTATGGAAGCCTATTTGTAAACACTGTTGCTGGTATTGCTAGCGGTACGGGGAGTCATGCCAGGAGGTACATAGTCATAAACCATATATTTAAATCCCTAAACCCTTTTTGCAATGATGATTTGTAGTAATAAAGTTTTTGCAATCATATTTACAGGTAATGTTGGCACGGAGTACGTGATCTTTGAGCAAGGTGCATCAGCCGGGAATGTTGGGAAACCATCAATGGTTGAGAAAAAGAGAGCAAACCCAGTGGCTCTGCTTCTTTCATCAGCCATGCCATGATGCTGAGACATCTTCAGCTTCCTGGTTATGTAGATCGTTTATAAACTACAGTGAAACGCATTATCTGTGAGGGTAAATACCGAACAAAAGATCTTGGTGGACGTAGCACAACACAAGAGGTTACTAATGCAGTCATATCTGCACTTACATGACTTGAATCATAATCTGATCTTGTAATTATTCTTTGTTACAACCGACAGTTTTGCCAAACATTTTAACTAGGTTTTGGTTACATACGTGGTCCAACGGAAACCCACGAATTATTGTTGAACCCGTATCTTGAATAAAGTTTAAATCAATGACATGATATTTCATATATGAAATGTGACGCCAACATTATCACACTGAAAAATAGGTGGAACAAAAAGAGTCAAAGTGTGTAATTTGAAAATGTATACATATTGGTAATATTTTATACATTTGCTATGGTAAGGAGGTTTTTGTATGCACATGTGCATAATTTGAAATTGGTAAACACGTTAGTAATATATCCACGGATGGTATGTAGATGGAAATGAACTGGTATAGGTTATGTTAAAGTGATATGTCATATGCACATATGCATTATTTAGAATAATAATACATGTTAGGTATTCAGTAATTAAAGTAATGTAGTTTAATAGTTTAGTGATAAAAAAGTATCTCATGCAATCATAAACATCGGAAATTTATAATCATAATATCGGAATACATAGTTTAATTGACGTTTAATCGAGTAGTTCAACGTAAACGTGTAGGTTAAATCGAATGTAAACAGGTTAAATTAAATGTAAACAATAATTCAACATAATCAAATTGAACGCAGATGTTTCAAATTAAATGTAAACAAGTTCAACATAGATGAGTGTTTCAACTTGAATGTAAACAGTTCAGATTAAATGTAAAACGAATAATAAAACAAAATGATCAATATTTGACGACGAACTTAATCAAACTTAGGATGGTTGGGTGCATTATGACGTTTGGATGAACGTCTAAGGGGTTGTTCATGTACATTTGTGTATGTAGGGTATTCAGAGTCATCATAAGTATCTTCAGCAGTATCATTATCATCATCGGAACGAGAATCAGTTTCATCATTAGGGGGGTCCGGAATTCCAGCAGCAATGGTAGCAGTTTCATTGGGTATGAATGTTCCTGAATATAAAACGAATGTTAAAAAGTGAATAATGAAATGGTAAAAAAGTGATATTTAATAAGGTAAATGTGATGTGTAAGAATGTTGTATAAATGATAAACATATTATTGGTGATTATTATAGAGTAATGGTAACGTGATGCACATGTGGATGATTATGTACAGATATTGTGAACAAATTATTGTTGATGATTATAGGGTAATGGTAACGTGCTGACATATGCAGGATGTAGATTATTAGTGATGGTTATAGGGTAATGGTAAGGTGTTGCACATGTGCAGGATGGTGTATTTATAGGGTAATGGTAAAGTGCTGCACATGTGTATGATGGTGTAGTTATAGGGTAATGGTAAAGTGCTGCACATGTGCATGAGCAAATTTTCAGCGGATGGACATCAGGTTTGAGCGAATGGAAAGTTTTGTGAATGGACAGATTTTCAGTGAATGAATCAGCAGCGAATATACTTGTTTTTCAGTGAATGAATCAACTTAAACAAAATCCTAACTACGAGCGAATTAACTTAAATCTGAGCCGATGAAGTCTAATATGCGGATGTACTTATTCCTAATAAGCATATGAACAATACTACGAATGAACATTAATGCAACAGATAAACAATTTAATCTAGACTCGTTAAATTCGATCCGTTAATTTTGCAGATGTAGTTAAAATCTGCAGATTGATTTGACTTCTGCAGATGGAAGGTTAATCGACTGGATAGATATACTGCGGATGGTGAAATCTATGCGGCGGATGTACTTGATCAGCGAATAAACCAATTTCTGCGAATAAACCGATTCCATCGAATGGACTAAATTGATTCCAGCAGATGAAAGTTTTGTTTCTGCAAATGAACTAAAATGCAAATGAACGGATTCTAACAGATTTGGGTTCGTGCTTATGTAACAATGTACTTGATCTTAGTTAGGGATTGTGCAAAGAGACAGCACAGCAACACAATCACTTGCGAACTGATGTAGATCTGTCACAAACTGATTCAATGCAACAAACAAAATGTATATCTGTGAATGAAAACTGGATTCGTGTGAATATGCAACTTGCAGATTCGTATATAACCAATCAGATTTGTAAATACGAATGAACCTGAATAGATTCGTATGAATGTTCAATACACAACACTTCGTATAAGTATATGGTAATGGTAAAGTGTTGCACACGTGTAGGTTGGTGTATTTATAGGGTAATGGTAAAGTGCTACACATGTGCAAGATGGTGTATTTATACAAAAAATCACGTCGGACACTCGAATTGCATCAACAATTCTCAATTCTCAGGCATCACCAGTTCTTAGTAGTTCGTCTTCATCCCAATTACATTATTAACAAAAAAAATTAATACAATGATTCACTTGTGCATAAACTCAGATTTAATTAGTAAAAAAAATAAAAAATAATACTAAATAATCAATAGCTTCTAACCTTTTTGTTTAACATTCACATATTCGTCTTTTATGCACATGTGCAGGATGGTGTATTTATACAAAAATCATGTCTGACACTCGATTTGCATCAACAATTCTCAATTCACAGGCATCAACAATTCTCAGTAGTTCGTCTTCGTCCCGTATTCGTCCCGATTACATCTGTAGTTCATCTTCGTCATATCAATGGCAACACACCATAAACCGTTCGTCATATCGATTTCACTATCTGATATTCCAAAATTCGTCGTATAATTGAAATTTTTGCTCCAAAATTCGTATTGTAATCGATGTTATTGCAGTATGAACGTAATCATAGATCATATATTCTTCATCCATTCGTAATCGAGTATTCCATCTGTAATTAGGGTAACCCGATTAGAATCATCAGTATCCCTAATGAATCCGCCGTAAAATGTGGATGTCGCCGCCGTGAAATTGGAGAGATAAGTCACTATCGTAGATCGTCGTCGTCAATGTATACAATCTCTCGCATGAAACCCTAGATTGTAAGAGATGATCGTGAGTGAATAGGGACTGGAAATAACATAACAGAAGCGCGTGTTTTTTTTATTATATGTCACTTAATTACAATTTTGCCATATGTTCACATTGGTTCTCGCGGTTCTCGCAATAAAGGGTGGTTCCTAACGGATCTTTATCCTATATATATATATATATATATATATATATATATATATATATATGTATACAGGGGACCGCTAGAATGAGAACCACCCCGAGTTGTAAGAACCGCGAGAATCACACCATACGGGTCGCCGTTTACCACGATTTTTTTCTTTACAACTAGATGTGTGTATTATAAACACATCCGTAAAAAAAAAATTTAAACGCCGCGCCCGAGGGGGTAGTTTTTTACACCACAAGTTTGGTGTTTTTATTTTTTTTCTTTTTTCTTTTTTTACACCAAACTTATGGTGTAAAAAAATACCCCCTCGGGCGCGGCGTTTAAATTTTTTTTTTTTTTACGGATGTGTTTATAATACACACATCTAGTTGTAAAAAAAATCGTGGTAAACGGCGACCTGGATGGTGTGGTTCTCGCGGTTCTTACAACTCGGGGTGGTTCTCATTTTAGCGCAATTCTATATATATATATATATAGAGGTTATAGACACGTGTGTTACACATGTTGAATAAAAAAACACTAATAGTTAGTGATAAGATGTAGAAATTATAAAATGATATTTTGGGATAAAATATAATCAAAATTACTTATTAATTATGTATAGATACGTGTGCTCCGAAACTATTTTTGAAAATAAAAGTGTTGATGAACTCTTCATAATCCATATTCTATAATAGAACGAAAAAACGAAATCTATTTAATTATAGGATCCAAATATAATTTTATTTTTACATTTTAAAACATACATTGATTATATTTTTTATGCAGGGTGAACCAAACACACACGAGAATGTTATCATTTTTTTTTATAAAATTTTAATGTTATTAAGAAGTTTTATAAATTATATTTGGTTTCGTAATAAAAATAGCTTCCAAGTTCTAACAATAGATAAAAGAGAAAATTGTTAATAAATAATAAATCTAATATAATAAAATAGTAAATAAATAAAGCAACAAAAAATTAAAACTACTGAATAGTAAAAAGTAAATGGTTAAATATAAGTTTGACCATTGACTCTCTATATAAGTTCTGCTTTACTTTTCCAAATTCCAATGCTCAATATTATAAGACCATGTGTAGTGGTAACAACTTATAATGCTCCCACCATAAGGCATTATCCGACACATGTCATCCCAGTCAGCATGAGCCATTATAGCAAAAAGTGGTGTAGTGAGGCATTATTCCTATAATGCCCATTCCAATCATTAAAAAAGATTAAAAAAAAAGAAACATTTAAAAAGCTTTTTGGTCAAACATGTCAGCCCATTTAGAATGCCCCCATTGGCCACTACACATAAAGTGGTGTCAGAGAACTCATAAAGTGGTGTATGTTGGGCGTGTTTATTAAAACGCCATGCCCCATTTTTTTCAAAATTTTTTAAACATAACGCCCCATGTAATGGTGCGTTGGGCGTTTTCGGGCGTTTTTTTTCAATTTTAAAAAAAAAACGCCCCAGTACACATGGTCTAATAATTATCAACAACTTCATCTTCTCCATAATTTTAAACGCCGCTGCAACTTTCGACCGGAAGTTTTTGTTTTCGTCGACTGTAATATTTATTTTATCTCTTTACTTACAATCAGGGAGGGGTATTCTAACATTTGATTAGGGGTATCCCCAATACATAAAACAAGGTTCAAAAAGAAATTTATCTTTCGCCAAGAAAGTTGAGGGGTATCCTGGGATACCCCTGACTCCCACGTAGATCCGCCCCTGCTGACCACCATAGTAAAAAAGCCTACCTCTTCACCACCATCCTCAAAACGATGCAGATGACGGGATTTGGCTGTCGACGACGGGATTTGAGTAACAATCCAACGAATCGATTTCATCCTCTATCTCTAGATCTAAGGTTAGGCAGGCGCCAGGATTTGGTGGACGGCGGTCGTTCAAAAACCTAGATTTGAGTTCTGGTTCTATCTCTCCCTAGTATCTCTCGATCTCATCCACTATCTCATCCTCTACCTCTAGATTTGATCGATAATCCAGAGCAAATGGATAGATCTCCTTAAGGAGTTTAATTGTTTGCAAAAAAATTAACTGAAAATTAACTTGCTGTTGTGTCATCAATTACGAAACAGGTGCAGAAAATCACCAGAGCGAAGAGTGTGCGGGTGAAGACGGCAGAAAACGACGAAGCGGGTGGTTGATTGTTGGGTTTAGTGTTTAGATGTAAGGAATTAGGTTGGTATGGTGTTCATCGATTAATTTGTTTCATGTTTATATCTGACCAGCAAAATGGATATATGATTATATGGGGATTCCAATTTTCACAATGCACGACAAGATGTTAAATACTAATAGAAACCCCACTAAGCCATAAATGAAGAATGAACAACAATCACATGAAATTCAACTTGTATTATCCATAAGAGTCCTAAGTTAATTTTTAATTCCTTTATATATAATTGTTTAATGCTTAATATTTTTTAATTTTGTAAAAATATATTTTAATTAAAGGAATAAAATTACTCATCTACCCTCATGTGCAAGTCACATGACTAGACTTAACTAAAAAATTTAAACTGAGTTAGTGTTAAAGGATCAATGGTGTAATATTTTTAACAAATAAAGGACTGTGATTTTAATTATTGAAGTTAAATTCATTCATTGCAATCTGATAGAAACATAAAGGACGAAAAGTGTAATTTACCCTTTTAAATTTAAAAGTATCTGATCACTTCAGCTTTAAGTTTAAACCTTCATAAAATTTACACCCACCTTCACTATAAATTTATAACTATATATCTAACCATTTCACTCTCAATTCACCCACACTAACTCTCATTTCACTCTCAAGAATTCACCCACACCAACAATTCATGGATGACCAAAGATCGTTGCAAGAATTGCTAGAATCCACCTCAATCTCTAACCCGAACCCTGTTGAAAACATCCTCCTGCTACTATTAATCTCAACCTGGTTTTCCAAATGAGTTTGGCTCCACCACCATCCGACACAACCCGGTGTCTTACCTCCCAACTTCCCCACTACAGGTATTCGGCACCACACGGTGTGCTACCACCCGGTGTTGCACCATCCGGTGTCATACCATCCGGTTACCCATACTACGGTTCTGGTTTCAACCCTACTATCCAACCGGGTGTTTTGGTCAACACTTTGGACCCAATCTTCCGGTACGTCCACTGCATATTGACGTGTGTCGGAGTTTACGGATTTTTGATGTAATTTTAGTACCTTTTTATTCTTTAATCAAGCTTTACATTTATAAAACACGATATCAAACTATCACTCTCTACAACAAGCTAGGTCAAGTGCACCCATCGTTGGTGTAGTATACTGATGGTAAGATACCGAGCTCGTCCAAGAAGACATGTAAAAGAAAAGAAGATAAAATAAATAAAAGAAACAAATAGTAAGAAAGAATCACTTGGTTCTAGCTTATCTTTTATGTATCGTTTGATGATTTCCGCATTTTGAGTTTTTTTTAAGAGATTATCTTAGTTATAGTGGCATGTCCCTCTTTTGGAGGCAACGCTACCCTCAGCCATATTAGTCTGAGTCAGCAGGGATACAGTCCCGCAAGGTTGGATTATTAAAAGATAATTAAGTAAGTTATTAATGAAAAATGTGGCATATCCTTCTTTTGGAGGCAACGCTACCCTCGACCATATTGGTCTGAGTCGGCATGGATACAGTCCCGCAATGCCGGTTTAAAGTAGTTTGTTTATAAGGGAATACAAACCGTTCTTACTTCCCCCGATTTGATACTATCTGCCTCAAGGGAAGTCCTAATAAGCTTGAATCAGGTCCTCGCAAGATTTATACACTGAACGAGGCAAGAACTTTACCCAAACCACGCTTCTAACCCCCTTCTAGGCAGTTAACACGCTTTATATAAACCGTAAAGACACGAATGGGTGAATAAAAAAAACATGAACAATGATAGAATAAAAATTCACCTTCAATATAAAAAACTGGTTATTAAAGTCATTAATACATACCCAATTAAAAAGTGACCAAAGGTTGGAAATCAAAAGTAATACACAAAGGATTTCGTCTTCATCAAGTGATGTAAGAGATTAGCCAAGCATGGCCATAGTTTGACAAAATCTCTTACTATCGATCTTGGATCACTAGACTACTCTAACTCTAACTAAAGTTGTGGAAGATGATGTTCTTGTGGTGGTGGAAGTGAGTGGTTTGCCAAGGGATGGTTTGCAAGTGAGCCAAGCACCTCTATTTATAGCTGGAAACAAGACAATCACACGGCCCCGTGATCGGTGCGCACAACCCCGTGTCCTTCATTTTCTCGGTCCTCATTTAATGCTCTGTCAGCTCTTCTACAAACACGGTCCTGTGTGTCAACGACACGGCCCCGTGTCTCCTGTACTTGTTGTACAAACCCAGATTTGCGAATCTGAGAGTTGACCACAACCCATGCTGAGGTGACACGGCCCCGTGTCCTTTGTCATTTTGTACTTGTCTTTATTCTCTAAGGAATCTTGACTTGGGCACAGCCCATGCCTTGTAGGCACGGCTTCGTGTTGGGCTTCTAATTTGTTGCTTTTATTCTTGGGGTGAAGCTTGGAGGGTTGGTATAATATGTCATTTTCCTTTCTTCATCTTTTATGTTTGTTTTTGTCGTTAATTTGTTCCTTTTGTTTATTTGATCTCATTTTATCCTGAAAATCAAAAGTAAACCAAGAAACACACTTTTTCCAACATTAGTACTAAAAAGGGTTGTTTTTATACCATATTTGATACAATTTATCTGTTACTTTTGGTGCATATCAATATCAATCATCAAGTAGAAAAAAAGGGGAAACAAGTTGTTCAGGTGTCTTCTAAGCTTGAGGAGGGTGGAGTTTGAGGATGAGGACTGCATTTAAAAACATGACAAAATTATTATTATTATTATTATTATTATTGTTATTATTATTATTATTAACAACATTGATCAATGTTATAATAATAATTGTTATAAAAGATTTTATGCAAGTTTTGACTCTTAAAAGTAAAAAAAAAATAAAAAATACAACAGAGTGGCAAATACAAGTAAACTAGGGCTGGCATATCGTGTCCACACGACCTGTTAAGACCCAAACACCATAATACATGAAACCAAAACAGGTAAACACGAACACGCCATGAAATCTTATCGTTTTAGATTTTCTAAACACGAACACGAACCTGATAATAAATAGGTTACGCAAAACGATCTGTTTGATTAGAGTGTCGTGCTCCGGCCAAAGATAATATTTATTGGCCCGAATTACCCTTAACTATGAGTTACTGGTAGTACGGGGTCAATCCATGAACAGTCCGTGGTTTATGTATGGATGTGAATGATTTTATTGGTTGTCACTTTTAGGAAGCCTGCAAATGATTTAAATCGAACGTTTGTTTGTTTGAAGATATGTCAGATTAAACCAACAAGTTTGTTTTAATTACTTAACTACGAAAATTTGATCAACTGAGAATTGCACAAAAACTTGATTTATGGATTGAAAACAATAGTGGAGACAAGGTTCACACCCGGTTCAACAACTGTAGGACCTAGGGTTACTACACGTTTTAACTTGGATTAATTGAATTAGTTCATTAACGGTTTAGCATCACGAGGCTTTGGTGCCGATTGCTATCAACGTACAATACAGACAGCAATGCACTTCGTTACCTCGGACAAGTAAATCATTTCAAAAGATAAGGCATAATTGCACATAAACATTCTATAAAGTCAAATCTCATAACTCACTCGACAATTCATGGATTCAAAATTAATGTAAGACAATTATCTAATGATTCAAATGCAATTCAAATTGTCACAAACCAAATATTAAACAATTAGCAAACCATAGATATCCTTACAAAAAGTCTACACCGGGGTGAAACCCAAAGAGACTAGCCGCTCATGGTGAATGGAACGTGATCAGCGGATGATGAGAACTCGAACATTGCCATCTTGAAGCTTTGAGGGTGAGGATGGTGAGGCTTAGGGTTTGTGGTAGATTATGGAGGTGGATGGATTGTGGATTGGATAATGATGATAATGGTGGTGGATTAGATTTAGGATCGAAGGTGATGATTCGGATGATGGAGAATGATTCAAGACGAAGGTAGAGGTACTCTTGGCTCCGAGATAAAGTTCAAAACTCACCAAATACGTAACCCCCTTGAAAAACCCCCAAAATTGGGTTATAACACGTCTAAAGTTGCAAAACAAAAGAAATTCCCGTCGGACACCAGGAGAAGGCGTTGACGACGCTCTCCTGGCGTCGCCGCCGTAGCCTAGAACTTCCACTTTTCTGCTGACGCTCTAAACCGCTGCCTACGCCATTTCCAACGACGCAAGGGCATCGCCGACGACCCTGGTGGAGTCGGCAACGCAAAGTGGAAAGTCTCGTTTGCTGTTTTGTTCGTTTCACTTCCCCGGTTGATCCCGTTCGCTCCCGATGCTCCGTATAGCTTCCGAATAGCACCTTAAACTCCATTAGGCCTTCAAAACACAATTCCAATCAAAAGTAGGCTATTCGAAACTCAAAGCTATGTAAAAACATAAACTTAAACATTATAGAACACTGGTATTCGACCACGCATCACATCCCCACACTTGTCTTGTGCTTGCCCTCAAGCAAATCTGCTTTTCACTTTCACGTGGGTCAAACAAGAAATACAATTCCCATTCTCGAGATTCAAGCTAAGGTCTAATGCCATGCCTGGTTCGTGATTCTCACAATTTTGAAATATTTAGCAGTAAAGTGATTAATCACATAAAAATGGTTACCCAAGATTAACCTGCCCTTGAAACTAACACATCATACACATTCCTCACAATGTTCTCTCCACTCGGTTTAAAAAAGTTAGCTAATTATGATGCATTAGCATGTTTCAAATGATTACTCAAACCGATTAGAACACGTACCCGTAGAGGCTTGCAACTCAATCGTTCTCCACCACTGAACATGAATACTAAGCACAAGTCAAAAGGTCTTCAAGGGTTGTAACGTGGCTAGGCTAAGGGTATGGGATAGGATAGTTTAAAAGTGGCTAAGGTGATGAAAACTGGATTTTTATTGCAAAGACTACTAAACAAACTAACTACGAACATCCAAATACAAGGCAACACTTTTCGCCTTTTATTCAACAAACTAATAAGACATATTTTTGTGCTTTTTCACAACAATCTTTTGCTATTTTTCATGATATTTTCTGAATTTTCGTTTTTGTTTTCAAATATAAACCAAAACTATACAAAACAAACTAGTCCTAAAATCGAATTTTAATCACACAGGTTAAAAATAAAAGGTTTAAAGGTCAAAGGCTAAATGGGTTGGTCAAACGAAAGGTTTAGGCTCAAAGTTGGCGACTAAGGGATTGATTTTGGGTTAGGATAAGATAAATGGTGTAAAAAGAAAAGGTTTACCTAATGCGTTTATCATTCTTGTGCTCGCATTCGGTCTATGGTCTCAAACGCATCAAAAGTTACAAGGTCTACAATATGCGACTAACGGCACACTCAAACCAAGAAATATATATCTATAATGTGTAAAAGTGGCTCAAAATCTCATGTAAAAGGGTAGGATATGTGATATTCAAGATATATTAGTTTCTTAAGTTGGTTATTCCCAAAAAACCACTCGCTAAATACCCGTCATGTTAATAATTTGAACTTGGCCATGACAAAAGACAAAATGGGTTGTGCCATCCCTAATTGACTTAGTTATTTGTGCTTTTTAGATTGGTCAAACAAAGACATTTTGAAAAATTTTGGAAATTTTCCCCCATCCCCACGCTTGAGATCAACATTTATAAAACACGATATCAAACTATCACTCTCTACAACAAGCTAGGTCAAGTGCACCCATCGTTGGTGTAGTATACTGATGGTAAGATACCGAGCTCGTCCAAGAAGACATGTAAAAGAAAAGAAGATAAAATAAATAAAAGAAACAAATAGTAAGAAAGAATCACTTGGTTCTAGCTTATCTTTTATGTATCGTTTGATGATTTCCGCATTTTGAGTTTTTTTTAAGAGATTATCTTAGTTATAGTGGCATGTCCCTCTTTTGGAGGCAACGCTACCCTCAGCCATATTAGTCTGAGTCAGCAGGGATACAGTCCCGCAAGGTTGGATTATTAAAAGATAATTAAGTAAGTTATTAATGAAAAATGTGGCATATCCTTCTTTTGGAGGCAACGCTACCCTCGACCATATTGGTCTGAGTCGGCATGGATACAGTCCCGCAATGCCGGTTTAAAGTAGTTTGTTTATAAGGGAATACAAACCGTTCTTACTTCCCCCGATTTGATACTATTTGCCTCAAGGGAAGTCCTAATAAGCTTGAATCAGGTCCTCGCAAGATTTATACACTGAACGAGGCAAGAACTTTACCCAAACCACGCTTCTAACCCCCTTCTAGGCAGTTAACACGCTTTATATAAACCGTAAAGACACGAATGGGTGAATAAAAAAAACATGAACAATGATAGAATAAAAATTCACCTTCAATATAAAAAACTGGTTATTAAAGTCATTAATACATACCCAATTAAAAAGTGACCAAAGGTTGGAAATCAAAAGTAATACACAAAGGATTTCGTCTTCATCAAGTGATGTAAGAGATTAGCCAAGCATGGCCATAGTTTGACAAAATCTCTTACTATCGATCTTGGATCACTAGACTACTCTAACTCTAACTAAAGTTGTGGAAGATGATGTTCTTGTGGTGGTGGAAGTGAGTGGTTTGCCAAGGGATGGTTTGCAAGTGAGCCAAGCACCTCTATTTATAGCTGGAAACAAGACAATCACACGGCCCCGTGATCGGTGCGCACAACCCCTTGTCCTTCATTTTCTCGGTCCTCATTTAATGCTCTGTCAGCTCTTCTACAAACACGGTCCTGTGTGTCAACGACACGGCCCCGTGTCTCCTGTACTTGTTGTACAAACCCAGATTTGCGAATCTGAGAGTTGACCACAACCCATGCTGAGGTGACACGGCCCCATGTCCTTTAGCATTTTGTACTTGTCTTTATTCTCTAAGGAATCTTGACTTGGGCACAGCCCATGCCTTGTAGGCACGGCTTCGTGTTGGGCTTCTAATTTGTTGCTTTTATTCTTGGGGTGAAGCTTGGAGGGTTGGTATAATATGTCATTTTCCTTTCTTCATCTTTTATGTTTGTTTTTGTCGTTAATTTGTTCCTTTTGTTTATTTGATCTCATTTTATCCTGAAAATCAAAAGTAAACCAAGAAACACACTTTTTCCAACATTAGTACTAAAAAGGGTTGTTTTTATACCATATTTGATACAATTTATCTGTTACTTTTGGTGCATATCAATATCAATCATCAAGTAGAAAAAAAGGGGAAACAAGTTGTTCAGGTGTCTTCTAAGCTTGAGGAGGGTGGAGTTTGAGGATGAGGACTGCATTTAAAAACATGACAAAATTATTATTATTATTATTATTATTATTATTATTATTATTATTATTATTATTATTGTTATTATTATTATTATTAACAACATTGATCAATGTTATAATAATAATTGTTATAAAAGATTTTATGCAAGTTTTGACTCTTAAAAGTAAAAAAAAAATAAAAAATACAACAGAGTGGCAAATACAAGTAAACTAGGGCTGGCATATCGTGTCCACACGACCTGTTAAGACCCAAACACCATAATACATGAAACCAAAACAGGTAAACACGAACACGCCATGAAATCTTATCGTTTTAGATTTTCTAAACACGAACACGAACCTGATAATAAATAGGTTACGCAAAACGATCTGTTTGATTAGAGTGTCGTGCTCCGGCCAAAGATAATATTTATTGGCCCGAATTACCCTTAACTATGAGTTACTGGTAGTACGGGGTCAATCCATGAACAGTCCGTGGTTTATGTATGGATGTGAATGATTTTATTGGTTGTCACTTTTAGGAAGCCTGCAAATGATTTAAATCGAACGTTTGTTTGTTTGAAGAGATGTCAGATTAAACCAACAAGTTTGTTTTAATTACTTAACTACGAAAATTTGATCAACTGAGAATTGCACAAAAACTTGATTTATGGATTGAAAACAATAGTGGAGACAAGGTTCACACCCGGTTCAACAACTGTAGGACCTAGGGTTACTACACGTTTTAACTTGGATTAATTGAATTAGTTCATTAACGGTTTAGCATCACGAGGCTTTGGTGCCGATTGCTATCAACGTACAATACAGACAGCAATGCACTTCGTTACCTCGGACAAGTAAATCATTTCAAAAGATAAGGCATAATTGCACATAAACATTCTATAAAGTCAAATCTCATAACTCACTCGACAATTCATGGATTCAAAATTAATGCAAGACAATTATCTAATGATTCAAATGCAATTCAAATTGTCACAAACCAAATATTAAACAATTAGCAAACCATAGATATCCTTACAAAAAGTCTACACCGGGGTGAAACCCAAAGAGACTAGCCGCTCATGGTGAATGGAACGTGATCAGCGGATGATGAGAACTCGAACATTGCCATCTTGAAGCTTTGAGGGTGAGGATGGTGAGGCTTAGGGTTTGTGGTAGATTATGGAGGTGGATGGATTGTGGATTGGATAATGATGATAATGGTGGTGGATTAGATTTAGGATCGAAGGTGATGATTCGGATGATGGAGAATGATTCAAGACGAAGGTAGAGGTACTCTTGGCTCCGAGATAAAGTTCAAAACTCACCAAATACGTAACCCCCTTGAAAAACCCCCAAAATTGGGTTATAACACGTCTAAAGTTGCAAAACAAAAGAAATTCCCGTCGGACACCAGGAGAAGGCGTTGACGACGCTCTCCTGGCGTCGCCGCCGTAGCCTAGAACTTCCACTTTTCTGCTGACGCTCTAAACCGCTGCCTACGCCATTTCCAACGACGCAAGGGCATCGCCGACGACCCTGGTGGAGTCGGCAACGCAAAGTGGAAAGTCTCGTTTGCTGTTTTGTTCGTTTCACTTCCCCGGTTGATCCCGTTCGCTCCCGATGCTCCGTATAGCTTCCGAATAGCACCTTAAACTCCATTAGGCCTTCAAAACACAATTCCAATCAAAAGTAGGCTATTCGAAACTCAAAGCTATGTAAAAACATAAACTTAAACATTATAGAACACTGGTATTCGACCACGCATCACATCCCCACACTTGTCTTGTGCTTGCCCTCAAGCAAATCTGCTTTTCACTTTCACGTGGGTCAAACAAGAAATACAATTCCCATTCTCGAGATTCAAGCTAAGGTCTAATGCCATGCCTGGTTCGTGATTCTCACAATTTTGAAATATTTAGCAGTAAAGTGATTAATCACATAAAAATGGTTACCCAAGATTAACCTGCCCTTGAAACTAACACATCATACACATTCCTCACAATGTTCTCTCCACTCGGTTTAAAAAAGTTAGCTAATTATGATGCATTAGCATGTTTCAAATGATTACTCAAACCGATTAGAACACGTACCCGTAGAGGCTTGCAACTCAATCGTTCTCCACCACTGAACATGAATACTAAGCACAAGTCAAAAGGTCTTCAAGGGTTGTAACGTGGCTAGGCTAAGGGTATGGGATAGGATAGTTTAAAAGTGGCTAAGGTGATGAAAACTGGATTTTTATTGCAAAGACTACTAAACAAACTAACTACGAACATCCAAATACAAGGCAACACTTTTCGCCTTTTATTCAACAAACTAATAAGACATATTTTTGTGCTTTTTCACAACAATCTTTTGCTATTTTTCATGATATTTTCTGAATTTTCGTTTTTGTTTTCAAATATAAACCAAAACTATACAAAACAAACTAGTCCTAAAATCGAATTTTAATCACACAGGTTAAAAATAAAAGGTTTAAAGGTCAAAGGCTAAATGGGTTGGTCAAACGAAAGGTTTAGGCTCAAAGTTGGCGACTAAGGGATTGATTTTGGGTTAGGATAAGATAAATGGTGTAAAAAGAAAAGGTTTACCTAATGCGTTTATCATTCTTGTGCTCGCATTCGGTCTATGGTCTCAAACACATCAAAAGTTACAAGGTCTACAATATGCGACTAACGGCACACTCAAACCAAGAAATATATATCTATAATGTGTAAAAGTGGCTCAAAATCTCATGTAAAAGGGTAGGATATGTGATATTCAAGATATATTAGTTTCTTAAGTTGGTTATTCCCAAAAAACCACTCGCTAAATACCCGTCATGTTAATAATTTGAACTTGGCCATGACAAAAGACAAAATGGGTTGTGCCATCCCTAATTGACTTAGTTATTTGTGCTTTTTAGATTGGTCAAACAAAGACATTTTGAAAAATTTTGGAAATTTTCCCCCATCCCCACGCTTGAGATCAACATTGTCCTCAAAGTGTATAGTTTAAATGAAAGTGTCAAAATCGAAAAATTTTTCTCCCCATCCCCACACTTGACGTCAACATTGTCCTCAATGTGTAAGAATGCGGCTTTTAAATAGCAAAAGGGATGTGACATGATGAATTTCCCAAACTTCACCCCGGTCAATAATATAGAAAATACATTCCACTTATTTACGAATTAAAAGAAAAATCAAAGGAAAAGAAAAGTATGCACCTGTTTTGTTTATATTTCATGTGCTCATCGATCCTTAATGCAAATGGTCATCCTCAACGAACATGAAATTACCTACAAATCTCAACCATCGGGTAGAAGCAAGCTTCTCACAAAAATCGTCACCCGTTAGCTAATCCATTTTTACCATTTTTATAAAGGATTTACCAAGTCATTTGTTAATTCCTTTTGTTTTTTATTTGTGGATAAATATTGTACAACAACAGTCCTAACTCACTTTCGTAGGAATCACGACGGCATTTAGCAAATGCACGCAAGCCCTTTAAAACTCCCGATAGCTCGGGAGGACGAGTTGGTCTCGTGAGGGTTATATAAGGATCGCACACAAAGTTCATTTAACTAGAATACAAAATGCAAACAACAATGAAATGAATAAAAGACACTAAAAACCAAATGGAAGAACAGGAAATAACTAGAAAATTATACAAAAACAAAAACATTAGCTCGCCCTTATCTATGATATCTTTCATTTAGATCCACTAGAGAGTATGGCTGGTAGGGATAACTAGTGAGGGCCAACATCATCTCATGAAAGTCATCAAGGGGCCCCTGTTCCCCTTCGGCCGGTTGTTGCAGCTGCAGCGGGAGGAAACTAGATGCGACTCCTTGGGGCCATCCAGGAGCCGGCTGGGGAGGTCCAGTCGGGACAGGGAGGTCTTCTATCTCGTCCACAGGGTAAATTGTTGAAAATCTCACCCCGTCTCAAAATCCCTTTGGTGGCGCTCCTGGTCGTGAAGAACATGGGCATTATTAATTGCCATTTGTTAGGCCATGCCAACCGCCCTCCAACGCCTTTCTTTCAACAGATTATGTTAAACACACAGGAATTCTTGTTCTTCCTCCCAGGCTTGCCTATGGGACAACTCTTGCCCCGGTGGACATCTTCATGTTCCCAGTGGGACTTCTGCAGAGCCAATAACTCCTGCTGAGTTCTCCATTCTTCCTCAACTTTTAAAGATATTTCCTCTCTTTCTCTCGCTTCACCCATAACCGTGGACATATTGTCGTAGATATCTTGTTGTCTGAGGTTATACCCCCTATAGGCTGCTCTCTGCCTATTCACCATGAATTGTGCCACATTGTTTGATGATTCATTGTGGCATCTAGCGAACCTTTGTCTTGCGGGCCTATGCCCCGCTTCTTCTTCATTCACTCCTTCCATCTCTCCATCACCCCCTTCTTCGGGATACTCATGTTGAAACCCGGTGTCCCGATCTACAACTTTATATCTCTCACCAACCGCCTCCATAAAAATATGCGACCCCTTTCTCATTTTCAGAAAATCAAAATCATCAAGGGGTTTAACAGCCCAAAGTGAATTCTCGGGCAGACGGTTTTGTTGTACGATCAAGGCACTGATCAATCAGACATACGGAATCATTTTTCTTTTAAACTATTTTCGAGTATCCTAAATATTCATCATGGTGATGTGCCGCCATGATAGTTTCGGTTCCCTGGAGTTTCCCCCAATCTCCCAACCTAACCGTCACTTTTCCAGCGAAATATTTTGCAAGATCTTAGTTTCAACAGATATATGAACCCGGTCATATAGGCCAGTTGTGTAGTTTGGCAACGTCAACTCATGAAGGTTGATCGGATCCGCTTGCACCAGGTTTGAATACCAGAACATATTGGTGTCATATTAGTAGTAACTACCAGCACCTAGTGAATCACAGTTAGCAATTTGGTTCAATGTGTCAAAAGACATCGCCATTGAACCCTTCCCAGTCTCGCCAACTAACCTCAACAAATTGGGACTCTTGTCCAAATTATCAAGTCGCAAGGTTGACAACCAATCCGTCACCGCCTTCAAATAAATCTTTTAAGTCACGCCTTCACACCAATCAAGTACACGTGCCCAACCCAATCTCTCAAATTTTTGCGTAATTCCATTTTGTCGGAATTCTTCAAAGTTCACCAATTGCTCACAAACACAAACTTTGTCTATTGTGCTCTTTATTTGGGCCATCTTATGCCTCCACAACATAACCTCTGTCTATTTGTTGTTGAATCGATGTAGCGGCTTGCTTTGCTCTTCCTCCCATTGGGCCCCAAAATTCTCATCGTTGTGTTTAGACCAATCCCAATTCTAGCGTAATAACTATCCTCTATGTTCGGTAGGTTGCATCGTTGCTGCCATTTCACTGGCACACCATCGGATGAAGAAGTTCCCTCATCTGAGGTCTTGGTTCGCTTTCGGCTGGCCATTATTGTAAAACAACAACAATAAAACAGCTAATATACCCTCC
This sequence comes from Helianthus annuus, assembly GCF_002127325.2. Taxonomy (NCBI): domain Eukaryota; kingdom Viridiplantae; phylum Streptophyta; class Magnoliopsida; order Asterales; family Asteraceae; genus Helianthus; species Helianthus annuus. Next base: position 39,093,801 of record NC_035434.2, on the reverse strand, counting down.
TAACATCAAACAACTCCAATTAACCTTTAATCATCTAAAAATCAATTTTTCATGTTAAATACTATGTTCATAAGACTTCAACAATGTTCAACATCATACTCATGCTTAAACAAATGAACAAGTGAGTGTAATCACATGCCCACACTTGTTTAATGTTCAATCCTAACCAAATCACATCTTTACCCAAGAATCAAGCTAACATATCACAATTATGTCATAAACAACCTTTTCTTAAACAAATACGTTTAAAATTTCAGAAGAAATAACATACCATATGATAATCATGCTCAAATTTAAGTAAAGTTCATACCTTTTGCGTTGTAGAAGAAAGAGAACTAATAAGAGATGTAAAACACGCAACTTGAAGAACACCCTTCCAAAACTCAAAAATTGCAGCTCAAAAATCTTGTAAACAAGCAAGATTTAATGAAAACTATTATGGGGGTTTTGTAGCTCTCGAAAAACTACACAAAGTAGGCTCAAGAATCGTTTGATATGGTGAAAGATTGAAAAAGTTATGAGCGGAAGAAGATTTAGTGTTCTTGGAGGTTTGGTGATGAAGATGAAGTGAAAAGTGAAAAGAGAGAAGGAGTTTGGTGGGTATAAAGATGTTAGAATCAGATTGGCATTCGGGTATGTTTAAAGACGGGTTTGGGTGAGATGGGTTCGCAAATAACAAGCTAATGAAGAAGTTCAGCGTCTGCACTATAGACAACGCGTCGGCGACGCAGGTGTTGGCGTCGTCGAGGCCTCCCGGAAATTCCAAACTCCTTAGACGCCCTATTGCTCTGTCTACGGGACACCCTGGCTGACGCCATTTATCCAGCTGCGTCGATGACGGCCCTTCGGTGTCGCCTACTTTAGATCCTAAAAACGGATCTAACAATGATATCAAAATATCAACAAGGATGGCGGAATCCAAACTTGATGACATTCAAGAAATCACAAGAACACCAAATCACTTTGAACTTGGCACACGATTTTATTATTTGAATAAGCAAGACCGTCTGGTACAAAGTTCTTCCACCTCTCTCTAGCTCTCTCTAAGAATTCTAACAATGGAGGCATCCACCCTAGTTTGTGAAACAACTAGCTTAAATACCCTAGGTAAGCCTATTCCCCACATGGGGTCCCCTTGGGCTTGCCTGGCCCACATAGCCTTAGGCATGCCCAAATGACCTATAAAGGTCCAAAACCTAATATAAACTAACGCAATTAATCCCAGTTCGCTACCATAGCTTGTTGCGTATATTTGATGCGTCAGTCTCACACTTAGGCCTAACAATCTCCCCCTAGACTGATCCATCAAATTGTCTTCATAGCATTAATTCAGCAACGTCTTCAACAGAGTCTATGGTTGTCGCTATGCTGTAGATGTTGTGGAAGTTCTTGACTTCTGAACTCTCAGCACTAGGTATCTTTCTTCAGCTCTTGTGGTTAGCTTCATACTAGGATCACAATCAGCATCTGCTTGAACGTTTTTGTTAAAAAGAATGCGAGAGGAGGATTCTCGTCAGCTCTTTTCTTTCTCAATTTTTCTCTTTTAAGCAGGTTCATATGTACTTCTTCAAATGTACTCTCATTATCAGACGATAACTCGTATCTGCTTCTTGTAACTCAGGTACATCTGTTATTGTGATGTTTCATGCTTTGTCAGCAACTAACTGCATCTCAAACTTCATCAACCCAACTACTTGTACTAGGATTTTAAATCAAGTTCTGCACATGCTCAGAAATTCATAAGCAAACATTTCTATGCAATAGAGAAAAGTACCTTATGAACACTTAGTACATCCAAGTACTTGTACTTTGATTTTAAAATTTAAATTCTTTCAACTTTTGATGATCAGTCACATCTTCAAGAACGGTTAAAGTTTTTAATAAAACAAATAAAACACTCTATTTTTGGATGTTTGATTTTAAGAAAAACAAGGCGCTATTTTTGGATTTTTGAATTTTCTAATTTTTAATTTATTTTTAATAAATGAAACATAAACAGAAACGGAGAAACTAACACAAACATTTAATTACAATTGCAATAAGATCAAAATCATTCTCAGGCAGGCAAAGGAATACTTTTCAGTGCGAACTTATTCAGATTGGTCTATGTGACTGCCGATAAGTTTGTCCTCTTAAACCTAATGCTCAACTTTCAATTTTCAACCTTCGTGATATGCTTAAGGTAATATTATACTATAACACTTGTGTGTCCCATACCATGACATACCCCCGCGATCAAGGTAAGCACAACGATTCATTGTAGCGGGCGAGTATACTGAGTCCATCCTTTCTTTTTTACAACGTTAGACTATTGGTGAACAGGTCAGTACTTTCATACAGTAGAGTGACCAGTAAGGTGTCCGACGAGGGTTAGGCGAATATCTTTTTGTTACGAATTTTGCTTTAACAGCACATGGAATTCTCTCATTGTGAGATTTTCTTCCTTTAAGTTTTTGGCCTCTTTTTGGCTCTTTTATGATATCCTGACTGTGCCTAGGTCTGCATAAAATATGGATGCAACAGAAGAACAGCCCTGATATCTCCGGATGACTCAAATAGCATAAAGACCCGAAAGCTTAGAAATTGGCTATCTATCAACGCAAGATTTAAGACCATGAAATCATACGCCGATGGTATATTACCCATGTGATGCATAGTCCGTTATATTTATATCACTTGGTATCTTTTTGCCTTTTGAGCGTTAGACCTATGTTAGGATCCGAGTTTGAATTATTTGTGTACGTTTAAGATGAATAATGGATGATGGTAACAAATATGGAAATAGTGCAGCGGAATGATAGTAAACTTTAAAACACAAACAATGGAAGATTTGCTTTGATCATGAATACTTTGTACTTAACGATTTAATACACAATGATTCACATATGCATGAATATAATTTCCCCCTCAGCCTTAGATCACTCAGTTTGTTCGTACAAAATGAAAATGTGTGAAGTGATCCGATAGAACAATACATGCACTGTTTTATTTATAGCACAAACCAAACCATTATGGCATCTTTGCTGATGTCACCTAGACAATGACATCTAACAACTATAACAACTTCTAACCTCTGTTATAGCTAAATGTTGTTACATTACAAAACCCTGATTATAACATCTGATGATCTAATCCTCTGATGGGCTATATCCTCTGTTGAAGCTTTAGCAGACCTTCTTCAAAGGGTGATCAGACCTTTGCTTCCAACAGACCATTGATGGAAAAATGTATGCAAGCACTGTTATTGAAGGATCAAATGTTTGCAGAATCATTTTGGCTTTCTATCATCTGTTCTTACGGTGGGATCCACATGAGCCAACAACCTATCAACACATCGCAGTAGATCCTAGTCTTTTCAGCTATAGCACCTTACATGTGTGAGTCAAACCCTTTAACACGAACTTTTATTTCATTTCCCATATGATGCAATAAAATCTTTTTGGATTTTTCTGTTTTTCAAATGTTTTTGGATTTTTCTGTTTTTCAAAATAAGATATGTAATTATAAATAATGAATTTTCAATTGCAATATGTATTTATTTGTTATAACTTTTTTATTTCAGTTTTTCACTTTACCCAACCTCGTGTATCACACGGGTTTTAACCTAGTATATGTATATATGTTAAGTAAGTGAGTGATTATAAACAAATAGATGTCAACATTAAAATGGTTTCACCAAAGCCATATTGAAACAGCTTAGGAACCGACGTGAATCGGTGGTTTGTAAATCTAATTTTGAAATTGGTTAAAGGTGAACAAAACTGGATCCTTTTCGCCCCTCAAAAACCGGTTCCAAATTCGGACAAGTTTCACAAATAACCGATTTTGTACCCAAACTAGACCTATTTGGCAAAAAAAAAAAAAAAGAAAAAAAAAAAACTAAATGTGCACCTCTACAAACATAGTCAAATGTCACCAAATTGAATCATTGCCAAATATGCATTTGATGATGAACAAGAACAACACTTACACTTGATCAACCTAAACAACTATAGCAGGTTCATCATCTTCATTTCCATATTCTTCATTATCTTCATTTCCATGTTCTTCATCATCTTCATTTTCGTGTTCTTAAGTAGGTTCATTTTCATCTTCAACGGATTCTTCATTATCTTCAGGTTCGTTCATCAACAGGTTGATCACTAGGTAACACCGGCGGTGATGGAGAATCTTCTGGAATGTAGATCACAATCTCAGCCCTTTCAATAAAAAAAAGTTGAAAATGTCAATTAAAAGTTTAAGAGAAGTATGAAGATACATATTTCAAAAAATACAACAGTTTCTATACTTTCCAATTTTTTATACATAAAAAACGCACCCATGTCGTAAGGTTCACAATGGTGTAAAACTAAAATGAGACATATTGGGCTAGGATTCAAGTTACAGGAACAAGGGCCAAACCAACCACCCAAGAATAAAATCGTCGAGCGAAAACACTTGACAACCTCCTGGAAGCAGCTTTTCTTGCCACTAGACCTTTCTCCATAAATTAGGAAATAGATGCCGTCACTAAACAGATTCCTTAAATTGTAGCCATTTTTTAGAGTTTAGTTTTTGGTGTCTAATCCGCATATATATCACCATTGCTCTTGATTTTCTTGACTGTATATCTCTTAAATGTCAACATATACATGTGTGATTTGGTTAAGAAGATTTTTCAATGCCGAGAACCTAGATCAGAGAGTAAAAAAGGCGTAAGGTTCACAATGGTGTAAAACTAAAATGGGATATACCGGGCTAGGATTCGAGTTACAGGAACAAGGGCCAAACCAACCACCCAAGAATGGAATCGTCGAGCGAAAATACTTGACATCCTCCTGGAAGCAGCTTTTCTTGCCACCAGACCTTTCTCCATCAATTAGGAATCTGATGCCGTCACTAAACACATTCCTTAAATTGTAGCCATTTTTTGAGTGATTATTTTTTGGAGTCTAATCCGCATATATATCACCATTGCTCTTGATTTTCTTGACTGTGTATCTCTTAAATGTCAACATATACACGTATGATTTAGTTTACGAAGATTTTTCATTGCCGAGAACCTCGATCAGAGAGTAAAAAAGGCGTATGGTTCACAATGGTGAAAAACTAAGATGGGATATACCGGGCTAGGATTCGACTTATAGGAACAAGGGCCAAACCAACCACCCATGAATGGAATCGTCGAGCGAAAACACTTGACAACCTCCTAGATGCAACTTTTCTTGCCAACAAACCTTTCTCTATCAATTAGGAATTTGATGTCGTCACAAAACACATTCCTTAAATTGTTGCCATTTTTTGAGTGTTTATTTTTTGGTGTCTATTCCGCATATATATCACCATTGCACTTGATTTTCTTGACTGTATATCTCTTAAATGTCAGCATATACACGTGTGATTTAGTTTACAAAGATTTTCCAATTCCGAGAACCTCGATCGGAGAGTAAAAAAGGCGTAAGGTTCATAATGGTGTAAAACTAAAATGGGATATACCGGGCTCGGATTCGAGTTACAGGAACAAGCGCCAAACCAACCACCCAAGAATGGAATCGCCGAGCGAAAACACTTGACAACCTCCTGGAATCAGCTTTTCTTGCCACCAGTCCTTTCTCCATCAATTAGGGATCTGATGTCGTTACTAAACACATTCCTTAAATTGTAGCCATTTTTTGAGTGTTTTTTTTTGTTAGTGCATGCGTCTGTCGACTTCGTCTTGTATCGAGTCTTGTACTTAGAATGTTAAAACACGGCACGTATTTCGAGGTTTAAGGTAATTTTGCTTGATAAAGTTAATTCCGCATGAAAGTGTCTTTCATGTATTTTCATGCGGAATTATGTTTGTGGTAGAGAATATGAAGGTTAGCCAGGTTCCAATACCTGAGGATTCTGAGTTTAGAGAGAGTCAGGTGACGATCTTGAACCTGTGGAAGCCAGACTACGATCCCAGCTGATTTAAAGGGGGAGTCTGTAGATGCAAAGATCCAGATTCAAATCCTGGAAAAGTATATAGAGCCAGATTGCTTAGAGCCAGGTTGAGATTCTGAAGATAAGATCAACATTCGAGGGGATTTTATTCAAGAAGAGGCTGGTAGTGCTGATAAGAAGAGAAGAGATAGAGATTGAGGATGCTTTACAGTGTAAGATGACTGAAGACTCGTCAACATTCGAGGGGGAGTCTATTAATGCATGCGTTTGTCGACTTCGTCTTGTATCGAGTCTTGTACTTAGAATGTTAAAACAAGGCACGTATTTCGAGGTTTAAGGTAATTTCGCTTGAGAAAGGTAATTCCGCATGAAAGTGTCTTTCATGTACTTCCGTGCGGAATTAGATTCCGCTTGGAATCTAATTTCGTGTGGAGTTGTTTCGTGTAACGAAGTGCTGCCGAAGTGCCGTCTCGCTGTAATTTATCATCTAATCAATCAGAAAGGCAGTTTATATGTGTATATTGCGGAATTGACCTTATTACGTCTGTTTCCGCCTTTTGCTCTGACTATAAACTCTTCTGATCGACTCATTTGGGTCTGAAACCGATCCTACAAGTGGTAGCAGAGCTCAGGAGGAAGAGTTCATACCAATTCAGCTGCAATTTCTGATTTCTACACCTTCTTTTTCAAATTGAACAATTTTTCACGGTCAAAATGTCTTCATTTTCTCATATCTTGTGCGCTTTTGTGTATTAACAAACCCTAGAAAGTTTCAGAACTAAAATCGGCCTAGAACTAGATCAATTTGACAATTTTCAGTTCGAGATAATGATGTCAGCATAATTCCGCACGAGATTAGGGTTATTTCCGTTCCAGAAAGTTAATTCCGTTTGAAATTTCACACGGAATTAGGTAATTCCGTTTCCGTGGTGTATTTCCGTTTGAGAGGTTCGCCCGGAATTAGTATTTTCGTTTGAAAGTCTTGATCTCGCTTGATAATTCCGCAAGGAATTAGGATTCCGTTTGAAAAGGCACAATTTCAAACGAAATTAGGGTAATTTCGTTTCAAGTAATTTCGCTCCAAAGTAATCTCGTTTGAAATTTGTAATTCCGGTTGAAAGTGATTCCGTGTGAAGGGTAATTTCGTTTGAACAGACTGTTTTGTGAAATTTTGAAAAAAGAAACATGGAAGAGGAATTCTACAACGCTTTTGCTACTCCGATTACCATGACACAGCAAACGATGCTGGAAAACGAAACGGGCACTATGCAAAAACCACCTAAGCTCATGAACATCGAGGAGTATAAGGGTTGGGAGGAATGATTTGAGAACTGGGTGCAAGCAAACTATCTAGATGCTTGGGAATGTATTAAAACGAAATACGTTAGACCAACGAATGATAATGAAGAGGTGATTACTATCAAAGATCTTAGTGTCGAGGAGAAAAAGATTTACAAAAATGAAAAAATGATGATCAGTTTACGGCAATAGGCTGTGAAAGAGGATATCTTGGTCTTACTGCAACACACTGGGAGTGCATATTCGATTTGGAAAGCATTACGATCAAAGTTCGTTGGAAGCCAAGAAATGATCAAAAACAAGAAATCACTTCTAAAAAAAGAGTTTGATCTATTCCGTGGTTTGAAAAATGAAAGCAAAAAGCAGATAATTGAAAGATACTTCAATCTGTTGGTAAACATGAAGAGGGTTAGCATCAACAAAGATAATGAAGAGTTGATTGAGAAACTGGCTGATGCATTACCACATGAAACTTGGGGTACATACTTGATGATGCTGAGAAACAAGAAAGGGTTTAACAATCTAACACTGAGCAAGTTTATTGAAAAGCTTGAAGCACAGGAAATGGAACAAATAAAGATTTCAAGAATGAAAGTGTTTGATGGTGAACAAGATAGCGGGCTGTATTACAAAGCCGGGTTGAATGAAAAGACAAACTTATCACCGAAGGTTGAAACTGCATTCAACGCAAAGACTTCATTAGGAGGTTCATCAAAAGGGTCAAGTAGCAAAACAAGTTTTTCATCATATCCATCATTTGATCCGAATTTGGCAACAACAAAGAATGGCAGGAAGTTACAGTGCAACATTGTTTTGAATCTTGAGGATGATCAAGATTATACAGAAGAAGTTGCAAAAAGCCACATGTCTTTGTTGAGGACTGTTTTAGAATCATATGAAAGTTTTATTGCAGGTCGGATCGAGAATCCAATGCTGATTAAGGAGGATTACGATCAGATCGATGCTGAAGAGATGGAGTTAATGGACATAAAATGGTGTTTGGCATTTGATCCGAATTTGGCAACAACAAAGAATGGCAGGAAGTTACAGTGCAACATTGTTTTGAATCTTGAGGATGATCAAGATTATACAGAAGAAGTTGCAAAAAGCCACATGTCTTTGTTGAGGACTGTTTTAGAATCATATGAAAGTTTTATTGCAGGTCGGATCGGGAATCCAATGCTCATTAAGGAGGATTACGATCAGATCGATGCTGAAGAGATGGAGTTAATGGACATAAAATGGTGTTTGGCTAGTGTGTTGAGGAGAGCTGAGAAATTCAAGCAGATCACAGGACAAGATGATCTCCGTGAGGCTAATGTTTCTACTTTAGGTTTTGATAAATCTAAAGTCACTTGTTTTCGTTGCAAGGAAAAAGGACACTTCAAGAGGGAGTGCACTAATCGCGAAGCAATTGGAGCTCAAAATCCATTCAACAACAATGATTACTACCGGAAGGCCATCTACCATCAAGTGGCTCAACAACCAAATCAACAACAGCCACAAACGACACATTGAAGGAATGTGATTGAAGAATCTTCAAAGAGAGCTTGTATTGTGAATCAAGATGAAAATAAGTCATCAACAGGGTTCAACTGGGACAAATATATCTCAGCTGACGGTAAAGCATGTGTGATAGACCAATAAGATGAAAAGTTACCTGAAGGGTTTAGCTGGGGAAATTTCAGTTGGGATGATTATGATCCTAACAAAACTCCAGTTCACATAGCTTTTATTGCTCGAATTGAAGAAGACAGTGATGATGATACTGAGTATTATGTAAGAAGGATGGCACAGCATTTGAAAATGATGGCAGAAAGCGACAGTGAAGATGATAAAGCTAAAAAGAAAAAGAAAAAGATCAAAACACCTGTCAGCAGCGATGATGAGGGAGTTCCAGTTGTGAAAAGAAAAGTAAAAGAAGTTCCAAAGTTTAATGTTAGTGAAGATGTTGATGCCAGAGAGATTCCTGTGAATTGTGAAACCTGTGAGATTATGAAGAAGAAAAACAGTGAGTTGATAAACAACATGAACAGGTTGAAGGAATCTTATGATGTTCTGAACAAAGCAATGAATATGTACATTGATACAAGTGAAGAACAGGCAACAGCAATGAAGACACTTCAAGGAGCTTTCATGATAAAGCAAAAAGTTGTGAACAATTACATTGAGAAGTGTGCTGCTTTGGAACAGAAACTGGAAACACAAAGAATTGAAACTGAAAGAGTTAATCGTTTGTTGAAAAGTTACTCATGTACTTCTTATGTTACTGACAGGATTTATCCGACTGTTGAAGGCATGAAGGCGTTTGAAGATGATGAAGTAACTGAAGAACAGAAAGTTTCTGAAGGAAAGACTCATGAAAAGAAAATAGAAAAGAAGAGTGACACAAAGAAAAAAGACTGACACAAAGAAAAAAGACTGACAAGAAAACTTCTGGTAAGAAACAAGGTGTCAGTTATAACAAGTGTCCACCCCCGCTGGAAAATGGATATTTGCCCAGAAATCCAAATTCTGAAAGAGTAAAAAAGGCAACAAACTTATAGTGGGAGTCTGAGCCTACAGTTAATTTGCCAGAAAAAATTGACATTATTTTTACATCATCTGACACTGATCATGAGTCCGAGTTAATAAAGAAAGTGGTCCATCAGGTGTTGGAAAAAGATGAGTCAGAGGAGTCAATGTCGGAGTCAATGCCAGAGTCAAAGTCTGAGTCAGACATGTCAAGTCAAACTTCCAAACAAGGCAAAAGAGTTTACAATAATGATTTCCTGTTATCAAAATCTAATTTGGATGACGAAACGTTTAAAGTTGCTTATACTTTGAATGATTCTGACAAATTATATTCTGATGAGGAATTTCCAATAAGAGGTGTCAAAACTGAAATGATAAAAAAGGTTTTTAAACTGACAGAAATTAATATTTAAACCTTTCTGAAAAACCTAAAAAATACACCTCAAGAGTTCAACAAAGAGAAAACAAGAAAAAGGGTTACAGTTCTAGTTTTGGTTATCGAAAGAAACCAAACCATAACGGTAATTTCAAAAAGAAAGGTCTTGGATTTATTCCACCAGAAAATCATAAAAATGAAAAATATGTTCGAGATTTTAAATCGAAAATGATTTTTGTTTCAGGTACATCTTCTGAGGAAGAAAAAGAAAAATTGTTCAGAAATCAGTCGAACAGAGATTTCCTTGCAAAGAAGCAAGAGGAGATGAAAGATGAAGCTGCTAAGAAGAAGGAGACTCGAACCTGTTTCAAGTGTGGAAAAAGTGGTCATATTGCCATAAAATGTTCACAGGCAATTCAAACCAAACAGGGAGTTTGCAAACTAAAAGAAAAGATAGTTGAGTTTGAACCACCAATTGACAGAACTAAACTTTTTAAGAATTCAAAATTTGAAATTGGTGAATGTTCAAACAGGTTTTATAAGAAAAGAGCATATCTTGACAACCAAAAGTGGGTTGTTAAGAAATCTGATGATGGGTCTAGCAATGATTCTGATTCATCAAAATCAGAGGAGCTATCTTCTGGCGATGAATCTGATTCCACAAAATCAGTGGAGCCACATGTTGAATCAAAATGTGAAAAGTCAGTACCTCAAATGGATGATGAAAATTTTCCACCATTGAGTGCTGAAAATTTTAAGAAGAAAATTGGTAAAGTTGAAATTTCAAATCAATTCTATTCTGATAAAAAGATTTTTGATGCTGAAAAGGCCTTTAACCCCAAAGTAAAACACATCTTTGGCAAAATGGTTGACAAAAAAGTCAAAGGGGTTAAAGAGTTCTATGAGAAGAAGTTGGTAGGTAAGAAACCTAGTATTGGTGACTCGGTATCACCCAAGGCTGGTCAGGCTTGGGTGGATATTTTCTTTGACTAAAAAACCTGACTTGCCGGAGTTCCCAAGTTGGTAATCGTGGAACATGAATCGGCATCTTTCTTAAAATTTGTTTTTGAATGTGTTAAAGTGTGAATTGCCGGAGCTTCCGGATTGGTGAGAGTGGAGCAGGAATCAGCGTCATTCTTTATACACAGGTTTGATTGTGCATACCTACAAGTGGTAAATTAGGGACATTAAGTTGTACCTGTTTGTCCTACAAGTGGTATTTTTCTTGAGAAATTCATGAAAAGTAAATCCAAAAACATTAGAAAATTTGAGAAAGCCAAAAACATGATAAAATTTAAAAATGAGTTTTGTTGTAAAAAAGAGGAAATGATAGAACATCAGTGGACTCTCACAACATGCTAAAGAAATGGAAAGTTAAATGTGATAAACAATCTCTCTGTGGATATGCCAGTAGGTTTTTGTACATTTAGTAGATTGTTTTCGAGATATAAACCTAAAACTCAAACTTACTTATCTCGCGGGGAACATTTCTTGGATATATGGGTAACCCCTGAAATCTTGTTTGAATGGTCTCACTTTCTGAGATACTAGGTCTTTATACTCAGTGATATCTGGGGTATTATTCCGAGACTTCTGATTTTGCGGAAGCAATATCCTAGTCTCCGAATAATACTTTGCATTTGCTTGAAATATAGTGCAGCCCTCAGTATAAAAAATGATGAAACATTGAAAAATGCTAATCATGTGCTGTTGAAGAAAAGATTCTCTAAAGGGAACATACCTAAAGTCGAACGGTCATCTCTCTGCTGAACGGATGTTCTGACCTGAGCTCTCACGGTTTCGCATTTAACCCTTTAACAGATATCATCTAGGTATACTCACCTGTAAGACTGAATATTGGGATCTGGATACGGGAGTATATTCAAGTGGTGGGACACGCGACTAAGTTTAATTTCTTAAAACACTAATATCGTATCTCGAAACAGTTGAACTTTGTATGAAAATTTAAGTGGATCAGTATACTGACAATGTAGGTGAATTGTTTAGAACTTAAAATGAAATGAAGCTTAACGGTGTTAGTGATTTGTCTCAAACACTAATATGATCCTCTTGCACAAACTCACAAAAATATTGTCTGAAAATAGTTGTTTACTGCATTTCATTTTATTCAAAATTAAAAAAAGAAGATTTTGAGTGTGTTTTAGCATAAATTTTGAAAAATCCAAAAAGATTTTCGACAACTGTTGTTGGAGAGCTGATTTTCAAAATTCCAAGTGCTGAACATGATGAGCATTATTTGAAGGGGGTTTTGTATAAAAAGGTTTTGAAATCTCTCCTGCAAGTGTTCATCAGAGATGCTTAAATGTTAAATCATTTCATGTGTACAAGTGGTTCATCAGTGATCTACAAGTAATATCTGAGAGTGCCAAATCTTTATAATACAAAACTTATGTTTGTGGTAGAGAATATGAAGGTTAGACAGGTTCCAATACCTGAGGATTCTGAGTTTAGAGAGAGTCAGGTGACGATCTTGAACCTGTGGAAGCCAGACTACGATCCCAGCTGATTTAAAGGGGGAGTCTGTAGATGCAAAGATCCAGATTCAAATCCTGGAAAAGTATATAGAGCCAGATTACTTAGAGCCAGGTTGAGATTCTGAAGATAAGATCAACATTCGAGGGGATTTTATTCAAGAAGAGGCTGGTAGTGCTGATAAGAAGAGAAGAGATAGAGATTGAGGATGCTTTACAGTGTAAGATGACTGAAGACTCGTCAACATTCGAGGGGGAGTCTATTAATGCATGCGTTTGTCGACTTCGTCTTGTATCGAGTCTTGTACTTAGAATGTTAAAACAGGGCACGTATTTCGAGGTTTAAGGTAATTTCGCTTGAGAAAGGTAATTCCGCATGAAAGTGTCTTTCATGTACTTCCGTGCGGAATTAGATTCCGCTTGGAATCTAATTTCGTGTGGAGTTGTTTCATGCGGAATTAGATGGTTATAAATACCTCTTCATGCGAAATTAGTAGTAGTCTTTCCGGTCAGTGTAACGAAGTGCTGCCGAAGTGCCGTCTCACTGTATTTTGTCATCTAATCAATCAGAAAGGCAGTTTATATGTGTATATTGCTAAATTGACCTCATTACGTCTGTTTCTGCCTTTCGTTGTGAGTATAAACTCTTCTGATCGACTCGTTTGGGTCCGAAACCAATCCTACATTTTTGGTGTCTAATCCGCATATATATCACCATTGCTCTTGATTTTCTTGACTGTATATCTATTAAATGTCAGCATATACATGTGTGATTTAGTCTACGACGATTTTTCAATGCCGAGAACCTCGATCAGAGAGAAAAAAAAGGCGTAATGTTCACAATGGTGTAAAACTAAAATGGGATATACCGGGCTAGAATTCGAGTTACAGGAAGAAGCGCCAAACCAACCACCAAAGAATCGAATCGTCGAGCGAAAACAACAGACAACTTACTGGAAGTAATTTTCTTGCCACCAGACCTTTCTCCATAAAATAGGAATCTGATGTCGTCCCTAAACACATTCCTTAGATTGTAGACATTTTTTGAGAGTTTATTTTTTGGTGTCTATTCCGCATATATATCACCATTGCTCTTGATTTTCTTACATATATATCTCTTAAATGTCAACATATACACGTGTGATTTGGTTTACGAAGAAATTTCAATGTCGAGACCCTCGATCAAAGAGTAAAAAAGACGAAAGGTTCACAATGTTGTAAAACTAAAATGGGATATACTGTGCTAGGATTCGAGTTACATGAACAAGGGCAAAACCAACCCCCAAGAATGGAATCGTCGAGCGAAAACACTTGACAACCTCCTGGAAGCAACTTTTCTTGCCACCAGACCTTTCTCCATCAATTAGGAATCTAATTCCGTCACTAAACACATTCCTTAAATTGTAGCCATTTTTTGAGTGTTTATTTTTTGGTGTCTGTTCCGCATATATATCACCATTGCTCTTGATTTTCTTGACTGTATATATCTATTAAATGTCAGTATATACATGTGTGATTAAGTTTACGACCATTTTTTAATGCCGAGAACCTCGATCATAGAGAAAAAAAGGCGTAATGTTCACAATGGTGTAAAACTAAAATGGGATATATCGGGCTAGAATTCGAGTTACAGGAAGAAGGGCCAAACCAACCACCCAAGAATGAAATCGTCGAGCGAAAACAATAGACAAATTCCTGGAAGTAGTTTTCTTGCCACCAGACCTTTCTCCATCAATTAGAAATCTGATGTCGTCCCTAAACACATTCCTTAAATTCTAGCCATTTTTTGAGAGTTAATTTTTTGGTGTCTATTCCGCATATATATCACCATTGCTCTTGATTTTCTTACATGTATATCACTTAAATGTCAACATATACACGTGTGATTTGGTTTACGTAGAAATTTCAATGCCGAGAACCTCGATCAGAGAGTAAAAAAGACGAAAGGTTCACAATGGTGTAAAACTAAAATGGGATATACTGATCTAGGATTCGAGTTACAGGAACAAGGGCCAAACCAACCCCCAAGAATGGAATCGTCGAGCGAAAACACTTGACAAGGTCCTGGAAGCAACTTTTCTTGCCACAAGAGCTTTCTCCATCAATTAGGAATCTGATGCCGTCACTAAACACATTCCTAAAATTGTAGCATTTTTTGAGTGTTTATTTTTTGGTGTCTACTCCGCATATATATCACCATTGCTCTTGATTTTCTTGACTGTGTATCTCTTAAATGTCAACATATACACGTGTGATTTGGTTTACGAAGATTTTTCAATGCCGAGAACCTCGATCAGAGAGTAAAAAAGGCGCAAGGTTCACAGTGGTGTAAAACTAAAATGGGATATACCGGGAAAGAATCCGAGTTACGGGAACAAGGGCCAAACCAACCACCCAAGAATTCAATCGACGAGCGAAAACACTTGACAACCTATTGAAAGCAGCTTTTCTTGCCACTAGACCTTTCTCCGTCAATTAGGAATCTGATGCTGTCACTAAATACATTCTTTAAATTGTAGGCATTTTTTGAGCGTTTATTTTTTGGTGTCTAATCAGCATATATATCACCATTGCTCTTGATTTTCTTGACTGTATATCTCTTAAATGTCAACATATGTAAGTATGATTTAGTTTACGAAATTTTTTCAATGCCGAGAACGTCGATCAGAGAGTAAAAAAGGCGTAAGGTTCACAATGGTGTAAAACTAAAATGGGATATATCGGGCAAGAATTCGAGTTACGGGAACAAGGGCCAAACCAACCACCCAAGAATTCAATCGACGAGCGAAAACACTTGACAACCTCCTGAAAGCAGCTTTTCTTGCCACTAGACCTTTCTCCGTCAATTAGGAATCTGATGATGTCACTAAATACATTCTTTAAATTGTAGCCATTTTTTGAGCGTTTATTTTTTGGTGTCTAATCAACATATATACCACCATTGCTCTTGATTTTCTTGACTGTATATCTCTTAAATGTCAACATATGTAAGTATGATTTAGTTTACGAAGATTTTTCAATGCCGAGAACCTCGATCAGAGAGTAAAAAAGGCGTCAGGTTCACAATGGTGTTAATCTAAATTGGGATACACCGGGCTAGGATTCGAGTCACATGAACAAGGGCCAAACCAACCACCCAAGAGTGGAATCGTTGAGCGAAAACACTTGACAACCTCCTGGAAGCAGCTTTTCTTGCCACCAGACCACTCTCCATCAATTAGGAATCTGACGCCGTCATTAAACACATTTTAAATTGTAGCCATTTTTTGAGTGTTTATTTTTTGGTGTCTAATCCACATATATATCACCATTGCTCTTGCTTTTCTTGATTGTATATCTCTTAAATGTCAACATATACACGTGTGATTTAGTTTACGAAGATTTTTCAATGCCGAGAAACTCGATCAGAGAATAAAAAAGGCATAAGGTTCACGATGGTGTAAAACTAAACGGGGATATACCGGGCTAGGATTCGAGTTACAGGAATAAGGTCCAAACCAACCACCCAAGAATGGAATCGTCGAGCAAAAACACTTGACAACCTCCTGGAAGAAGCTTTTCTTTCCACCAGACCTTTCTTTATCAATTAGGAATCTAATGCCATCACTAAACACATTCCTTAAATTGTAGCCATTTTTGAGAGTTTATTTTTTGGTGTCTAATCCGCATATATTTCACAATTGCTCTTGGTCTTCTTGACTGTATATCTCATAAATGTCAACATATACACGTTTGATTTGGTTTACGAAGATTTTTCAATGCCGAGAACCTCGGTCAGAGAGTGAAAAACGCGTAAGGTTCTCAACGGTGTAAAACTAAAATGGGATATACCGGGCTAGGATTCGAGTTACAGGAACAAGGGCCAAACCAACCACCCAAGAATGGAATCGTCGAGCGAAAACACTTGACAAGCTCCTGGAAGCAGCTTTTTTTTACCACCAGACCTTTCTCCATCTATTGGGAATCTGATGCCGTCACTAAACACATTCCTTAAATTGTAGTCATTTTTTGAGTGTATATTTTGTGGTGCCTAATCTGCATATATATAACCATTGCTCTTGATTTTCCTCACTGTATATCTCTTAAATGTCAACTTATACACGTGTGATTTAGTTTACATTGATTTTTCAATGCCGAGAACCTCGATTGAGTAAAAAATGCGTAAGGTTCACAATTGTGTGAAACTAAAATGGGATATACCAGGCTTGGATTCGAGTTACAGGAACAAGGCAAAACCAACCACCCAAGAATGGAATCGTCGAGCGAAAACACTTGATAACCTACTGGAAGCAGATTTTCTTGCCACCAGACCATATTAGGAATCAGATGCGTCACTAAACCCATTTCTTAAATTGTAGCCATTTCTTGAGTGTTTATTTTTTGGTGTCTAATCCGCATATATATCACCATTACTCTTGATTTTCTTCGCTGTATATCTCTTAAATGTCAACATATACACATGTGATTTAGTTTACGAAGATCTTTCAATGCCGAGAACCTCGATCAGAGAGTAAAAAAGGCGTAAGGTTCACAATGGTGTAATACTAAAATGGGATATACCGGGCAAGGATTCTAGTTACAGGAACAAGGGCCAAACCAATCACCCAAGAATTGAATCGTCAAGTGAAAACACATGACAACCTCCTGGAAGCAGCTTTTCTTGCCACCAGACCGTTCTTTCTCAAATAGGAATCTGATGCCGTCACTAAACACATTCCTTAAATTGTAGCCATTTTTTAGAGTTTATTTTTTGGTGTCTAATCTGCATATGTTTCACCATTGTTCTTGATTTTCTTGACTGTATATCTCTTAAATGTCATCATATACACGTGTGATTCGGTTTACGAATATTTTTCAATGCCGAGAACCTTTATCAGAGAGTAAAAATGGCACAAGGTTGACAATGCTGTAAAACTAAAATGGGATATACCAGGCTAGGATTCGAGTTACAGGAACAAGGCCAAGCTAACCACCCAAGAATGGAATCGTCGAGCGAAAACACTTGATAACCTACTAGAAGCAGATTTTCTTGCCACCAGACCATATTAGGAATCTGATGCGTCACTATACCTATTTCTTAAATTGTAACCATTTCTTGAGTGTTTATTTTTTAGTGTCTAATCCGCATATATATCACTATTACTCTTGATTTTCTTCACTGTATATCTCTTAAATGTCAACATATACACATGTGATTTAGTTTACGAAGAACTTTCATTGCCGAGAACCTCTATCAGAGAGTAAAAAACGCGTAAGGTTCATAATGGTGTAAAACTAAAATGGGATATACCGGGCTAGGATTCGAGTTACAGGAACAAGGGCCAAACCAACCACCCAAGAATGGAATCGTCGAGCGAAAACACTTGATAAGCTCCTGGAAGCAGCTTTTTTTCCCACCAGACCTTTCTCCATCAATTAGGAATCTGATGGCGTCACTAAACACATTCCTTAAATTGTAGCAATTTTTTTAGTGTTTATTTTTTGGTGCCTAATCCGCATATATATAACCATTGCTCTTGATTTTCTTCACTGTATATCTCTTAAATGTCAACATATACACGTCTGATTTAGTTTATGAAGATTTTTCAATGCCGAGAACCTCGATTAGAGAGTAAAAAAGGCGTAAAGTTCACAATGGTGTAAAACTAAAATGGGATATACAAAGCTAGGATTCGAGTTACAGGAACAAGGCCAAACCAACTACCTAAGAATAGGATCGTCGAGCGAAAACACTTGACAACCTACTGGAAGCAGATTTTCTTGCCACCAGACCATATTAGGAATCTGATGCGTCTCTAAACCCATTCCTTAAATTGTAGCCATTTCTTGAGTGTTTATTTTTTGTGTCTAATCCGCATATATATCACCATCGCTCTTGATTTTCTTGACTGTATATCTCTTAAATTTCAACATATACACGTGTGATTTAGTTTACGAAGATTTTTCAATGCCGAGAACCTCGACCAGAGAGGAAAAAGGCTTAATGTTACAATGGTGTAAAACTAAAATGGGAAATATTGGGCTAGGATTCGAGTTACAGGAACAAGGGCCAAACCAACAACCCAAGAGTGGAATCATCAAGCGGAAACAATTGACAACCTCCTGGAAGCGGCGTTCCTTTCCACCAGACCTTTCTCCATCAATTAGGAATCATTAGGAATCTGATGCCATCACTAAACACATTCCTTAAATTGTAGCCATTTTTTGAATGTTTATTTTTTGGTGACTAAATCCACATATATATCACCATTGCTCTTGATTTTCTTGACTGTGTATCTCTTAAATATCAACATATACACGTGTGATTTAGTTTACAAAGATTTTTCAACGCCGAGAACCTCTATCAGAGAGTAAAAAAGGCACAAGGTTGACAATGCTGTAAAACTAAAATGGGATATAGCAGGCTAGGATTCGAGTTACAGGAACAAGGCCAAACTAACCACCCAAGAATGGAATCGTCGAGCGAAAACACTTGATAACCTACTAGAAGCAGATTTTCTTGCCACCAGACCATATTAGGAATCTGATGCGTCACTATACCTATTTCTTAAATTGTAACCATTTCTTGAGTGTTTATTTTTTAGTGTCTAATCCGCATATATATCACTATTACTCTTGATTTTCTTCACTGTATATCTCGTAAATGCCAACATATACACATGTGATTTAGTTTACGAAGAACTTTCAATGCCGACAACCTCGATCAGAGAGTAAAAAAGGCGTAAGGTTCATAATGGTGTAAAACTAAAATGGGATATACCGGGCTAGGATTCGAGTTACAGGAACAAGGGCCAAACCAACCACCCAAGAATGGATTCGACGAGCGAAGACACTTGATAAGCTCCTGGAAGCAGCTTTTTTTTCCACCAGACCTTTCTCCATCAATTAGGAATCTGATGGCGTCACTAAACACATTCCTTAAATTGTAGCAATTTTTTTAATGTTTATTTTTTGGTGCCTAATCCGCATATATATAACCATTGCTCTTGATTTTCTTCACTGTATATCTCTTAAATGTCAACATATACACGTCTAATTTAGTTTATGAAGATTTTTCAATGCCGAGAACCTCGATTAGAGAGTAAAAAAGGCGTAAAGTTCACAATGGTGTAAAAATAAAATGGGATATACAAAGCTAGGATTTGAGTTACAGGAACAAGGCCAAACTGTGACACTTCGGATTTTCCCGGGGAACCTTTGTGATGTAACTTACGTGTAAATATGTTATTAAATAAAAATCTGAACTATTGAGTTACATGTTATGTGTGTATATGTATTTGTGATATATATATGTATATATATATATAGGAGCCGAAACCATGACCCAACTCGAGACCCCTTGGTCTCGAGTGAACAGTAGCAGTGGGCCGGTTAGGGCCTTGTGACCGAGAACCCAACCCGGAACCCCCCTAGCCCAACTCGGCACACTATATAAACCAACCCTCCCCTCCCTTAACCATTTTTTACAACACTTTCCTACTCTCCTCTCATCTCCTCTCACTAAAGTTAAGGCAAACCAAGATCACCTCCTCTCATCTCCTTCTTCTCGGAACCAAATCGGAGACATCAAGTTCTCGGATCAAACTCAACATCGCACTAGGAAGACCACCCTTCACACCCTTCATCAACCGGTTTGTTTTGTGGCTTTGTTGATTTTGAATAACTCTTGAATGCTTGGTAGTTCTTGATTGTTTATGTTTGTTACTATAAAATGCTTGAGATTGCTTGAAGATGATTTTGTGTCTTAATGAAAATTATCCGGCCTTGTGTTTAATGGTTTTGTTATTCGGTTAATGCTAGGTGCTTGTTAGAATGATTTTGACCATGTGATGTGCATGATTTGCTTGATCTCATGAGTTTTGATTTGTGATGAACCATGCTAGATAGGAACCGAGAATAATAATGCCGATTATGTCAAAACTAATTGTGTTAGAAATGTGTTCTTTGATCTCATAGTTTTGTGCTTAAATGATGAATGTGGGTTGAATATTGTTTGATTACATGATGAACAGTTTGAAGATGGTTTGCATATTCAAAAATAGGTGTGTTTGATCCATTTTAGACAAGGGATAGACAAACAAACATGTTTATGCAATATTAGTGGGTAGCACATATTGGTTTCATGAAAATGCATTTCTATTGGTTCGTACAAAGTGGCAGGTTCTAGAAGGTCTTCATGTGCACGTAATCACGGTTGCGAGTCGCAACCTCTGGTTGCTACTCGAGACCACAGCAGGATTTGTCGAGACCTCCTGGTTGCGAGTCGTAATCGACGTGTATCGAGTCCGGTTGCGAGTCGGAACTGCTGGTTGCGAGTCGTAATCTCTGGTTGCGACTCGTAATCAAAACGTGACGAACCGAGACCTCGGTTGCGAGTCGCAACCTTGGTTGCGAGTCACCTTTGTCTCGACTGGGCTGTTATTGGGCCAAAGAACTTGTTGGATTATCTGTTAACTGGACTGCTTGTGTAACTGTTACTGTTTAGGCCCAATACCCCAACTGTTTGTGTATCCGCATGTTATACGTGTTTGCTATATGTATTGCCATGTGTTTACTTGTACCCGACTTGACCCATAATTGGTAACCATGTTAGGACGTGGTGACCAACATACGTAACCAAGTAACGTATCATACCGAGCAACCCAAGGTGAGTTCACAACTTAAAAGCATGCGTCCCGGTGGTTTGGGACACGAGACTAAAACAACCCTATCCCCTTGTAAAGGGGATACCGTCTACATTCCTTCCCTAGTTATTGGGAACAAACTTACTTTATCTTCCCTTGTATTGGGAAACCTTTTCAGTTAATTACTGTTTATACGGAATGCAAATAACGGCACTAAACGCAACTCTATCACTCAAGTCCCTACTACATAATACCGATTAGTCGCCGGGGCCAGGCGAACGGGTTATTAGTTGATAGCGCTATTTAGGTCTTACCAGCCTCACACCGTGCCATGGTATGGGATCGGTCGTGAACTAATGTACTCAGGCATCCGTCAATGATGATAGAACATTGACATCGGGGCATCCTGCGGAAACGCAAACGGTTACCTAGTGTTCGGTATTGGAAAAACAGTTTAGTCGCTAACTTTTGGGGTAGCTCCCCATGGCATGTATAAACGGATAAATTAACTGGTGAAACAAGTTTTTGGTAATTAAAACTGGACAACTAGTGAACTCACTCAGCATTATTGTTGACCCCCCTTACTGCATGCTTTGCAGGTGGCCAGTGACTGGAGCAGCTGCTTGGGATGTGTAGTGGTCGTCTGCCCGTGTGTTGGGCATTTATCATGATTACCTTATGAACACTGTTTAAAACTATTTATTTATGCTTCCGCTACTTTTTACTCTGAACTTAAAACGTCGAACTCTAAACTTAATACTTGCTAATCGTATGGTTAGTAAGCGCTATTTGAATATTAAATTTAATCATTCAGTATGATTGATGGCTGGATCCTGGTCAGTCACGCCCTCGAAGCGGGTGTCATCCGCAGGTGGAAATTTGGGGGTGTGACAGATTGGTATCAGAGCCATTGGTTATAGTGAACTTGGTTTTAAAAAGGGGAAAAATCTTTTTGAGAAAAACCAGACTATAACCCGTGACTCGTGACGACACTACACTCCAAGTACAAGGCTCGACTTATCTGACCTCATAGCTCGGACCCATAGTTACTTGCTTAATTGTCTTATGCTTTCTGCTTTACTATACGTACTAGTTTGCCTGATTAGATAGATACATCTCCTCTCTTCTATCTTATTCTCGCTATCACACTCATACTATGTTTTCTGGTTATGAAGACAATGAGTGGACGCGGACGAGGGAACGTCAACATGACTCAGGCTCAGTTCACTAACCTGCTCAACACCGTGGCTGCAGCTTTCGCGGCTCACCCTATAGGTAAACTCGATGTTTTAGGATGTTTAGATCCTACCGCCACATCGTCTTTTCGCCTCTAAACCTATTTCGCTTCACTCCTCACAACAGGTCAGCCTGCACCTGTGCAACCACGTGTTTGTACCTTCAAGACCTTCATGGATTGCAAGCCTCTTCCGTTCAGTGGCACTGAGGTTGCCATAGGTCTCCTGCACTGGATCGAGAAGGTCGAAGCTGTCTTCGCTGTCTGCGAGTGTCCCCCTGCTAATTGGGTGAAGTTTGCTACTGGTACTCTTGAGGGAAGCGCACTTTCATGGTGGAAGGCGCAAATTCAAATGCTTGGTTTGGAGACTGCAAACGCTACTGCATGGGAAGATTTTAAGGATATGATCAAGGAGGAGTACTGTCACAGGGATGACATCCACAAACTCGAGGACGAGTACTATGAACTCAAGATGGTTGGGTCAGAGATTGAGACCTACACCAAACTGTCCAACGACTACGCTGCTCTTTGTCCAAACTTGTCCCGACCCATGTACCGAAGGATCGAATTGTACATCAAGGGCTTAGTCCCAGAGATCAGGAGCCATGTAACCTCGGCTAACCTCCCTACTATACAGCCTGTGGTTCGTCTTGCCCACAAACTCACCAACCAGGCCGTGGAGGAGGGCAGGTTGCCCAAAAGGATCAGTGCTGCGGAAGGAAGTTCTAGTGATGGTAAACGAAAGTGGGATGGAAATCAGGGCAAGGATGCTAACCCTACTCAAGCCCCAGCTCAGCAAAGGAAAACTGACAACAACAAGGGTACTCAGCAACAGGGTGGCTACCGGGGAAACTACCCTAAGTGCAACAAGTGTAACAGGCACCACAATGGGGCATGCAACAAGGGTCAGTGTCAGCGATGCCACAAGATGGGGCACGAAGCCAAAGATTGTAGGAGTCAGTTTCCGGCAAGACAGAATCAGCAACAACCCCAACAGCAACAGCAGCAGGGAAACAACAGAGCATGTTTTAAATGCGGGGCAACAGGGCACATGCGAAAGGATTGCCCTGAACTGAATCAGAACCGCAACAACAATCAGGGAGCTGGGAACAATGAGCAGAACAACAATGCTGGGAATGCAAGGGGCAGAGCTTTCGTGATTGGAGCTGGAGAGGCAAGGAACGATCCCAACGTCGTGGCGGGTAAGTTCCTACTTGATGATCGTTATGTTTCTGTGTTATTTGATTCCGGTGCCGATGCCAGTTATGTATCCCTTCGCATTAGTAAGAAACTTAAGCACTCGCCCGCATTATTAAGTTCTAAGCACATCGTCAAGATAGCTAATGGTAAGAACATCGAGGCCACGCACATGATCCACGACTGCACCCTAGAATTGTCTGGCCACACGTTTAGTATCGATCTTTTCCCTGTTAAACTTGGAAGCTTCGACGTCGTCATTGGTATGGATTGGTTATCCAAACATCGCGCTGAGATCCTCTGTCAAGAGAAAGCAGTTCGTATACCTCGTCGTTCTGGTCAGCCCCTCATCGTTCAAGGCAACAAAGGTGGAGAAGTCACAGGCATTATCTCGCTTCTAAAAGCCCAGAAGTGTCTGCAAAAAGGGCACACCGCTATCCTAGCACTCGTCACCAATACTCACGAAAAGGAAAAGAGGATTGAAGATTTTCCTGTAGTACGCGACTATCCCGAGGTATTTCCTGAGGAACTACCTGGACTCCCTCCCCACCGTCAGGTCGAATTCCAAATCGAGCTCGCTCCCGGAGCAGCACCCATAGCTCGTGCGCCGTACCGTCTAGCCCCTGCAGAACTGAAAGAACTCGCTACGCAACTACAGGAACTATTGGATAAAGGATTTATCCGTCCTAGTTCATCACCCTGGGGAGCCCCAGTACTCTTTGTCAAGAAGAAGGATGGCACATTCCGAATGTGCATTGACTATCGTGAGTTGAACAAGGTTACCATCAAGAATCGTTACCCTCTCCCGCGTATCGACGACCTATTCGATCAGTTGCAAGGATCGAGCTACTATTCAAAGATTGACCTGCGATCAGGCTATCATCAGCTGAGAGTTCGTAATGAAGATATTTCCAAGACTGCATTCAGGACTCGTTATGGTCATTACGAGTTCCTCGTCATGCCTTTTGGGATGACCAACGCGCCGGCGGTGTTCATGGATCTTATGAACCGCGTATGTAAGCCTTACCTCGACAAATTTGTGATTGTGTTTATCGACGACATCCTGATTTATTCGAAAAGTCAAGAAGAACATGAACAACACTTACGCCTTATTCTGGAACTCCTTCGCAACGAGCAACTGTACGCCAAATTCTCTAAATGTGACTTCTGGCTTCGAGAAGTCCATTTCCTCGGCCATGTAGTTAATAAGAACGGAATTCACGTCGACCCCGCTAAGATCGAATCGATAAAGAACTGGCCTACACCTAAGACTCCCACTGAAGTTCGCCAATTCTTGGGCTTGGCAGGCTACTACCGCAGGTTCATTCAGGGATTCTCGAAGATTGCATAACCCCTCACGACTCTTACTCAGAAAGGCGTCGCCTACAAGTGGAATGAAGCGCAGGAATCTGCTTTTCAGAGACTTAAGGATAACCTCTGTAGCGCTCCTATTCTCTCGTTGCCTGAGGGCACTGACGACTTTGTGGTTTACTGCGATGCGTCTATCCATGGGCTCGGTTGCGTGTTAATGCAACGCGAGAAAGTTATTGCCTACGCCTCACGACAACTCAAGACGCATGAAAAGAACTACACGACGCATGACTTGGAACTGGGAGCAGTGATCTTTGCTCTTAAGATATGGAGACATTACCTGTACGGTACCAAGTGCACTATTTACACCGATCACAGGAGTCTCGAGCATATCTTTAGGCAAAAGGAATTGAACATGAGACAACGTCGATGGGTCGAACTCTTGAATGACTACGAATGCGCCATCAAGTATCATCCGGGCAAGGCCAATGTCGTGGCAGACGCCCTCAGCCGAAAAGACACTATACCAAAGCGCGTGCGAGCATTGCAACTTACCATCCAGTCTAACCTCCCTACCCAGATTCGAAATGCTCAAGTTGAAGCATTGAAGCCGGAAAACATCAGGGCTGAATCCCTGCGAGGATCGAGACAGCAACTAGAACAGAAAGAAGATGGTGCTTACTATGTAACAGGGCGCATTTGGGTTCCTCTCTTTGGAGGTTTACGTGAACTCGTGATGGATGAAGCCCACAAGTCCCGCTACTCAGTACATCCTGGTTCGGACAAGATGTACCACGATTTGAAGACTACATATTGGTGGCCTGGTATGAAGGCCCACATAGCAACATACATCAGCAAATGTTTGACTTGCGCCAGAGTCAAGACAGAGTACCAGAAGCCAGCAGGTCTACTCCAACAACCAGAAATCCCGAAATGGAAATGGGAACAAATTTCCATGGATTTTGTTACAGGGCTACCTAGGTCTCAACGCGGAAATGATACTATTTGGGTAATAGTAGATCGATTGACCAAGTCCGCGCACTTTCTGGCTATTAAGGAAACGGACAAGTTTTCTACCTTGGCAGAGATTTACTTAAAGGAAGTAGTTTCGAGGCACGGAGTGCCAACCTCAATTATTTCCGACCGAGACGCTCGATTTACTTCGGAATTGTGGCAAGCTATGCACAAATGCTTTGGCTCACGTTTGGACATGAGCACTGCTTATCACCCGCAAACGGATGGACAGTCCGAACGTACCATCCAAACTCTAGAAGACATGCTTAGAGCGTGTGTGATCGATTTTGGCAAGAACTGGGAGAAGCATCTACCGCTAGTAGAGTTCTCCTACAACAACAACTACCACACCAGTATTCAGGCAGCACCTTTTGAGGCATTGTACGGTCGTAAATGCCGGTCACCTCTCTGCTGGGCAGAAATCGGTGATAGCCAAATCACGGGCCCAGAGATGGTGGTAGATACAACGGAAAAGATTGCCCAGATCAGACAACGCATGGCGGCAGCTCGTGACCGTCAGAAGAGCTACGCTGATAAGCGTAGGAAACCACTAGAATTCCAGGTCGGTGACCGGGTTCTACTTAAAGTCTCACCCTGGAAGGGTGTGGTCCGCTTTGGTAAACGGGGCAAGCTTAATCCGCGATATATTGGACCATTCGAAATTACCGAGAAGATCGGTAAGGTTGCTTATAGATTGAACCTGCCTGAAGAACTGAGTGCGGTACACAACGTTTTTCATGTATCCAACCTGAAGAAGTGTTTGTCGGATGAAACACTTGTGATTCCTTTTAAGGAACTGACTATTGATGAACAGCTACACTTTACTGAGGAACCAATCGAGATCACGGATCGAGTGATCAAAACCCTCAAACGTAGCCAGATACCTCTTGTACGAGTCCGTTGGAACTCGCGACGTGGCCCAGAGTGTACCTGGGAGCGGGAAGACCAGATGAAGCACAAGTATCCCCAGTTGTTCCCAAACGAAAACCCCAGCACTGAAGCTACAGCCGAATTTCGGGACGAAATTCCAAACTAACGGGGGGATGATGTGACACCCCGTTGAAACGCTTTCACTAACGCTAGCTTGACAGTGGCTGCCTTAACTTTCGGGACGAAAGTTCCTAAAACTTGGGGATAATGTGACACTTCGGATTTTCCCGGGGAACCTTTGTGATGTAACTTACGTGTAAATATGTTATTAAATAAAAATCTGAACTATTGAGTTACATGTTATGTGTGTATTTGTATTTGTGATATATATATGTATATATATATATAGGAGCCGAAACCATGACCCAACTCGAGACCCCTTGGTCTCGAGTGAACAGTAGCAGTGGGCCGGTTAGGGCCTTGTGACCGAGAACCCAACCCGGAACCCCCCTAGCCCAACTCGGTACACTATATAAACCAACCCTCCCCTCCCTTAACCATTTTTTACAACACTTTCCTACTCTCCTCTCATCTCCTCTCACTAAAGTTAAGGCAAACCAAGATCACCTCCTCTCATCTCCTTCTTCTCGGAACCAAATCGGAGACATCAAGTTCTCGGATCAAACTCAACATCGCACTAGGAAGACCACCCTTCACACCCTTCATCAACCGGTTAGTTTTGTGGCTTTGTTGATTTTGAATAACTCTTGAATGCTTGGTAGTGCTTGATTGTTTATGTTTGTTACTATAAAATGCTTGAGATTGCTTGAAGATGATTTTGTGTCTTAATGAAAATTATCCGGCCTTGTGTTTAATGGTTTTGTTATTCGGTTAATGCTAGGTGCTTGTTAGAATGATTTTGACCATGTGATGTGCATGATTTGCTTGATCTCATGAGTTTTGATTTGTGATGAACCATGCTAGATAGGAACCGAGAATAATAATGCCGATTATGTCAAAACTAATTGTGTTAGAAATGTGTTCTTTGATCTCATAGTTTTGTGCTTAAATGATGAATGTGGGTTGAATATTGTTTGATTACATGATGAACAGTTTGAAGATGGTTTGCATATTCAAAAATAGGTGTGTTTGATCCATTTTAGACAAGGGATAGACAAACAAACATGTTTATGCAATATTAGTGGGTAGCACATATTGGTTTCATGAAAATGCATTTCTATTGGTTCGTACAAAGTGGCAGGTTCTAGAAGGTCTTCATGTGCACGTAATCACGGTTGCGAGTCGCAACCTCTGGTTGCTACTCGAGACCACAGCAGGATTTGTCGAGACCTCCCGGTTGCGAGTCGTAATCGACGTGTATCGAGTCCGGTTGCGAGTCGGAACTGCTGGTTGCGAGTCGTAATCTCTGGTTGCGACTCGTAATCAAAACGTGACGAACCGAGACCTCGGTTGCGAGTCGCAACCTTGGTTGCGAGTCACCTTTTCTCGACTGGGCTGTTATTGGGCCAAAGAACTTGTTGGATTATCTGTTAACTGGACTGCTTGTGTAACTGTTACTGTTTAGGCCCAATACCCCAACTGTTTGTGTATCCGCATGTTATACGTGTTTGCTATATGTATTGCCATGTGTTTACTTGTACCCGACTTGACCCATATTTGGTAACCATGTTAGGACGTGGTGACCAACATACGTAACCAAGTAACGTATCATACCGAGCAACCCAAGGTGAGTTCACAACTTAAAAGCATGCGTCCCGGTGGTTTGGGACACGAGACTAAAACAACCCTATCCCCTTGTAAAGGGGATACCGTCTACATTCCTTCCCTAGTTATTGGGAACAAACTTACTTTATCTTCCCTTGTATTGGGAAACCTTTTCAGTTAATTACTGTTTATACGGAATGCAAATAACGGCACTAAACGCAACTCTATCACTCAAGTCCCTACTACATAATACCGATTAGTCGCCGGGGCCAGGCGAACGGGTTATTAGTTGATAGCGCTATTTAGGTCTTACCAGCCTCACACCGTGCCATGGTATGGGATCGGTCGTGAACTAATGTACTCAGGCATCCGTCAATGATGATAGAACATTGACATCGGGGCATCCTGCGGAAACGCAAACGGTTACCTAGTGTTCGGTATTGGAAAAACAGTTTAGTCGCTAACTTTTGGGGTAGCTCCCCATGGCATGTATAAACGGATAAATTAACTGGTGAAACAAGTTTTTGGTAATTAAAACTGGACAACTAGTGAACTCACTCAGCATTATTGTTGACCCCCCTTACTGCATGCTTTGCAGGTGGCCAGTGACTGGAGCAGCTGCTTGGGATGTGTAGTGGTCGTCTGCCCGTGTGTTGGGCATTTATCATGATTACCTTATGAACACTGTTTAAAACTATTTATTTATGCTTCCGCTACTTTTTACTCTGAACTTAAAACGTCGAACTCTAAACTTAATACTTGCTAATCGTATGGTTAGTAAGCGCTATTTGAATATTAAATTTAATCATTCAGTATGATTGATGGCTGGATCCTGGTCAGTCACGCCCTCGAAGCGGGTGTCATCCGCAGGTGGAAATTTGGGGGTGTGACACAAACCAACTACCCAAGAATAGGATCGTCGAGCGAAAACACTTGACAACCTACTGGAAGCAGATTTTCTTGCCACCAGACCATATTAGGAATCTGATGCGTCTCTAAACCCATTCCTTAAATTGTAGCCATTTCTTGAGTGTTTATTTTTTGGTGTCTAATCCGCATATATATCACCGTTGCTCTTGATTTTCTTGACTGTATATCTCTTTAATGTCAACATATACACGTGTGATTTAGTTTATGAAGATTTTTCATTGCCGAGAACCTCGACCAGAGAGGAAAAAAGGCTTAAGGTTCACAATGGTGTAAAGTTAAATGGGAAATACTGGGCTAGGATTCGAGTTACAGGAACACGGGCCAAACCAACAACCCAAGAGTGGAATCATCGAGCGAAAACACTTGACAACCTCCTGGAAGCAGCGTTCCTTTCCACAAGACCTTTCTCCGTCAATTAGGAATAATTAGGAATTTGATGCCGTCACTAAACACATTCCTTAAATTGTAGCCATTTTTTTAGTGTTTCTTTTTTGGTGTCTAAATCCGCATATATATCACCATTGCTCTTGATTTTCTTGATTGTGTATCTCTTAAATGTCAACATATACACGTGTGATTTAGTTTACGAAGATTTTTCAACGCCGAGAACCTCGATCAGAGAGTAAAAAAGGCGTAAGGTTCAAAATGGTGTAAAACTAAAATTGGATATATTGGGCTAGGATTAGAGTTACATGAACAAGGGCCAAAGCAACCACCCAAGAATGGAATCATCGAGCGAAAACACTTGACAACCTCCTGGAAGCAGCTTTTCTTGATACCAGACCTTTCTCCATCAATTAGGAGATGCCGTCACTAAACACATTCCATAAATTGTATCCATTTTTTGAGTGTTTATTTTTTGGGGTCTAATCCGCATATATATCACCATTTCTCTTGATTTTCTTGACTGTATATCTCTTAAATATCAACATATACACGTGTGATTTAGTTTACGAAGATTTTTCAACGCTGAGAACCTCGATCAGAGAGTAAAAAAGGCGTAAGGTTGACAATGTTGTAAAACTAAAATGGGATATACCGGGCTAGGATTCGAGTTACAGTAAAAAGGGCAAAACCAACCACCCAAGAATGGAATCGTCGAGCGAAAACAATTGACAACCTCTTGGAAGCAGCTTTTCTTGCCACCAGACCTTTCTCCATCAATTAGGAATCTGATGCCTTCACCAAACACATTCCTTAAATTGTATTCCTTTTTTGGTGTTTATTTTTTGGTGTCTAATCGTCATATATATCATCGTTGCTCTTTATTTTCTTGACTGTATATCTCTTAAATGTCAACATATACACGTGTTATTTAGTTTTCGATCAGAGAGTAGAAAAGGCGTAAGGTTCACAATGGTGTAAAACTAAGATGGGATATACCAGGTTAGGATTCAAGTTACAAGAACAAGGGCCAAACCAACCACCCAAGAATGGACTCGTTGAGCGAAAACATTTGACAACCTCCTGGAAGCAGCTTTTTTGGCACCCAGACCTTTCTCCATCAATTAGGAATCTTATGCCGTCACTAAACACATTCCCTAAATTGTAGCCATTTTTTAGAGTTTATTTTTTGGTGCCTAATCCGCATATATTTCACCATTGCTCTTGATTTTCTTGATTGTATATCTCTTAAATGTCAAAATATACACTTATGCTTTGGTTTACGAAGACTTTCAATGCCGAGAACCTCGATCAGAGAGTGAAAACGACGTTAGGTTCACAATAGTGCAAAACTAAATGGGATATACCAAGCTAGGATTCGAGTTATAGGAACAAGGGCCAAACCAACCACCCAAGAATGGAATCGTCGAGCGAAAACACTTGACAAGCTCCTAGAAGCAATTTTTTTGCCACCAGACCTTTCTCCATCAATTAGGAATCTGATGCCATCACTAAATACATTCCTTAAATTATAACCATTTTTTGAGTTTTTATTTTTTGGTGCCTAATCCGTATATATATAACCATTGCTCTTGATTTTCTTCACTGTATATCTCTTAAATGTCAACATATACACGTGTGATTTAGTTTACAAAGATTTTTCAATGTCAAGAACCTCGATCAGAGTATAAAAAAGGCGTAAGGTTCACAATGGTGTAAAACTAAAATGGGATATACCAGGCTTGGATTCGAGTTACAGGAGTAAGGCTAAACCAACCACCCAAGAATGGAATCGTCGAGCCAAAACACTTGACAACCTACTGGAAGCAGCTTTTCTTGCCACCAGACCATATTAGAAATCTGATGCGTCACTAAACTCATTCCTTAAATTGTAGCCATTTCTTGAGTGTTTATTTTTTGGTGTCTAATCCGCATATATATCACCATTGCTCTTGATTTTCTTGACTGTATATCTCTTAAATGCAACATATACACGTGTGATTTAGTTTACGAAGATTTTTCAATGCTGAGAACCTCGACCAGAGAGGAAAAAAGGCTTAAGTGTGACACCTGTGTCACTACAACCATCATACAAATACCAAACCAATGAAATATTGTATTTCATACTTGGGATTTGTATAAATATGTGTATCATTTGCACATATCAATTCTGGTTCAATTTCGAGTTCTAAATCGCTTTCTAGAAAGTTATACGCGAACTGATACGTAAACGAAATCAGTTTAACGCAAAAAACACTCTGGAACAGTGACATAGGCTTAACATACCATAAATAACCCTTACATAACTTAGAAATATGTTTTGGATGGTTTGTTGTGTCGAAATCAAGTTTGTTCGATCGTTGGGACTATTTGTGTCTAACTACGAAACTATACCGATTTGTATAGTAACGAACATTCCGGAACTTGAGCATAAGTTAAACATACCCTAAATATCCTTTACATAGCTTAGAAATAGGCTTTGAGGTGTTCGGTATGCTAAAATAAACTTATTTGATCAATAGGGACTAAAAGCATCAACAAGTGCATAAGTTTGCATTTTCGCACATATCTTACGCTCTGAATATATATCCGGACATACAAAAATTTTTGTAATCATTATAATTTCCTATTTTAGTGATTGGTGTGCAAAAATTCCATTCGTCGCTTAATTTGGATCATTTTTGCGTCCGTTACGCTTTCCGTCGTAATTACCCGAATAACGCAGTCGTACGACCAAACGAACCGACATCCGAGATGTTTTTGAGCATATTTTAAGTTCCCTATATTTTAACTTCATTTTAGAGCCTTGAAATGGGGTTAACGGGGCTTAAACATGTCAAAAATCCATCAAAAACCAAGTTTGGGCATTCAGGGACTAAAATTGTAAATCTGTGAAACTTGCTAGGCCTAGGGCGTAAGCCTAAGCTTATTCTTACGTGGCCCGCGTCAGCAGCCCAGATCAGAAACATTGAATCTGGCTTTCCAGCCTGTTTATGATGGTTTTAATCATAGATTTGCAATACCATTTGATGGTATTTCATGTCCCCATTGTTTTTAAAACCTTGTGCCCAAGTGTATGGCCAAGATCGAAGCACGAATTACGAGGAACGATCCTAATGGTTGTCAGATTTCTATAAATACCCAACACTTTCATTCCTTTCAACTCACAATCTGATTCAATTGCTCTAAGTTGGGGTTTAACACTTCATACCTGAGCAAATTGGATCAAGATCTTCCTAGATTGGACCCTTTGTAAGTTTCTTTCGTGCT
This sequence comes from Helianthus annuus, assembly GCF_002127325.2. Lineage (NCBI taxonomy): Eukaryota > Viridiplantae > Streptophyta > Magnoliopsida > Asterales > Asteraceae > Helianthus > Helianthus annuus. Next base: position 39,060,654 of record NC_035434.2, on the reverse strand, counting down.
TCTATTGCTTTTTAAGAGTAAAAGTCAAACAGTGTTTAACTTTCTACTTTGACCAGGTTATGGTCAAAACAAAGTTCGTTTGAACTTTGCAACGTGAGCGTAATCACGATGGTTATCGTTTCGTGTGACTATACCTACTGATTACCACGTTGATTAGACGTAGTGACGAGTCATAGTTTCGGTCAAAATGCGTATTTATGCGTATTTTGTAAACAAACTATTCTTTGGTATCAAAACCCTTTGTTTTGTTATCAAAACCTGTTTTCTAACTTAGTTAAACATATTCCAACATGTTTAGCTCGTCACTTTTATTTTAGTGCTTGCGTAGGGTCGTAAGATAAGCGGTGTAAACAACCGTTTAGACTTTCGAACCCGAACAGTTTGGTCGATCATTAGGATCCTACCAAACATATTTTTTTGACCATAGTTGTATAGGGAATATCCTTCCAAGGTTATACCTTATGGTCACTTCGTTTAGTTAGTTGTATGATAGGTAATTTAGATGCCTTAGGAAAATGACCAAACTGCCCTTTTTACGCATAAATTCATTTTAAGCATATGTAACATAAATTTTTACATCTAAACTGATTAGGTAAAATTATTAGACATATAAAGGTTTATAATACTTATCATAGGACTAGTTAGGTGGTCCGAACGCGTTTTACACGAATGACGCGTTAAAGCAGCGTAAGCTACCTAAACGGGTCGTAATGGGTCGTAAGCACTTAGGATAGGTTTCGTTTTAGAATGTAGGCTTTGTTAAACCATATCACATGAGTTCCTATACTCATTTGGTTTACGAAACCTCATTCTATCCGATCTTCCGATGTAGGTCCGGTATATTAACATAGTTACCTATATTAGGTGTCGTTTGATTCCGTTATCCCTCTAGCTTTGCTTGGTTGTTATTCAAGACTTCCAAGCATCCTCAAGTGAGTACATAGTCCCTTTTTTTACTGTTTTCAAATCTTTTGGGGTGAAATATGTGTGCCTATTTGTTATTTTCATGATTTCAACTATATGATTATACATGCTAGTACTTATCTTTTGACAAATTGAATGATTATCTATGGTTTAAACACTAATTTTCAAAGATTATAAAACAAATTGTTGGATTGTACTTATTTTAATTCACTCATCAAGCCGATTGGTAGTACGATATAGCGCTATAGGACTAGATACCCCATTCCTGTTGTATGGAATGTCAGAAACCAAATTTTATCCAAATAGAAATTGCCTTTGTGATATTTCTATAGTCTCTAAGGTGTAGTTTGATGCACTAAGGTTTGAATGAATACTAAATCACATTTTCTTTTGTATATTTCGATATACTTCCAAATATAGTGTGATGTGCTCCCATATGTGATATTGTTTACCAAAGTATAATTTGATATACTATGTACAAAACCAACATATATTTTATTATTTACTAAAGCATAGTTAATATGCTATTTTCAAAACCAAAGCATAGTTTGATATGTTATTTACAAAACCAAAGTATTAAATGATATAATACCGATATTTCCATTCTTAAACCAAAGTATACTTAGGATGTACTACCGAAAACTGTTATTTTAACAACTAAAGTATATTTGATATACTATCGGCTTAAGCCATTTCAAGTTAGACATATTGCATTGTACGCAAGTATCATATCTTCATCAAACACTGTTTTACAAACAACATATTTTATACAAACTTATTTTACTTTGTTATTTATTTATCTATGCATTATTCTTTTATATCATCTGATTTCTTATCAATTTTCGCATGAATTATAAAGAAAACATTTTTAAGTTCATAACTACTTTTTGTTAAACATTCTTTTAAACTTACAAGTCATGAATCCTATTTTAATAAAACCTATGTATCTCACAGGCATTTTTCTGCTGACGTACCTATTTTTACATATGTTTCAGGTGCTGCTATGTGAAGATTGTTGATGCATGCTATCCATAGGATGGACTCGTGCCTTAGCGACTCTAAAACTTGAAAGACAATATTTGTATTTATCTGATTTGTAATAAAACAATGAGTTCAATAATTCAATAAAATGAAACTATTTAATCCATGGTTGTGAAACAATGATTCTGTTACGACACCCCCCCGATGTTTCCGCCACGATTTGTTGTTTTACATGGTCAGGGTGTGACATTAAGGTCCACAATGGTGTAAAACTAAAATGGGAAATATAGGGCTAGGATTCGAGTTATGGGAACAAGGGCCACACCAACCACCCAAGAGTGGAATCGTCGTGCGAAAACACTTGACAACATCCTGGAAGCAACGTTCCTTTCCACCAGACCTTTCTCCATCAATTAGGAATCTGATGCCGTCACTAAACACATTCCTTAAATTTTAGCCATTTTTGAGTGTTTATTTTTTGGTGCCTAATCCGCATATATATAACCATTGCTCTTGATTTTCTTCACTGTGTATCTCTTAAATGTCAACATATACACGTGTGATTTAGTTTACGAAGATTTTTCAATGCCGAGAACCTCGATCAGAGATTAAAAAAGGCGTAAGGTTCACAATGGTGTAAAACTAAAATGGGATATACCAGGCTAGGATTCGAGTTACAGGAACAAGGCCAAACCAACCACCAGAGAATGGAATTGTCGAGCGAAAACACTTAACAACCTATAGGAAGCAGCATTTCTTGCCACCAGACCATATTAGGAATCTGATTCATCACTAAACCCATTCCTTAAATTGTAGCCATTTCTTGAGTGTTTATTTTTTGGTGTCTAATCCGCATATATATCACCATTGCTGTTTATTTTTTAACTGTATATCTCTTAAATGTCAACATATACACGTGTGATTTAGTTTACGAAGATTTTTCAATGCCGAGAACCTCGACTAGAGAGGAAAAAAGGCTTAATGTTCACAATGGTGTAAAACTAAAATGGGAAATACTAGGCTGGGATTCGAGTTACAGGAACAAGGGCCAAACCAACCACCCAAGAGTGTAATCTTCGAGCGAAAACACTTGACAACCTCCTGGAAGCAGCATTCCTTTCCACCAGACATTTCTCCATCAATTAGGAATCTGATGCCGTCACTAAACACATTTCTTAAATTGTAGCCATTTTTTGAGTGTTTATTTTTTGGTGTCTAAATACATATATATATATATATATATATATATATATATATATCACCATCGCTCTTGATTTTATTGACTGTGTATCTCTTAAATGTCAACATATACATGTGTGATTTAATTTACGAAGATTTTTCAATGTCGAGAACCTCGATCAGAGAGTAAAAAAGGCGTAAGGTTCACAACGGTGTAAAACTAAAATGGGATATTCCGGGCTAGGATTCGAGTTACAGGAACAAGCGCCAAACCAACCACCTAACAATGGAATCGTCGATCGAAAACACTTGACAACCTCCTGGAAGCAGCTTTTCTTGCCACCAGACCTTTCCCCATCAATTAGGAATCTAATGCCGTCACTAAACACAATCCTTAAATTATAGCCATTTTTTGAGTGTTTATTTTTTGGGGTCTAATCCGCATATATATCACCATTGCTCTTGATTTTCTTGACTGTATATCTCTTAAATATCAACATATACACGTGTGATTTAGTTTACGAAGATTTTTCAATGCTGAGAACCTCGATCAAAGAGTAAAAAAGGCGTAAGGTTCACAATGGTGTAAAACTAAAATGGGATATACCAGGCTAGCATTCGAGTTACAGGAACAAGGGCCAAACCAACCACCCAAGAATGGAATCGTCGAGCAAAAACACTTGACACCCTCCTGCAAGAAGCTTTTCTTGCCAATAGACATTTCTCTATCAATTAGGAATCTGATGCCTTCACTAAACACATTCCTTAAATTGTAGTCATTTTTTGAGTGCTTATTTTTTGATGTCTAATCCGCATATATATCACTGTTGCTCTTGATTTTCTTCAATTTATATCTCTTAAATGTCAACATATACACGTGTGATTTTGTTTACGAAGATTTTTCAATGCTGAGAACCTCGATCAGAGAGTAGAAAAGGCGTAAGGTTCACAATGGTGTAAAACTAAAATGGGATATACCAGGCTAGGATTCGAGTTACAAGAACAAGGGCCAAACCAACCACCCAAGAATGGACTCGTCGAGCGAAAACACTTGACATCCTCCTGGAAGCAGCTTTTCTTGCCACCAGACCTTTCTCCATTAATTAGGAATATGATGCCGTCACAAAACACATTCCTTAAATTGTAGCCATTCTTTGGGTGTTTATTTTTTGGTGTCTAATCCGCATATATATCACCATTGCGCTTGATTTTCTTTACTGTACATCTCTTAAATGTCAACATATACACGCGTGATTTAGTTTACGAAGATTTTTCAATGCCGTGAACCTCGATCAGAGAGTAAAAAAGGCGTAAGTTTCACAATTGTGTAAAACTAAAATGGATATATCGGGCTCGGATTCGAGTTACAGGAACAAGGGCCAAACCAACCACCCAAGAATGGAATCGTCGAGCGAAAACACTTGAAAACCTCCTGAAAGCAGCTTTTCTTGCCACCCGACCTTTCTCCATCAATTAGGAATCTGATGCCGTCACTAAACACGTTCCTTAAATTGTAGACATTTTTTATGTTTCTTTTTTGGTGTCTAATACGCATATATATCACCATTGCTCTTGATTTTCTCGATTATGTATCTCTTAAATGTCAACATATTCACGTGTGATTTAGTTTACAAAGATTTTTCAATGCCGAGAACCTCGATCAGAGAGTAAAAAAGGCGTAAGGTGCACAATCGTGTAAAATTAAATGGGATATACCGGGCTAGGATTCGAGTTACAAGAACAAGGGCTAAACCAACCACCCAAGAATGGAATCGTCGAGCGAAAACACTTGACAACCTCCTAGATGCAACTTTTCTTGCCACCAGAAATTTCTCCATCAATTAGGAATCTGATGCCGTCAATAAACACATTCCTTAAATTGTACATTTCTTGAGTTTTTATTTTTTGGTATCTAATCCGGATATATAGACACCAGGATCCGGTGAGTTTGACGGAGCTTCAGTCCTGAAACGACGTGTTCGTTGCGTTTATTACGACTAAGAAAGGAGTAGAGGATAGACACGGCACCGATCAGTCACTTATAATCTGGTCACTGTTGATTATTCAATGTTTACAGCACCACGAGACTAGTTGGACAACATTTCCCCTCTGGGAACTAAAAGCTGGTCCAAATGGGAACCCCAAGTCCCTATTTATAGACATCACCTACACTATGTGTCCATCCGATCGGATTGCCAACCGGCCGGATGGTCATTTGTACGGATGGACCTTGACATCTACACAACCTGTCCAACTTCTCTATTTTATACAATATTCAACACACGCTCTACCTAACTATTCGCACAGTGGCAGACGCACAAAATATTCACCATCATATATCGCCATTGCTCTTGATTTTCTTAACCGTATATCTCCTAAATGTCAGCATATACACGTGTGATTTAGTTTACGAAGATTTTTCAATGCCGAGAACCTCGATCAGAGAGTAAAAAAGGCGTAAGGTTCACAATGGTGTAAAATTAAAATGGGATATACCGGGGTAGGATTCGAGTTACAGGAACACGAGCTAAACCAACCACCAAAGAATGGAATCGTCTAGCGAAAACACTTGACAACCTCCTTGAAGCAGCTTTTCTTGCCACCAGACCTTTCTCCATCAATTAGGAATCTGATGCCGTCACTAAACACATTCCATAAATTGTAGCCATCTTTTGAGTGTTTATTTTTTGGTGTCTAATCCACATATATATCACCATTGCTCTTGATTTTCTTGATTGTATCTCTCTTAAATGTTAACATATACACGTGTGATTTAGTTTACAAAGATTTTTCAATGCCGAGAACCTCGATCAGAGAGTAAAAAAGGCGTAAGGTTCATAATGGTGTAAAACTAAAATGGTATATACCGGGCCAGGATTCGAGTCTCAGAACATGGGCCAAACCAACCACCCAAGAATGGAAACGTCGAGTAAAAACACTTGACAACCTTCTGGAAGCAGCTTTTCTAACCACATGACCGTTCTCCATCAATTAGGAATCTGACGCCGTCACTAAACACATTCCTTAAACTGTAGCCATTTTTTGAGTGTTTATTTTTTCATGTCTAATCCGCATATATATCACCAATGCTCTTGATTTTCTTGACTGTATATCTCTTAAATGTCAACATATACACGTGTGATTTAGTTTATGAAGATTTTTCAATGCCTAGAACCTCGATCAGAGAGAAAAAAAGGCGTAAGGTTCACAGTGATGTAACACAAAAATGGGATATACCGGGCTAGCATTCAAGTTATAGGAGCAAGGGCCAAACCAACCACCCAAGAATGGAATCATCGAACAAAAACACTTGACAACCTCCTGGAAGCAGCTTTTCTTGCCACCAGACATTTCTCCATCAATTTGGAATCTGATGCCGTCACTATACACAATTCTTAAATTGTAGCCATTTTTTGAGTGTTTACTTTTTGGTGTCTAATCTGCATATATATATATATATATATATATATATATATATATATATATATATATATATATATATATATATATATATATATATATATATATATATATATATATATAATGTGTGTAAAACGCAATATATAAATTACATCAAATGAGGAATAAAACTAACCCTTTTTAAGTACTAATGTGGGAAAAAGAGTGTTTTTGTCTTCCTTTTGTATTTTGAGGATGAAATGAGCTCAAATTCACAAAAGAAGCAAAAAGACAGCTAAATCTAACATAAATAAAAGAAAAGGAACAAAAGTGGAGTGCCCGACCCCTCAACGGCATCCTCCCAAGCAGAAAAGAGAAGTCAGAAGACTGAACACGCCCCGTGCTCAGCCAGCACGGGGCCGTGCCCAAGAAGCAGCAGAAAAGACAAACCTATAGAAGCTTCTATTGCCCACCACGGGGCCGTGTCCAGTGAGCACGGGGGCGTGGCGAAAGTACAGTCGGCGCATTAATTATAATTGCGAATTACAATTAATGAAGAGAGAGAGTGTCAGACGGGCACGGGGGCGTGTCCGGCGGACACGGGGCCATTCCCAGCCTTCTGTTCAGCCTATAAATAGGAGTGCTTGGTTTCATTTCAACTCATCCCTTGGCACACCACCTCTCTCACACTTCAACCACCACCCACCACCACCATAACACCATCATCCACCACCATCATCCATTGTCCATCATAGAGTGTGTGAGTCGTCTCGGGATCCAAGATTGATCGTAAGAGTTCTTGACAATCAAGGCCATGTTTGCCTAAGTCTCTTACATCACTTGGTGAAGACAAGTGTTTAGTATAATACTTTTTATTTTTAATCTTTTGCACTTTTTATTTGGTTTTGTATTAATGACTTTAATAACTAGTTGCTTATGTTGAAGGTGATCTATCCTTATCGTTTGTCCGCGGTGTCTTGGCATTATTTTACTGTCTATATAAAATAAAAGATTTTCACCATTCATATCTCCACGGTCTATATGGAGGTATGTTGGTGACCTGGTCGGGGGTTAAGGGGACGGTTTGGTAAGGGTCTTCCCCTTGTTCAGCGTTTAGAGGTCCTGCAAGGGACCTGGGTCAAATTTAGTAGGATCTCCTTCAATGCCCATAGGTATTGGATGGCGGGGATCCAAACTCTTTGACCCCCTCATAAGTTAACTACTATTAATACTATAACCTGGCTATTTAGGACTGTATCCCTGCTGACTCAGACTACTTAGCCGAGGGTAACATCACCGCCAAAAGCGGGGCCTACCATAATTTGCATTAATAACTTAATTCATTATCTTTCAATAATCCGACCCTTTAGGATTGTATCCTTGCTGACTCAAACTACTGGGTTGAGGGTAACGTCCCCTTCAAAAGAGGGGCCTACTACAATAACTAAGATGATATCTTAAACAAGTGCAAAAGTGCGAAAATAATCAAAGGTTATACTAATACACGAGTCGGATCCAAGTGATTCATCTTGTCTATCTGTTTTTATTTTATTTTTATTTTCCAGCATTTAGATAGTTTTTATTTTCTTAGTTTAAAATCATTTTCTAACTTTTTGATTTGATTAGACGTTGAGGATAAACCGGTACTAAAAGCTCTTGTGTCCTTGGACGACCTCGGTATCTTACCAACACTATACTACGTCCACGAAGGGTGCACTTGACCATATGTGTGTTTAGTGTTAGTAAATATCGTGTTTTATAAATTTAAAACTTGGCTAAAAGTGTAAAAAGGGCTTAAAATATACATCAAAAATATATCGCACTTCACGCACATCAAGTTTTTGGCGCCGTTTCCGGGGACACAAGGATATTAAGAAAGTTAGGAATCAACGGCCTAATCATATTTTTATTTTTCTTTTTAATTTTTTAGGATTTTCTTATGTTTTCAGCTTCTGCAGAGCTCAGCACGGGCCGTGCCTAGACGGACACGGGCCATGCCCAGCATCGTTACTGGCAGTTTTTAGTTTTCCAAGTTACAGAAGGCTGACCACGGGGCCGTGTCGGTGCAACACGGGGTCGTGTCCAACTTTCCAGTAACTGGGATCTGGAAAACAATCACTGTAATTCCGACCACGGGCCGTATTCGCTGAGCACGGGGCCGTGGTGAACCGTCTGACCAGCATTCTTTTCTGTTTTTATCGCAGGACTTGGAACCAGACGCCATCCTACGTAGTGTATGAGCTCCAGTTCTAATAACGACATAAAAGAATCTCTAGAAGAACCCGAACGCTTTCTCAGAAAAAGACTAAAAGATAAAAACCAAGAGAAAGTTTCGGGGAATCCACATATGGCGGACCAACGTACCCTCATGGATTATCTACGACCCACCGTAGGTAACCTAGGCGCCGCTATCAATGCACCAAATGTTGAAGCCAATAACTTCGAACTTCGGCCGCATTTGATACAAATGCTCCAAAACTCCGCAACCTTCCATGGGCTTGCGGACGAGGATCCCCATCTACATATTACTAATTTCTTAGAAATATGTGATACCTTTCGGATCAATGGAGCATCAAATGACGCCATCCGCCTCAGAATGTTTCCTTTTTCACTAAAAGACCGAGCAAAAGCTTGGCTCAACGCCCTCCCAGCTGGATCGGTAAACACCTGGGATGAACTAGCCCAAAAATTTCTATATAAGTATTTCCCTCCCGCTAAAACGCTAAATTAATGACTGAAATTAATACATATTCACAAGAGGACGGGGAATCCTTATATGAAACTTGGGAAAGGTTCAAGGAACTATTACGCAAGTGTCCACATCATGGCCTTGCGATATGGCAACAAGTATCCACTTTCTGTAATGGGTTGTTGCCACACACAAGGCAGACACTTGACTCTAGCTCCAGGGGACTTTTAGGTAATCGCCGCCCGCATGAGGCAATAAATCTATTACCCCGGGAGCCCATAAGGTTGATGAAAGCACCTCTTTACAAGCCCAAATCGAGGCCCTTTCTTCAAAAATAAAAAAATTAGAAATGACAAAAACAGTCTCGGTTATGGCTTGTGAAGGGTGTGGTGGGCCACATGAAAATTGGAGTTGTATGAAAGAAACAGACGATCAACAAGAGTCGGTAAGCTACATTGATAATAGACCTAGGCCGTCGGGTCCTCCAACGGGCACTTACAACCAAGGATGGCGAAGTCACCCAAACCTTGGTTGGAGAGAGCCCGGCAATAGTAGTAACCAACAAACCCAACGAACAAACTTTCAACAACCAAGAAACGAGTCACAAAATTTCACTCAACAACAAGGTGGACGAGAAAGGCTTGAAGATACTGTATCTCGCCTCATCTCCGACACTGAAAAGAAAAACTCGGAAAGGTTTCTACAATTAGAGTCAAATTTTAGAAATCAACAAGCTAGTATTCAAAACATAGAAAAACAATTAAATCAACTAGCTCAAAATTTTTCCGAGAGACCACAAGGTGCATTACCAAGCAATACCGAAACAAACCCAAAAGCGCAAGTTCATCTCATCACATTACGAAACCGCACCGTGGGGCCCGCGGAGGCACCACCGCCGACAGAAGAAACTGTACCCCCGCCTCTGCAGGAGAAGAACTCCCCTCCGTCATCAGAGCCTACCAAGGCTTCTCGAGTTCCGTACCCCGGTAGGTTAATTCGTCAAAAGACCAATGAGCAATTCGCAAAATTCGAAAGTCTATTAAAACAATTGCATTTCAATATTCCTTTTATTGATGTCCTAACCCAAATGCCCAAATACTCTAAGTTCATGAGGGACTTCCTCACTCATAAAAAGAAAATTGAAACTTTGCAATTAGTTAACTTAAGCGAAGAATGCTCTGCTCTCGTACTCAACAAACTTCCCCAAAAGAAAATCGATCCCGGAAGCTTCACGATTCCCTGCTCAATCGGGAATTCCCCCGCTCGTAATGCACTAGCCGATCTTGGGGCTAGCAATAACCTCATGCCCTCATCAATGTTTAAAAGACTCGGCCTAGGAACAACGAGTCCTACAAAAATGAGCATACAACTTGCTGATCGATCCGTCAAATTCCCGCAAGGTATCATCGAAAATGTCCTGGTAAAGGTAAGCAAATTCGTCTATCAGGCCGACTTTGTCATACTCGATATGAAGGAAGACACCGAGGTCCCCCTCATACTAGGGAGACCATTTCTTGCCACCGCACAAGCAGTGGTAGATATGAATGATGGAACGCTCACCTTGAGGTACGGGGATGATGAAGTAAAATTCGGAGTTGGGAAGAGAATAGAAGACGACGACCCGGTCAACTACATGAAGGTTACTGATTCGAGTTTGGATGCGGCTCTCCGACGGTGTAACATGGGATGCCAAACATCCCACTCAGAAAATATATAACCTCACATTGGGTCTAGCCAAGGACCCTTATAAACGTGGCGCACCACAGAGGCATTCCGCGGAACTATCCTTAGTTTAGTTAATCTTTTAGTTTTAATTTTGCAGGAATAAAACACACTCATGGTGGTAAAGGATGAAAAGGAGAACGAGAAAAATGGCCCCATGCACAAGAACAAGGCAACCCGACATAAATTTCTCCATTACAGAAGGCTCAACACGGGCCGTGTCCAACCAACACGGCCCCGTGCTGAACCCCCTGCAGAAAAATGCCCAGTTCAGGTAACTGGACACGGGCCGTGTTCACCAGACACGTCCCCGTGTCCAGGCTTCTGTCTCATTTCTTTAATTTTTGTTACTGGCACCTGAACACGGGGCCGTGTCCAGCCCGCCAGTAACATAAATCTTTGCTTTTTAACACCACATTACACATCCAATCAACCTAAAAAATTATTTTTGGGACACATTGAGGACAATGTGTAATTTAAGTGTGGGGGGGGGGGGAAGCTAAAACCTTGAAATTTTGCAAGTCCTATTAACAAGCCTTACACAAAACTCTATTTGGAACCGCTAATCACCCCAAATTTTTTTCAAAAACTCTTCGTTTTTTTTACTTGTCTTAGTTTAATTTGGGAATAACAAGTTTTAATAAGGTTATGTTTTTACAAATTTACAACCAATAGCGTCGTGATAACAAGAACCAACATTAGAAAATTATGAAACGGCATGACAAGCTTGGTTAAAATTCGATTATATATACTTGATCACATAAAAACCCTTTCCCACAAAAGTGAGTTTTGAGCCTTTATTGAGCATACAAATTTACATCTTTAGACTAAATGCTCATTTTTCATTTCTTGTGTGAATAGCCGCTTGGTTCTTACGACTCTAGAACTTGCCACGACGATTCATTCCCGGTCCTTACCAACTTAAACCCAAGTAAGTAAATGATGGAGGCATTAGGACTAACCATTTTTCTTTCTACACCATTATTTTTCAATTTTTTTTACCACCTACCCAAAATCCCCCTAGTTAACCCCTTTGAGCCTAAACCTTTCATTTGTTTACCCTAAAACCTTTTCACCCACCAAAAACCCTTTTTATTTTCACCCTTTATTTTAGTAACAAGCTCGGTTTTTCGTGTGACAAAAAAAATGATGAAGTTAGAAATAAACAAACAAAGCTATTAAAACAAAAAGCTTGTTTGGAGAAATACTTCGAAATAAAAAGTCACTAAAACAAAGTGTTTTACAAAAACCGACGCTTTTTACACTTTTCACCCTTTTACTAACCACTAACCCAACCACCCACCTTTAGCCCAAGCCTAACCCTTCACCCAAAAAGCCCTCTTGATATTTACAAAGGTATATAGTTAAAAAGGAGCAGGATTGATTGCTTGGCAAGCTTATGGTAGGAATAAGTTCCATGCCGCTCTCGAGTGATTCACTAAAAATACACCTTCGGCCGAGTGTTGAGTGATTTCTCATGTGAGGTATGTGAACTTGTATATAAATGAAATTTTAAATAGGCATGCTATGCCCAAATAAGTAATTTCTCTTATGAAACGTTCTAAATAAATCATAACGAATAGGATTGTAAATGAATAAAAATAAAACCAAAAAGATCTTGGATTCCCGACACTCTATGACAAGGCAAAAACCTTCTCTTCTACCCATTCCATTTGGGAGTGTAAGCCACATATTAAAGAGTTTTGCTTGAGGACAAGCAAAATTTCAAGTGTGGAGGTATTTGATGTGTGTAAAATGAAACATATAAATTACATCAAATAAGGCATAAAACTAACCCTTTTTAAGTACTAATGTGGGAAAAAGAGTGTTTTTGTCTTCCTTTTGTATTTTCAGGATGAAATGAGCTCAAATTCACAAAAGAAGTAAAAGACAGCTAAATCTAACATAAATACAAGAAAAGGAACAAAAGTGGATTGCCCGACCCCTCAACGGCATCCTCCCAAGCAGAAAAGAGAACTCAGAAGACTGAACACGCCCCGTGCTCAGCCAGCACGGGGCCGTGCCCAAGAAGCAGCAGAAAAGACAAACCTATAGAAGCTTCTATTGCCCACCACAGGGTCGTGTCCAGTGAGCACGGGCGCGTGGCGAAAGTACAGCCGGCGCATTAATTGTAATTGCGAATTACAACTAATGAAGAGAGAGAGAGAGTATCAGACGGGCACGGGGGCGTGTCCAGCGGACACGGGGCCGTGCCCAGCCTTCTGTTCAGCCTATAAATAGGAGTGCTTGGTTTCATTTCAACTCATCCCTTGGCACACCACCTCTCTCACACTTCATCCACCACCCACCACCACCATAACACCATCATCCACCACCATCATCCATTGTCCATCATAGAGTGTATGAGTCGTCTCGGGATCCAAGATTGATCGTAAGAGTTCTCGACAATCAAGGCCATGTTTGCCTAAGTCTCTTACATCACTTGGCGAAGACAAGTGTTTAGTATAATACTTTTTATTTTTAATCTTTTGCACTATTTATTTGGTTTTGTATTAATGACTTTAATAACTAGTTGCTTATGTTGAAGGTGATCTATCCTTATCGTTTGTCCGTGGTGTCTTGGCATTATTTTACTGTCTATATAAAATAAAAGATTTTCACCATTCATATCTCCACGGTCTATATGGAGGTATGTTGGCTACCTGGTCGGGGGTTAAGGGAACGGTTTGGTAAGGGTCTTGCCCTTGTTCAGTGTTTAGAGGTCCTGCAAGGGACCTGGGTCAAATTTAGTAGGATCTCCTTCAATGCCCATAGGTATTGGATGGCGGGGATCCAATCTCTTTGACCCCCTCATAAGTTAACTACTATTAATACTATAACCCGACTATTTAGGACTGTATCCCTGCTGACTCAGACTACTTAGCCGAGGGTAACGTCACCGCCAAAAGCGGGGCCTACCATAATTTGCATTAATAACTTAATTCATTATCTTTCAATAATCCGACCCTTTAGGATTGTATCCTTGCTGACTCAAACTACTGGGTTGAGGGTAACGTCGCCTTCAAAAGAGGGGCCTACTACAATAACTAAGATAATCTCTTAAACAAGTGCAAAAGTGCGAAAATAATCAAAGGTTATACTAATACACGAGTCGGATCCAAGTGATTCATCTTGTCTATCTGTTTTTATTTTATTTTTATTTTTCAGCATTTAGTTAGTTTTTATTTTCTTAGTTTAAAAACCATTTCTAATCTCTTATGTCCTTGGACGACCTCGGTATCTTACCAATACTATACTACGTCCACGATGGGTGCACTTGCCTATATGTGTATTTAGTGTTAGTAAGTGTTTTATAAATTTAAAACTTGGCTAAAAGTGTAAAAAGGGCTTAAAATATACATCAAAAATATATCGCACTTCACGCACATCAAGTTTTTGGCGCCGTTGTCGGGGACACAAGGATTTTAAGAAAGTTAGGAATCAAAGTCCTAATCATATTTTTATTTTTCTTTTTAATTTTTTAGGATTTTCTTAAGTTTTCAGCTTCTGCAGAGCTCAGCACGGGCCGTGCCTGGTCGGACACGGGCCGTGCCCAGCATCGTTACTGGCAGTTTTTATTTTCCAAGTTACAGAAGGCTGACCACGGGGCCGTGTCGGTGCAACACGGGGTCGTGTCCAACTTTCCAGTAACTGGGATCTGGAAAACAATCACTGTAATTCCAACCAGGGGCCGTGTTCGCTGAGCATGGGGCCGTGGTGAACCGTCTGACCAGCATTCTTTTCTGTTTTTATTGCAGGACTTGGAACCAGACGCCATCCTACGTAGTGTATGAGCTCCAGTTCTAATAAGGACATAAAAGAACCTCTAGAAGAACCCGAACGCTTTCTCAGAAAAAGATTAAAAGCTAAAAACCAAGAGAAAGTTTCGGGGAATTCACCTATGGCGGACCAACGTACCCTCATGGATTATCTACGATCCACCGTAGGTAACCTAGGCGCCGCTATCAATGCATCGAATGTTGAAGCCAATAACTTCGAACTTCGGCCGCATTTGATACAAATGCTCCAAAACTCCGCAACCTTCCATGGGCTTGTGGACGAGGATCCCCCTCTACATATTACTAATTTCTTAGAAATATGTGATACCTTTCGGATCAATGGAGCATCAAATGACGCCATCCGCCTCCGAATGTTTCCTTTTTTCACTAAAAGACCGAGCAAAAGCTTGGCTCAACGCCCTCCCAGCTGGATCGGTAAACACCTGGGATGAACTAGCCCAAAAATTTCTATATAAGTATTTCCCTCCCGCTAAAACGGCTAAATTAATGACTGAAATTAATACATATTCACAAGAGGATGGAGAATCCTTATATGAAACTTGGGAAAAGGTTCAAGGAACTATTACGCAAGTGTCCACATCATGGCCTTGCGATATGGCAACAAGTATCCACTTTCTATAATGGGTTGTTGCCACACACAAGGCAGACACTTGACTCTAGCTCTGGGGGACTTTTAGGTAATCGCCGCCTGCATGAAATATATAACCAAATTGAGGAAATTGCTCAAACCAATTTTCAGTGGCACACCCCCGAGGCAATAAATCTATTGCCCCGGGCGCCCATAAGGTTGATGAAAGCACCTCTTTACAAGCCCAAATCGAGGCCCTTTCTTCAAAAATAAAAAATTAGAAATGACAAAAACAGTCTCGGTTATGGCTTGTGAAGGGTGTGGTGGGCCACATCAAAATTGGAGTTGTATAAAAGAAACAGACGATCAACAAGAGACGGTAAGCTACATTGATAATAGACCTTGGCCGTCGGGTCCTCCAACGGGCACTTACAACCAAGGATGGCGAAGTCACCCAAACCTTGGTTGGAGAGAGCCCGGCAATAGTAGTAACCAACAAACCCAACGAACAAATTTTCAACAACCAAGAAACGAGTCACAAAATTTCACTCAACAACAAGGTGGACGAGAAAGGCTTGAAGATACTGTATCTCGCAAAATTTCGATTCTGATTTCAAACTTTAAATCACTTTCTGGAGGGTTATACGCAAAAACTGGTGCATAAACGCAATCAGTTTAATGCAACGTACACTCCGGAACTTTGACGTGAGCCAAACATACCATAAATATCCTTTACATAACTTAGAAATAAGTTTCGAAGGATTCAGTATGGAAAAAACATGTTTATTTGAACTAAAGGACTATTTACGACAAAACTGCGAAACAAACGTTGGTGACCGCCCGGATAATATTTAAATCCAAAAAATATTCTGTTTTGATTAAAATTTTATTTTAATCAGGTTCGTGATGAAAAAATAAATTAGAACGCCTAAAAACGTTATTTTTCAAGTTTAAGCGCGTACCGTGTGTTTCTGCGCAGCACAGTGCTTCTACTGCAAAACGCGGACAACACAGCCAGTCCTGACAACTGAAATTTATTTCAGCAATATATTGGCTGGTTTATTTTTGTAGAATAATAAAAATAATTTAGAACGCCATAAATCGGGATTTAAACGCTAGACAAAATTCCCGGTACCCAGTTAAACACCCGTTTTAGCCTACATATAGCATATTTATATAAAAATTTACACTTTGGTCCATCCCTCCTTGATATTTTCGGTCATCATTAGAGGGACCCCACCAAATACTTTGCCAAGATTTACTTTGATACTTGTTGATCTTTCTTGGATTCTATGTGATTTCTTTGGAAGTTGTAGGATCTTGTCTAGATTTTTGCCTATATATACACACCATACTCCACACAATACTTGCACTCAACCCCCTTCTCTCCTCTCACTCCCAACCGTCCCCAACTCTCTCTCTCTCTCTCTCTCTAACTTCATCTTCTTCAAACCTTCAAAGCTTTGTTCATCACCTTCAAGTCCTATTTCAAGCAACCTCCAAGTTAGTATGAAGCTCTAAGGTGATTCCAAAGTGTTGTTAAGTGATTCAAGCTTCCCATCATCTTCACACTAGAATTTCTACCCTAGTTTTGTGCTAGTACTAAGTCTCTACACCTTGTTCCATCTTATTCTTAGTCAAAATGTGAAGTATGATGCTTATTTGTTTAAATCACAAGAAGTAGAACACTAAAAAGATGAACATGGAACCTTACATGAAAACCCTACATAAAAAGTTTGTATGAAGTTGAAATCAGGATGGATTAAGCATGCATAAGGTTTGATCATTAAATCATCGATAAACCATGGTTAGGACCCTTGGAGATGCGTTTTTAGTAACTTTTACATTGTAAAAAGCATGCTGATTGGTATTTCCAGCCAACATCAACAGGCTGTAACTGGATCATTATAAATCGAAAAACTGATTTTCTGAAGCCTAAAATATGCATTTTTGAAAAACCAAACAAATGGCACTGGAATCGTAATTTTTCGAGGTCGTTTACTATTTTTAAAGGACTGTTTTTGGACAGCAGCTTAAGCTGTGTTTTTACTGCAGAAAAAGTGTGCTGTATTCGGAGTCATAACTTGAAACCCGAGTAGAATCAACTCATGGAATTTTTACAGTAGATGGTCACCGTTGTCACAATGAACCTCAAACAGGGATTTCGTCAATCGGACTTACGATTAATTTTTAGTGAATTTTTCCGTAGACTGCAATCAGAAAGTAACAAATCTGATTGCAGCCGGTTAAATGAATTTCTATAAAATATTGGTAACGAACTGGACCCGATATTTTTACAAAATAAAATATGGATCATATATGAAATTCCGTAAAAATTTGAGAATTTTTGGAAAAAGTTAACTATTTTATAAAAAATCCTCGAAAACAGTCCAGTTTTGGGTAATGAAGCTGAAATAAAGTAAGTAATGCTTTGTATGTCTAAATGTCGGTTTGGTTATTTGAGAACGAGCTACGGGATATATATAAAAGAAAATGATATGCTATTAAGCATGGGCATCTCCATTTACAAAGGAGACCATGGCGAAATTTTCCGAAAATCCAACACTTAGTAAATATTTTATAGACAAGAGTTTACTAGAACATTGAACGAACAAAAATCTCAACATGACATACGATTAAGTTAAAATATTAACTATTTTGACAAATAATTATCACGCGGAACAATATATGAAACGTGACTCAAAATACTAAACTCTAAGCCAAGGCACGGCCCGTTCGTCTAATAGACATTAGTACGTTGTAGGTCGTCAAGTAGTTTGATCAGGTTTGAGTGGACGTTATGATACAGGAGACGCAGTACAGTGAGTACATAGACCCATCTTTTACTGTTTTCCAAACATTTTGGGGTGAAACACATGTGCTTACTTGTTATTTTCATGCTTTCCTGTTTTCATATCATATACTTGCTATGTTCATTAGTACACTTATAGTACATGATTTACATTACATTGTTTTGCTATGTATGTTTACTTGGCATACTTAGTACATTGATTTACATGACTTTTCTGCTTTGTATGTTGACTTAGCATACTTAGTACCTTGTTTTCATATAACATGCTTACATTTGGTATAACATTTGGTTTGTACAAATGGGACTTAAATACGTTCATTAACATTAGCTACGCCACTCGGTAGTAAGTAATGGTACCATAGGACTTGACAAATCCCGTTCCTGACATCCTAGTTTGTTTGGGTGTATGGAATGACTGATTCCGAAAACATTTCTTTTGATAACCTTGACTTAGGGTTATCCGTCTGTCTTAAGGCTTGAATGAATGCGTTAACTTACCACATAAATGTTTGTCTCAGTAAAACATGCTTTTACTTTGCAAAACATAACTTTTTGATATATTCAAAATACCTTGTTTTGTACATTTTTACATTTGGTTTATGTGACTACACTTCCTTACCATACATAACATTTGTTACACATTATTTGACTACATTTGTTACACATTATTTTACACATTATACAAGGTGGTTTGTTTAAGTAACTTAAGTAACGAGATGTGTGTAGTATGATACAAGTATAGTGGATATGCCGCTGGTACTTCCTATATATAAGTGCTTGTGTTGTACTACATGTCGTAGCGTTATTTAAATCATTCAATTTGGACTTATACATTTTACACAAACAACATATTTTTCACAAGACTTTGGTTTACAAAACAGTTTACTTCAGCTCATTTTACTTGGTTATTCATTTAACCATATACTATTCTTTTATTTATACATATCATCTGGATTTTATCGCTTTTCAAATAAATTACAAAACAAAACAATTTACAAGGTTCATGACAAAATCTTATTAAACATTTTCTTAAACTTTAGTCATGAATCCTATTTTCACAAAACCTATGTATCTCACAGGCATTTTTATGCTGACATACCTATTTTCACCTGTGTTTTCAGGAGTTGTTGCTTAGGATGTTCGTGACACGCTAGGGCGGACCTGTGCCTTAGAGACTTAAAATAAAGATGGAACTAGTTTAATTATGTGATGAACTCTTTGTTTCTGTTATTTTAAGACAATGTAACTCTTTGGTTGATGAATAAAACATAGCTTTAATTACCATGGTTGTGGAACAATAATTCTGTTACAACACTCCCCGACGTTTCCGCCATGATATTATGTTTTACGTGGTCGGGGTGTGACAGAAGAGTTGGTATCAGAGCCAATGGTTATAAGGAATTAGGTTATTAGTAATGCTTTGACCTAGACTATAACCTTTCTAGGACCCCAACACAAATTGCCTTGTGTTTAGATTTTAAAACATGCCCTTCACCTATCCTTAGGTGATTACCAAAAACAAAACATAATGGAAGGCACGAAGCCAAAATGAATCATTAATCTCTTAAACTTCAAGTTTTCAAAATCTTGCCAAAGTTCTGGGTTCTAAATAGTGTGAACACGTGCAAACTGGAAGGGTGAATGCATGTACCCTGGGTTTTCTATCTAAGGCTAGAGTGTTCGTACAAATCCAAATAATCGGACCAGTCACTCTTACCTGGGAACTCTTGGGGTGAGTGTTCACTTATAGGCGAGCATGTCTTCGCGATGCATTATTTTTGACCCATTTACTTCGATTAGTCACTGTGTGTCGTTTGTTTGCTTTGTGATACGGACGAATGACCACCATCTTTGCTTTTGTCGATTTCTGTTTCATCTCATTCTTTTCATCTAACCTTCTCACTTGTCTCCTCTCATGTTTCCTATTTTTAGAATGCCTCCCCGACGCGAAAATCAGCTACAAAATGCCAAACTGGCAGAAATCATCGCGCAGCAAATGGCTGCTGCGTTCCCAAATCTTATTGCTCAGTGGAACCAAGCTGACAACAACAACAATGCTCCTTGTAACTTTAAGAGTTTTAATTCGGCTAAACCACTCAAGTTTAGTGGTTCTGAGGGAGCAACTGGGCTTCTTCAATGGTTCGAGAGCATTGAGAATACTTTCCGTCACGTTCAGTGTCCTGATAATCGCAAAGTCGAGTTTGCTTCCAGTGTGTTTCAGAAGAAGGCGCTTACATGGTGGAACGGGGTTATGAGAGACTGTGGTGCAGAAGTTGCTCTAGCACAAACATGGGCTGAACTTAGAACTCTTATGATGAGGGAGTTTTGTCCTCGTCATGAACTGCGAGCTTTGGAAAGGGAGTTTGATGACTTGAAGCAGGATAGTGGCGAGCACCGGGCGTATACTGATAGATATGAGGAGCTGAGTTTGTTGTGCCCAACAATGGTTATCCCACTCGATAAGGCTATCGAAAGGTACATCGATGGTCTACCTGACTCAGTGCAAGACATCGTTACTGGTAGTAACCCTACCACAGTCCGTCAGGCGATCGAGTTAGCAGCGACATTGAATGAGTCGCAGATTCGGAAGGGTAAGTTGCACAGAAAGGGCGAGAAAGGTAAGAAGTAGGCGTCTGACAAAGACGATAGCAAGAAAGGTAAAAACAAGAAGGGTAAGGATTCTGGTTCCTCGAAGGGTTCTACGAAGCGAAAGGCTGCCCAAAACTACGTCGTTACTGCACAGGCTCAAGCTGCACCAAATCAGCCTGCGCAACCACTTGCCAAGAAACCTTATCTGGGCAATGCACCTTTGTGCAACAGGTGTAATGGTCATCATCAGCCACACCTCCAGTGTCGTCAATGTACCAACTGTGGAAGACCTGGTCATCTTGCCGCTACAGGCAGCATTCCTGCTAATCAGAATCGGGCAGTTCAGAACCCGGCTCAACAAGTTGCTTAGCCTCTTGCTCAACAACAAGGTCAAGCTGTACGACCTCACTACCCACCAGGTTCTTGCTATAACTGTGGGGATCTGACACACTACCGTAATCAATGTCCAAGATTGGTGAATGCGAATCCAGCTCAGGCTCAGGCTCGAGGTCGAGTCTTCAACATGAATGCACATGAGGCGCAAGCGGACAATGAAATGGTTAACGGTACGTTCTTTGTTAATAATCAATCCGCATCTGTTCTCTTTGATTCTGGTGCCGATAAGTTTTTGTGTCGTTATCTTTCGAGCCATTGCTTCGCGTGTCTAGAACGAAACTAGGTAAGCCTTTGACAGTAGAAGTTGCGAGTGGTAATCTCGTTGTTCTTGATTCTGTTCTTCCCAATTGCCAATTGAACCTTAACGACCATTTTTTTCCTATTGACCTCACACCCATACAACTTGGAAGCTTCGACATTATTGTGGGTATGGATTGGTTAGCCAAGCATCACGCGGAGGTAGTTTGTTTTGAGAAGATTGTTCGGGTGCCGCTTTCGTCAGGTGAAATCCTACAGGTTCGTGGTAAGAAACCTGCTAGTAGTCTGAAGCTCATGTCTTGTACTCAAGCTCGGAAGTATCTGCGAAAGAATTATGTGGCCTTCTTGGCACATGTTACAGCAGATAAAAGCAAAGGTAAGTCTATTCAAGATATTCCAGTTGTTCTGGATTTTCTGGAGTTGTTTCCTGAAGAGTTACCTGGTCTACCCCCAGCACGCCAAGTCGAGTTCTGCATTGATCTCATACCTGGTGCAAATCCCATTGCCAGAGCTCCATATCGTACGTCTTGCACCGTCTGAGATGCAAGAGTTGTCTAAGCAGCTTTAGGAGCTATCTGACAAAGGTTTTATTCGTCCTAGTTTTTCACCTTGGGGTGCTCCCGTTCTCTTTGTCAAGAAGAAGGATGGATCCTTCAGGATGTGCATCGATTATCGTGAGCTGAACAAGCTTACCATCAAGAATCGATATCCCCTGCCTCGCATCGATGATCTCTTTGACCAGTTACAGGGTGCTTCTTATTTTTCGAAGATTGATCTTCGTTATGGGTATCATCAACTTCGTGTGCATGAAGAAGATATTCCCAAGACTGCCTTCCGCACTCGTTATGGGCATTATGAGTTCACAGTCATGCCGTTCGGTTTGACTAATGCTCCTACCGTTTTCATGGACTTGATGAATAGGGTTTGTAAGCCTTATTTGGATAAGTTCATCATTGTTTTTATTGATGACATCTTGATATACTCTAAGACGCAAGCTGATCATGAGCAACATCTTCATCTTACTCTAGAACTCCTAAAGGAAGAGCAACTTTTCGCCAAATTCTCAAAGTGGGAATTTTGGCTTAAGGAGGTTCAATTTTTGGGGCATATTGTCAATGAACAAGGTATTCATGTAGATCCCTCTAAGATCAGTGCGATTAAGGATTGGGATACGCCTACTACTCCTACTGAGGTTCGTTCTTTTCTTGGTCTCGCGGGTTATTACCGCCGCTTCATAGAAAATTTCTCAAAGATTGCAGTTCCTTTAACTGCTCTAACTCAAAAGAATAAGCCCTTTGAATGGGGTTCTAAACAAGAAGAAGCGTTTCAGACCTTGAAGCAGAAGCTTTGTGACGCGCATATTCTATCATTGCCTGAAGGTAATGATGATTTCGTCATTTATTGCGATGCGTCTAAATTGGGTCTTGGTTGTGTTCTGATGCAAAGGAACAAAGTCATAGCCTACGCATCAAGACAATTGAAGGTGCACGAGAAGAACTACACGACTCATGATCTTGAGTTGGGTGCAGTTGTCTTCGCTCTTAAGATCTGGAGACACTATTTGTATGGTACAAAATGTGTGGTTTTCACTGACCACAAAAGTCTTCAGCATATCTTCAATCAGAAAGAACTCAACATGAGGCAACGACGTTGGGTTGAGCTTCTAAACGACTATGACTGCGAAATTCGCTACCATCCTGGTAAAGCGAATGTCGTAGCCGACGCTTTGAGTCGTAAAGAATGTGTCAAGCTTCATTGTGTTCGTGTTCAATCTGATATTCAAGCTCGATCGGATATTCAAGCCCGCATCTCTCAGGCTCAACATGCTTGTATTTCACAAGACTTGATGGGTAAGGAATTACCCTATCACATTAAGCCTGATCTTGAACTAAAGGACGATGGATCGTATTATTTCATGGACCGTTTGTGGGTCCCAAGCCTAGATGATCTTCGCACTTTGCTCATGGATGAAGCTCATAAGTGTCGTTATTCTATTCATCCTGGCTTAGATAAGATGTATAAGGATCTTCGTACTCGGTATTGGTGGCCCGGTATGAAGAAAGACATTGCCTTGTATGTTTCAAAATGCCTTACTTGTCTAAAGGTCAAGGCTGAACACCAACATCCCTCTGGTCTTTTGGAGCAACCAGAGATTCCAGTTTGGAAATGGGAAAACATTGCTATGGATCTTATTACCAAACTTCCGCGCACTAAGAAAGGTCATGATGCCATATGGGTAGTTGTTGATCGTCTTACTAAGTCAGCACATTTCTTGCTAATACGTGAGGATTTTTCTGCTGAAAGGCTGGCAAAAATCTATGTGGATGAAATCGTATCTCGACATGGTGTTCCTTTAAACATTATTTCTGACAGAGATGCTCGCTTCTCTTCTCGTTTTTGGAGAACCATGCAATCTGCTATGGGGACCCAACTTAATCTGAGCACAGCTTATCATCCACAAACAGATGGCCAATCTGAAAGAACAATCCAGACTTTGGAGGATATGCTTAGAGCTTGTGTGATCGATTTTGGTGGTAGTTGGGATTCACATCTTCCATTGATTGAATTCTCCTACAACAACAGTTATCACTCCAGCATCAACATGGCTCCTTTCGAGGCTCTCTATGGTCGAAAATGTCGTTCACCAGTCTGCTGGAATGAGATAGGTGAGGCTCAACTTACGCGGACCAACGACGCAAGCCCCTGGAATTTCAAGTCGGTGATCGTGTATTACTTAAGGTCTCACCTTGGAAAGGAGTGATCAGATTTGGAAAGAAAGGAAAACTTGCACCTAGATATGTTGGACCATTCAAGATCGTCGAAAGAATTGGTAAGGTAGCCTACAGACTCGAGTTACCTCCTGAACTTGGGAATGTTCACCCAACCTTCCATGTGTCCAATCTCAAAAAGTGCTTAGCTGACGAGAACCTCCACATACCGCTTGACGAAATTCGTGTTGATAAAACACTGCACTTTATCGAGAAACCTGTGGAGATAGCGGACCGTACATTCAGGCAGTTGAAGAACAAACAGATTCATTTGGTCAAAGTTCGCTGGGAATCCAAACGTGGCCCAGAGTTTACTTGGGAATGTAAGGACCAGATGAAGGCGAAATATCCGCAGTTGTTTTCACAAGTTCCCTCTAAATAAAATTTCGGGACGAAATTTCCTAAAGTAGGGGAGACTATGACAACTGTGTTCTGTAAGCATCGTATAATATAAATCAATGTTGATTATCAATAAAACAATGTGCTTTGGTGTTATTATTTGTGTATTTATGTTTGATGATTTTACAATTTGATTCGATTTTGATTTTAGGCTTTAAATCACTTTCTGGAGGGTTATAAGCAAAAACTGGTGCATAAACGCAATCAGTTTAACGCAACGTACACTACGGAACTGTGACGTGAGCCAAACATACCATAAATATCCTTTACATAACTTAGAAATAAGTTTCGAAGGATTCGGTATGGCAAAAACATGTTTATTTGAACTAAAGGACTATTTACGACAAAACTGCGAAACAAACGTTGGTGACCGCCCAGATAATATTTAAATCCCAAAAATATTCTGTTATGATTAAAATTTTATTTTAATCAGTTTCGTGATGAAAAAAATAAATTAGAACGCCTAAAAACGTTATTTTTCAAGTTTAAGCGCGTACCGCGTGTTTCTGCGCAGCACAGTGCTTCTACTGCAAAACGCGGACAACACAGCCAGTCCTGACAACTGAAATTTATTTTAGCAATATATTGGCTGGATTATTTTTGTAGAATAATACAAATAATTTAGAACGCCATAAATCGGGATTTAAACGCTAGACAAAATACCCGGTACCCAGTTAAACACCCGTTTTAGCCTACATATAGCATATTTATATAAAAATTTACACCTTGGTCCATCCCCCCTTGATATTTTCGGTCATCATTACATCGACCCCACCAAATATTTTGCCAATATTTACTTTGATACTTCTTGATCTTTCTTGGATTCTATGTGATTTCTTTGGAAGTTGTAAGATCTTGTCTAGATTTTTGCCTATATATACACACCATACTCCACACAATACTTGCACTCAACCTCCCTTCCCTCCTCTCACTCCCAACCGTCCCCAACTCTCTCTCTCTCTCTCTAACTTCATCTTCTTCAAACCTTCAAAGCTTTGTTCATCACCTTCAAGTCCTATTTCAAGCAACCTCCAAGTTAGTATGAAGCTCTAAGGTGATTCCAAAGTGTTGTTAAGTGATTCAAGCTTCCCATCATCTTCACACTAGAATTTCTACCCTAGCTTTGTGCTAGTAGTAAGTCTCTACAACTTGTTCCATCTTATTCTTAGTCAAAATGTGAAGTATGACGCTTATTTGTTTAAATCACAAGAACTAGAACACTAAAAAGATGAACATGGAACCTTACATGAAAACCATACATAAAAAGTTTGTATGAAGTTGAAATCAGGATGCATTAAGCATGCATAAGGTTTGATCATTAAATCATCGATAAACCATGGTTAGGACCCTTGGAGATGCGTTTTTAGTAACTTTTACATTGTAAAAAGCATCCTGATTGGTATTTCCAGCCAACATCAACAGGCTGTAACTGGATCATTGTAAATCGAAAAACTGATTTTCTGAAGCCTAAGATATGCATTTTTGAAAAACCAAACAAATGCCACTGGAATCGTAATTTTTCGAGGTCGTTTACTATTTTTAAAGAATTGTTTTTGGACAGCAGCTTAAGCTGTATTTTTACTTCAGAAAAAGTGTGCTGTATTCGGAGTCATAACGTGAAACCCGAGTAGAATCAACTCATGGAATTTTTACAGAAGATGATCACCATTGTCACAATGATCCTCCAACTAGAATTTCGTCAATCGGACTTACGATTAATTTTTAGTGAATTTTTCCGTAGACTGCAATCAGAAAGTAACAAATCTGATTGCAGCCGGGTAAATGAATTTCTATAAAATATTGGTAAAGAACTGGACCCCGATATTTTTACCCAATAAAACTTGGATCATATATGACATTATGTAAAAA
The DNA here is from genome assembly GCF_002127325.2 of Helianthus annuus. Lineage (NCBI taxonomy): Eukaryota > Viridiplantae > Streptophyta > Magnoliopsida > Asterales > Asteraceae > Helianthus > Helianthus annuus. The sequence goes on along the minus strand of NC_035434.2, from coordinate 39,034,301 downwards.
TTTGAGAATTTTTGGAAAAGGTTAACTATTTTATAAAAAATCCTCAAAAACAGTCCAGTTTTGGGTAATGAAGCTGAAATAAGTAAGTAATGCTTTGTATGTCTAAATGTCGGTTTGGTTATTTGAGAACGATCTACGGGATATATATAAAAGAAAACGATATGCTATTAAGCATGGGCATCTCCATTTACAAAGGAGACCATGGCGAAATTTTCCGAAAATCCAACACTTAGTAAATATTTTCTAGACAAGAGTTTACTAGAACATTGAACGAACAAAAATCTCAACATGACATACGATTAAGTTAAAATATTAACTATTTTGACAAATAATTATCACGCGGAACAATATATGAAACGTGACTCAAAATACTAAACTCTAAGCCAAGGCACGACCCGTTCGTCTAATAGACATTAGTACGTTGTAGGTCGTCAAGTAGCTGATCAGGTTTGAGTGGACGTTACGATACAGGAGATGCAGTACAGTGAGTACATAGACCCCTCTTTTACTGTTTTCCAAACATTTTGGGGTGAAACACATGTGCTTACTTGTTATTTTCATGCTTTCCTGTTTTCATGTCATATACTTGCTATGTTCATTAGTACACTTATAGTACATGATTTACATTACATTGTTTTGCTATGTATGTTTACTTGGCATACTTAGTACATTTATTTACATGAGTTTTCTGCTTTGTATGTTGATTTAGCATACTTAGTACCTTGTTTTCATATAACATGCTTTCATTTGGTATAACATTTGGTTTGTACAAACGTGACTTATATACGTTCATTAACATTAGCTACGCCGCTCAGTAGTAAGTAATGGTACCATAGGACTTGACAAATCCCGTTTCTGACATCCTAGTTTGTTTGGGTGTATGGAATGACTGAATCCGAAAACATTTCTTTTGGAAAACCTTGACTTAGGGTTATCCGTCTATCTCAAGGCTTGAATGAATGCGTTAACTTACCACATAAATGTTTGTATCAGTAAAACATGCTTTTACTTTGCAAAACATAACTTTTTGATATATTCAAAATACTTTGTTTTGTACATTTTTACATTTGGTTTATGTGACTACACTTCCTTACCATACATAACATTTGTTACACATTATTTGACTACATTTGGATTTTTTTTGACATGGTTTATACAAGGACTTTTTGACAATTGGTCTAAACATGGACTTTATACATTGGTGGTTTGTTTAAGTAACTTAAGTAACGAGATGTGTGTAGTATGATACAAGTATAGTGGATATGCCGCTGGTACTTCCTATATATAAGTGCTTGTATTGTATTACATGTCGTAGCGTTATTTAAATCATTCAATTTGGACTTATACATTTTACACAAACAACATATTTTTCACAAGACTTTGGTTTACAAAACAGTTTACTTTATACAACTCATTTTACTTGGTTATTCATTTAACCATATACTATTCTTTTATTTATAGATATCATCTGATTTTATCGCTTTTCAAATAATTTACAAAACAAAACAATTTACAAGGTTCATGACAAAATCTTATTAAACATTTTCTTAAACTTTAGTCATGAATCCTATTTTCACAAAACCTATGTATCTCACAGGCATTTTTATGCTGACGTACCTATTTTCACATGTGTTTTCAGGAGCTGTTGCTTAGGATGTTCGTGACACACTAGGGCGGACCTGTGCCTTAGAGACTTAAAATAAAGATGGAACTAGTTTAATTATGTGATGAACTCTTCGTTTCTGTTATTTTAAGACAATGTAACTCTTTGGTTGATGAATAAAACATAACTTTAATTACCATGGTTGTGGAATTATAATTCTGTTACAACACTCCCCGACGTTTCCGCCATGATTTGATGTTTTACGTGGTCGGGTGTGACATTAAATTGTAGCCATTTTTTGGAGTCTAATCCGCATATATATCACCATTGCTCTTGATTTTCTTAACTGTATATCTCTTAAATGTCAACATATACAGGATTGATTTAGTTTAAGAAGATTTTTCAATGCCGAGTGTGACAACCGTGTTCTGTAATCGATGTACAATGTAAAACAATGTTTATTATCAATAAAACAATGAGCTTTGGTGTTATTATATGTGTTTTGGCGTTATTATATGTGTATTTGTGTTTGATGATTTTACGATTTGATTCGAGTTCGATTTCATGCTTCAAATCGCTTTCTAGAAGGTTTTACGCAAACTGGTGCGTAAACGCAGTCAGTTAAACGCGACAAACACTCTGGAATAGTGAAATAGGCTTAACATACCTTAAATAAACTTTACGTAACTTAGAAATAAGTTTTGGATGGTTTGGTGTGTTGAAAACAAGTTTGTTCGATCGCAAGGACTATTTGTGTCAAACTACGAAACTATGCCGATTTGCATAGTAGCGAACATTCCAGAACTTGATCATAAGTTAAACATACCCTAAATATCCTTTGCATTGCTTAGAAATAGTCTTTGAGGGGTACGGTATGCTAAAATAAATTTTATTGATCATAGGGACTAAAAAGCGTCAAAAAGTGCATAAGTTTGCATTTTCGCGCATATCTTACGTTCTGAATATATCTGTACATCCAAAAATTTATGTAATCATTAAAATATTTTATTTTAGTGATTGGCATGATAAAATTCCATCCGTCGCATAATTTGGATCATTTTTTTGCGTTCGCTACGATTTCCGTCGTAATTAACTGAACAACGCAACCGTACGACCAAACGAACCAACGTCCGAGATATTTTTGAGCACATTTCAAGTTCCCTATACTTTAACTTCATTTTAGAGCCTTGAAATGGGGTTAACGGGGCTTAAAAGTGCCAAAAATCAAGTTTTACAAGTGCAGGGACCATTTTTGAAATTTCGGGCAGATACATTGAATCTGGTCCAAAGTTCAAGTTTTGATGGGTTTCAATGGCTGGTTTTAGCTGATATGGGCTCAAATTTGATGGTTTTTAACATCCCCATGGTTTTGAAAACCATGAGCCCAAGTGGCAGGCCAAGATCGAAGCACGGAAAGCTAGAAACGATCCTAACGGTTCTTCGAAATCTATATAAACCCATGCCTTTCATTCATTTTTCCTCACACCTTGATTCATTTTGCTCTAAGTTGAGGTTTAAACACTTCATACCTGAGCAAACTTGGATCAAACTTCCTAGCGTTGACCCTTTGTAAGCATTGTTTCGTTCTTTCATGTGTTTTAAGGATGAAAGTTAAACAGTGTTTGACTTTCAGCTTTGACCCTGAGTTGGTCAACACAAAGTTCATTTGAACTTTGCAATGTGAGCGTAATCACAATGGTTATAGTCCCGTGTGACTATACCTACTGATTACAACGTTGTCTAGGCGTAATGACGAGTCGTAGTTTCGGCCAAAATGCGTATTTATGCGTATTTTGTAACCAAACTACTCTTGGGTATCAAAACCCTTTGTTTTGATATCAAAACCTGTTTTCTAACTTAACTAAACATGATCTAACATATTTAGCTTGTCACTTTTAGTTTTGTGCTTGTGTAGAGTCGTAAGTCAAGCGGACTAAACACCCGCTTAGACTTTCGAACTAGACCCGTTTGGTTGATCGTTAGGATCCGACCAAGCACGTTTAGTGACCATAGTTGTATAGGGAATAACCTTTCGAGGTTATACCTTATAGTCGCATAGTTTAAGTAGTTGTATGATAGCTAGTTTATATGCCTTAGGTAAAATGACCAAAATACCCTTTTCATGCATAATTGGATTTTAAGCATATGTAACATAAACTTTTGTCACTTAATTAATTATGCAACATAATTAGGCATATAATACTTGTCATAGGACTAGTTAGACGTCTCGAACGCGCTTGCGCGAACGACGCGTTAAAGTAGCGTAAGCTACCTTAATGGGTCGTAACGGGTCGAAAGCACTTAGGTTAGGTTTCGATTTAGAATGCAGGCTTTGTTAAACCATATCACATGAGTTCCAACACTCATTTGGTTTACAAGACCTCATTCTATCCGATCTTCCGTATTAGGTGTATATTATTTGATTAGTGATTTGATTACTAGGTGCTCCTTGATTTCTCTAGTTTACTTGAGTTTGTTGAAGTTCTTTTGATTGAGGATACTTTGCACTTCATGTGAGTACATAGTTCCCCTATTTTATTGTTTTCAATTATTTTGGGGTGATTCATATGTGTTAAACGATTTCGAGGTTTAAACAATGGTTTCAAAAGCGATTAAAATGGTGTATATTAAACTAATAACGATTTCGATAATGTGAACGAACTTGTTGGTTGTAATTACATAACGAATGACATTTATTAGCATTGATCAAGCCGACTAGTATTAGGTTATGATACCATAGGATCTAACAAATCTCGTTATCATACTGCACCCATGGTTATGTATGGGGGTTGTGGGTAACTGTAACACCTCGAAATTTTGTGTCCAATGATGTGTTAACACGTGTCATTTGATTACACGTGGCATCTATAATAAATAAAGGACTAATTTTGACAAACCTTGAAAGTATATATAAATTCGAGGGTTATAAATGTCAACAAGGGGAAATATACTGTATAGTATCCCTAAATAATGCTTAAACCTTCAAACGAATAAATTATAGATCGTACAAAAATAAAACGCGGAAGAAAGTGAGAGATTACAAACTACAGGGGTTAACTGTGTCAACATGTTTAATAATACCTCTGAGTGACCCTTTAACGTTCCAAAGACTTTGTAACGGTATTATACCCTCACTAAAATAATATATATGAATTTCGCGAAGTTTCGATATGAAACGAGAAAGTTACGATCGAATTCGTAGAAGAAGGGTTAAAAGCGTCAACAGCGAAAGTTAAGGCTTTCCAATATAATTAATAAATAAACCGGGGACTTAATAATGCGGGTAATTAACACGAGGCCCCTATCGGTAAATAACCGAGGGCCAAACCGCAAAGTTACCCCTTCAAAACCGAAAGGTCAGGCGAATCATTACGAAAGATTTCGTTATTAATGGCCAGATTCTGTAATAATTACAAAAAGATTTAAAAATTCAGAAAATATAACCTTAGGCGACCCGCGTAAGGTTTCAACATAAGTTGAGGCGGGCCGCGAGCCTCCTCTATTTCGCGTCTGATTTTTGAACTTTAGGCGACCCGCGTTAAAATGGCATGGAACTCCCATGCGGGCCGCGTAAAGTGCCCAGATGCAGAATTATAGTAACTACTTGGCTTTTGGAACTTGTGAACGATCAAACCACAAACAAAGAGGTATGGGCACCCTACAAATGACCCATATCACTTAGGGGACACCTACCATTACCTCTGGTCAGATGGTAGTGCTTGCAATGATCAACAAAGCTTGGCATTGGCTATAAATAGCATGCCTTAAGCATAACAATTCACACAACTCAAAAACACTTATATCTGATCATTCAAGAGCTCTCTAGCTTTCCCTTCTGTTCTCTCATCAAGAGTTAACTTCTGTAAGTCGTTCATAACCATTTTGGGTTCACATTTCCATAGTTATAGCCTATAAACGCAACCGTCGTAACTAACGGTTGTCACTGCAATATCTTGCAAATGGTTCAGTCTTATGACGAATCAAAAGTGGTTATGAGTTGGTATTTATGTGGGTATTAAACCTCTAAAAGGGTTCCCCCTGATCACCACTCTAACTGTGTCAATTATCGAGTCAAACGTGCGGTTAAAAAGTCAACAGAAAGCTATTTTAGCAATTTAAGCATAATCTGTGATATATATGTTATGGAACCTGTTTTGACAATAATAAAACATGATAATAAGTATATAAACATGTTTGCGCTCGTTTGAATCGATCATTTGCTATATAGAACCGGTTCGGAGCCGAAAGTCGCAAAAATTTGACTTTTGCTTTGACTTCAGTTCTGACCCGTTTTAGTGAGGTATAAATATACCTTAGGACTCTCTTAGGACCAGGTCACATGTTGGTATAAGCCTCTGTGGTCGGTTCATGAGTTATCCGAGTCTTTAGCGCATTTCCGTCATTCGCCTAAAAGTTGACCGTAACGGCCTTTTAAAATTAAAACGAGTATTTCGAACACGTGAACGGACCAAAACCTTGCTTGTTAAATTATAAGCATGTCCCTGAAGTTTCACGTCAATCTGAGGTCTAGAATGAGAGTTATGCTAAAAGGCGCACTTTTAAGAAAGTTTTGTATTTAACGGCGCAATTAGCATAACGCCCATCTAACCCAAGTTTTCGTCACCAAAACTTTTACCCACTGTGGTAAAATAATATTTTGGGAATTTTAAAGATTTTTAATAATTTTTACCTTGCTCATAACCTGCGGTTATGGCTACGGTTCGGTAAATACCGAATATGCCCTTTTTGGCCAAAACGAGAGTTCTACAAGGTCTTTTGACCCGATTCCAATTGCCACTGGTTTTAAATAATAAATAAAGTATTTTAAGCTTTATAAGCTGTTCGGGAAACTCAGATTCCCTGTAGAACTCGAAAATCCCTTTTAAAGTCTTTAAAATGACCGAAAAGCCCCTACGGGGCATAATACTAACTTAAACTCGTTACGGGCGTCACGGAAGGTATCCTACTGATACCACAACCCATTTAAGGCATATTGACTTAGGAAATAAGCGTACGACTCTCATGGTTAACCATTTCGCCTATTGCGCGCACGATTCGGCCTATGAAACTAGTTTTCATACATTAGCCGATACGGGTCAAATTATATTATTTGAACCCCTAAAATCCAGAGTATGAACTATAAACCCATATAAAACAAGTCACTGAACTTGTTGGGTCCAAATCATACTCCATTCTCGGTTTTCGCCTTTTTCGTGCGAATTAACCATATCTATATATCGGAATCAACCGGTTTAAGCTACGGCTAATATAAGGACCGTTAGGATTCTAAGAGGTTAATTAAAACCTTCGTTCCAGATTAGGAGCCCCAGTAAAAGCTATCGGTGACTTGATCTAAATTAAGGATTTATACTTGCAAAGGTAAATACTTTTGGCTTATTTCCCCTATATGGGCTTGGGTTACGGTATATTAATACCGCTTGATTGAGCATTATATACTTCCATCGCTTAGGTGGTTAATTGATTAAATATGATTGGCTCATTTAAACAGTTTTGTTGCTTATAAGCCTTTGGGGGGTTTAATGACCGTTGTCCCGGATATCCTCGGCATCATTTTACGAAATGGCCACGACCATCGACATCCCGGTGTAGGCGTACACCCGGTATAAAGTGTCGACATTAAAACTAAAAGACGTAGCCGTTGGTTTCTGTACTACGGTTTTACGCGAACGTGGTGTGTCTATAAATCTTTAACCCGGCACGACCCGGGCTACTGAACGCATAAAAGAACATGTAAAACGTTCACAAGATCATTATGAATTTTCCCAAGTTATAAAAGAGTTTGTGCCTTGTGCATTCAAATCAATTTTAATAAACATTTTCAAATGTGTCAGTTGAATGTATTTACCAGTGTAAACTGACGTATTTTCCCCAAAAAGATTAAGTGCAGGTACCTAAACGTAATTGGCTGGTATTAGCTCCCTAGCATCGGGATAAGCCTCGCAAGCTTGATTGCAGTATCTAATGGAACAATACTTTATCTGTATTTACGATCCACTGTGGATATTCAACTCTGTAATACATTGATATCATGATCAGAGGTTGAAATTTATATATTTATCTTATGCTTCCGCTGTGCATTATAAAATTGTGTGGTTTGACTATATTGTTGCCAACATCGTCACGGTAATCCCCCACCGGGCCCACCGGTGAGACACGTGGAATTCGGGGTGTGACAGGTTGGTATCAGAGCCAACATTGAGTGAATTAAACACTATCCTATTGTGTTTAATCTCAATAACACAATTGCACATACTTGAGTCTAGACAAGAACTTAGGACAAATTCGGACTATTACTCCTTTTTGTCTTTATTTTCGGTTTTGATTTTTAATAAGTTTTGGAGCAGGAAAATGCCACCTGTTATGTTCCGAGGAAGAGGAAGGGGACGAAGAGGCCGAGGAGAAATCGTGACACATCACGATAGCGAGGCTGGACCATCTGGTACAAGACATCCTTCGATGACACGAAGCGAAGAGCCACAACGACGAAGAGATCTTTACGAACCAGCGAGGCATTCCACTTCGCACAGCTCGACGCCATCCTACCGGCACTCCTTTGGGCCAGATTCAGAAAATAATCCCAACAACCCACAACCTTCCTTCATACCTCTACAACGTTCGGTTTCGCACCGGAACTACGACGACCCTAGTCCGTACTACGTAGCTCAGTTTAATCCGGCTGACTACATACAGGAACCTTCAGGTTTTGTTCCACTAGGACCACAAGACCATTTTTCTGAAGATCCCATGGAGGAAGATGAGGATCCAACTGAACCAGCTCGTGGTACGCCCACGCATCCGATAGAAGTATCTGATGGATCTTCATATCATGGTCCGCAGTATCAAGGACCAGACAGCTTTATGGCCTTGTTTGACCGACATGAGTGGTACAACACACCATCTCATCAGACATCGCAACCGAGACATCCACAGGATCCATCTGAGGATTCACGCTTTGAGGCAGTTACGCCACCACCTCCGCCACCGGCACAACCAGTTATACCTGATCCGCCGAGGCGTAGGAGGACCAATGCTCGTATGTCTACACGAGGAGAAGGGGGTAACCACTTCAGCACTCCTCGACATTCTAGTAGTAGCCACTATCCGCCACTACATGAAGAAGGACCTTCAAGTCCTATACAGGAAGCGAACTCCGCACCTACTGCACGAAATTCGCCACCATTTGGGTATGACCAACCCATACCAGCTTACACAGGTCCAACGGCTTACAACCCGTTTGAACCGTCTCAAGCACAATACAACTACGGCTATGAGCGCGACCCATATGTGGTGTCGGCTAGATACAATGCGCGCTACCCTGACGGAGCACATGGAAACATGGGACCACCGGACTACTCAGCTCATGGGTATCCAATACCTCCCAGACCTCCAGTTCCGCATCAAGCGCCACAACCACGATTCTCTCCTCCTGAACAGGAAGAAATACTCCATCGACTAGATCGTGTGGAGAGAGAGTTCGAGGAAGAAAAGAAAAGCCACCGAGGATTTCTCAAGGGCTTGGCGAATTTACTAAAGGGCAAAAAGAAGAAACGTGACCACTAGCCCTTAATAGTAGTACTACTGTAATTTCTACCTAGAAATAAGTCCCTGCGTGGACAACTTATCGTATTTCAGTCCCTACATGGACTTATCTTTAGTCCTTGCATGGACACCTATCTTGAATTAGTCCCTGCGTGGACTTGTCACTTATTTTAAAAACCTCTATGGAGGTATGTATTATTTGAAAGACCCGTTTAGGGCAATATGTAATTGTATTTGAGATTTTGGAATGTATGTTATGAGTTTTGTTTTAATAGATATAAAAATAAATCAAAACCATTCCTTTTATATTGATCTGCCTAATAAAGAATCTTAAGGGGGTGAAACCTAGCTTGGGGTCTTTTAAGATCAGTCAAGATGGTACGACCTAGCTGAAAAGATTCTGATTCCCTGTTAACCTCTGTACGCATGTTAACATTCATGGCAGATGTGATTCGTTATGATCACGCACGTCATTCTTATACAATAATCCTTTGAGGATTTCAAAACCCAACTAAATGATATACAGATCGTGGGTTAAATCACCAATGAAGGTGATCAATACTATAAAGACATCCATTTAGTGATGCAATGCCTACGGGCCAGTACTATAAAGACATCCATTTAGTGATGCAATGCCTACGGGCCAGTACTATAAAGACATCCATTTAGTGATGCAATGCCTACGGGCCAGTACTATAAAGACATCCATTTAGTGATGCAATGCCTACGGGCTAGTACTATAAAGACATCCATTTAGTGATGCAATGCCTACGGGCTAGTACTATAAAGACATCCATTTGGTGATGCAATGCCTACGGGCCAGTATTATTAAAACATCCATTAGTGATGTAGTGCCTACGGGCCAATATTATCAAAACGTCCATTAGAGATGTAGTGCCTACGGGCCAACCATATTAAGACATCCATTAGAGGTGTAGTGCCTATGGGCCATAATAATTGTCTTATAAGACAAAAGGCAGTAGTAGTCTATGACTCTCTGTCAGAAAGAGATAAAAGAACTACGGTTCAACTCTCTATGCCTTTGATTCTCTGGAATCTCGGCTAATATTATAAAACATCATCGTGATTAGGCTTTATGCCGCCAATACTATTTATATAGTTAAAATAGGATCTATTCAAATCCTAATATTTAATGTAATGAGTTAATAAGTTAACCGAATATGGTCTCTGTACCATGGTTGACAAATTGTCATAAAAGACAATCATATAATAATCTCCTAAATTAAAATTTTGTTATCTTCTGTAACAGATTCAAGTTACAATGGCGGATCCCAATGGAGAGAACAGCCACACAAACGAAGATGACTATGACAACGCGTCAGTACATTTGACAGGCGCACAGCTAAAGGCTCTGATCAACAATGCTGTCCAGGCAGCTATTGATCGTCAACATACTGAGTCTCAAGGCAGATCTGTGTCAAAACCACCCTCTAAACCAAAGACACACTCCAAACCACCCTCTGAACCCAAGAAAGATGACGACAAGCATTCGTCTACTGAGCACAGCGTTCACCGCGATAGAGAATATACTGATGCGTCCAGTGCTAAGGGTTGCACCTACAAATACTTTGTATCATGTAAGCCCCGTGAATTTACAGGGGAGAAAGGTGCGGTTGATTGTATCACCTGGCTGGACGAGATGGACACGATAGTGGACATCAGCGGGTGCGCTGAGAGGGACGTGGTTAAGTTTGTGTCCCAGTCATTCAAGGGCGAGGCCCTGGCGTGGTGGAGAGCTCTGGTGCAGGCTTCAGGTAAGTCTGCCTTGTACAAAATGTCATGGGGGGAGTTTATTACCCTCATAAAAGAAAACTACTGCCCTCAGCACGAGGTTGAGAAGATTGAGGCAGATTTTGTCTCACTGGTGATGACAAACCTGGATTGTCAAGCTTATCTTACAAGCTTTAACACTATGTCACGCCTGGTGCCATATCTTGTGACACCAGAACCACGAAGAATTGCCCGATTCATTGGGGGCTTAGAGCCGGCGATCAAGGCCAGCGTAAAGGCTTCTAGGCCGACGACCTTCAGGTCAGTTACTGACCTCTCCTTGTCTCTTACACTTGATGCTGTCCGTCTGAGGGCACAAAGGAGCAAGGAGGCTGAAAAGCGAAAGCGTGAGGATGATACCTCACGAAAGTCCGGTAAAAAGCACCGTGGAAACGGTGAGGGCAAAAGAGGGTCGGAGGCAAAGAAGGAGGGGCAAGCTGATGGAAGACCTTACTGCAAGGTCTGCAAGAAACCTCACTCCGGGAAGTGTAGGTTTGCGTCTGGTTCGCAGTCGCAACAAAGGACTCCACCCTGTGGACTATGCAAGTCCAAGGAGCATAAGACAGTGGAGTGCAAAAAGATTAAGGATGCAACCTGCTATAATTGTAACGAAAAGGGGCACATAAAGAGTAATTGCCCGAAGTATGCCAAGAAGGCAGAAGAAACAAAGAAATCAAATGCGAGAATTTTTCGCTTGGATGCAAAGGAAGCAGTTAAGGACGACACTGTGCTTACAGGTACTTTTCTCGTAAATAATATATTTGCAAGAGTACTGTTCGATTCTGGCGCTGACAAGTCCTTTGTAGACCAGAAATTTTGCCAACTACTAAATATGCCAATCAAAACCCTAGACATGAAATACGAAGTAGAGTTAGCAGACGGAACGATAGAAACCGTCTCTACCGTTCTAGAAGGATGTGAAATATCCATTAGGAACCATTCTTTTCCTTTATCTCTACTTCCTTTCAAACTTGCGGGTTTTGACATCGTGCTAGGCATGGACTGGTTATCCCATAACCAGGCCCAAATCATTTGCGGCAAGCGGCAAATAGTTTTAAAGACTCCGAGTGGTGAATCTCTTACCATTCGAGGGGATACGCATTACGGATTGCCCGAAGACGTATCTATGCTGAAAGCTTCAAGGTGTTTGAACAGAGGCTGTGTAATTTACATGGCTCAGGTGATAATAGAAGAACCAAAGCCGAAGATCGAGGATCTTCCTGTCATTTCTGAATACCCCGAGGTTTTTCCTGAAGAACTACCTGGTTTGCCACCAGATAGACAAGTGGAGTTCAGAATTGACATCATTCCTGGAGCAGCTCCGATAGCAAGAGCACCTTACAGATTAGCGCCAACGGAAATGAAAGAACTGAGGACCCAGTTGGATGAACTGCTGGCGAAAGGTTTTATCAGACCTAGTTCATCCCCCTGGGGAGCTCCTGTCCTTTTTGTAAAGAAGAAGGACGGATCGATGCGGTTGTGCATCGACTATAGAGAGCTGAATAAAGTTACCATAAAGAATAGATATCCTTTACCAAGGATCGATGATCTATTCGATCAGCTGCAAGGAGCAAGCTACTTCTCCAAGATCGACTTAAGGTCGGGTTATCATCAACTAAGGGTCAGAGATGAAGATGTACACAAGACTGCATTTAGGACTCGCTATGGTCATTACGAGTTCCTAGTGATGCCTTTTGGGCTCACAAATGCACCGGCTGCATTCATGGATCTCATGAATCGCGTTTGCAAGCCATACTTGGACAAATTCGTCATAGTCTTCATCGACGATATCCTTATCTATTCCAAGAATCAAGATGACCACGAGAAGCATCTCCGTTGCATTCTCGAGTTACTACAACGTGAGAAACTCTACGCCAAATTCTCGAAATGCGAATTCTGGCTAAGAGAGGTTCAGTTTTTAGGACACGTTGTGAGTGAGCGTGGTATCCAAGTGGATCCCGCTAAGGTAGAGGCAGTCATGAACTGGCAAGAGCCAAAGACGCCTACCGAAATTCGTAGCTTCCTGGGATTAGCAGGATACTACCGGAGATTTATTGAAAATTTTTCAAGGATTGCTGCGCCCTTGACTTCCTTGACCAAGAAGAAAGAAAAGTACATTTGGGGCCCGAAGCAGCAAGAGTCCTTTGAAATACTGAAGCAAAAGCTAAGCAACGCACCTGTGTTAACCTTACCGGAAGGTACAGATGAATTCGTGGTTTACTGCGATGCATCACATACAGGCATGGGGTGTGTGCTTATGCAAAAGGGCAAGGTGATTGCCTATGCTTCAAGGCAATTAAAGGTGCATGAAAAGAATTACACCACCCATGATTTGGAGTTGGGTGCCGTTGTATTTGCACTAAAGTTATGGAGGCACTACCTTTATGGTATTAAATTTGTGATTTATTCTGATCACAAAAGCCTCCAGCACCTGTTCAACCAGAAGGAGTTGAACATGAGACAACGCCGTTGGATGGAAACCCTGAATGATTATGACTGCGAAATCAGGTACCATCCCGGCAAGGCGAATGTAGTCGCCGATGCATTAAGCAGGAAAGAAAGGGTAAAACCCATTCGAATCAATGCCAAGAGCATTGAAGTTAAAAATAATTTGATTGAAAGGATTTTGGCTGCACAGCGAGAGGCTGTGTTGGAAGCTAATTATCCTAACGAAAAGCTGGGAGTAACTGCGGAGCAGTTGACTCTTAGCAAAGATGGAATTCTTAGGCTGAATGGACGTATATGGGTTCCGATTTATGGGGGACTACGAGATGTTGTTCTCCAGGAAGCCCATAGTTCCAAATACTCAGTCCATCCTGGTGCTGACAAAATGTACCAAGACTTAAAGGCAAATTATTGGTGGATAGGCTTGAAAAAGTCTGTAGCCGCCCATGTAGCAAAGTGCTTGACTTGTGCTCAAGTCAAAGCCGAGCACCAAAAGCCGTCTGGTTTGCTACAACAGCCTGAACTTCCCGAGTGGAAGTGGGAATGCGTAACTATGGACTTCATAACCAAGTTACCCAAGACCAGGAAAGGAAACGATACAATATGGGTCATAGTCGATAGGCTGACTAAATCAGCTCATTTTCTACCCATCAAGGAGACGTATAGCTCCGATATGTTAGCCCAACTTTATGTTGATAAGATTGTAGCCTTACACGGCATACCTGTGTCTATTATCTCCGACAGGGATACTAGATACACGTCACACTTCTGGAAGAGTTTCCAGCAATCTTTGGGCACGCGTTTGAACTTTAGTACGGCTTACCATCCACAGACGGACGGTCAAAGTGAGCGTACTATCCAAACGCTAGAAGACATGCTACGTGCATGTGCGATCGATTTAGGTGGTAACTGGGATAAAAACCTACCCCTGATCGAGTTCTCCTACAATAATAGCTACCACACCAGCATAAAGGCTGCGCCTTTTGAGGCATTATATGGTAGGAAATGCAGATCGCCTGTTTGTTGGGCGGAAGTAGGAGAGGTCCAATTATCGGGACCAGAGATTGTTTTCCAGACAACGGACAAGATTGTCCAGATCCGGGAACGTCTCAAGGCTGCCCGCGATAGGCAGAAGAGCTACGCTGATCCAAAGCGTAAGGATTTTCACTTTGAAGTGGGTGAAAAAGTATTGCTTAAGGTATCGCCCTGGAAGGGGGTGATGCGTTTCGGCAAGAAGGGCAAGCTGAGTCCGAGATACATAGGGCCTTTTGAGGTCATTGAACGAGTCGGATCAGTTGCGTATAAACTAAACTTGCCTGAAGAGCTCAATGGAATTCACAATGTGTTCCACATCTGCAATCTCAAAAAGTGCTTCGCCGACGAGTCGTTGGTGATTCCACACACAGATGTGCATATAGATGAGAGCTTAAAGTTTATAGAAAAACCCTTGTCGATTGAAGATCGACAGGTGAAGAAGCTTCGCAGGAAACACGTACCGATTGTAAAAGTCAAATGGGATGCTCGTAGAGGTCCTGAATATACGTGGGAAGTCGAAGCTACAATGAAAGAAAAATACCCCTATTTATTTGAGTAAAATCTCGGGTCGAGATTTATTTTAAGGGGGTGAGGATGTAACACCTCGAAATTTTGTGTCCAATGATGTGTTAACACGTGTCATTTGATTACACGTGGCATCTATAATAAATAAAGGACTAATTTTGACAAACCTTGAAAGTATATATAAATTCGAGGGTTATAAATGTCAACAAGGGTAAATATACTGTATAGTATCCCTAAATAATGCTTAAACCTTCAAACGAATAAATTATAGATCGTACAAAAATAAAACGCGGAAGAAAGTGAGAGATTACAAACTACAGGGGTTAACTGTGTCAACATGTTTAATAATACCTCTGAGTGACCCTTTAACGTTCCAAAGACTTTGTAACGGTATTATACCCTCACTAAAATAATATATATGAATTTCGCGAAGTTTCGATATGAAACGAGAAAGTTACGATCGAATTCGTAGAAGAAGGGTTAAAAGCGTCAACAGCGAAAGTTAAGGCTTTCCAATATAATTAATAAATAAACCGGGGACTTAATAATGCGGGTAATTAACACGAGGCCCCTATCGGTAAATAACCGAGGGCCAAACCGCAAAGTTACCCCTTCAAAACCGAAAGGTCAGGCGAATCATTACGAAAGATTTCGTTATTAATGGCCAGATTCTGTAATAATTACAAAAAGATTTAAAAATTCAGAAAATATAACCTTAGGCGACCCGCGTAAGGTTTCAACATAAGTTGAGGCGGGCCGCGAGCCTCCTCTATTTCGCGTCTGATTTTTGAACTTTAGGCGACCCGCGTTAAAATGGCATGGAACTCCCATGCGGGCCGCGTAAAGTGCCCAGATGCAGAATTATAGTAACTACTTGGCTTTTGGAACTTGTGAACGATCAAACCACAAACAAAGAGGTATGGGCACCCTACAAATGACCCATATCACTTAGGGGACACCTACCATTACCTCTGGTCAGATGGTAGTGCTTGCAATGATCAACAAAGCTTGGCATTGGCTATAAATAGCATGCCTTAAGCATAACAATTCACACAACTCAAAAACACTTATATCTGATCATTCAAGAGCTCTCTAGCTTTCCCTTCTGTTCTCTCATCAAGAGTTAACTTCTGTAAGTCGTTCATAACCATTTTGGGTTCACATTTCCATAGTTATAGCCTATAAACGCAACCGTCGTAACTAACGGTTGTCACTGCAATATCTTGCAAATGGTTCAGTCTTATGACGAATCAAAAGTGGTTATGAGTTGGTATTTATGTGGGTATTAAACCTCTAAAAGGGTTCCCCCTGATCACCACTCTAACTGTGTCAATTATCGAGTCAAACGTGCGGTTAAAAAGTCAACAGAAAGCTATTTTAGCAATTTAAGCATAATCTGTGATATATATGTTATGGAACCTGTTTTGACAATCATAAAACATGATAATAAGTATATAAACATGTTTGCGCTCGTTTGAATCGATCATTTGCTATATAGAACCGGTTCGGAGCCGAAAGTCGCAAAAATTTGACTTTTGCTTTGACTTCAGTTCTGACCCGTTTTAGTGAGGTATAAATATACCTTAGGACTCTCTTAGGACCAGGTCACATGTTGGTATAAGCCTCTGTGGTCGGTTCATGAGTTATCCGAGTCTTTAGCGCATTTCCGTCATTCGCCTAAAAGTTGACCGTAACGGCCTTTTAAAATTAAAACGAGTATTTCGAACACGTGAACGGACCAAAACCTTGCTTGTTAAATTATAAGCATGTCCCTGAAGTTTCACGTCAATCTGAGGTCTAGAATGAGAGTTATGCTAAAAGGCGCACTTTTAAGAAAGTTTTGTATTTAACGGCGCAATTAGCATAACGCCCATCTAACCCAAGTTTTCGTCACCAAAACTTTTACCCACTGTGGTAAAATAATATTTTGGGAATTTTAAAGATTTTTAATAATTTTTACCTTGCTCATAACCTGCGGTTATGGCTACGGTTCGGTAAATACCGAATATGCCCTTTTTGGCCAAAACGAGAGTTCTACAAGGTCTTTTGACCCGATTCCAATTGCCACTGGTTTTAAATAATAAATAAAGTATTTTAAGCTTTATAAGCTGTTCGGGAAACTCAGATTCCCTGTAGAACTCGAAAATCCCTTTTAAAGTCTTTAAAATGACCGAAAAGCCCCTACGGGGCATAATACTAACTTAAACTCGTTACGGGCGTCACGGAAGGTATCCTACTGATACCACAACCCATTTAAGGCATATTGACTTAGGAAATAAGCGTACGACTCTCATGGTTAACCGTTTCGCCTATTGCGCGCACGATTCGGCCTATGAAACTAGTTTTCATACATTAGCCGATACGGGTCAAATTATATTATTTGAACCCCTAAAATCCAGAGTATGAACTATAAACCCATATAAAACAAGTCACTGAACTTGTTGGGTCCAAATCATACTCCATTCTCGGTTTTCGCCTTTTTCGTGCGAATTAACCATATCTATATATCGGAATCAACCGGTTTAAGCTACGGCTAATATAAGGACCGTTAGGATTCTAAGAGGTTAATTAAAACCTTCGTTCCAGATTAGGAGCCCCAGTAAAAGCTATCGGTGACTTGATCTAAATTAAGGATTTATACTTGCAAAGGTAAATACTTTTGGCTTATTTCCCCTATATGGGCTTGGGTTACGGTATATTAATACCGCTTGATTGAGCATTATATACTTCCATCGCTTAGGTGGTTAATTGATTAAATATGATTGGCTCATTTAAACAGTTTTGTTGCTTATAAGCCTTTGGGGGGTTTAATGACCGTTGTCCCGGATATCCTCGGCATCATTTTACGAAATGGCCACGACCATCGACATCCCGGTGTAGGCGTACACCCGGTATAAAGTGTCGACATTAAAACTAAAAGACGTAGCCGTTGGTTTCTGTACTACAGTTTTACGCGAACGTGGTGTGTCTATAAATCTTTAACCCGGCACGACCCGGGCTACTGAACGCATAAAAGAACATGTAAAACGTTCACAAGATCATTATGAATTTTCCCAAGTTATAAAAGAGTTTGTGCCTTGTGCATTCAAATCAATTTTAATAAACATTTTCAAATGTGTCAGTTGAATGTATTTACCAGTGTAAACTGACGTATTTTCCCCAAAAAGATTAAGTGCAGGTACCTAAACGTAATTGGCTGGTATTAGCTCCCTAGCATCGGGATAAGCCTCGCAAGCTTGATTGCAGTATCTAATGGAACAATACTTTATCTGTATTTACGATCCACTGTGGATATTCAACTCTGTAATACATTGATATCATGATCAGAGGTTGAAATTTATATATTTATCTTATGCTTCCGCTGTGCATTATAAAATTGTGTGGTTTGACTATATTGTTGCCAACATCGTCACGGTAATCCCCCACCGGGCCCACCGGTGAGACACGTGGAATTCGGGGTGTGACAGTAACGACTGAATCTGATGATAGTTAACTTACCCTTTGGTGGTTTGTTAATGCGAGAAGCGAGATAGTCGAGTCACGAGTGTTTGAATGTTATTAGCGAGACGACCAAAAGTAGTTTTCACAATTAAAACGAGTTAAACGATTTTGGGGCGAGTTAAACGACTTAAACGAGATAAACAATTTGATTAAACAATTGGTTTTGGTTTGTAATTAGATAATGGGACGGGTGTAGCATGATAAAAGCATGGTAGATACGCTGCTGGTACATCTTATATATAAGTGCTCTTATCATACTACATTTTGTGTCATTATTTAGTTCACTGGGGAAACGATTTTGAAACGATGTCACACAACGAGGTTTTTGAAATAATATAAACCGTACGAGTTTTATTAACGAGTTTTTGCAAGATGTTTTACAATTTGATTTAATTAAATAGATGTTTTGGGGTTAAGAATCATGGCTACGAGATTTTACAAATTATAACCAACTTGATTTAAGTTGGTTAATTATGTCGCAATACTATATTTTTCAAAACAAGGTTTTTAACAAGGTATTGCAACATATAAACGAGCCATGAATCTGATATTCTTATAAAAACTATGTGCTCGCCAGCATTTCTTTGCTGACTTTGTTTTTACATATGTTTCAGGTGATGTTGCTTGATGTTGATTGCTAGGATGCATGAGTCACATAGGATCTGGACGAGGCCTTAGTGACATAATAACAATGATAGTCGAAATGTAACTTGTTTGTTTTGTGTTAAGACGATGTAAATTACTTAACTAATCAATAAAACGGAACTTTTTGTATCCATGGTTGTGAAACAATAATTCTGTTACAACACTCCCCGACGTTTCCGCCACGATTTGTTATCTTACGTGGTCAGGGTGTGACCGAAGAGTTGGTATCAGAGCCAATGGTTATAGGGAATTAGGTTATTAGTAATGCTTTGACCTAGACTATAACTTTCTAGGACCCTAACGCAAGGAAATTTGCGTTTAGATTTTAAAACAAAACCGTCACCTATCCTTAGGTGATAACCACAATGAGAACATAAATTCCGAATCCGCTTTGAAAAATAATCATCTCTTCGTGGATGATTTGTTACTAGGTTTTGAACCCTTAAATATTCAAAATATCGTCAAATTTTTGGATCTAAATAGTGTGAACACATGCAAACTGGAAGGGTGAACGCTTGTACCCTGAGTTTTCTGTCTAACGCTAGAGTGTTCGTACAAATCCACATAATTGGACCAGTCACTCTTACCTGGGAACTCTTGGGGTGAGTGTTCACTTATAGGCGAGCATGTCTTCGCGATACATTATTTTGGCCTATTTACTTTGATTAGTCACTACGTGTCGTTTGTTTGTTTGAGGTAACGAACAAGTGATCGCCTTCCTTGTGTTTTGTCGATGCTTTCAATACCTCTTTTGTTTATCTGAATGTCAATGCCAATGTGAATCCCGCTCATGGACGAGCATTCAATCTAAATGCAAACAAGGCTCGAGCTGACAACCTCGTTGTCAATGGTACCTTTCTTGCCAATGGTACGTTTCTTGTTAAGAATCGACCTGCATCTATTCTTTTTGATTCTGGAGCCGATAGAAGTTTTGTTTCGTTATATTTTGAGCCTTTTCTTGCGATACCTAGAACTAAACTGAGGAAACCCTTATCTGTCGAAGTTGCTACTGGTAAACCTCTTGTACTCGATTCTGTTCTTCGTGATTGTCAGTTGAACCTTGATAACAATCTTTTTCCTATTGACCTAACACCATTGCAACTTGGGAGCTTCGACATTATCGTGGGAATGGATTGGTTAACCAAACATCATGCTGAGGTGGTTTTTTTCGATAAGATTGTTCGTATTCCTCTTTCATCTGGCGATATTCTGGAAGTTCGAGGTGAGAAACCTTCTGGTGGTTTGAAACTCATGTCGTGTATGGAACCCCAAAGGTATTTATGAAAAGGATATGTTGCTTTTCTGACACATGTCACCGAGGAGAAAGACAAGAGCAAGAGTATTCAGGATATTCCGATTGTAGGATCGTGTGACGTCCTGATGAGTCGATCAGAAGAGCGCTTAGACAGAATCAGAGGCGGAATTCATTGATTCGGTCTTCGTTTAGCTTGTATTCACTATTAATTGTCTCTTATATTGATTATAACGAATATACAGTCACGGAGACACTTCGACAGAGCTTCGCTGTCGGAAATCACAACTATTACAACTAAAACCGTTTGGAGCCTATATATACTAGATAGTCTGACCGTTTGAACATGCTCAAACGATCAGCAAACCTTCAAACGGACAGACTTTCAAACGGACAACACTCAAACGGCCAGCCTCTTCAAACGGCCAGGCTTCATTCAAACGGCCAGGCTTGTTTTTCCTTGATTTCTAGCCCAATCTGACCTCCAAAGAACCCAAGACTCGACATAAGACGAAGACGACATATGACTGCACCAATAGACTCCCCCTCAGATGTTGACGAGTCTTAAGTGTCGAGTCTTCATAAACTTCAGTCTTTATTAGTTTCTAGGCTTCACTATCCGTCTTTTCTTTCAAAACTTCAGACTCCCCCTTGCGATATGCTGGTATTTCTTCAGATCGTCAGCATCATCAGCTTTAGGATCGTTGTCTGTCTTTTCATTTTATCCAGGATCTTCTTCTCTTTGGCTCTAGCTTCGTCAGACTCCCCCTTTCATCATGATGGGATCGCTCTCTGGAATTTGCTATTACCCGGAGATCAAATCCTAGCTTTATCTCTGTTAAGCTCATTTCCTGCACACTTCTCATCGAAACATAAGTTTTTACTTAAATCAATAAGTAAAACTTACTAGAAATAGTTACACCAAGTTCAAATTAATGAGCCTGATTAACTAATCAAATTTTTCTTTCTCGAAATAAATTTCTTCTGTTAAATTCACACTCCCAAACCTGTTCATCATGTTCAGCACTTGAAATTTTGAATATCAGCTCTTCATCACCAGTTGTCAAAAATCTTTTTGGATTTTCAAAATATGAAACATAAATGCAAAAAAGAAATATGTACAAACATATTTTTGTGAGTTTGCGAAAGAGGATCATATCAGTTTTTAGACACATCACATGCACCGTTAAGCTTTTAATCATTTTAAGCTCTAAATGATTCACGTAGATTGACGATATAGTTGTCCTCTTAAATTTTCATACAATTTTCAATCTATTCAGGATACTATTTAAGTGTTTTATGAACTTAGTTCGATTCATGTGTCCCACATCTTGAATATACTCCCGTATCCAGAATCCCAATATTCAGTCTTTCAGGTATGAATACTACAATGATATCTGTACATAAATTAGGGGAAAAAATGCGAGAACTGAGGGATCTCAGGTCAGAACTTCCATTCAGCAGAGAGATATCAGTTTCGACTTAGCAGTGTGTCCCCTTTAGAGGATCTTTTCAGCTACAACAGATGATTATCAATTTTATTGTCTAATCAGCTGAGGGCTTTATGCTATGTTTCAAGCATTTTGCGGAAAGTATTAGCCAAGGACTAGGTCAGAACTACCGTTCAGCAGAAGTCCCGGAATAATACCCCAGACATCATAGAGTATAAACACCTAGTATATCAGAATACGAGATCTTTCAAACGAGATTTCAGGGGTTACCTATATATCCAAGTAGTGTTCCCCACGAATTTCACAAGTCTGAAATTTTAGGTTTATATCCCGAATAAATCTACTAAATGTATGAAAACCTATCGTCACATCATCAGTGAGACCATTTATCACATTTGACATTACATTTCTTTAGCATGCTGTGATAGTCCACTGATTTACTATCATTTCCTCTTGTTTCAGCAAAACTCATTTTGAAATTTTTCAATGTTTTTGACATTTTCAAATTTTCTAATTTTTTTTTTAAATTTTTCTCCCCCTAAAATCAAAATATGTTTCAATTTTGATTTTCTGGGAAAATTTGAAACAAACTGTACAAACTTGACAACTTGATGAGAATCGCATCAATTCTCCATCTACCTGGCATAAACAATCAGAACTCCCCCTCACAACAAACTATTTTCTCATTATGATTTCAAAACACTTAAGTTTGTTTTAATCAAAATGGTTTTTCCGGAAAAATAAGTTTGTTTACCACACATATGTAGATTCGGGGTTACTTCATCACATTGTTTTCTTCAAACATTTTTAAAGATTTATCATTTCCAGTTTCAAAACTCAAACATCATTTGTAGAAAATCAAGTACAACTTAATGTCCTTGATTTACCACATGTAAGACGAAAAATCACCAAAGTGAAATTTCTCAAGAAAGATGCCGATTCATGTTCCACGCTTACCAACCTGGGAACTCCGGCAAGTCAGGTTTTTCATTTAAACAGATTCACCCAAGCCTGACGGTCCTTGGGTGATTTCGAATTCTTGTTCAACAATGGTGGAAAATTTGCATCATCCATTGTTAAACCTGAATTCTCCTTTTTTACCTCAACCAATGGCTCCTCTGGTTTTGACGAACCATAATCATTGCCTGCAGATGGCTTGTCTGACTTTGACCTGTCAGATTCATCGCCGACCTTTTTCTTCTTCTTATCTTCTTTCGTCCTCAGATTTGTATCTGATGAATCTGTCTTGCTTGACTTTGCAATTGATAGGGTTGATTCACCAGAACTTTTATTCTTTCCAACGGATGAACCCGAGGACAAAATCTTCTCCAAATACTCTCGAGCTTTCTTCCTTTTCTTCCTCAGTCGGTCTTTCTGCCCCTGTGAAAGCTTGAATTTCTTTTCTTGAATTTTCTGTTCTTGAACTTTAGGTTTTAGAACCTTCTGTTCCTGGGGCTTGACTTTGACTGGAATCTTTGCCAATTTCTGAGAATTAACCCTCAATCTGTCATTCGATTTCCTTGGGCATTCTCTGGCAATGTGACCTTTAATTTGGCAATTGTAGCATCTTCTGGTCTCATAACTCCAATTCCGGCAGTTAACAGCAATGTGTCCTTGATAACCGCATCGGTAACACACTCTGTTATCGTACCGTATACCACCTTCACACCAAACACTCAGATCATAGCATTGTCTGGCTTGGTGATATTCTTTCCTCAAGTTTGCTGATTTTGGCTTTTGAGCACTGTGGTCCGACCTGCACCACTTATTACCAACAATTTTTGAGTTTTTGTTTTTTACTTTTTGTGGTTTTTCCTTTTGATTGGATGAACAATCTGATGAACTTTTATTATCTTTTTGTTTCTGTTCGACTTTCTTCTTCAAAGGTTTCTGTTTAGAACATTCACCTTTTTCAGTTGATTGTAGAACAGTTTTCTGAAGTTTTTCTTTTAAATTGAAAAACAATTTTTGTTTTTCAATTTTAACATTTTCATCATCAGACTTTTCATCACAATCTGCAACTTTGACATAATCAAAGTTTGTGACATCGTCACTTATTGGAACAGAGTTGATTGGTTTTGGACACGGAAAATTCAACTTGTCAGATGAAGTCACAAAACCTTTCAACTTCTTTTCAAGTTCATCCATCTTGATTCTTGAATTCTCAACTTCTTTTTCAAGCTGAGAAATTCGTTCAAGATGAGACTTGATTGCTTTTTCATTCTCAATCTTCATGTTTTCAAGAACAGATTTTTCATTTTCCAAAACTTTTAACTGTTCTTGAAATTTTATCTCATTAGCTTTCAGATTTTTGTTCTCAAGTTTTATCCAGAAATCGTCATTTTCTGATGATTTCTGTTTGGTTTCAAAAACCTTAACATTTTCTTTCAAACTTTTGTTTTCAAATGTCAAACTGTTCAACCCATCCAACAGTTTTTCATTTTCAGCTTTCAATTTCTCACAATTTTCCTGCAACATAAGAATCTGTTTAATATCAGCTTGCTTCTCGTCTTCCAACTTCTTGACTTTCGATGTCAAACTTTCCGCATCCTTCAAGAGTTTGTCATTATCAGTCTTGAAGTTGTCACATTCGAAGCATACTGTTTCAGAACATGAAGTTTCATTCTTCACAGATTCTTCAACCTTCGGCACATGTTCTTTCTCTATCTGATATGTACCTGCACCAAAGATTGTAACAAGATCAAGAGGATTTCTATTATCATCAATATAACAACCTCTTTTCATATCATATACCAAATTTCTTTTTGCTGCCCAACAAACATTGATTCTTTTATTTATTTCAATTATCACATCTAAATTTAAATCATCCAAATTCATTTTTATCTTATCCAATATTTCTCTCTTCTTTTGATAATTCTCATTATCGTGATTTTTAAGTTCGCTGATGAATTTATTCAGAGGTAATTTTTAAAAATTAGAATTTTCTTTCAAATTCTTCAAAAAATCATCCCATTCAGCTGATAAACCATTAGCAAACTTTGATATCTTATCAGCTTCTGCTATCACTATTTGATTTTCCTTCAAGTAGTCAATCAAACGATCAAAACGTTTCTCCAAATCATCCAATTTCTCATCTTTCTTACTCAGAAAACATTCGAAACGTTTACTCCAAACATCTTTGGGTAATTTCTGATAAGAACTACTAAAATATCCTCGATACCAATCATTCAATCTTTTAAGATCATTGTTTTCCTGCTCATCAAACTTCATTGCCATTTTTCAACACAATCTGTTCAAACGAAATACCAAGTTCAAACTATATCCTTCTTCAAACGGAACAGTTTCAAATGATAATGATCTTGTTCAAACAGAAGTTGTTTCAAACGGTTAACTTGGACCTCTTTTTTAATATGGGCGGCAACTTTATAATAATGATGCTGACAAATGAAGTAAACTATGTGATTTAATAGGGCCGCTAATATTACTACTGGATTGGGCCGCAACTATAATGACACTGAGTGGCCGACAATTTGGCTCACTTTACAAAAATTTGATTGGGCTGTCCATTTATGTTGTAAAATATGATCACATGGGCCTCAAATACACAACTGTCAAATACCGCCAAACATTTTACATAGACTCCTACAATTATTAAATTTCTTTTTATGATTAGACCAATATCTTCACAGTAACCGACAATGCTAATATTCAAAAGAAATCCATTGGACCTCACAGTCCACTAATACTTCAATGGATTGGGCCAATTAGTGAAGTGTGGGCGGCAATATATTCAAACGGTGAATATAGGTCAAACAGTTCAATTAGTATTCAAACGGCCATTATATTTCAAACGATGTATTGATTTCAAACGATGGATACTCTTTCAAACGACCACTCAAACAGTGACAACCTTCAAACGATGTGACTATTATTCAAACGATAGTTTCAAACGGTGACATGCATTTTCAAATGGATATCATTTTTAAACGATGATTTCAAACGGTGGGTTATGTTCAAACGATGGGACAAGTTCAAACGGTCACTTCAAATGGTTAACATGCTTCAAACGATAGCTTTACTTTTCAAACGACAGGAAGTGAATTTCAAACAAAAGGAACACGTTTTCAAACGATGGAACACGTTTTCAAACGATGGGAAGCATGTTCAAACGATAGGAAGCATGTTTCGTTCAAACGGACACCCTTTTTTAAGTCATTTTTACTACTTTTACGTCGAGTTTTAAGCTGAGATTCTCAAGGCTTGATTAAAACACTGTTATGTATGTTATATGTGAAAATCAGCCGTTTTTAACCGTGAAAAGTATCTAATTTTGAAAGAATGTGTAGAAAATCAGAATTTGCTAGCGAAAACGAGCTAAACGGTAAGAACTCTTCCTCCTGAGCTCTGATACCAATTGTAGGATCGTGTGACGTCCTGATGAGTCGATCAGAAGAGCGCTTAGACAGAATCAGAGGCGGAATTCATTGATTCGGTCTTCGTTTAGCTTGTATTCACTATTAATTGTCTCTTGTATTGATTATAACGAATATACAGTCACGGAGACACTTCGACAGAGCTTCGCTGTCGGAAATCACAACTATTACAACTAAAACCGTTTGGAGCCTATATATACTAGATAGTCTGACCGTTTGAACATGCTCAAACGGTCAGCAAACCTTCAAACGGACAGACTTTCAAATGGACAACACTCAAACGGCCAGCCTCTTCAAACGGCCAGGCTTCATTCAAACGGCCAGGCTTGTTTTTCCTTGATTTCTAGCCCATCTGACCTCCAAAGAACCTAAGACTCGACATAAGACGAAGACGACAGATGACTGCACCAACACCGATTGTTCGGGATTATCCAGAGGTGTTTCCTGGTGAACTGCCTGGTTTGCCTCCAGTTCATCAAGTCGAATTTCATATTGACCTTGTACCCAATGCCAACCCGATTGCGAAAGCACCTTATCGTCTTGCATCATCTGAGATGCAAGAGTTATCGAAACAACTTCAAGAGTTATCTGATAAAGGATTCATCCGACCGAGCTTTTCGCCCTGGGGAGCTCCTGTCCACTTTATGAAGAAAGAAAGATGGGTCTTTTCGAATGTGTATCGACTATCGTGAGCTTAACAAGCTTACCATTAAGAATTGATATCCCCTACCTCGAATCGATGATCTCTTTGATCAGCTGCAAGGTGCTACCTATTTTTCCAAGATCGATCTGCGTTCTGGGTATCATCAGCTTCGTGTTCTCGAAGAAGATATTCCCAAAACTGCTTTCCGCACGAGATATGGGCATTACGAGTTCACTGTCATGCCCTTTGGTTTGACGAATGCTCCAGCCATCATCATAGACTTAATGAATAAGGTCTGTAAACCTTATTTAGAAAAGTTCATCATTGTGTTCATCGACGTTATTCTTGTTTATTCGAAGTCTCGAGCCGATCACGAGCAACACCTTCGTTTGACACTGGAACTCCTGAAGGAGGAACAAGTTTTCGCTAAATTCTCCAAGTGTGAATTTTGGCTTAAAGAAGTTCAGTTTTTGGGTCATATAGTCAACGAGCAGGGTATTCATGTGGATCCATCCAAAATAGCTGCTATTAAGGATTGGAATACACCAACGACACCTAAAAAGATTCGATCTTTTCTTGGTCTTGCTGGATATTATCGACGATTTATTTCGAACTTCTCGAAGATAGCGGTTCCACTCACTGCTTTGACTCAGAAGAATAAGCCTTTTGAGTGGGGACCCAAACAAGAAAAAGCATTTCAAACGCTAAAACAGAAGCTTTGTGATGCTCCTGTTCTATCTTTGCCCGAGGGAAATGATGATTTCGTTGTCTATTGTGACGCGTCGAATCTAGGACTTGGTTGCGTTCTTATGCAATGAGGTAAAGTCATAGCTTATGCGTCTAGGCAATTGAAAGTTCATGAGAAGAACTACACAACTCATGATCTTGAGTTGGGTGTTGTGGTTTTCGCTCTCAAAATCTGGAGACACTATCTTTATGGCACGAAGTGTGTGGTTTTCACAGACCACAAAAGTCTCGAGCATATTCTCAATCAGTAGGAGCTGAACATGAGGCAACGACGTTGGGTTGAGCTCTTAAACGATTATGATTGCGAGATTCGCTACCATCCTGGTAAGGCGAATGTCGTGGCTAATGCGCTTAGTTGAAAGGAGCAAGTCAAGCTTCATTCTGTTCGCACTCTATCTGATCTTCAAACTCGTATCCTTCAAGCTCAACAATTTTGTGTTTCACAAAATTTGATAGGTAAGGAATTACCACGTCAACTTGAGCTTAAGCTTGAAGCAAAAGACGATGGTTTACTCTATTTCAAGGATCGTTTGTGGATTCCGAAACAAGACTATCTTCGCACCTTGGTAATTGATGAATCTCACAAGTCTCGATATTCTATCCATCCTAGTGCTGATAAAATGTACAAGGATCTTCGTACTCAGTATTGGTGACCTGGTATGAAGAAGGATATTGCCTTGTATGTATCGAAATGCCTAACTTGTCTCAAAGTCAAGGCTGAACATCAACGACCATCTAGTTTACTTGTACAACCAGAGATACCGGTTTGGAAGTGGGAGAACATTGCTATGGATCTCATCACTAAATTACCGCGTACTTCTAAAGGTCATGATGCGATTTGGGTTGTTATCGATCGATTAACGAATTCAGCTCATTTTATTCCAATTCGCGAGGATCTATCTGCTGATAAACTTGCAAAGATTTATGTTGATGAGATTGTATCTTGACATGGTGTTCCTTTGGATATCATTTCTGATCGTGATGCTCGATTTTCATCTCATTTTTGGAATACCATGCAATACGCTATGGGTACCCAACTGAATCTAAGCACTGCTTTTCATCCCCAAACAGATAGATAATCTAAGAGGACAATTCAAACTTTGGAGGATATGCTTAGAGCGTGCGTGATAGACTTTGGTGGTAATTGGGATTCTCATCTTCCATTGATCGAGTTCTCTTACAGCAATAGTTATCATGCAAGTATTAATATGGCACCATTCGAAGCTCTCTACGGTCGAAAATGTCGTTCACCAGTCTGTTGGAATGAGGTCGGTGAAGCTCAGCTTACTGGACCTGAGCTCATTCTAGAAACAACAGACAAAATCAAGAAAATTCGTGGTAATCTTGTGACAGCTCGAAGCCGTCAAAAGAGTTACGCGGATATGCGACGCAAGCCCTTAGAATTTCAAGTCGGAGACCGTGTCCTACTCAAGGTGTCACCTTGGAAGGGAGTGGTGAGATTTGGCAAGAAAGGAAAACTTGCACCTCGATATGTTGGACCATTTAAGATTGTGGAAAGAATTGGGAAGGTTGCCTATCGACTAGAGCTACCTCCAGAGCTTGGAAATATTCATCCGACTTTTCATCTGTCCAATTTGCGAAAGTGTTTAGCTGACGCTGATCTTCACATTCCTCTCGATGAGATTCAAGTTGATGAAACGTTACACTTTGTCGAGAAACCTGTGGAGATAATGGACCGTACATTCAAACAGTTGAAGAACAAACGGATTCGTTTGGTCAAAGTTCGCTGGAGTCCAAACGTGGCCCAGAGTTTACTTGGGAACGTGAGGACCAAATGAAGGCGAAATATCCGCATTTTTTTTCACAATCTTCCTCTAGTTAAAATTTCGGGACGAAATTTCCAAAAGTAGGGGAGACTGTGACAACCGTGTTCTGTAATCGATGTACAATGTAAAACAATGTTGATTATCAATTAAATAATGAGCTTTGGTGTTATTATACGTGTTTTGGTGTTATTATGTGTGTATTTGTGTTTGATGATTTTACGATTTGATTCGAGTTCGATTTCAAGCTTTAAATCGCTTTCTGGAAGGTTATACGCAAACTGGTGCGTAAACACAGTCAGTTAAAAGCGTCAAACAGTCCGGAATAGTGAAATAGGCTTAACATACCTTAAATAACCTTTACATAACTTAGAAATAAGTTTTGGATGGTTTGGTGTGTTGAAAACAAGTTTGTTCGATCGCAGGGACTATTTGTGTCAAACTACGAAACTATGCCGATTTGCATAGTAGCGAACATTCTAGAACTTGATCATAAGTTAAACATGCCCTAAATATCCTTTGCATAGCTTATAAATAGGCTTTGAGGGGTACGGTATGCTAAAATAAATTTTATTGATCAATAGGGACTAAAAAGCGTCAAAAAGTGCATAAGTTTGCATTTTCGCTCATATCTTACGTTCAGAATATATCCGTACATCAAAAAATTTATGTAATCATTAAAATATTTTATTTTAGTGATTGGCATGATAAAATTCCATTCGTCGCATAATTTGGATCGTTTTTTTTTTTGCGTTCGTTACGATTTCCGTCGTAATTAACCGAACAACGCAACCGTACGACCAAACGAACCGACATCCGAGATATTTTTTAGCACATTTCAAATTCTCTACACTTTAACTTCATTTTAGAGCCTTCAAATGGGGTTAACGGGGCTTAAAAGTGCCAAAAATCAAGTTTTACAAGTGCAGGGATCATTTTTGAAATTTCTAGCAGATAAATTGAATCTGGTCCAA
The DNA here is from genome assembly GCF_002127325.2 of Helianthus annuus. NCBI lineage: Eukaryota > Viridiplantae > Streptophyta > Magnoliopsida > Asterales > Asteraceae > Helianthus > Helianthus annuus. The sequence goes on along the minus strand of NC_035434.2, from coordinate 39,003,951 downwards.
ATTTAAAGTTTTGATGGGTTTTAATGGCTGATTTTGGATGCTATGGGCTCAAATTTGATGGTTTTTAACATCCCCATGGTTTTGAAAACCATGAGCCCAAGTGGAGGGCCAAGATCGAAGCACGGAAAGCGAGTAACGATCCTAACGGTTCTCCGAAATCTATATAAACCCATGCCTTTCATTCATTTTTCCTCACACCTTGATTCATTTTTCTCTAAGTTTAGGTTTAAACACTTCGTACCTGAGCAAACTTGGATCAAACTTCCTAGCGTGGACCCTTTGTAAGCATTTTTTCGTTCTTTAATGCGTTTTAAGCATGAATGTCAAACAGTGTTTGACTTTCCGCTTTGACCACGAGTTGGTCAACACAAAGTTCATTTGAACTTTGCAACATGAGCGTAAACACAATGGTTATAGTCCCGTGTGACTATACCTACTGATTACCACGTTGTCTAGGCGTAGTGACGAGTCGTAGTTTCACCCAAAATGCGTATGCGTATTTTGTAACCAAACTACTCTTGGGTATCAAAACCCTTTGTTTTGATATCAAAACCTATTTTCTAACTTAACTAAACATGTTCTAACATGTTTAGCTCGTCACTTTTAGTTTAGTGCTTGTGTAGAGTCGTTAGTCAAGCGGACTAATCACCCGCTTAGACTTTCGAACTAGACCCGTTTGGTCGATCATTAGGATCCGAACAAGCACGTTTAGTGACCATAGTTGTATAGGGAATAACCTTCCTAGGTTATACCTTATGGTCACATAGTTTAAGTAGTTGTATGATAGCTAGTTTATATGCCTTAGGTAAAATGACCAAAATACCCTTTTCATGCATAATTGAATTTTAAGCATATGAAACATAAACTTTTGTCACTTAATTGATTATGCGACATAATTAGTCATATAATACTTGTCATAGGACTAGTTAGACGTCTCGAATGCGCGTTTGCGCGAACGACGCGTTAAAGTAGCGTAAGCTACCTTAATGGGTCGTAACAGGTCGAAAGCACTTAGGTTAGGTTTCGATTTAGAATGTAGGCTTTGTTAAACCATATCACATGAGTTCCAACACTCATTTGGTTTACAAGACCTCATTCTATCAGATCTTCCTATTTAGGTGTCGATTATTTGACTAGTGATTCGATTACTAGGTGCTGCTTGATTTCTCTGGTTTACTTGAGTTTGTTGAAGTTCTTTTGATTGAGGATACTTTGCACTTTATGTGAGTACATAGTTCCCCAATTTTACTGTTTTCAATTGTTTTGGGGTGATTCATATGTGTTAAACGATTTCGAGGTTTAAACAATGGTTTCAAAAGCGATTAAAATGGTTTATATTAAACTAATAATGATTTCGATAATGTGAACGAACTTGTTGGTTGTAATTGCATAACTGTGACAACCCGAACTTTCAAGGTCTTTCCTTGACACGTAACTTGTTTCACACTAGTGTTTTCACAATTGTGTTTGCATTGTAGAATTGTGCACGCGTGATATATGATTGATATACTGTGTTACTATGTTATTTGTTACTGTGTTACTGTGTTATTGTGTTAATGTTTGGTGCATTATATTATACTTTGGTGAATAAGAAACTTAGGAACTTCAGAACTTAACTTTTTGAGTTATAAACTCTACACATGTGTTCTCATCCTTATGACTACGAAACATCACCCAATCGACGAAACCTAGGTCGACGAAACCTAAGGGTTTCGCCATGCACATCACCAAGAAACTTATGTGTTTCATCGGCCCGGATCCATTCAAAGCCTAGTAAGGGCCCAACACCTTCATGCACATATATATAACTGACATCTTGAAACCCTAGACATTCAACCACACTCCTAATCGATGGCAGACGATACCCCCCCTCTCGAAGCACTATCTGGTTCCATCAAATTTATTGGGTTAGTAAATCTTTATGTATGTAATTATTATTGGTGATCTTGTTGTGTGTGATTTTGGTTTAACAAATAAATACATGTGCATGCTCTATGAAATCATGATGTGGTGCTGTGAATAAGGTTGATGTTTAGGATGTTAAACGTGTGTTATATATCGAGTGAATGTGATCGACTATGTAGGGAATTAGCAAAATGTTAAGTAGAATTAAATGTTTGGTGGTTATGATGATCTAGTGCTAATTTCTTGTAGATTTTTGATGATTGTCGAAACTGTTTGCTTATGTCTGCTACTGAAAGAATGGGTTGATCTGATAAACCCTAGACTGTAAGTGTTAGGGGTGATGAGTTTCGTCTAACACTTGTGACGACGAAACATGAGGGTTTCCCCGGAGTTAGTGGCGACGAAACATGAGGGTTTCGCCGGAGTTGGTGGCGACGAATCAGGAGAGTTTCGCCGGGGCCTATGATGATGAATCTTGGTGCTTCGCCAAGGAGTATGAATTGCATGAACTCTATGATAGCAAATGAATTGTATGAACTGTATGATGACAAAATGAATTGCATGAACTGTATGATTGCAAATGAATTTTATGAACTGTATGATGACAAAATAAATTGCGTGAACTATATAATAGCAAATGAACCGTACAATGTGGATGATGGTAAATGAACTGTACGATCTGTATGATGTCAAATGAACTGTGTGATGTGTATGATGTTACATGAAAGTGTTGTGAATAGAATAGTGGAATTATGGAAGTCTATCTGCTACATGGTAACAATGTTAATAAGATGAGGACCCTGACTTAACCCAAGTGAGTGAACAGTATATCTGTGAAGGATTGCAATGTGACAACTCGAACTACTAAGATTCTATTTCGCATTTATTGCACGTTCTTGTATTATTTAGTTGATTGATTTCACAATTAGTTGTTATGGAATTGTGTATGTTTTGATACGATGAAGTATGTTGCGTGATTTTGCATGGTTGTTTGTTAATTGTGTTAGACTTGTCAAACATGTGATCTTGGTGGTGAAACTGTAAAATTGGTTGAGATGGTGTGCATGTGTAAAATATAATACTTAGGGATGTAGATGGTAATTAGTGAAATCCTAGATACTTAACCCTAACCTCATTTCACTAATCATTTGCACACAAAACAAAACACGTACTTTCACTTCCTCTAATCCTCTCTACAACATCCTCTCATCATTTTTGGTTTCACAAGTCCTTTGCATCAAGTTTGATCTTTCAATCCATTTAGAATCAATCAAGGTAATCGCTTAGTCATTGTTGGTTGTTAATAAATTGATTGTTTGATTGTTACAAATTCATGATTCTTGTAATTCTTGAAAAACCCTAGATTATCTTATGAAGGTTCTGCGTTTTAAATTGATATTGAATATTGTAATGATGATGATTATTTGCATGCTTGATAAATTGTTCTTGGGATTGATTGTTGATTGATTTAGAAATGGGATTGCCGTGATGCGTCGATATATAAGGAATTAGGGTTTTGAGTCGTATGAGAACGTAACTGATATGATTCTCTTCTGTATTGGAATTCATGTTATTAATTGTCTGAGTTATCATAACTGTCTGAGTTTATATGGACTTAATGCCCGAGGTTAATGAAATAAAAGCCTTGCCCGAGTTTGTTTTATATCTTGATGGTCCGAGTATAATGAACTCACATGGTCCGATTTTAAGAAATTCATATGCTCCGAGTTTGAGAAACATCACTTTGTCCGAGTTTAATGAGATCTATCATGTCTGAGTTTAATGTGATCTAGCATGTCTGAGTTTAATGTGATCCAGCCTGTCCGAGTTTAATAAGGTGTTCTTTGTCCGAGTTTTATTGTAATCAAGCTGAGGTCCGACTTTAATGAGTTCACTTTGGTCCAAGTTTAATGAGTTCTCTTAGTCCGAGTTTAATAAGGGCCTCATGAGTCTGAGTTTCCGTTGAATTAAAACTGGTCCGACTTCTTATTCATGTTACATGGTCCGAACTTAAACAAAGGATGTGATCCGAGTTTGGCCTGGCACTTGTCCGACTTTATGAAGCCCCACATGGTCCGAGTTTCAGGGCAGCCCTCACCCTTGTTCTATCCGAGTTTTAATCAAAGAAACCCCCCCCCCTCGCACACATAAGGTCCGAGTTTAGGAGATCATGACCGAGTTTATAGGTTGATTACATGTCAGATGTTTGTATGTTGATTACATGTCCGAGATTGTATGTTGATTATATGTCCGAGTTACTCAAGGACGTTAAGTCCGAGTTTATTTAAGATGAATGTTATTGTATGTGATAATCCACTATTACTTATTATATGCATGATTCGACTCCTGATCAGGTTAGTAATCCTGTTAACTCGATTAGTTAGTAAACTATGGTAAAACCAGTTAAACACATTAACTCCGTTATAGCGGAAAAGGCGTTAATCCAGTTAGACAGGTAACGTTCTAGTGTGTGAATCTGGTGCAGTGTGATAACTTGATGAAGTAGGTTAGCCGCACGTTCTTCCTTGAATCGTATGAAGATGATTAATTGTTTATAGTGCCTTAATGATAACTGTTATAAACACTGTGTGATGAACTTTGCATGCGAAACCTTACACACATGTACTGACCGTGAATACATGCATTGCCTTAGGCCTTGATTAATTGAATTATTGTCGCGAGCACCCACTTAGCATACCGAGCAAACCAAGGTGAGTTCACACCCTTACTAAGGCATGGGATTCCCAAGGGGTTGGGAATGGGATTAAAGGAATGAGATTGACTAGATACACTGTTACTAGACTACCATACCACTGTCCTCGGATGTGCAGGACACATGCTTATGCTATTCACTGTCCTCGGTTGTGCAGGACACATACTTACCCTCTACGTAGACTTATACTTAATACTATCCTCGGTTGTGAAGGATACCTATACTTATTACTATCCTCGGATGTGAAGGATACTTATACTCATTACTATCCTCGGATGTGAAGGATACTTATGCTTATTACTATCCTCGGTTGTGAAGGATACCTATGGTTACGAGTAGTCTAGTGGTTATACAACGTGGGAAACCCCCACCAATAGAACGTACTAACGGCCCAGTAGAGCCACCTGTTACAAACGAACTTACTATTACGCATTTACTTTCTGTGAACTCGCTCAACTAGTTGTTGATCCTCTGTTACATGCCTTGCAAGTCGTTAGGTTTATGGAGCTTGCACATGGAGGAGCGGGTCGTTGTGGGCTTGGATCGTGATTATCTTATTAAACACTATTGACATTTCGTACTTAATTTTGTTGGGTTTTGGATTATATGCTTCCGCTAAACAATGATAACTTGCTTATGTTTTGGAAACACCTTTCATATGGATTTGGTTTGGACTATATTGCAATTGCTTTTACTTTATACAATGTTCTATATGATTGGTGGCTTGATCCTGGTCAGTCACGCTCCCAAGCGGTGATATTCCGCAGGTGGATTTTGGGGGTGTGACAGATTGGTATCAGAGCCATTGGTTATAGAGAACTTGGTTTTAATATGGGGAAAACGTTCGTTATTAAAACCAGACTATAACCAGAACAGTGCTCCCAACGATCCACAACGACGCTTCGCTCCACGTGCAAGACTCAACATCCTAGGTAATAAGGTTTATGTTTATTGCCTACCTGCTAGAATTGCATAGAACTTTGCTCTTAGTATGCTTACGTTACTTTGCTCACTACTTGTTATTGCTTAAGAACACTTACGTGCTTACACTCTTCTGTCATCGCACTATTCGCGAACCATTCTCACTTATGTTGCCTTTAATGTGAAGATCAATGGCCGGACGAATTAACATGACTCAAGCCCAGCTAGAGGCTCTCGTTCAAGCTCAAGTTGCTGCGGCACTTGCAGCTGCTCAAGCAGGTAGTATACCCTGCAGTATAGACACACACTAGGATCCTTAGATCCTACATTAACTCTCGTATTTAACCTTGTCCTATTCGTACACAATAGGTCAACACGCGCAGCAGCCTGTCTGCACTTTCAAGAATTTCATGGATTGTCGCCCTAGCACGTTCAGTGGCACTGAAGGAGCGGTTGGACTCCTCCACTGGTTTGAAAAACTCGAGTCTGTGTTCGAGATGTGTGAATGGCCTGAGGCACGCATGGTTAAGTTTGCCACTGGTACTTTGGAAGGGATCGCGTTAACTTGGTGGAACGCGCAGGTGCAGATCCTAGGGTTGGCAGCTGCTAACGCCACCCCTTGGAATGACTTCAAGGAACTGATTAAACGTGAGTATTGTACTCGGGAAGACATCCACAAGCTGGAGGATGAGTTCTATCATTTGAAGATGACTGGGTCAGAGATCGAGGCTTATACCAAGAGGTCGAACGAGTTGGCTGTGCTATGTCCAACTATGGTGGACCCTCCATACAAGCGTATCGAGTTGTATCTCAAAGGTTTGGTGCCAGAAATTCAGAGCCACGTAACATCGGCTAATCTTGACAACATCCAGGCTATTCAGCGCCTCGCTCACCGCATCACAGACCAGGCAGTGGATCAGAACAGACTGCCAAAGCGTATCAGCGCTACTGCTACCGCTACTGCTTCTACTACACTTGCTGCACCCAGTGAAAGTAAGAGAAAATGGGATGGGGACTCTAGCAAGGGATCAGCTTCAGTGCAGTCACAAGCTCAGCAACGAAAGACAGATAGTTACCAGAGTCCCAGTCAGCACTCCTCAGGCAGCCACAGACAGGGGGGATATCGAGGAAACCTCCCGAAATGTAACACCTGCAACAAGCACCACAGTGGCCAGTGTAATAAGGGTCGTTGTCAAAGATGCCTCAAGATGGGTCACGAGGCCAAAGATTGTAGAAGCCCTCGACCTGCGAACCAGAATCAGCAGCAGCCTCAAGCACAGCAGAATCAGCAGCAGGGTAACAAAGGGTGTTTTCATTGCGGTGCAGAGGGTCACTTCAAACGGCACTGCCCTCAGCTGAACAGGAACCAGAACAACAACAACAACCATAACAACAACCAGGGCAACGGGAACAACAACAACAACGGGGGAAACAACAACAATGGCAACGAGGCAAGAGGTCAAGCTTTCGTGTTAGGACGAGGAGACGCAATGAACGATATTTGAACTTATAACTTTTTTTGGGTTTTCATTATTATGTTTTCGCTACTCAAACAAAGTTTGGTTTGAACATCGATTGTATTGGGTTTTATGAATTATTTTAACTGCTATACTTTATGTTTATTATGATGGATGGTTTGATATTATTGAGCGCACCTGCCGTATTTATGGACCTTATGAACAGGGTGTGCAAACCCTATCTTGACAAGTTCGTCATTGTCTTCATCGATGGCATTCTGATTTACTCCAAGAGTCAGGAGGAACACGAGCAGCGCTTACGTCTTATCTTGGAACTTCTTCGAAAGGAGCAACTGTACGCAAAGTTTTCAAAATGCGACTTCTGGCTTCGTGAAGTCCACTTCTTAGGCCATGTGGTGAACCAGGATGGGATTCATGTCGATCCATCCAAGGTAGATTCGATCAGGAATTGGCCAGCACCGCGTACACCAACGGAAATACGCCAATTCCTGGGTTTGGCGGGATACTACAGGCGGTTTATCAAAGACTTCTCCAAGATCGCGCAGCCGCTTACTATGCTAACACAGAAAGGTGTCGTTTACAGATGGGGTAATACGCAGGAAACTGCTTTTCGGTATTTGAAGTATAGACTATGCAACGCACCTATCCTCTCACTGCCTGAGGGCACGGATGACTTCGTGGTTTATTGTGACGCATTGATACAGGGTCTTGGTTGTGTATTGATGCAGCGGGATAAAATTATTGCCTACGCCTCTCGTCAACTCAAGGTTCATGAACGGAACTACACGACGCACGATTTAGAGCTGGGAGCTGTTGTTTTTGCGCTTAAGATATGGCGACACTACCTGTACGATACCAAGTGCACAATTTACACCGATCACAGGAGTCTCGAGCATATCTTCAAGCAGTAGGAATTAAATACGCGTCAACGACGATGGGTCGAACTGCTTAATGATTACGAATGCGCTATCAAGTATCATCCAGGCAAGGCCAATGTTGTGGCTGACGCCCTCAGTCGGAAAGACACCCTACCTAAGCGCGTGCGAGCGCTACAGCTTACTATCCAGTCCTCCTGCACAGATACGAGCTGCCCAGATAGAAGCTTTAAAACCCGAGAATGTCATGGCTGAAGCCTTACGCGGCTCAAGACAACGAATGGAACAAAAGGAAGACGGCGCCTGCTATGTAACGGGGCGTATTTGGGTCCCACTTCTTGGCGGTTTACGCGAGCTTGTGATGGACGAAGCTCACAAGTCACGCTACCCGGTACATCCAGGGTCGGATAAAATGTACCACGACTTCAAGACGACATATTGGTGGCCTAGTATGAAGGCCCACATCGCTACTTACGTCGGCAAGTGCTTGACTTGTGCAAAAGTCAAAGTAGAATATCAGAAACCAGCGGGCCTACTTCAGCAGCCCGAGATACCGCAATGGAAATGGGAGGAAATTTCCATGGATTGATACTATATGGGTGATCGTGGACCGACTCACCAAGTCTGCACACTTCCTGGCTATTAAGGATACGTATAAGTTCTCCACTCTCGCAGACGTTTATCTTAAAGAAGTTGTTTCGAGGCACGGGGTGCCCACCTCCATCATTTCGGATCGAGATGCACGATTCACGTCAGAGCTATGGCAAGCGATGCACAAAGCGTTTGGCTCTCGTTTAGACATGAGCACAGCATATCACCCTCAGACGGATGGGCAGTCTGAGCGCACAATTCAGACTCTTGAAGACATGCCTCGGGCGTGTGTTATCGATTTCGGCAACGGCTGGGAAAAGCACCTCCCTTTAGTGGAGTTTTCATACAATAACAGTTACCACACCAGCATTCAAGCCGCTCCATTCGAGGCATTGTACGGACGTAAATGCCGGTCACCTCTCTGTTGGGCAGAGGTGGGGGATAGTCAGATTACAGGTCCAGAGATTGTAGTGGACGCCACAGAAAAGATTGCTCAAATACGACAACGCATGGCGGCAGCACACGACCGTCAGAAAGCCTACGCGGACAAGCGTAGCAAGCCTTGGAATTTCAGGTCGGGGACCGGGTTTTATTAAAAGTCTCACCCTGGAAGGGTGTGGTTCGTTTTGGTAAACGAGGCAAACTCAATCCACGGTATGTTGGACCGTTCGAAATCACTGAAAGAATGGGCCCAGTAGCCTACAGCCTGAACCTACCAGCTGAACTCGGTGCAGTTCACAATGTATCTCACGTGTCGAATCTGAAGAAATGTCTATCAGATGAGACCCTCATAGTTCCTTTCAAGGAACTCACTATCGACGAGCGGTTGCAGTTCGTCGAGGAACCAATTGAAATCACGGACCGGGATGTTAAGGTCCTCAAAAGCAAGAGAATCCCTATTGTTCGAGTTCGTTGGAACTCCCGACGTGGCCCAGAGTACACCTGGGAACGTGAAGACCAGATGACAGAAAAGTACCCCCAGTTATTCGAAACCAATGCAACCACTACTGAGGCTGAAGCTACTACTACTGAATTTCAGGACGAAATTCCAAATCAACGGGGGGATGATGTGACACCCCAGGAAAACCAGTGAACAATACAGCTTACCTAGCTTCCTCAGTGAGTGCGTACCAAATTTCGGGACGAAATTTCTTTTAAGTTGGGGATAATGTGACAACTCGAACTTCTAAGATTCTATTTCGCATTTATTGCACGTTCTTGTATTATTTAGTTGATTGATTTCACAATTAGTTGTTATGGAATTGTGTATGTTTTGATACGATGAAGTATGTTGCGTGATTTTGCATGGTTGTTTGTTAATTGTGTTATACTTGTCAAACATGTGATCTTGGTGGTGAAACTGTAAAATTGGTTGAGATGGTGTGCATGTGTAAAATATAATACTTAGGGATGTAGATGGTAATTAGTGAAATCCTAGATACTTAACCCTAACCTCATTTCACTAATCATTTGCACACAAAACAAAACACGTACTTTCACTTCCTCTAATCCTCTCTACAACATCCTCTCATCATTTTTGGTTTCACAAGTCCTTTGCATCAAGTTTGATCTTTCAATCCATTTAGAATCAATCAAGGTAATCGCTTAATCATTGTTGGTTGTTAATAAATTGATTGTTTGATTGTTACAAATTCATGATTCTTGTAATTCTTGAAAAACCCTAGATTATCTTATGAAGGTTCTGCGTTTTAAATTGATATTGAATATTGTAATGATGATGATTATTTGCATGCTTGATAAATTGTTCTTGGGATTGATTGTTGATTGATTTAGAAATGGGATTGCCGTGATGCGTCGATATATAAGGAATTAGGGTTTTGAGTCGTATGAGAACGTAACTGATATGATTCTCTTCTGTATTGGAATTCATGTTATTAATTGTCTGAGTTATCATAACTGTCTGAGTTTATATGGACTTAATGCCCGAGGTTAATGAAATAAAAGCCTTGCCCGAGTTTGTTTTATATCTTGATGGTCCGAGTATAATGAACTCACATGGTCCGATTTTAAGAAATTCATATGCTCCGAGTTTGAGAAACATCACTTTGTCCGAGTTTAATGAGATCTATCATGTCTGAGTTTAATGTGATCTAGCATGTCTGAGTTTAATGTGATCCAGCCTGTCCGAGTTTAATAAGGTGTTCTTTGTCCGAGTTTTATTGTAATCAAGCTGAGGTCCGACTTTAATGAGTTCACTTTGGTCCAAGTTTAATGAGTTCTCTTAGTCCGAGTTTAATAAGGGCCTCATGAGTCTGAGTTTCCATTGAATTAAAACTGGTCCGACTTCTTATTCATGTTACATGGTCCGAACTTAAACAAAGGATGTGATCCGAGTTTGGCCTGGCACTTGTCCGACTTTATGAAGCCCCACATGGTCCGAGTTTCAGGGCAGCCCTCACCCTTGTTCTATCCGAGTTTTAATCAAAGAAACCCCCCCCCTCGCACACATAAGGTCCGAGTTTAGGAGACCATGACCGAGTTTATAGGTTGATTACATGTCAGATGTTTGTATGTTGATTACATGTCCGAGATTGTATGTTGATTATATGTCCGAGTTACTCAAGGACGTTAAGTCCGAGTTTATTTAAGATGAATGTTATTGTATGTGATAATCCACTATTACTTATTATATGCATGATTCGACTCCTGATCAGGTTAGTAATCCTGTTAACTCGATTAGTTAGTAAACTATGGTAAAACCAGTTAAACACATTAACTCCGTTATAGCGGAAAAGGCGTTAATCCAGTTAGACAGGTAACGTTCTAGTGTGTGAATCTGGTGCAGTGTGATAACTTGATGAAGTAGGTTAGCCGCACGTTCTTCCTTGAATCGTATGAAGATGATTAATTGTTTATAGTGCCTTAATGATAACTGTTATAAACACTGTGTGATGAACTTTGCATGCGAAACCTTACACACATGTACTGACCGTGAATACATGCATTGCCTTAGGCCTTGATTAATTGAATTATTGTCGCGAGCACCCACTTAGCATACCGAGCAAACCAAGGTGAGTTCACACCCTTACTAAGGCATGGGATTCCCAAGGGCTTGGGAATGGGATTAAAGGAATGAGATTGACTAGATTCACTGTTACTAGACTACCATACCACTGTCCTCGGATGTGCAGGACACATGCTTATGCTATTCACTGTCCTCGGTTGTGCAGGACACATACTTACCCTCTACGTAGACTTATACTTAATACTATCCTCGGTTGTGAAGGATACCTATACTTATTACTATCCTCGGATGTGAAGGATACTTATACTCATTACTATCCTCGGATGTGAAGGATACTTATGCTTATTACTATCCTCGGTTGTGAAGGATACCTATGGTTACGAGTAGTCTAGTGGTTATACAACGTGGGAAACCCCCACCAATAGAACGTACTAACGGCCCAGTAGAGCCACCTGTTACAAACGAACTTACTATTACGCATTTACTTTCTGTGAACTCGCTCAACTAGTTGTTGATCCTCTGTTACATGCCTTGCAGGTCGTTAGGTTTATGGAGCTTGCACATGGAGGAGCGGGTCGTTGTGGGCTTGGATCGTGATTATCTTATTAAACACTATTGACATTTCGTACTTAATTTTGTTGGGTTTTGGATTATACGCTTCCGCTAAACAATGATAACTTGCTTATGTTTTGGAAACACCTTTCATATGGATTTGGTTTGGACTATATTGCAATTGCTTTTACTTTATACAATGTTCTATATGATTGGTGGCTTGATCCTGGTCAGTCACGCTCCCAAGCGGTGATATTCCGCAGGTGGATTTTGGGGGTGTGACATGCAATGCGTCATGCGTAGGGGATGTAGACTAGTTTTGGAACCAAACACTTGTTAGGATTGCGGTGCACATTATGGATAGGTGTAATGCATGAACGACTGTTACTAACTGCATGATGTTATGTGTGTGCTATTTGAGAAAAATGATAATGGGATATGTGATTAAGTATCATAAAACTGATTATCAATGGTAACCATGATAGGATTGGTTTGGGCAACTTGAACATGTACCTAATCTTACCGAGTAAACCAAGGTGAGTTCACTGCTTTTTCCAAGCATGCATCCCGGGAAGGGATATCGGGTAACGTTCCAGGGAGGAATGCCAGGTTAATGGGATGTTGGTTATTACTCAGTTTCTATCATACAAGACCCCTTACATCTACCGATTGTTTCCGGGAAGGCAACGAGGTATTTAGTTGATAGCTTTATTAGGATTGGCACCCTCACACCGTACCGAGGAGGACGGGCGTGAACTAATTACCTTGACCACTTGACCAATGCTTTGATAGAGGCATTGGGGTTTGGGCAAACACATCTTGTAGCCACATACGGTAATCGAGTTAATAACAACATCAAAACAAAACGTTGAACTGTTTCAAACACACATCTGGTGACTAAACACGTTAACAAAACTTTGAACTCACCAGCGTCGTCTGACACACTTGTCTGCATGCTTGCAGGTCGTTAGATTCTCGACATGGACTTGCTATCTGGGATGCTGGAGTGATCATGGGTCGAGCTACTTGGAATCACAAGACAAGTCTAACGGTTTTGTACACGTGGTTTATGAAATTCTTAATAAATGATTATGCTTCCGTTATATACAATGAATGATATGTAACGTTTGTAACATTTTATGTTAATGAATGAAAGTTTTATTTAAATATATTTATGAGTTCAATGTGATTGGTGGCTTGGATCCTGGCACGTCACATGCCTCGCGGGGGTTCCCACATGTGGTATTTTGGGGGTGTGACAGTTTGGTATCAGAGCCACTGGTTATAGTGAACTTGGTTTTAAAACGTTTTTATAAAACCAGACTATAACCGAACAGTTTTGACAACAAGAATACGACCATGATGCTCAGCTCCAGATTGCATGGTTCGTCTCTCGTATACTCATTGTACTGCGTAACTAGTCAACACTAACATATGATATTGCATGTGATTGCACGTTTAACACAACAGTATGAATTTACGTATTACTTGCACGTGTTATATGACTGATAGGGTGGTATTTCCGTAAACATCCGTGACTCACCTTTTGTGAAGCTCCTTGTTTGCTACTTGAGTTTGAGGAACCATTCGAAAAGAGTTAGGAGGAGCTGAGATGGGCATGCAAATCACAATATTATTGTGGGTGCACACATAATAATAATGTGGGGTGCATGTGAGTCCCAGTGTGGCTTAACAAGTGAAGAAGGGGTTCCGCTCTGTTATTTGATCAGTGTGAAACGTGACAAATTTATAGGAGTCATAACAGTGATCGTCTCCTACTCGAATGTGACCTTTTCATCTCTCTCTGAAGCCTTACGAACCTCGATGCTATCGCGTATTACCTGAACACCCACCTGAACGTCTAGCGAACCGTGTAGAATGTTAGGTGCTGGTACAAACGTCCTTGAGTTGGATGTTGCAACGTCAATGATTAACCTTTCTCACTTCTCATCTTAAGGTGGAACTCAAAGATTTGGCGCATTAGATCTAGAAGTGCGATCACTTCTGCAACACTCTCGCAGCAATCCGGGTAGTATTTAATCAACTTGGAACAACGATGGACAAGAGGGTAAATGTGGTACTTTACCGACTTCAGCATTTGAACGACTCTAGTTACTGGCAACGAACATCAGCGATTTGACTCCAAACAAATCCTTAACCTTAGCCAACAACTTATGGAAGCCGACTTTTACAAATGAATCGGGACATAAACGATGACAATTGACCATGATGTGGAATGTGTAACTGCCAGCACAATAAGTAGCGCCTTGGAACGTGGCGCGGAATGTGAATAGATGGACATTGTTGGTGAAAGATCGCAGGACTCCATTTCGAGCAACAGCATTAGAAGCAACAGTCACGATGACAGCAAGGTGCTCGCAAATCATGACTTTCGGTATGGAAATGATGGTGGCCTACACGTTCTTAGTAACTAATCACTTCGTCATTGTTTTGCTTAACCCTGATGCTTCTTGAAACCGAACCTGCTGTGGAATCGGCGGATGGCAAGTCAGATGAAACCGCATATATTAGTTGGGATGCAAACTCGACCTTGTGGGGCAGGTATTCGACACCGATCTCCTTTCTACTATCCTTGATGGCTGCAATGCAGTAGTTAGTGTGGACTGGTTATCCAGAACTCGCGCGGATGTACCCAGTGGGGAGAAAAATTTTGTGTGGTGAATTGTTATTTGTTCTAAAGCGTTAGACTGGTGCAAGGGTTAGCGCCATTTTGGCTGTGAGGGCCCAGAAGTGTTTACGGTGGGATGACCTCGCTAAATTAGCAACCATTTCCGATGATAAGGATAAGGAAAATAGGATAGAGGATCCACCAATTGTTGTGACTCATCTTAGTGTGCTATCCGAGGAACTTTCATGTTTACTACCACAACTGTTAGTCGGAATCTCAGTTGATCTCACGCCAGAGGCAGCTCTGAGCACTCGTACTCTTACCGTCTTGCACCGGGAGGGTTGCAAGAACTGTATAAGCTACTACGAGAACTGTTGGACAGGAGTTTTGTCGAACCTAGTTTTCGCTTTGGGAAGCCCTAGTTTCATTCGTAAAGATATGCCTTTCTGTGCGGGTATTGACTATCGAGAACTCATCAAGGCGACAGTTGGGAACTGTTTCTCGACCATGAATTGACAACCTGTCGACTAGTTGCAAGGGACGGACTTTCATTCGAGGATTGATATACGAGCGAACTATTAGCAAATGCAAGTCCAAGGGGAGAATGTTCTTAAAGCGGCTTATCAGACGCAATTCGGCCATACGACTTTGTATTCCATGACCATTAGGGTAATTATCACCAGCAGCTGTGTGGACCATGTGAACCGACCATGCTATTGGGTGATGTTTTGAGTCCTTCTCAGAAGAAAAGAGCATCATGGACAGCTTTGTATCTTATTTGAGAGTTCCTGAAGGAGGGGCCACACCGCGCGAAGTCTTACAAAATGTAACTTCTGAATTCGAGGGGTAACCTTTTTGGGTCATATAATTAACGAAGTGGGAATGTACGTGGATCTCGCTAAGACCCGATCAAGGATACAACAATTTCTTGGTCTCGCTTGATGCTATCATAGATTAATTGCAGGATTTTCAGAGGTCGCGCAACTTAAATCTCTTTACCACAGCCGGGTGCTGTGTTCGTGAAAGGCAGGACAGGAGGACGTCTTTTCAGCTTTCAAATCCCAACTCTGCAATGCGCTGAAGCATCCTCCCTACCCGAGGGTGCGGGTGATTCGGTGGTATAGCACTATAGTTCAAATCAGAGTCCTAGTTACACGTCGACGCAACGCAAAAGAGTGATGACTTACGTAATGGCGTTCCAAAGAAGAACTGCATGACACACAACCAGTGGCGGAAACCATGGTTTTTGGATTTATTTGGAGGCATTACTTGGACGGTACTGAATGTGTTACTTAGACAGATCACAAGGGCCTCCCGTGAACCCTAGTTTCGAAAAGCAAAATCAGTAAATGGCATCGTTGGATTGGACT
Source organism: Helianthus annuus (assembly GCF_002127325.2). Lineage (NCBI taxonomy): Eukaryota > Viridiplantae > Streptophyta > Magnoliopsida > Asterales > Asteraceae > Helianthus > Helianthus annuus. The sequence goes on along the minus strand of NC_035434.2, from coordinate 38,987,931 downwards.
TTTGGGGGGATTACGACTGTGGATCTTGAACGTTGACGTGATGTCGTGGTCACAATCAAATTTAATCCAATTACTACTAAATAGATAGTGGCAAGTGGGTATCGAACACAGGGAGTTTGTGGAATATGTGTTATTTGAAAGTTTATCTAATTTAACTAAATTAATCTAATTGCAAGAAAGATAAAATTCAAGAGTTTATGTGAGTGAATTGGTTTTAGACTAAATTAAACTAACTAAAATTCAAGAGAAAAGAGTTGGTTGTGAACAGATTAGAGACAAATGACCATCCTAAGCTTCCGGTTTTATTTCAACAATTGTGCTATCATTTACTAGAAAGAACTACATAGACATAGTTCATGTGAAATTACTTGTTGTGATAAAAGGGAACTAAGTACTCAGATTCCTAGAACGTGAGGTTGTTACCCGATGACCAATTGACCCTTACCCAATCCTAATTCTACCCATGATATCTCGATTGCCAACGGCACTAAGAACGTATGGTTTCAAAGAAGAATAATTGTAAACATCAACAATTTACAAACAAATAAGAACACACCATGATAAACAAAACATAAGTTTAATTCATCATTCTAGAAATATAAAACAAGCACAATAGTTTTCACAAACCTTCCACCTAAGATGACCATAAAGTGTTTAGCCACACATTATGATGTTGCTTCAAGCCATGTGTCCCACTAGACAACTACCTCGGTTTCCCAGACCGAGCCTCGGCCTCCCAGACCGAGCCTATAAATAATAAATAAAATGTGCTCAACATTTGTTTGTAAAAACGTTTTGGATCTGGACTTAAGTGGTATGCAATGTAAAAATGTTTTCGTGAGAGCCCTAGTGATCATAGTCTAGACTCGAGAAAGAATCCTAGTTCGCTATGATCAGAGCTCTGATACCAAGCTGTCACACCCTGGCTTTGCGGAAGCGTGGGTTATTTGGTGTGACTTCTTAATACCATTGCAACAATCATAACAATTCTATATGATTAAAAACATGAGATATTCATTCATAAATAAAGTTTAGAAAAATGCCATATTATACTTGTCTTAAAACAACAATCGCCAAAATAAGTTACAAACCCATAACTTGATTTAATGAGTTCGTAAAAACTTAGCAAAAGACTTTAAACGATACTAGGTTTAGAGTTATGTAACCCGTCCAGGAAGAAGTTACACCTTCTAAACCCGGAATGACTTCTTTATTCAAACGCAGCTTGAAATATATATGCATACCGTGCCAAATCCATTAGTTTCCTGAAATACATGTAGTTTGAAAAGTCAACATAAAGTTGAGCGAGTTCATGTGTATGTGAGTTGATATAAACCTTTGTAAAATGTTTGTATGTATGAAAATTCCTGGTATGTAGCAATAAGGAAAAAGAGATCAATTAATGTGTAGCTAATACATTAATAAGTGAAATGGCCTAGGAAGCACTCAAACCTGTAACGCGTATTTCATACCGGTCCTTCCGGCGGAACGACATAGTCACCACATGCAGCCACACGCTGGCTCATGTGTGGGGCTCGCAACACCCGATAGATCTATCACTCATGCCTCTCGGTCCTTATACAAGGATTAATGGTCTTACGATAATAGCCTACCCATTCACAAGATCTAAGTAACAATCCTCCTTACGCTAAACATACCATGTATAAAAGTGCTCGTAATCATAGTAACATGTATTTCACCCCCGCAGTTTAAAAACTGAAAACAGTTAAGAGAAAAGGGGGACATGAACTCACCGAAGTGCGTCTCTAAAAAGTATCTCCCAGTCAACCTGTTGTGCGACGACCTACACGTACTAACTTCTATTAGACGGACGGCCGTGCCTTAGCTTAAGGGTTAATGTCTTTGGGAAATAGTTAGGCAACTATTTCGTAATTACACTTCGGAATTATTTGGTAAATATATTCCTTCCCAAGGATGTGGGTTTTAATACATGTGCGTTCATACAATTCCAAGACTTTATTATTAAGTCCCACTTAATAAATATACTCTAATTCTTTTGTCCAAAATATTCTACCTCCAAAATATTAATATCTTTCCAAAAAATATTATATTTTATTTCATTTGTCTAAAATACTCTACTTCTAAAATATAAATATTTTTCCAAAAAATATTATATTTATTCCATATAGTTTTTCCCCAAAATAACACTCGTCAAAATACGCGTTCATTAGTATTTTTCCGAAAATGCGTAAGTTACGTTTAAAGATCGGGTGGTATTAATAATACCGTTGTAACTTAATATTTATTGTGAAGGCGTTCGCATTATTTTGGAATCGTTAATATTCGGTAATATTATTTTTACCCTAAAAATAATATTTACGTAGTTCCCAAAATAGTCACAAAAATTTATACAAGTGTTGTTATGAAAAATATATGCTAAATATATATTTATCAAGTTTTATTTTGTGAAAATCCCACCTCCGACACTTAGAAATTTTGTAAGTAAAATCGTGGCAAAATTTACATTTTTGCTAACAAGTTAGAAATATATTTATAACACTTGTGATGAAAATATTTGCAAGTGTTAGGTTTTTGGAAAAATTTCGCAAGAGTTTCCCCTGTAACTGGAGGTGTCCACGCTTACTAGCGTATCATTTTCTTTTGTAAAATCATTCAATCAGTTCTCAATTAACCAACCCGACATTTAGACATGCAAAACACTACTTATATCGTTTCAGTTTTAATATACAAAACTGGGCCGTTTTCGAGTATTTTAATAAAATAGTTATCTTATTCCAAAAAATTCCAAATTTTTATAGAATGTCTTATACGAACCAAAAATTATATGTAAAAATATCGGGGTCCAAATCATTACCAATATTTTGTAGAAAATCATTTTCCGGGCTGAAACCAGATTTATCGTTTTCTGACCACAGTCCGCGGAATAATTTATTTAAAATTCATCCAGAGTCCGATTTACGAAATTCTAGTGAGAGAGTTATGAATACATCGGTGTTCATCTACAGTATAAATTTTATGATATGACTCTACACAAAAATCAAGTTATGACTAAAAATATAACACCCATTTTCTGCTGTAATAATTCAGCTTTAGTTGCTGTTAGAAAACGACACTTTAAAAATAGTAAACGAAGTCCAAAAATTATGATTCCGGTGCCATTCGAACCGTATTTCATAGTACATATATCTAGACTTCAGAAAATACATTTTTCGTTTAGTTAAGGACCTGTTACAGCCAGTTACAGTCGGCTGAAAGTGCAGATCAGCTTGCTGATTGAAGGTTAAATGTTACTAAAACGCACCCATACGTTCGCCAACCTTTCTAATATGATTAAAAATCAGATCACGAGTCTGTTACAGCAGATTATGGTTTGTTTATTTCAGATTTATCATGATTTATACCACTAGTTTCTTTTTAACCAACTAGTTCATCATACTTTCAAGTCTTTTAGTTTTGATCTTTAGTGTTCTCGATTTTTATCCGTTAAACCTCTTATTAACCACTTTAAATAAGAACAAGAGAGTGTTTAGAAGCACTTACAACTAGCACAAGGCTAGGGAAGATCAAAGGCGTAAAAGTGGTGGATAAAAGAAGATGGGAGTGGTCCTTCAACTTCCGAACGCACCGAGCTTCCTCGTATGCGATCCTCCACACTTGTGTGCACTTGAACTTGCAAGATCAAAATCGAAAGAGGGTGGTGGTGTGGCTATGGTTCTCGACCAAAATGGGCAAGGGAGGGAGAGAAAAGTGGATTTTTGATGTGTGGGTTATGAATTGATTAGTGGACATATGCTTGTTCTTATAGGCAATTCTTTCCAAATTAACCAATGGTTCATGTGTCATCTAGATATTAAGCATGGATGATTATTATAATCAAAAAGTTAGTGGGGTGTCCCCACATGGGAAGATTTCGTTGGAGGGGTGGGGGGTCCATAGTTCATTTCCAACTAAATGGTTAAGATCTAGTTAGTTAATTAGGAGGTTAACTTAGTTACTAGCATGTAGTAAGTTGTAATGGGTGTTAGGGTATTCGGGGACCCTAACTGGCTCAGAAAGGAAAAACAATGTTAATGACAATATTTTTATGTTCCGGATAAAGTCCGGTTGTTCGGTTGGATAGTGATCCGTTAAAGTGATTAATAAGCGTATAAAGTGTCGTTATTATTATTTTTAGTGACACAATTTATTCCCGACACTTTGGAAAGTGTCTAATAATATTTTTCTCATGTTTTGGCACTTTATTAATTAGCTAAATGCTGAATTTCTATTTAAAGTGCTGAATTTTGTACTTAAAGTACGTTTTAGGCACATCCGGTCACTGTAATTATCACCAAGTGACGCAGTTCTACAATCCTTGCTTCCCTACACTCTCTACTAGTGTAGTAAACTATCTCTGGCTCATACAGGCCTTAGAGGCAGTGTCTGCCTGATGCTGACTATATCAGCATGTTTAATGGGTTATCCGTTCATTGTGCTACTGTGCTTTTGTGCATCAAGATTGTCACTAAAGTTCTGTATGTAAATGATAGAGTGACAGCAAATAAAGTATGAGGCCTTGTTATATATATATATTTCAGAAATCATGTAGAAGTTTATTTACAACTGTAAGCAAGCACAGTAATTGAGCAGTAATTAAATACTACTTAATTCGTACGGACACCTGGTTTGGTAAGGGTTGTCACATTCTCCCCCCGTTAAAGAAATTTCGCCCCCGAAATTTGTACTACCTTAACTCCTTATGGTCACGTCACACATGTATATATATAAATAACATCGAGGTAGATAATCATCAAACCGAATCAAACCTTACTCACACTTGGTAGGTCCAAGAATATTTAACAACCCGTACCCTAGGGTTAAGAAGGTGGGTGCTCATGGCGGTTGGTGTCAGAGGTACAAGACGTACTTGACGTATAGCCTAGTGTAAACCAGCTAGCAGGGGGGTTCCACAAAGAGGAGCCTTGACTCAAACGATCGATCGCAGTGTGCAAACGAGTTTTCACGAAACACAGCACCCGCTATATGAACTCAAAAATTATCAACTTAAATGAAATGGTAAATTGATCTGTCAACTCCCGGGTAGGTGAATGGTAAAGTTTAGTGTGTTGCAAATTTTGAATTGCGAGAATACGCCAAGTGAATACAAACGAATCTGGTGTATACTTACCTTGATTTGTAGTTGCATCAGAAATGTTTAAATGGCAGGTCAAACGAAAAGATATGCAGTTTGGTGTGAAACGGTTGACCATGACTAGCACAAGCTGCAAGTTGTAATGACACCACAAGGTATCGCAACGACATGATTCCATAATAGCGGTGACTAAACAAATTCACTGAGTTTGAGACCAGATGAAGGTGTACCGAAACAAGCCGGAAGATGAAACTAAATACTGCAAGACATTTGATTGTCAACGAAAGAATCGTTAGGAGATACACCATGATACGAAATGAATTTATGTACCTTTGACTCAGGACGCAAGTGTGTTGAGAGTGATTTAATTGTGATAAACAAAACGGATTTAGGGCAAGTTATCAAATAATCAATTAAATCCGTGTACGAAGTGAGTAGTCAGAATAGCACAAGCTTCAATTTTGTGAAAATATCACCGCAAGGTATCGAAACAAATCAAATGTTTTAGTGGAGTCGTAGACCAACCAAATCTACTACGACTCGAAATGAAAGAATCTCTGCAAAATAGTTGAATATGATGCTCTCAATACATCATATGGAGTCTCAAATCAAACATGTGAACTGGATAAGTTTAAGCTATCGAACTTGGTTTCAACGTAACCCAACAATAGACGTACATATCAACAAGGGAATCTTGGCATGATAGCAAACATGTAACTTGAAAGAAAGTGGTTTCAAGAACGTGTGTTGACTTGATAACAAAAGAGTCAACAATGACAATACATAGGTCATTCGAATCACAAACTAGTAATTAGATTTAGCAACGTAATATTTGAACTTTAATGAAGCGTTTATTTGAAATGAAACCGCATGCGTAGAAAAAGGTGCATGGTTTATGTATAAGTTTTCAAGTGATGAAGCGATGTGTTTCCACCAAAAGGGAGAAGTGACCAGGTATACGAAGCAAACTTGTGTTCGCTCTCAGCGAACGAAATCAGCGTGATGCAACTACTTTTGAGGGGAGTAGAGATGCAAATTTCTACTTGTTAGATGTGAAAGTGAAGACTTCAACGGAAGAAAATTTAAGTACTTTCGGTTTCGTTAACTGCAATGACAAGTTGGTCAAGTTAATGATGTTTGATTGAGTTGACAGATATGGTTCCTAGGTGTAAGGCTTCTAGTTTCTCCGGATTCTACATCCCTTGTGGATCTGGTCTATACGCTGAGTAGGAAGCCCCATTTTGGTTATGTCTAAGCACAGTCATTGTCCCACAATTTCATCCTGGTATACTCCCTGAATTTCTCCGCTAACGATGTTCGATCGTCGATCAGTCGTGTAGTAGTAGTTGGGTCCTCATAGTCAGTTATGTAAGAGGTTCGTTAATCCTTAGCTAGAGTCACTGAATCTCGTGGGATAGATCGTTCGGCTCCTGGTAGTTGACGTTTACTTGAAAATCATCATCCTTCTTTTTGACGAGCAGAAATGGGGTTACCCAACAGGGAGTCTTGGTCTGTTATCTTCCTTCTCTAACAACCACTGAGGTTACACTGGCAACCCCTGTATCTCCGAAGGTGTATGTCGCTTAAGTGCATCAACAGCAGACGCTGCGTCTGGAATTAAATCGATGCGAAATTAAACTTGTCGTTGAGGAGATAATTCTGGCTAGTCTTCGAGGAAGACTTCAGGATATTCTCTGATCACGGGGGTATCTTCGAGTTTTGTTTCTTCGGCTCCCTTGTCCCCGACATGAGCCGGAGAACAACACATCCTTCCTACAACATCTTTCGTGCCTTCAAACAATTCGTGATCTGTGGAGGTGTATCCTGCTTCGTGAGTCCCGATCGTTTCTTCGTTCGTCATTTGGTTGCGAACATCAATCTTTGTTCGATCGCTTGGCAACTAACCCATCCCAGTTACCACGTTGCAGCTTCCCAACTCAACTGGCAATAGATCTAGCGTAACCCTACGCTCTCCAAGTTCTCTCTTGCCAATTTCACCTACTTCGTTGGCTTCCACTAGCTTCCCGTTAGCTAGTACTATCGTGTGCGGGTTATTTATCTTACTTGCTACTAAACCAAGTATATTCTTACTCTAGGGATACGAAGCTAAAATTTACAGCAGTATCAAGTAGCGCAAATGCATAGCATTGAGTAATATGGGACGTACCGATATCCATGCTTGGATTCCTGGCGTGCTTCCCTAGCCCGGTGTTAGACATCTTTCCCATAATTTTGTTTAATCTCCCTTGGGCAATCCTTCCTATAGTGCTTCATATCCCCGCAGTTGTAACATCCCTTATCTTTTCCTTTTCCTTTCTTTCCACGCTTCGTCTCACGCCAACACGTTTCCCTGTTGTGTCCCACTTTGCCACAGTTGTCACACTTCCCATTTTTACATCGCCCAGTATGATGGCGTCGGCACCTGTCGCATTTAGGTAGTTTACCCATGTACTATTTTCTCTTTTTGGCCTTGTTGTCGCTACCCATTTGGGTACCCTGTTTGAAATTTGCTAACTTTCTCTTGTTATCCCCAGATGACTCTACATGAGTCTCCTTCTTCTCCTCAGAGGTTGAAAATTTGTTCATCCTGATTGCCTCTTCAGTCAAGGCCACACTTAGATAAATGGCCTCAGCGATCGTTACAGGCTTTGATGTCGTCACCATGCTCATGATTTGAGGTGCCAATCCCCAAATGAAACGCTCAATCTTCTTAAACTCTGGATCTACCATATATGGAACAATACGTGACAGAACTTGGAACTTCTCCACGTACTCAGCTATTTTTGGACCTTCCATCTTTAAGTTCCAGAACTCAGTTTCCACCTTCTGGCTTTCTATTCTCGAACAATACTTTTTATGCATTAGCTCTTTCAGTTCGTCCCATGATAAGGCATACGCAGCAGCCTCGCCCATCGTCTGAACCTGGAGTTTCCACCATGACAGAGCCCCATCTCAGAACAGCCCGGAAATGTACGTGACCTGATCCTCTGAGGCGCATTTGCTTGCACGCAAATCAGAATCAGTCTTCTCAACCCAGCGCACGAAGGCTACGGCACCCCAGTTCCGTCGAAATGTAGGGGCTGGCAGCCCAAGAACTGCTTGTAGGTGCAGTCGTTGGGTGGTTTATTTCCTGAGGTACCTCCGCTGCGCTCGGAGCGAAATGCCTCGTACTGTGTGATGAACTGTATGAGGCGTTCTTGAAATTCCGCCTCTGTCGTCGGCAGAGGGTTGTTGGTATCGGTGTTCCCTCTTGTCGACATCTTCCTAGAAGAGAGTCGGTTAGGTCGGGTCTTAGTAAGGACACGAGCATACAAGTCCCTATTTAACGAATAAGACCTCAGAGGTATATTACATTTACGTAAATACGCAATTGTTTAACAATTAATCACATATCATCACAGTTATAGCACAGCTTGCAAATAGGAACGTAGCAAGTAAACATGTGGTATTATAGTTATAGCGCAAATATGTAGATCATCGACGTGCTTAGTGAGAGCATAGCGACGATATTTTTCGTCAGTCATTAGTCATAAGTATTGTCGCGTGTTTAAAGATGATCGGGCTTTCATTATCCTCCGGCCACAATCACTGTATCTTACCAAAATGCATCACATCAGAAGGGACACAGGGTCACCCTACCCTTGTCCAACAAGTATATCAATGCATCACAATTACGTGGTCAGAGGTGATCCTTAAAAGTCTCCGCAATCCCCGCTTATCATTAGCGTCTTTTCCCAAGCGTAATGCAATCCGCTTAATCCAGAAATCAACTATACTGGTGACTGAGGTGGAGGAGGAAAGAAAAGTATACTGTTAACGTGCGTGAGTCCCTCCTCGAGCTTGTATATAAGTTGAAGTAATTATTTGCTCTGCCGCTCGATAGTTTAGAAATGAACATCAGAATCCAGGGAATGGTGAAAGAACAAAGGTCAAGAGCACAAAGGAGTCTTGATGTATGCGGTGGATCAAGGCATGCTGGTGATAGACAGGCTGGAGAACGTGGTATTTTGCATAAACTTTTCAGACAATATGCGGTCTTGTGATGTAGACACTCAAGTCATGTTTTTGGTTATGTAATGTTTCGCAATTGAAGTTGCCAATTGTGGCGTCAGCTCAAGCTCCAACATTCTGTGACTCATACCCTTAACTGTTGTTGATGTTACAGGAGCAACTCATCTCGCGTGTGGCCTTTATAATGTAAGGGTCTAACTTCAGCACAATGTACAATAGGAATCATCGAGATGGCTCGTCCGACGTTGTAGAGGTGAATGTAGCAAGTGGTGCGACCTGTGCAGCTGGGAATATGCTGTTGTAGCAGATGAATCGTTATGCGGGTGCTGACCTGAAGTACCTCCCCGAGGTGCGGTTATATTCTGAAAGGAAGCTATAGGCATCTTGGCGCAATGGACGTTGGTCTTCATAGGGGAAAGGAGCAATGTCAGCGGTTGCGGGTGTAAAAACGAACATCTCACAAATGAGGAGATTGGACGATGCAGGTAGATATAAGGGGTGCAATGTATGGCAGACCAAAAAGGAACAGGATCGTGATCACGTAAAGGTGTAGGTTCAGCAGGCGCAACATCAAGCTGACCCAAATGGTGTAGCAGCTGGCTCGAGTGCAGGCTCCGGGTCATCTAACGGTGTGGTAAGTATCAGTGGTGAGTGTGGGAACAAAGGTGCTTCCATAGGAACTGAAACAGGGGCTGAAACAGGAGTCACAAGGGGTCGTCACAGGAAACTCGAAAGGTGGGTGACCATTAGCATCGTCTATCCACTCACTTCGGGTGTGCGCGTGTCGATGACCAAAAAGGTGCATGATCGAACTGCACGGGCACAAGGTCAGGAAGAGGGGCGACAACAACAGGCTCAGCGGGAATATCAACAATGTGAGGGGCATCAACATGAGCATCAACAGCATACTCATCCTCCAACAGTGGAGCAACAATAGGATGATCATCGATAGGTACATCATCAATCAAAGGATCAACAGCGGGTACATCAGCATGAATAGGGTCATGCTCGAATACGGGGTCTGGAGCAACTACTGGCTCGGGGCCACTGCAGGCTCCGGATCGTCAAACTTCATCTCAAAAATCTGCGGGATCAGCAAACATGGGGTCAACAGGGTCCCTCATGGGCTGATCTAAGTGAATAAACTCAATGTCATGATCGGGGTCAAAGCCCGGTGGGAAAACAGGATCCGAATCGTCATCAACGTCATGACCATACTCAAAGCTAGGGGCAGGGGCAGGTGCAGCGGATGATGCCATATCAGGGTCCGTGTCGTGCGAATGATGTAGCACTCCCTTCGCATGTGAAGGTGCAGATGTCACGGACTCAAAGGAGTCGGGGTCGGTGAGTGGATGGGTGCCTCCTCCGCAGGAGCATCAGCGAGAAGTAGGAGATCACCAGCAGCAATAAGGGCCTCACCCTCCAAGTCATCCTCGAGTGGGTCCTCATCAAACAAGTCGACGTTGTCGTCAGCGATTACGTCAAGGGCATATGAACAATAGGGTAAGCGACAAGGAGTACAGGGGCAGGGATCACCGCGAGCGGCAACTCTCTAGTGATAGGGCCATCAGTGGTCTCAGCCACGTCATTGGGCAGCGCAAATGGCTGGAAATCATCATTATCCGTGCTGGTAGTATCTGAGGTATACACCTCGTGCTTTGATGAGACTATGCCGTCTGATACTATGGGCATGGGGTCTGTGGTGTCTGACTCTCCAAGGCCGGATGAAGGCAGGTCGTCTGTAATACAAACACGCATATGCATAAATAATCAATCACATAGTCAAATAACATATTAGTCAACAATACACAATCAAATAGTTCTCCTAGTCCCACTAGCCTCCCATCCTCCCAGACTGATCTTCCTAGTCCCACTAGCCTCCCAGCCTCCCAGACTGCTCTTCCTAGTCCCACTAGCCTCCCAGCCTCCCAGACTGCTCTTCCTAGTCCCACTAGCCTCCCAGCCTCCCAGACTGCTCTTCCTAGTCCCACTAGCCTCCCAGCCTCCCAGACTGCTCTTCCTAGTCCCACTAGACAACTACCTCGGTTTCCTAGACCGAGCCTCGGCCTCCCAGACCGAGCCTCAGCCTCCCAGACTGAGCCTATAAATAATAAATAAAATGTGCTCAACATTTGTTTGTAAAATCGTTTTGGATCTGGACTTAAGTGGTATGCAATGTAAAAATGTTTTCGTGAGAGCCCTAGTGATCATAGTCTAGACTCGAGAAAGAATCCTAGTTCGCTATGATCAGAGCTCTGATACCAAGCTGTCAAACCCTGGCTTTGCGGAAGCGTGGGTTATTTGGTATGACTTCTTAATACCATTGCAACAATCATAACAATTCTATATGATTAAAAACATGAGATATTCATTCATAAATAAAGTTTAGAAAAAATGCCATATTATACTTGTCTTAAAACAACAATCGCCAAAATAAGTTACAAACCCATAACTTGATTTAATGAGTTCGTAAAAACTTAGCAAAAGACTTTAAACGATACTAGGTTTAGAGTTATGTAACCCGTCCAGGAAGAAGTTACACCTTCTAAACCCGGAATGACTTCTTTATTCAAACGCAGCTTGAAATATATATACATACCGTGCTAGATCCATTAGTTTCCTGAAATACATGTAGTTTGAAAAGTCAACATAAAGTTGAGCGAGTTCATGTGTATGTGAGTTGCTATAAACCTTTGTAAAATGTCTGTATGTATGAAAATTCCTGGTATGTAGCAATAAGGAAAAAGAGATCGATTAATGTGTAGCTAATACATTAATAAGTGAAATGGCCTAGGAAGCACTCAAACCTGTAACCCGTATTTCATACCGGTATTTCATACGCTGGCTCATGTATGGGGCTCACAACACCCGATAGATCTATCATTCATGCCTCTCGGTCCTTATACAAGGATTAATGGTCTTACGATAATAGCCTACCCATTCACATGATCTAAGTAATAACCCTCCTTACGCTAAACATACCATTTATAAAAGTGCTCGTAATCATAGTAACATGTATTTCACCCCCGCAGTTTAAAAACTAAAAACAGTTAAGAGAAGAGGGGGACATGAACTCACCGAAGTGCGTCTCTAAAAAGTATCTCCCAGTCAACCTGCTATGCGACGACCTACACGTACTAACTTCTATTAGACGGACGACCGTGCCTTAGCTTAAGGGTTAATGTCTTTGGGAAATAGTTAGGCAACTATTTCGTAATTACACTTCGGAATTATTTGGTAAATATATTCCTTCCCAAGGATGTGGGTTTTAATACATGTGCGTTCATACAATTCCAAGACTTTATTATTAAGTCCCAGTTAATAAATATACTCTAATTCTTTTGTCCAAAATATTCTATCCCCAAAATATAAATATCTTTCCCAAAAATATTATATTTTATTTCATTTGTCTAAAATACTCTACTTCCAAAATATAAATATTTTTCCCAAAAATATTATATTTATTCCATTTAATTTTTCCCCAAAATAACACTCGTCAAAATACACGTTCATTAGTATTTTTCCGAAAATGCGTAAGTTACATTTAAAGATCGGGTGTTATTAATAATACCGTTGTCACTTAATATTTATTGTGAAGGCGTTCGCATTATTTTGGAATCGTTAATATTCGGTAATATTATTTTTACTCTAAAAATAATATTTACGTAGTTCACAAAATAATCACAAAAATTTATACAAGTGTTGTTATGAAAAATATATGCTAAATATATATTTATCAAGTTTTATTTTGTGAAAATCCCACCTCCGACACTTAGATTTTTTGTAAGTAAAATCGTGGCGAAATTTACATTTTTGCATACAAGTTAGAAATATATTTATAACATTTGTGATGAAAATATTTGCAAGTGTTAGGTTTTGGAAAAATTTCGCCAGAGTTTCCCCTGTAACTGGAGGTGTCCAAGCTTACTAGTGTATCATTTTCTTTTGTAAAATCATTCAATCAGTTCTCAATTAACCAACCCGACATTTAGACATGCAAAACACTACTTATATCGTTTCAGTTTTAATATACAAAACTGGGCTGTTTTCGAGTATTTAGTTATCTTATTCCAAAAATTTCCAAATTTTTATAGAATGTCTTATACGAACCAAAAATTATTATGTAAAAATATCGGGGTCCAAATCATTACCAATATTTTGTAGAAAATCATTTTCCGGGCTGAAACCAGATTTATCGTTTTCTGACCACAGTCCGCGGAATAATTTATTTAAAATTCATCCAGAGTCCGATTTACGAAATTCCACTGAGAGAGTTATGAATATATCGGTGTTCATCTACAGTATAAATTTTATGATCTGACTCTACACAAAAATCAAGTTGTGACTAAAAATATAACACCCATTTTCTGCTGTAATAATTCAGCTTTAGTTGCTGTTAGAAAAAGACACTTTAAAAATAGTAAACGAAGTCCAAAAATGATTCTGGTGCCATTCGAACCGTATTTCATAGTACATACATCTAGACTTCAGAAAATACATTTTTCGTTTAGTTAAGGACCTGTTACAGCCAGTTACAGTCGGCTGAAAGTGCAGATCAGCTTGCTGATTGAAGGTTAAATGTTACTAAAACGCACCCATACGTTCGCCAACCTTTCTAATATGATTAAAATCAGATCATGAGTCTGTTACAGCAGATTATGGTTTGTTTATTTCAGATTTATCATGATTTATACCACTAGTTTCTTTTTAACCAACTAGTTCATCATACTTTCAAGTCTTTTAGTTTTGATCTTTAGTGTTCTCGATTTTTATCCGTTAAACCTCTTATTAACCACTTTAAATAATAACAAGAGAGTGTTTAGAAGCACTTACAACTAGCATAAGGCTAGGGAAGATCAAAGGCGTAAAAGTGGTGGATAAAAGAAGACGGGAGTGGTCCTTCAACTTCCGCACGCACCGAGCTTCCTCATATGCGATCCTCCACACTTGTGTGCACTTGAACTTGCAAGATCAAAATCGAAAGAGGGTGGTGGTGTGGCTATGGTTCTCGGCCGAAATGGGCAAGGGAGGGAGAGAAAAGTGGATTTTTGATGTGTGGGTTATGAATTGATTAGTGGACATATGCTTGTTCTTATAGGCAATTCTTTCCAAATTAACCAATGGTTCATGTGTCATCTAGATATTAAGCATGGATGATTATTATAATCAAAAAGTTAGTGGGGTGTCCCCACATGGGACGATTTCGTTGGAGGGGGGGGGGGTTCCATAGTTCATTTCCAACTAAATGGTTAACATCTAGTTAGTTAATTAGGAGGTTAACCTAGTTACTAGCATGAAGTAAGTTGTAATGGGTGTTAGGGTATTCGGGGACCCTAACTGGCTCAGAAAGGAAAAACAATGTTAATGACAATATTTTTATGTTCCGGATAAAGTCCGGTTGTTCGGTTGGATAGTGATCCATTAAAGTGCTTAATAAGCGTTTAAAGTGTCGTTATTATTATTTTTAGTGACACAATTTATTCCCGACACTTTGGAAAGTGTCTAGTAATATTTTTCTCATGTTTTGGCACTTTATTAATTAGCTAATTGCTGAATTTCTATTTAAAGTGCTGAATTTTGTACTTAAAGTACGTTTTAGGCACATCCGGTCACTGTATATATATCACCTAGTGACGCAGTTCTACAATCCTCGCTTCCCTACACTCTCTACTAGTGCAGTAAACTATCTCTAGCTCATACAGGCCTTAGAGGCAGTGTCTGCCTGATGCTGACTATATCAGCATGTTTAATGGGTTATCCGTTCATTGTGCTACTATGCTTTTGTGCATCAAGATTGTCACTAAAGTTCTGTATGTAAATGATAGAGTGACAGCAAATAAAGTATGAGGCCTGGTTATATATATTTCAGAAATCATGTAGAAGTTTATTTACAACTGTAAGCAAGCAAAGTAATTGAGCAGTAATTAAATACTAATTAATTCGTACGGACACCTGGTTTGGTGAGGGTTGTCACATTCTCCCCCCGTTAAATAAATTTCGCCCCCGAAATTTGTACTACCTTAACTCCTTATGGTCATGTCACACATGTATATATATAAATAACATCGAGGTAGATAATCATCAAACCGAATCAAACCTTACTCACACTTGGTAGGTCCAAGAATATTTAACAACCCGTACCCTAGGGTTAAGAAGGTGGGTGCTCATGGCGGTTGGTGTCAGAGGTACAAGACGTACTTGACGTATAGCCTAGTGTAAACCAGCTAGCAGGGGGGTTCCACAAAGAGGAGCCTTGACTAAGAATACTCTCAAACGATCGATCGTAGTGTGCAAACGAGTTTTCACGAAACACAGCACCCGCTATATGAACTCAAAAATTATCAACTTAAATGAAATGGTAAATTGATCTGTCAACTCCCGGGTAGGTGAATGGTAAAGTTTAGTGTGTTGCAAATTTCGAATTACGAGATTACGCCGAGTGAATACAAACGAATCTGGTGTATACTTACCTTGATTTGTAGTTGCATCAGAAATGTTTAAACGGCAGGTCAAACGAATCAAAAGGATGAGGCCCGTGATAAAGCTATTCAAACTTTGACTACTTAAATGGGTCAACTTGCGAGTGAAGTGGCGATTTTGAAGAAAGCAAAAGGCCAGCTACCAAGTGATACGGTGACAAATCCCAAGAACATAAAAAGTGTTAATATCAATGTGGTAAGCATCATTCCTAGTACCGAATTTAATGAAAATGTCTAACCTCTTCGTGTCAAATAAATACAGGTATAGAGAAGGATGCCGATGGTGAGAATGATAAAGAACATGGAGCACCAATCATGCCTATCCGTGTGGGAAAATTGAAAATCCCTCACGCATTGTTGGACTACGGGGCAAGCATGAGTGAGGCGATTTATATGATATGTACGATTTCAGTCCGCTTGAAGATGTAGACACCATGGTGAGCTTGGCGGATGAAAGTTGGAGGCGTCCACGGGGAATGGTTCGGAATGTTAAGATTCAGTTGGGAGAGTTTGAATACTTGGTGGATTTTCTAGTTCTAGACTATGCTTCTACCAAAATGGCAGCACAACAAAGGGTAATCTTAGGTAGACCGTTTCTATACACAGCAAATGCTCAAATTAATTGTAGAGACAGGATTATTACCATGACCTAAAAGAAGCGTAAGTTGTCCTTTGATGTTCAAACTAGAGTGATTAGTTATGAGTCCATTGAGGGGAAGAGTGGTGAGTCTAGTGATTGTATGAAAAATGTGTTTCAAAGAATGAGAAAAAAGCACCCACCTGATCGTGAAGAAAAACATATGGGTATAAGCAGGAGTGTATTTGATTACCCACCGAGTCGAAACGAGACGGATGCATTTTGCTCAACGGCACAACGTAGTGATGGAAGTGGCAGTAGCCGATTCTTTGAGCCACCATAAATGGGGTGGCACGGTCTGGCTGAAGACTCGAAACTTAGCGCTGCTTGGGAGGCAACCCGGGGTTTTATATTGATCTTGCTGTTTTTATCTTTCTATGTTTCAGGGCCATGGCGACATTCAAGTGTGGGGAAGATGTACGGATATTTGGGTAAAATTGGTGATAGGAAGTCGGATTATCTACAGCATCTGTTGTGGCAAACTTCACCAGGTCAATGTACTCTTTCCTTAGTCTTGTTGTGTTCTTTAGCTTTGAAATATTGGTAGTTAGTTTGTTTGATTTTGTTTAAAAAAATACAAAAAGAAATTTGGGGTTTGAGTTTATAAGCTTTTAGTTGGTGTTTAAGAATTTATGTGATCAAAGTCTCTCAAAACCATACATTGGGGTTAATTTATCCCAAGTGTGGGGATGGGGAGAAATTTTGAGATTTTTGAAATTTTTTTTAAATCAAGCAAAACATGAAAATTGAACACCTTAGTCTAACCCCAGATGATGCACCGGCAACCCTTAATACCCTTTTGTTCTTGGTGAGAGTTGAAGCCACACTTGTACATAAATAAAATTTATCTTTGATGAGAGTGGCAACGGGCGGGGGTGCATTAGAACTTGTGCTTGAATGCGCTTTGAGTCCTTAGTTGGACGTGAATGTGAAAAGGATAAGGGCATTTAGGTAGCCTCGTCTTTAGTGTGTGTGAGTGTGGGATTTGGGGGGTTGGACCTCATAAATTATATATATGAGCATGGTTGTGAGAGGGGCGGGGGTTTGGACATTTAGTTGCCCGATTTTGTGCCTACAAGCCTATCGTTTGTTACTCCTAGTTAGTTACCTAAAAATTTACCCGATTTGACCCAGTCTTATAGTATTAGTGGTTGTTTAGTAGTTTGTGATTTAGTTTGTTTTATAAAAAAGAGAAAAAAAAAAAGAAAAGAAGAAAAGAAAAAAAAAGAAAAAAAAAAAGAAAAGAAGTAAAGAAAAAAAAATGAGAAAAAGCAATGAAAAATGAAAAAAAAAATGAAAAAAAAGTGATGTTTAGTTGTCTTGTATATAGTAGTTAAGTTTGATAGTTGTTCGTTTGTTTCTTTGGGTAATAAAAGACCGGGTTAAGTTTTCGCTACTTCATATATATTCCATTTCCTACCCATTCGCCTAGCCTCGTTACAACCTTAAAAGCCCCTTTGATTTGCATTCATGTTTGGCACTTGTAGGAGGAGGACCGATTTAGGTACAAGCCTATAGTTGTGCAATCACCCGTTTGCCTATTGTGTGTCTAGCTTATCTTTGCTAGTACTTACTTGTAGCCGAGAGGAGAGATTTAGAGAGGGGTGTATTGTTTTGGGTGTTAAGAACGGGTTAGTAAAAGGATGACATGTTTTTATTTAGTTTATGTTGATCGCGTATGTGTTGAAAACAGTTTTTGAATGAGTTGCTTGGGACAAGCAACGGGTAAGTGTGGGGATGTGACGGGTGGTCCGTAGGACAACCCTTAAGGCCTTTAAATAGACTAAAATACCATACTTTATCTGGTTAATAGCTTGAATTTGGTAATCACAAGATGTTTGATGTTAACAGGCGTTAAAGAGCTTAAAATGCGGGTTTTATGGAGCTTGGATGGATGCTAGAAGTTGGCGGTGTTGGGATTGAAGAAATGGTGAATTAAATGAAGGAAACAAGGAAAAACTAACACTCAACGCCATAACCTACGGCACTTGGCCGTAGGTTACGGCACCAACCTTTGCAAAAAGCCTTCGCCGTAAGACAGAAGCCACCCACAGTAAGGGAAAGCTGCCTGCCGTAACCTACGGCCCTCTGCCGTAGGTTACGCCACCGACTGATCCAATTTTGTAACTTATGCATTAAATTGTCATTTCATGGGTTTTTATGGTGGCTCATCATATGTTTTCGGTTACCACTTATCTTGGGAACGAATTGGGAGCAACTTTTGGAGACTTGGGCTTGAAGAACACTTGTTAATCTCTTGTTTTATGTTGGTGATTTCCTTGAACATTGAAACTAGTATTGTGATGTTGCTTTAAGCCATGAGTGGCTAAACACTTGGTGATTGTCCTGGATTGAAGGTTTGGTTGAGATATTTCATGTTTGATTTCTCTAATTTCTAGAATAACAATCTTTATCTTTATGATTTGTTGTTATGGTGTGTGATTGTTTGTTAGTAACTTGTTAACTCTTATGTTGAACTAATTAGAAACCATACGTTCTTGGTGCCGTTGGCAATCGAGATATCATGGGTATAGTTAGGCTTGGGTAAGGGTTGATTGATTATCGGGTAACAACCTCACGTTCTAGGAATCTGAGTACTTAGTTCCCTTTCATTACTGCAAGTAATCACATACGAGCTATGTCTTTGTAGTTCTTTCTAGTGATATGATAATATGAATGTCGAAACAAACCGGAAATCTAGGATGGTCATTTGTCTCTAATTTGCTTACAAACAAAACTTCTCTTTTGCAATTTATTTAGTTAAATTTAGTTCTTAAACCAATTCACTCAAATCAACTCTTGAAATTTACTTTTATTGCATTTAGTTTAATCTTAGTTAACTTAGATAAATCTTCAAATAACACATATTCCACAAACTCCTGTGTTCGATACCCACTTGCCACTATCTATTTAGTAGTAATTGGATTAAATTTGATTGTGAACATTGAAACTAGTATTGTGATGTTGCTTCAAGCCCAAGTCTCCAAAAGTTGCTCCCAATTCGTTCCCAAGACAAGTGGTAACCGAAAACATATGATGAGCCACCATAAAAACCCATGAAATGACAATTTAATGCATAAGTTACAAAATTGGATCAGTCGGTGGTGTAACCTACGGCAGAGGGCCGTAGGTTACGGCGGGCAGCTTTCCCTTACGGCGTGTGGCTTCTGTCTTACGGTGAAGGCTTTTTGCAAAGGTTGGGGCCGTAACCTACGGCCAAGTGTCGTAGGTTACGGCGCTGAGTGTTAGTTTTTCCTTGTTTCCTTCATTTAATTCACCATTTCTTCAATCCCAACACCGCCAACTTCTAGCATCCATCCAAGCTCCATAAAACCCGCATTTTAAGCTCTTTAACGCCTGTAACATCAAACATCTTGTGATTACCAAATTCAAGCTATTAACCGGATAAAGTATGGTATTTTAGTCTATTTAAAGGCCTTAAGGGTTGTCCTACGGACCGCCCGTCAAACGTGTATGAGCCTTGTAGCTCACTATCAACACTAACTTACCTGACCAGACTCGCTCTGTTCAAGCTGGAGAACTGAAGGGGGAAAATTTTCAAGTTGAACCCATGCAGGGCATGGAGAAGCAACCTTGGCAGGCCGGACGATATTCGCTACCTCATGGAATGAATGTGGATCTTATCATTCAGTAACTGTAGGAAATTTGTGTTGCGCAAAGCACCCCGGCCTCGATATGCTAGTCGTTTGGGTTTTGATGAGAGACATTAGAATTTATAACCCTTGTTCTGGTGATCGGGCATGAAGGCCCACCTAGCTATGCATGGGAATGATGTTTGACTAGTCGGAAAGTCAAGATAAAGTATCAGTAACCAGAAACACCCATATGGAAAGGAGAACAGACTGCCGTGGAATTTGGTGCTAGTCTACTTACAACTCTAAACAGAAACAGTATCACCTAGGTGATCGTTGATTGTCTCGCGCTACCAGCACGCCTTCTTGCAATTAAGGAAACGGACGAGCCGTCACCGCTGTGAATGCTCCTCTGAGAGGGCGGCTTTTAGGCACAAGGTGCCAACTCCTGTTACCCCTGCTTTAGATCTATACCGGATTTTTGACAGGCACTACACAACACACTTGGCTCACGTCTAGACATGAGTATTACTTATCACTGTAGGAAAACCGAGCAGCGTAACGAACCATCTGGACACACGAAGACATGATGCGAACATGTGCGTGATTGATTTAGTAAACAAATGGAAGGGACACTTGTCTTTGGGAGAGCTCTACTGCGGCTGTCACCATATTAGTACGCATACAGCTTTGTTTGAGGCATCGCATGGACAGTAATGCTAATTTCCTGGTTGGATTAAGGTGGGTGACAACCTACTCACAGATCCAGGACTTGTACTCGAAACTCTTAAAGATTGCTTGGATCAGAAATTGTTTGATGGCAACGTGTGGTCGTCAGGAAAGCAGATAAGCTTACCAAACACTAGAAAATTTACTGTAGGCGGACGAGTCATAATTAAAAGTCCCACCCTAGGGGGGGCACGATACACTATAGAAAACGTGGCAAGCTTAGTTTACGATGCATTGGGACATTCAGATTCCTGGAGTGAATAACTAACGTGACCTACAAACTCGAATTACCCGACGAATTGGGTAACGTACATGATATCATTTATGCCTCGAATCTAAGGCAGTGTTTGTTCGATGAAACGCTTGTGATACCTTTATTAGCATCTGAGGTTAAAGTCTAGTTGTGGATGTGAGGAACCTATCGAAAACACGGACCAGGAAGTCAAGGTTCGTCGTATGGCAATTGTGAGAGTTCGTTGGATCTCAAGATGTGGACCGGAGTTCACGAGGGAACATAAGGATCTGATAAAACTCTAATATCCTCAATTGTTCAAGTGGTTGAACCAACTTTTGTCGTCATTAACGAATTCCGGGACGAAATTCCCTTTCAAGTTGGGGATGATGTGGTACCCGCGGAAAATCCACAGTCACCCTGAGTTAACATCTCGTTGTTTTGGATTATGAGTTAATATTATGCTGTCTTGGACTACCTACTTATCAAATTTCAGGACGAAATTTCTTTCAAGTTGGGGATGATGTGACAACACGAACTTTTAAAGTCATTCCTTGACACGTAACTTGTTTCACACTAGTGTTTTCACAGTTGTGTTTGCTTTGTAAAATTGTGCACACGTGTGATATATGATTGATATACTGTGTTACTGTGTTATTTGTTACTGTGTTACTGTGTTAATGTTTGGTGCATTATATTATAGTTTGGTGAATAAGAAACATATGAACTTCAGAACTTAATTGTTTGAGTTATAAACTCCACACATGTGTTCTCATCCTTATGACTACGAAACATCACCCACTCGACGAAACCTAGGTCGATGAAACCTAAGGGTTTCGCCATGCACATCACGACGAAACTTATGTGTTTCGTCGGCCCGGATCCATTAAAAGCCCAGTAAGGGCCCAACACCTTCATGCACATATATATAACTGATATCTTGAAACCCTAGACATTCAACCACACTCCTAATCGACGGCAGATGATACCCCCCCCCTCTCGAAGCACTATCTGGTTCGATCAAGTTTATTGGGTTAGTAAATCTTTATGTATGTAATTATTATTGGTGATCTTGTTGTGTGTGATTTTGGTTTAACAAATAAATACATGTGCATGCTCTATGAAATCATGATGTGGTGCTGTGAATAAGGTAGATGTTTAGGATGTTAAACGTGTGTTATATATCGAGTGAATGTGATCGGCTATGTAGTGAATTGGCGAAATGTTAAGTAGAATTAAATGTTTGATGGTTATGATGATCTAGTGCTAATTTCTTGTAGACTTTTGATGATTGTCGAAACTGTTTGCTTATGTCTGCTATTGAAAGAATGGGTTGATCTGATAAACCCTAGACTGTAAGTGTTAGGGGTGATGAGTTTCGTCTAACCCTTGTGACGACGAAACATGAGGGTTTCTCCGGATTTTAGTGGCGACGAAACAAGAGGGTTTCGCCGGAGTTGGTGGCGACGAATCAGGAGTGTTTCGCCGGGGCCTGTGATGATGAATTATGGTGCTTCGCTGAGGAGTATGAATTGCATGAACTGTATGATAGCAAATGAATTGTATGAATTGTATGATGACATAATGAATTGCATGAACTGTATGATAGCAAATGAATTGTATGAACTGTATGATGACAAAATGAATTGCGTGAACTGTATAATAGCAAATGAACCGTACAACGTGGATGATGTTAAATGAACTGTACAATGTGTATGATGTCAAATGAACTGTGTGATGTGTATGATGTTACATGAAACTGTTGTGAATAGAATAGTGGAATTATAGAAGTCTATCTGCTACATGGTATCAATGTTAATAAGATGAGGACCCTGACTTAACACGAGTGAGTGAACAGTATATCTGTGAAGGATTGCAATGCGTCATGCGTAGGGGATGTAGACTAGTTTTGGAACCAAACACTTGTTAGGATTGCGGTGCATGTTATGGATAGGTGTAATGCATGAACGACTGTTATTAACTGCATGATGTTATGTGTGTGCCATTTGAGAAACATGATAACGGGATATGTGCTTAAGTATCATAAAACTGATTGTCAATGGTAACCATGATAGGATTGGTTTGGGCACCTTGAACATGTACCTAGTCTTACCGAGCAAACCAAGGTGAGTTCACTGCTTTTTCCAAGCATGCATCCCGGGAAGGGATATCGGGTAACGTTCCAGGGAGGAATGCCAGGTTAATGGGATGTTGGTTATTACTCAGTTTCTATCATACAAGACCCCTTACATCTACCGATTGTTTTCGGGAAGGCAACGAGGTATTTAGTTGATAGCGCTATTAGGATTGGCACCATCACACTGTACCGAGGAGGACGTGCGTGAACTAATTACCTTGACCACTTGACCAATGCTTTGATAGAGGCATTGGGGTTTGGGCAAACACATCTTGTAGCCACATATGGTAATCGAGTTAATAACAACATCAAAACAAAACGTTGAACTGTTTCAAACACACATCTGGTAACTAAACGCGTTAACAAAACTTTGAACTCACCAGCGTCGTCTGACACACTTGTCTGCATGCTTGCAGGTCGTTGGATTCTCGACATGGACTTGCTATCTGAGATGCTGGAGTGGTCATGGGTCGAGATACTTGGAATCACAAGACAAGTCCAACTGTTCTATACACGTGGTTTATGAAATTCTTAATAAATGATTATGCTTCCGATGTATACAATGAATGATATGTAACGTTTGTAACACTTTATGTTAATGAATGAAAGTTTTATTTAAATATATTTATGAGTTCAATGTGATTGGTGGCTTGGATCCTGGTACGTCACACGCCTCGCGGGGGTTCCCGCATGTGGTATTTTGGGGGTGTGACAATAACGAATGACATTCATTAGCATTGATCAAGCAGATAAGTATTAGGTTATGGTACCATAGGATCTGACAAATCCCGTTATCATACTGCACCCATGGTTATATGTGGGGATTGTGTGTAACGACTGAATCCGATGATAGTTAACGTAGCCTTAGGTGGTTTGATAATGCGAGAAGCAAGATAGTCGAGTCACGAAGATTTGAATGTTATTTGTGACACTCTAGGTTTTTCCGTACGAACACCTTGTAATATTTTGTGCATATATGATTATTATGAATTGGAAACGTGATTTTTACTTGATATGTGTTGTGTATGTGTATTATATATATATTATATGAGAGCCGAAACCACGACCCGAGACCATGACTCGCAACCGGGCGGTTGCGAGTGGGCCTTTGGGCCGTAACCGGTTTGGGTCGAAACCCCAAACCCAACCCGAAACACCCCTTGTATATATCCAACCTTTCCCTCATTTCTTTCATTTGGCACAACACACCAACACACACTCCTCCTATTTTCTCTCAACAAGAAACCCCAAACAACATCCAAACTCTTCCAAATTTTCGGCTCAAGCAAGGACCTCGGACAAGGACTCGGTCAAGCTCGGATCGCTCGGACACTTCATCTTCTCTCATTTTCTTCCTTTCTTTCGGCTCTATCTCCTCCTTCTTAACCGGTTAGTGTTGTTACTTTGTGCATAGAAATTATGTGATGTTCATGAACAAGTATATGCTTGGTTAGTAGTTTTGTATGACTTTTAGGTTGATTTGTAAAGTTTGACAAAAATATGGTAACATGTTAGAAATGGTAGATTAAGAATGGTTATGGCTAACCATACTATGCTTCTTTATTTCTTGCAAAGATGATGATGCTAAACATAAGATTTCGGCTAAATATTATATGTTCTTTGTTCTTGCCATGTTAATCTTGTCATAAAAATGTGATTTTTGGTTCATAAAAGGGTATGATTTGTTATGGTGAAAACCCTAGAAACTATGAACTTGATGAACTTGTTGAAGATGGTTTGAAGATTTAAAATGGCAAAGTTTGATCTATTTTTACTACTAGTCAAATGAGGAAAAGTGTTTGTAGAAATCTTATTGGTAGTTTCCTAATCTGGGTCTGAGTTTATGTGTACAATTTGGACTGTCTTTTCTGCATCATCACGTGTATATGAAAGTGACAGATTACGACTCGCAACGACGGCATTACGACTCGCAACCACAGCATTCCGACTCGAAACCGCACCGTTGCGACTCGCAACCAAAGCATGACAAGTCGAAACCACGTGATTGCGACTCGAGACTACGTCGGTTGCGACTCGCAACCACAGCATGATGACTCGAGACCACGCCGTTGCGACTCGCAACCAAAACGTGACAACTCGAGACCACGGTTACGACTCGCAACCATATCGTGACAAGCCGAAACCACCTGGTTGCGACTCGAGACCAGCTGGTTGCGAGTGGGCTGTCCATTTTGGTTACTGGGCCATATGTGTTTAACTTGGGCTATCTGTTGACTGGGTTATGTGTTGCTGTTGACTGCTTAATTGCTTAGGTCGGCCCAGTAACCCACTGTTTACTTATGTGCTTGATACGTGTTAGTTACGTACCTATATGTGTTTTACGTGAATGCTTGTACACCGAACCTGACCTATACCGGTAACCATGTTAGGACGTGGTGACCAACGTGATTGACAAGTAACCTAGACCTACCGAGCAACCCAAGGTGAGTTCACAACTTAAAAGCATGCGTCCCGGTGGTTTGGGACACGAGACTAACAACCCTATCCCCTGGTAAAAAGGGGATATCATTTACATACCTTCCCTAGTTATTGGGAACACAACTTACTTTTCCTTCCCTGGTATTGGGAAACCTTTTTGGTTAATTACTGTTTATACGGATTGCAACTAACGGCACTAAACGAAACTCTATCACTCAAGTCCCTACTACAAATACCGATTAGTCGCCGGGTTAGGCGAACGGGTTATTAGTTGATAGCGCTATTTAGGTGTTTACCAGCCTCACACCGTGCCCTGGTTTGGGACGGGCGTGAACTAATGAACTCAGAAATCCGTCAATGATGATAGAACATTGACATCGGGGCATCCTGCGGATACGCAACGGTTACCTAGTGTTCGGTATTGGAAAAACAGTTTAGTCGCTAACTTTTGGGGTAGCTCCCCATGGCATGTATAAACGGATAAATTAACCGGTGAAACAAAGTTTTTGGTAATTAAAACTGGACAACTAGTGAACTCACTCAGCATTATTGTTGACCCCCTTACTGCATGCTTTGCAGGTAACCAGTGACGGAGGAGCTTGCAGCTTGGGAACGTGTAGTGTCTGTTCACCCTTGTGTTGGGTGTTACCTTATTTTGAATCATGAACTTTGTTTTAAACTACCGTACTTATGCTTCCGCTACTTGTTGCTATTTTGGAACTTAAAACTTTAAACTCTGAACTTAATATTTACTAAGCTTATGAATAGTAAGTATTACTTTTGTTATCAACTTAAGTATTCGGTATAATTGGTGGCTGGATCCTGGTCGGTCACGCCCCCGAAGCGGGTGTTATCCGCGGGTGGATTTTGGGGGTGTGACAGATTGGTATCAGAGCCATTGGTTATAGTGAACTTGGTTTTAAAAAGGGAAAAATCTTTTTGGAGAAAACCAGACTATAACCCGTGACTCGCGACGACACTACACTCCAAGTGCAAGGCTCGACACATTTGACCTCATAGCTCGGACCAGTGTTTACTTGTTTGCTTTATGTTTCCTGTTATACGTACTAGTGTGCCTAAAAACTAGATAGATACACCTCTCTCTTCTATCTCATTCTCGCTACACTACGACATCACACTCATACTGTGTTTTCTGGTTATGAAGACAATGAGTGGACGCGGAAGAGGAAACATTAACATGACGCAGGCTCAGTTCACTAACCTGCTCAACACAGTGGCTGCGGCTTTTGCAGCTCACCCTATAGGTAAGCTCGTTGTTTTAGGATGTATAGATCCTACCGCCACATCGACTTTTCGCCTCTAAACCTATACGCTTCGCTTCTCACGAACAGGCCAGCATGCACCTGCGCAACCACCAGTGTGTACTTTCAAAACTTTCATGGATTGCAAGCCTCTCCCTTTCAATGGCACTGAGGGTGCCATAGGTCTTCTGCATTGGATTGAGAAAATTGAGGCTGTTTTTGCTGTCTGCGAATGTCCTCCTGCAAATTGGGTGAAATTTGCTACTGCTACGCTTGAAGGAAGCGCGCTTTCTTGGTGGAAGGCGCAGATTCAGATGTTTGGGTTGGAGACTGCAAATGCTACGGCATGGGAGGATTTCAAGGATATGATTAAGGATGAATACTGTCACCGGGATGACATCCACAAGCTTGAGAATGAGTACTACGAGCTCAAGATGGTTGGGTCGGAAATTGAAACTTACACCAAGCTGTCTAACGACTATGCTGCTCTTTGCCCAAACATGTCACGACCAATGTACCGAAGGATCGAACTGTACATCAAGGGTTTGGCTCCAGAAATTCGAAGCCATGTCACTTCAGCCAACCACACTACCATTCAGCCGATTGTTCGACTTGCTCACAAACTCACTGATCAGGCCGTAGAGGAGGGCAGGTTGCCCAAAAGGATCGGTGCTACTGTCGGAACTTCTAGTGACAGCAAGCGTAAGTGGGAAGGAAGTCAAAGCAAGGATGCTAACCCCACTCAGGCCCCAGCACAGCAAAGGAAAACTGAAAACAACAAAGGCACCCAGCAACAGGGTGGCTACCGGGGAAGCTACCCTAAGTGCAACAAGTGTAACAAGCACCACAATGGGGCATGTAACAAGGGCCAGTGTCAGCTATGCCACAAGATGGGGCACGACGCCAAGGATTGTCGAAGCCAGTTCCCAGCAAGACAGAATCAGCAACAACCCCAACAGCAACAGCAGCAGGAAAACAACCGGGCATGTTTTAAGTGTGGAGCTGAGGGGCACTTTAAGAAGGATTGCCCTGAACTGAATCAGAATCGCAACAATAATCAGGGAGCTGGGAACAACAATCAGAACAACAATGCTGGGAATGGTGCTAGAGGAAGAGCTTTTGTGATTGGAGCTGGAGAAGCAAGGAATGACCCCAATGTCGTGGCGGGTAAGTTCCTACTCGATGATCGTTATGTTTCTGTGTTATTTGATTCCGGTGCCGATGCTAGTTATGTATCCCTACGTATTAGTAAGAAGCTTAAGCGTCCGCTTTCGTTACTAAGTTCCCCTCATATCGTCGAGTTAGCTAATGGTAGAAGCATCGAGGCCTCACATGTTGTCAAGGGCTGCAAGCTAGAGTTGTCTGGTCAGACGTTTAGTATCGACCTTTTCCCTGTTACTCTTGGAAGCTTCGACGTCGTTATTGGTATGGATTGGTTATCCAAGCATCGCGCTGAGATCCTCTGTCAGGAGAAAGCAGTTCGTATTCCTCGCCGTTCTGGCAGACCCCTCATTGTACAAGGTGGCAAAAGTGGAGAAATCTCCGGCGTTATTTCTTTCTTGAAGGCCCAGAAGTGTCTACGAAAAGGGCACACCGCTATCTTAGCACTTGTTACCAACACGCAGGAGAAGGAAAAGAGGATTGAAGATTTTCCAGTAGTGCGTGACTACCCCGAGGTATTTCCTGAGGAACTACCTGGACTCCCTCCCCATCGTCAGGTCGAATTCCAAATCGAGCTAGCTCCCGGAGCAGCGCCTATAGCTCGTGCGCCTTATCGACTAGCCCCCGCAGAATTGAAGGAACTCTCTACTCAACTACAGGAGCTATTGGATAAAGGGTTTATCCGTCCTAGTTCATCACCCTGGGGAGCACCGGTACTCTTTGTTAAGAAGAAGGATGGCACATTCCGAATGTGTATTGACTATCGAGAATTGAACAAGGTTACCATCAAGAATCGTTACCCTCTCCCGCGAATCGACGATTTGTTTGATCAACTGCAAGGATCGAGCTACTATTCTAAGATTGACTTGCGATCAGGCTACCATCAGTTAAGGGTCCGTAATGAAGATATTTCCAAAACCGCATTCAGAACTCGTTATGGTCATTATGAATTCCTCGTTATGCCCTTTGGAATGACCAACGCGCCTGCAGTGTTCATGGATCTCATGAACCGGGTATGCAAACCCTACCTCGACAAATTCGTGATCGTGTTTATAGACGACATTCTGATCTACTCGAAAAGTCAGGAAGAGCATGAACAGCACCTACGCCTTATCCTCGAACTCCTCCGCAATGAGCAACTGTATGCCAAGTTCTCGAAATGCGACTTCTGGCTTCGAGAAGTCCATTTCCTTGGGCACGTGGTTAACAAGGACGGAATCCACGTCGACCCAGCTAAGATCGACTCTATAAAGAATTGGCCTACCCCTAAGACTCCGACCGAAGTTCGCCAATTCTTAGGACTAGCGGGATACTATCGAAGATTTATCATGGGATTTTCAAAGATCGCTCAGCCTCTCACGGCTCTTACTCAGAAGGGTATGGTTTATAAGTGGGGTGAAGCTCAGGAAACCGCGTTTCAGAAACTAAAGGATAACCTCTGTAGTGCTCCTATTCTCTCGTTGCCTGAAGGCACTGACGACTTCGTAGTTTACTGCGATGCATCTATTCATGGGCTCGGTTGCGTGTTGATGCAACGCGAGAAAGTTATTGCCTATGCATCCCGACAACTCAAGACACACGAAAGGAACTACACAACGCATGACTTGGAACTAGGAGCAGTGATATTTGCGCTTAAGATATGGAGACATTACCTGTACGGTACCAAGTGTACCATTTACACCGATCACAGGAGTCTCGAGCATATTTTCAAACAGAAGGAATTAAACATGCGACAACGTAGATGGGTCGAACTCTTGAACGATTACGAATGCGCCATCAAGTACCATCCGGGCAAGGCCAATGTTGTGGCAGACGCCCTCAGCCGAAAAGACACTGTACCAAAGCGCGTGCGAGCATTGCAACTTACCATCCAGTCTAGTCTCCCTACCCAGATTCGAAATGCTCAGATTGAAGCTCTGAAACCGGAAAACATCAGGGCTGAGTCCCTGCGAGGATCGAGGCAACAACTAGAACAGAAAGAAGACGGCGCCTACTATGTGGCAGGGCGCATTTGGGTCCCACTTTACGGAGGTCTGCGAGAGCTTGTGATGGACGAAGCCCATAAGTCCCGTTACTCAGTACATCCTGGTGCAGATAAGATGTACCACGACTTAAGGACCACTTACTGGTGGCCTGGCATGAAAGTCCACATAGCAGCCTATGTTGGCAAATGTTTGACCTGCGCAAGAGTCAAAATCGAGTATCAGAAACCAGCAGGCCTACTACAACAACCGGAAATCCCGAAGTGGAAATGGGAGCAAATTTCCATGGATTTTGTTACAGGGCTACCTAGATCTCAACGCGGGAATGATACTATCTGGGTGATAGTAGATCGTTTGACTAAGTCTGCACACTTTTTGGCCATTAAGGAAACGGACAAGTTTTCTACCTTGGCAGAAATCTATTTGAAGGAAGTAGTCTCCAGGCACGGGGTGCCAACTTCTATTATTTCTGACCGAGACGCTCGTTTTACCTCCGAATTGTGGCAAGCTATGCACAAATCCTTTGGCTCACGATTGGACATGAGCACCGCTTATCACCCGCAAACGGATGGGCAGTCGGAACGCACCATCCAAACCCTGGAAGACATGCTTAGAGCATGTGTGATCGATTTTGGCAAGAACTGGGAGAAGCATCTACCGCTGGTGGAATTCTCCTACAATAACAGCTATCACACTAGTATTCAGGCGGCACCTTTTGAGGCATTGTACGGTCGTAAATGCCGATCACCTCTCTGCTGGGCGGAAGTTGGTGATAGTCAACTTACAGGCCCAGAACTGGTAGTAGATACAACGGAAAAGATATCACAGATCAGGCAACGCATGGCGGCAGCTCGTGACCGTCAGAAAAGCTACGCCGACAAGCGTAGAAAACCGTTAGAATTCCAGGTCGGGGACCGGGTTCTACTTAAAGTCTCACCCTGGAAGGGTGTGGTCCGTTTCGGTAAACGGGGCAAGTTGAATCCACGGTATGTTGGACCATTCGAAATTACCGAGAAAATCGGTAAGGTTGCTTATAGATTAAACCTGCCTGCAGAGCTGAGTGCAGTGCACAACGTTTTTCACGTATCTAACCTGAAGAAGTGTTTGTCGGATGAAACACTTGTGATTCCTTTTAAGGAACTGACGATTGATGAACAGCTACACTTTACTGAGGAACCGATTGAGATCACGGATCGAGAGATCAAAACCCTCAAACGTAGCCAGATACCCCTTGTACGAGTTCGTTGGAACTCACGGCGCGGCCCAGAGTTTACCTGGGAGCGGGAGGACCAGATGAAGTCCAAGTATCCCCAGTTATTCCCAAACGAAAACCCCAGCACTGAAGCTACAACTGAATTTCGGGACGAAATTCCAAACTAACGGGGGGATGATGTGACACCCCGTTGAAACACGCTAGCTTGGCAGTGGCTGCTTCAACTTTCGGGACGAAAGTTCTTAAAACTTGGGGATAATGTGACACTCTAGGTTTTTCCGTACGAACACCTTGTAATATTTTGTGCATATATGATTATTATGAATTGGAAACGTGATTTTTACTTGATATGTGTTGTGTATGTGTATTATATATATATTATATGAGAGCCGAAACCACGACCCGAGACCATGACTCGCAACCGGGCGGTTGCGAGTGGGCCTTTGGGCCGTAACCGGTTTGGGTCGAAACCCCAAACCCAACCCGAAACACCCCTTGTATATATCCAACCTTTCCCTCATTTCTTTCATTTGGCACAACACACCAACACACACTCCTCCTATTTTCTCTCAACAAGAAACCCCAAACAACATCCAAACTCTTCCAAATTTTCGGCTCAAGCAAGGACCTCGGACAAGGACTCGGTCAAGCTCGGATCGCTCGGACACTTCATCTTCTCTCATTTTCTTCCTTTCTTTCGGCTCTATCTCCTCCTTCTTAACCGGTTAGTGTTGTTACTTTGTGCATAGAAATTATGTGATGTTCATGAACAAGTATATGCTTGGTTAGTAGTTTTGTATGACTTTTAGGTTGATTTGTAAAGTTTGACAAAAATATGGTAACATGTTAGAAATGGTAGATTAAGAATGGTTATGGCTAACCATACTATGCTTCTTTATTTCTTGCAAAGATGATGATGCTAAACATAAGATTTCGGCTAAATATTATATGTTCTTTGTTCTTGCCATGTTAATCTTGTCATAAAAATGTGATTTTTGGTTCATAAAAGGGTATGATTTGTTATGGTGAAAACCCTAGAAACTATGAACTTGATGAACTTGTTGAAGATGGTTTGAAGATTTAAAATGGCAAAGTTTGATCTATTTTTACTACTAGTCAAATGAGGAAAAGTGTTTGTAGAAATCTTATTGGTAGTTTCCTAATCTGGGTCTGAGTTTATGTGTACAATTTGGACTGTCTTTTCTGCATCATCACGTGTATATGAAAGTGACAGATTACGACTCGCAACGACGGCATTACGACTCGCAACCAGAGCATTCCGACTCGAAACCGCACCGTTGCGACTCGCAACCAAAGCATGACAAGTCGAAACCACGTGATTGCGACTCGAGACTACGTCGGTTGCGACTCGCAACCACAGCATGATGACTCGAGACCACGCCGTTGCGACTCGCAACCAAAACGTGACAACTCGAGACCACGGTTACGACTCGCAACCATATCGTGACAAGCCGAAACCACCTGGTTGCGACTCGAGACCAGCTGGTTGCGAGTGGGCTGTCCATTTTGGTTACTGGGCCATATGTGTTTAACTTGGGCTATCTGTTGACTGGGTTATGTGTTGCTGTTGACTGCTTAATTGCTTAGGTCGGCCCAGTAACCCACTGTTTACTTATGTGCTTGATACGTGTTAGTTACGTACCTATATGTGTTTTACGTGAATGCTTGTACACCGAACCTGACCTATACCGGTAACCATGTTAGGACGTGGTGACCAACGTGATTGACAAGTAACCTAGACCTACCGAGCAACCCAAGGTGAGTTCACAACTTAAAAGCATGCGTCCCGGTGGTTTGGGACACGAGACTAACAACCCTATCCCCTGGTAAAAAGGGGATATCATTTACATACCTTCCCTAGTTATTGGGAACACAACTTACTTTTCCTTCCCTGGTATTGGGAAACCTTTTTGGTTAATTACTGTTTATACGGATTGCAACTAACGGCACTAAACGAAACTCTATCACTCAAGTCCCTACTACAAATACCGATTAGTCGCCGGGTTAGGCGAACGGGTTATTAGTTGATAGCGCTATTTAGGTGTTTACCAGCCTCACACCGTGCCCTGGTTTGGGACGGGCGTGAACTAATGAACTCAGAAATCCGTCAATGATGATAGAACATTGACATCGGGGCATCCTGCGGATACGCAACGGTTACCTAGTGTTCGGTATTGGAAAAACAGTTTAGTCGCTAACTTTTGGGGTAGCTCCCCATGGCATGTATAAACGGATAAATTAACCGGTGAAACAAAGTTTTTGGTAATTAAAACTGGACAACTAGTGAACTCACTCAGCATTATTGTTGACCCCCTTACTGCATGCTTTGCAGGTAACCAGTGACGGAGGAGCTTGCAGCTTGGGAACGTGTAGTGTCTGTTCACCCTTGTGTTGGGTGTTACCTTATTTTGAATCATGAACTTTGTTTTAAACTACCGTACTTATGCTTCCGCTACTTGTTGCTATTTTGGAACTTAAAACTTTAAACTCTGAACTTAATATTTACTAAGCTTATGAATAGTAAGTATTACTTTTGTTATCAACTTAAGTATTCGGTATAATTGGTGGCTGGATCCTGGTCGGTCACGCCCCCGAAGCGGGTGTTATCCGCGGGTGGATTTTGGGGGTGTGACATTATTAGCGAGACGACCAAAAGTAGTTTTCACAATTAAAACGAGTTAAACGATTTGAAACGACTTAAACGAGATAAACGATTTGATTAAACGATTGGTTTTGGGTTGTGATTAGATAATGGGATGGGTGTAGCATGATAAAAGCATGGTAGATACGCCGCTGGTACATCTTATATGTAAGTGCTCTTATCCTACTACATTTTGTGTCATTATTTAGTTCACTGGGGAAACGATTTTGAAACAATGTCACACAACGAGGTTTTCAAAATAATATAAACCATACGAGTTTTATTAACGAGTTTTTGCGAGATGTTTTACAATTCGATTTAATTAAATAAATGTTTTGGGGTTAAGAATCATGGCTACAAGATTTTACAAATTATAACCAACTTGATTTGAGTTGGTTAATTATGTCGCAATACTATATTTTTCAAAACAAGGTTTTTAACAAGGTATTGCAACATATAAACGGGCCATGAATCCAATACTCTTATAAAAGCTATGTGCTCGCCAACATTTCTTTGCTGACTTTGTTTTTACATATGTTTCAGGTGATGTTGCTTGATGTTGATTGCTAGGATGCATGAGTCACATAGGATCTGGACGAGGCCTTAGTGACATAATAACAATGATCGTCGAAATGTAACTTGTTTGTTTTGTGTTAAGACGATGTAAATTACATAACTAATCAATAAAACGAAACTTTTTGTATCCATGGTTGTGAAGCAATAATTCTGTTACAACACTCCCCGACGTTTCCGCCATGATTTGTTCTTTTACGTGGTCGGGGTGTGACAGAAGAATTGGTATCAGAGCCAACGGTTATAGGGAATTAGGTTATTAGTAATGCTTTGACCTAGACTATAACTTTCTAGGACCCTAACGCAAGGAAATTGGCGTTTAGATTTTAAAACAAAACTGTCACCTATCCTTAGGTGATAACTAAAATGAGAACACAAATTCCGAACCCGGTTTGAAAACTAATCATCTCTTCGTGGATGATTTGTTACTAGTTTTTGAACCCTTTAAGTTTTCAAAATCTCGTCAAAGTTTTGGATCTAAATAGTATGAACACGTGCAAACTGGAAGGGTGAACGCCTGTACCCTGAGTTTTCTGTCTAAGGATAAACTGTTCGTACAAATCCACATAATCGGACCAGTCACACTTACCTGGGAACTCTTGGGGTGAGTATTCACTTATAGGCGAGCATGTCTTCGCGATTCATTATTTTGACCCATTTACTTTGATTAGTCAATGCGTGTCGTTTGTTTGTTCGAGGTAACAAACAAGTGATCGCCTTCCTTGTGTTTTGTCGATGTTTTCAATACCTCTTTTGTTTACCCGAATGTCAATGCCAATGTGAATCCCGCTCATGGACGAGCATTCAATCTGAATGCAAACGAGGCTCGAGCTGACAACCTCGTTGTCAATGGTACCTTTCTTGTCAATGGTACGTTTCTTGTTAACAATCGACTTGCATCTGTTCTTTTCTATTCTGGTGCCGATAGAAGTTTTGTTTCCTTATCTTTTGAGCCTTTGCTTGAGATACCTAGAACTAAATTGAGGAAACTCTTATCCGTCGAAGTTGCTACTGGTAAACCTCTTGTACTCAATTATGTTCTTCATGATTGTTCAGTTGAACCTTGATGACCATCTTTTTCTTTTGACCTCACACTGATGCAACTTGGGAGCTTCGACATTATCGTAGGAATGGACTGGTTAACCAAACATCATGTTGAGGTGGCTTTTTCCAATAAGATTGTTCGTATTCCTCTTTTGTCTGGCGATAAGCTCTTCTTGCCACCAGACCTTTCTCCCTCAATTAGGAATCTGATGCCGTCACTAAACACATTCCTTAAATTGCAGCCATTTTTTGACTGTATACCTCTTGAATGTCAACATATACACGTGTGATTTTGTTTACGAAGATTTTTCAATGCCGAGAACCTCGATCAAAGAGTAAAAAAGGCTTAAGGTTCACAATGGTATAAAACTAAAACGAGATATACCGGGCTAGAATTCGAGTTAGAGGAACAAGGGACAAACCAACCACCCAAGAATGGAATCGTCGAGCGAAAACACTTGAAAACCTTCTGGATGCAGCTTTTCTTGCCACCAGACATTTCTCCGTCAATTAGGAATCTGATGCCGTCACTAAACACATTCTTTAAATTGCAGCCATTTTTTGAGTGTTTATTTTATGGTGTCTAATCCGCATTTATATCACCATTGCTCTTGATTTTCTTGACTGTATACCTCTTGAATGTCAACATATACACGTGTGATTTAGTTTACAAAGATTTTTCAATGCCGAGAACCTCGATCAAAGTGTAAAAAAGGCTTAAGGTTTACAATGATATAAAACTAAAATGGGATATACCGGGCTAGAATTCGAGTTACAGGAACAAGGGACAAACAAACCACCCAAGAATGGAATCGTCGAGCGAAAACACTTAAATACCTTCTGGAAGCTGCTTTTCTTGCCACCAGACCTTTCTCCGTCACATAGGAATCTGATGCCGTCACTAAACACATTCCTTAAATTGCAGCCATTTTTTGAGTGTTTATTTTATGGTGTCTAATCTGCATATATATCACCATTGCTCTTGATTTTCGTAACTGTATAGCTCTTGAATGTTAACATATACACGTGTGATTTAGTTTACGAAGATATTTCAATGCCGAGAACCTCGATCAGAGAGTAAAAAAGGCTTAAGGTTCACAAGGGTGTAAAACTAAAACGGGATATACCAGGCTAGAATTCGAGTTAGAGGAACAAGTGCCAATCCAACCACCCAAGAATGGAATCGTCGAGCGAAAACACTTGACAACCTCTAGGAAGCAGCTTTTCTTGCCACCAGACATTTCTCCGTCAATTAGAAATCTGATGCCGTCACTAAACATATTCCTTAAATTGCAGCCATTTTTTGAGTGTTTATTGTATTGTGTCTAATCCGCTTTTATATCACCATTGTTCTTGATTTCTTGACTGTATACCTCTTGAATGTCAACATATACACGTGTGATTTAGTTTACGAACATTTTTCAATGCCGAGAACCTCGATCAAAGAGTAAAAAAGGCTTAAGGTTCGCAATGATGTAAAACTAAAATAGGATATACCGGGCTAGAATTCGAGTTACAGGAACAAGGGACAAACAAACCACCCAAGAATGGAATCGTCGAGCGAAAACACTTGAATACCATCTGGAAGCTGCTTTTCTTGCCACCAGACCTTTCTCCATCAACAAGGAATCTAATGCCGTCACTAAACACATTCCTTAAATTGTAGCCATCTTTTGAGTGTTTCTTTTTTGGTGTCTAATCTGCCTATATATCACCATTGCTCTTCATTTTCTTGACTGTATATCTCTTAAATGTCAACAAATACACACGTGATTTAGTTTACGAAGATTTTTCAATGCCGAGAGCCTCGATCAGAGAGTAAAAAGGGTGTAAGATTCAAAATGGTGTAAAACTAAAATGGGATATACCGGGCTAGGATTCAAGTTACTGGAACAAGGTCCAAACCAACCACCCAAGAATGGAATCGTCGAGCGAAAACACTTGACAACCTCCTGGAAGCAACTTTTCTTGCCACCAGACCTTTCTCCGTCAATTAGGAATCTGATGCCGTCACTAAACACATTCCTTAAATTGCAGCCATTTTTTGACTGTATACCTCTTGAATGTCAACATATACACGTGTGATTTTGTTTACGAAGATTTTTCAATGCCAAGAACCTCGATCAAAGAGTAAAAAAGACTTAAGGTTCACAATGGTATAAAACTAAAACGGGATATACCGGGCTAGAATTCGAGTTAGAGGAACAAGGGACAAACCAACCACCCAAGAATGGAATCGTCGAGCGAAAACACTTGAAAACCTTCTGGATGCAGCTTTTCTTGCCACCAGACATTTCTCCGTCAATTAGGAATCTGATGCCGTCACTAAACACATTCCTTAAATTGCAGCCATTTTTTGAGTGTTTATTTTATGGTGTCTAATCCGCATTTATATCACCATTGCTCTTGATTTTCTTGACTGTATACCTCTTGAATGTCAACATATACACGTGTGATTTAGTTTACAAAGATTTTTCAATGCCGAGAATCTCGATCAAAGTGTAAAAAAGGCTTAAGGTTCACAATGATATAAAACTAAAATGGGATATACCGGGCTAGAATTCAAGTTACAGGAACAAGGGACAAACAAACCACCCAAGAATGGAATCGTCGAGCGAAAACACTTAAATACCTTCTGGAAGCTGCTTTTCTTGGGACCAGACCTTTCTCCGTCACATAGGAATCTGATGCCGTCACTAAACACATTCCTTAAATTGCAGCCATTTTTTGAGTGTTTATTTTATGGTGTCTAATCTGCATATATATCACCATTGCTCTTGATTTTCGTGACTGTATAGCTCTTGAATGTCAACATATACACGTGTGATTTAGTTTACGAAGATTTTTCAATGCCGAGAACCTCGATCAGAGAGTAAAAAAGGCTTAAGGTTCACAAGGGTGTAAAACTAAAACGGGATATACCAGGCTAGAATTCGAGTTAGAGGAACAAGTGCCAATCCAACCACCCAAGAATGGAATCGTCGAGCGAAAAAACTTGACAACCTCTAGGAAGCAGCTTTTCTTGCCACCAGACATTTCTCCGTCAATTAGGAATCTGATGCCGTCACTAAACATATTCCTTAAATTGCAGCCATTTTTTGAGTGTTTATTGTATTGTGTCTAATCCGCATTTATATCACCATTGTTCTTGATTTCTTGACTGTATACCTCTTGAATGTCAACATATACACGTGTGATTTAGTTTACGAACAATTTTCAATGCCGAGAACCTCGATCAAAGAGTAAAAAAGGCTTAAGGTTCGCAATGATGTAAAACTAAAATAGGATATACCGGGCTAGAATTCGAGTTACAGGAACAAGGGACAAACAAACCAACCAAGAATGGAATCGTCGAGCGAAAACACTTGAATACCATCTGGAAGCTGCTTTTCTTGCCACCAGACCTTTCTCCATCAACAAGGAATCTAATGCCGTCACTAAACACATTCCTTAAATTGTAGCCATCTTTTGAGTGTTTCTTTTTTGGTGTCTAATCTGCCTATATATCACCATTGCTCTTCGTTTTCTTGACTGTATATCTCTTAAATGTCAACATATACACACGTGATTTAGTTTACGAAGATTTTTCAATGCCGAGAGCCTCGATCAGAGAGTAAAAAAGGTGTAAGATTCAAAATGGTGTAAAACTAAAATGGGATATACCGGGCTAGGATTCAAGTTACTGGAACAAGGTCCAAACCAACCACCCAAGAATGGAATCGTCGAACGAAAACACTTGACAACCTCCTGGAAGCAACTTTTCTTGCCACCAGACCTTTCTCCATCAATTAGGAATCTGATGCCATCACTAAACACATTCCTTAAATTGTAGCCATTTTTTTGAGTGTTTATTTTTGGGTGTCTATTCCTCATCTATATCACCATTGCTCTTGATTTTCTTGACTGTATATCTCTTAAATGTCAACATATATGCGTGTGATTTAGTTTACGAACATTTTTCAATGCCGAGAACCTCGATCAGAGAGTAAAAAAGGCGTAAGGTTCACAATGGTGTAAAAGTAAAATGGGATATACCGGGATAGGATTCAAGTTACAGGAACAAGGGCCAAACCAACCACCCAAGAATGGAATCGTCGAGCAAAAAAAACTTGACAATCTCCTGAAGGCAGCTTTTCTTGCCACCAGAACTTTCTCCATCAATTAGCAATATGATGCCGTTACTAAACACATTCCATAAAATGTAGCCATATTTTGAGTGTTTATATTTTGGTGTCTATTTCGCATATATATCACAATTGCTCTTGATTTTCTTGACTGTATATCTCTTAAATGTCAACATATACACGTGTGATTTAGTTTACGAAGATTTTTTAATAACGAGAACCTCGATCAGAGAGTAAAAAAGGCGTAAGGTTTACAACGGTGTAAAAGTAAAATGTGATATACCGGGCTAGGATTCGATTTACAGGAACAAGGGCCAAACCAACCACCCAAGAATGGAATCGTCTAGCGAAATCACTTGACACCCTCCTGGAAGCAGTTTTTCTTACCACCAGACCTTTCTCCATCAATTAGGAATCTGATGCCGTCACTAAACACATTCCTTAAATTGCAGCCATTTTTTGTGTGTTTATTTTATGGTGTCTAATCTGCATATATATCACCATTGCTCTTGATTTTCGTGACTGTATAGCTCTTGAATGTCAACATATACACGTGTGATTTAGTTTACGAAGATTTTTCAATGCCGAGAACCTCGATCAGAGAGTAAAAAAGGCTTAAGGTTCACAAGGGTGCAAAACTAAAACGGGATATACCAGGCTAGAATTCGAGTTAGAGGAGCAAGTGCCAATCCAACCACCCAAGAATGGAATCGTCGAGCGAAAACACTTGACAACCTCTAGGAAGCAGCTTTTCTTGCCACCAGACATTTCTCCGTCAATTAGGAATCTGATGCCGTCACTAAACATATTCCTTAAATTGCAGCCATTTTTTGAGTGGTAATTGTATTGTGTCTAATCCGCATTTATATCACCATTGTTCTTGATTTCTTGACTGTATACCTCTTGAATGTCAACATATACACGTGTGATTTAGTTTACGAACATTTTTCAATGCCGAGAACCTCGATCAAAGAGTAAAAAAGGCTTAAGGTTCGCAATGATGTAAAACTAAAATAGGATATACCGGGCTAGAATTCGAGTTACAGGAACAAGGGACAAACAAACCACCCAAGAATGGAATCGTCGAGCGAAAACACTTGAATACCATCTGGAAGCTGCTTTTCTTGCCACCAGACCTTTCTCCATCAACAAGGAATCTAATGCCGTCACTAAACACATTCCTTAAATTGTAGCCATCTTTTGAGTGTTTCTTTTTTGGTGTCTAATCTGCCTATATATCACCATTGCTCTTCGTTTTCTTGACTGTATATCTCTTAAATGTCAACATATACACACGTGATTTAGTTTACGGAGATTTTTCAATGCCGAGAACCTCGATCAGAGAGTAAAAAAGGTGTAAGATTCAAAATGGTGTAAAACTAAAATGGGATATACCGGGCTAGGATTCAAGTTACTGGAACAAGGTCCAAACCAACCACCCAAGAATGGAATCGTCGAGCGAAAACACTTGACAACCTCCTGGAAGCAACTTTTCTTGCCACCAGACCTTTCTCCATCAATTAGGAATCTGATGCCATCACTAAACACATTCCTTAAATTGTAGCCATTTTTTTGAGTGTTTATTTTTGGGTGTCTATTCCTCATCTATATCACCATTGCTTTTGATTTTCTTGACTGTATATCTCTTAAATATAAACATATATGCGTGTGATTTAGTTTACGAACATTTTTCAATGCCGAGAACCTCGATCAGAGAGTAAAAAAGGCGTAAGGTTCACAATGGTGTAAAAGTAAAATGGGATATACCGGGATAGGATTCAAGTTACAGGAACAAGGGCCAAACCAACCACCCAAGAATGGAATCGTCGAGCAAAAAAACTTGACAATCTCCTGAAGGCAGCTTTTCTTGCCACCAGAACTTTCTCCATCAATTAGCAATATGATGCCGTTACTAAACACATTCCATAAATTGTAGCCATATTTTGAGTGTTTATATTTTGGTGTCTATTTCGCATATATATCACAATTGCTCTTGATTTTCTTGACTGTATATCTCTTAAATGTCAACATATACACGTGTGATTTAGTTTACGAAGATTTTTCAATGCCGAGAACCTCGATCAGAGAGTAAAAAAGGCGTAAGGTTTACAACGGTGTAAAAGTAAAATGTGATATACCGGGCTAGGATTCGATTTACAGGAACAAGGGCCAAACCAACCACCCAAGAATGGAATCGTCTAGCGAAATCACTTGACACCCTCCTGGAAGCAGTTTTTCTTGCCACTAGACCTTTCTCCATCAATTAGGAATCTGATGCCGTCCCTAAACACATTCCTTAAATTGTAGCCATTTTTTGAGTGTTTATTTTTTGGTGTCTAATCCGCATATATATCACCATTGCTTTAGATTTTCTTGACTGTATATCTCTTAAATGTCACCATATACACGTGTGATTTAGTTTACGAAGATTTTTCAATGCCGAGAACCTCGATAAGAGAGTAAAAAAGGCGTAAGGTTTACAATGGTGTAAAACTACAATGGGATATACCAGGCTAGGATTCGAGTCACAGGAACAAGTGCCAAACCGACCACCGAAGAATGGAATCGTCGAGCGAAAACATTTGACAATCGCCTAGAAGCGGCTTTTCTTGCCACCAGAACTTTCTCCATCAATTAGGAATCTGATGCCGTCAGTAAACACATTCCTTAAATTGTAGCCATTTTTTGAGTGTTTATTTTTTGGCATCTATTCCGCATATATATCACCATTGCTCTTGATTTTCTTGACTGTATATCTCTTAAATATCAACATATACATGTGTGATTTAGTTTACCAAGATTTTTCAAAGCCGAGAACCTCGATCAGAGAGTAAAAAAAATGTATGGTTCACAATGGTGTAAAAATAAAATGCAGTATACTGTGCTAGGATTCGAGTTACAGGAACAAGGGCCAACCCAACCACCCAAGAATGGAAACATCAAGCGAAAACACTTGACAATCTCCTGGAAGCAGCTTTTCTTGCCACCAGACCTTTCTCCATCAATTAGGAGTCTGATTCCGTTACTAAACTCATTCCTTAAATTGTAGCCATTTTTTGAGTGTTTATTTTTTGGCGTCTATTCCGCATATATATATCACCATTGCTCTTGATTTTCTTGACTGTATATCTCTTAAATGTCAACATATACATGTGTGATTTAGTTTACCAAGATTTTTCAATGCCGAGAACCTCGATCAGAGAGTAAAAAAGACATAAGGTTCACAATGGTGTAAAAATAAAATGAGATATACAGGGCTAGGATTCGAGTTACAGGAACAAGGGCCAAACCAACCACCCAAGAATGGAATCGTCGAGCGAAAACACTTGACAACCTCCTGGAAGCAGGTTTTCTTGCCAAAAGACCTTTCTCCATCAATTAGGAATCTGATGTCATCACTAAACACGTTCCTTAAATTGTAGCCATTTTTTGAGTGTTTACTTTTTGGTGTTTATTCTGCATATATCACTCCAATGCTCTTGATTTTCTTGACTGTATATCTCTGAAATGTCAACATATACACGTATGATTTAGTTTACAAAGATTTTTCAATGCCGAGAACCTCGATCAGAGAGTAGAAAAGGCGTATGGTTCACAATGTTGCAAAACTAAAATGGGATATACCGGGCTAGGATTCGAGTTACAGGAACAAGGGCCAAACCAACCACCCAAGGATGGAATCAACGAATGAAAACACTTGACAACCTCCTGGAAGCAACTTTTCTTGCCACCAGACCTTTCTCCATCAATTAGGAATCTGATGCCGTCACTAAACACATTCCTTAAATTGTAGCCATTTTTAGAGTGTTTATTTTTTGGTGTCTATTCTGCATATATATCACCATTGCTCTTGATTTTCTAAACTGTATATCTCTTAAATGTCAACATATACATGTGTGATTTAGTTTTCGAAGATTTTTCAATGCCGATAACCTTGATCAGGGAGTAAAAAAGGCGTAAGGTTCACAATGGTGTAAATGTAAAATGGGATATACCGGGCTTGTATTCAACTTACAGGAATAAGGGCCAAACCAACCACCTAGGAATGGAATCATCGAGCAAAAACACTTGACAACCTCCTGAAAGCAGCTTTTCTTGCCACCAAACATTTCTCCATCAATTAGGAATCTGATGCCGTCACTAAACACATTCCTTAAATTATAGCCATTTTTTGAGTGTTTATTTTT
This sequence comes from Helianthus annuus, assembly GCF_002127325.2. NCBI lineage: Eukaryota > Viridiplantae > Streptophyta > Magnoliopsida > Asterales > Asteraceae > Helianthus > Helianthus annuus. The sequence continues at coordinate 38,944,353 of NC_035434.2, read as the reverse complement.
TTGTCTCTAATCCGAATATATATCACCATTGCTCTTGATTTTCTTGACTGTATATCTCTTAAACATCAACATATACACTTGTGATTTAGTTTACGAATATTTTTGAATGCCGAGAACCTCGATCAGAGAGTAAAAAACACGTAAGGTTCACAATGGTGTAAAAATAAAATGGGATATACGAGGCTAGGATTCGAGTTACAGGAACAAGGGCCAAACCAACCACCCAAGAATGGAATCGTCGAGCGAAAACAGTTGACAACCTCCTAGAAGCAGCTTTTCATGCCACCAGACCTTTCTCCATCAATTAGGAATCTGATGTCACTAAACACATTCCTTAAATTATAGCCATTTTTTGAGTGTTTATTTTTTGGTGTCTAATCCGCATATATATCACCATTGCTCTTGATTTTCTTAACTGTGTATCTCTTAAATGTCAACCTATACATGTGTGATTTAGTTGGCAAAGATTTTTCAATGCCGAGAAGCTCGATCAGAGAGTAAAAAAAGACGTAAGGTTCACAATGGTGTA